>NC_134568.1:238268990-238868990 GCF_050947875.1 Dermacentor variabilis
ACTTAAATTTACGCGCACGTTAAAGAACCCCAGGTGGCCCAACTTAATTCGAAAGTTAATCCCCACTACGGCGTGCCTCATAATCAGATTGGGGTTTTGGTACGTATAAACCTAGAATTTAATTTTTAAATTTTCTTGTGCAAGTCAACAAGGCCTCATTTCGTGACGTCACAGAGGCGTAATCCTCGCCATTGCTTGGACATCACGTTTAAAAATATATATTTTCTTTCATTTCTTCTTCTATAGCCAACCGTCCTGCGCAAGATGCCTTAAATAGAGTTGAGAAGTATTAATGAATTATTCTAAACCGTCTCCGAGCTTCTATGTAGTGTCCTTTTAAACGAGGCCGCTCGTATCGGTTAATACGCGATGGTGTAAAGTCCAATGGTGTCCGCACAGAACTGCATGGCCTGTTTCGCAACAGGCAGAAACAAACAAGAAAACCGTCAAAATAAGTACCATGGCGTGCGCACATGCAACAACATTTATTCCAGTGAAGCGATGTTTTCGAGCTGTCAAACAGCTTGGGATGCCGTAGTAAGAAACAATAACCACGAGAGTTTTTGTTTCCATGATATGTATATATATATAAGTCGAACTTGAGGAGTCGTGAAAATATATGATCCGCACAGAAGAAAATAGATCTGAAAGTACAGGACGGTAGGAAAATTGGGAAGCAGTAAGAAAACCCATCTAGGCCCATATGCAGGGAAACGGTGCGTGATGACAATGGCAACGTCTAGTCATTTCTCTCATTCCTTGCTATATTCCCGGGAAATCCTCTTTAATATGATGTGTTATAAAATATCGCGTCGATGAGCATATTTCATCTATATATTCACCGGCACTTGAATGATTAATTGAGCGACTAATCGGTTGTGTCGGTTTAAATACATGACATGGAATTATGGCAAAAAATACATTTTTCCTGGGGCAGTTTTTCTTCCTGTCAGCCGTTTAAGGAAACGCACTAAACATGCGTGGCTTCATTTCCAGGTGTGTGAGGTAACGCTGAGCGCAACGCGCATAATATTTCCATGATTAGAAACTCCCCCAAGTGTCTACCCTCCTGGCAGGTCAGGATTGCAGTTTTCATCACAATGTCAGCTGCGTGCATTGCGCCCATCTTCCTATTAGCGATGAAAAACTGGTTACAATAACATCTGAAGATATCACAACACAAGTGCACACGGACTTTTTAGAAGGCATGTTTGCATTATTTAAGTTACTTCAACCTATTAGCCAAAAAGAAAGATACAGAAAGAACTAATTTGATTAAAACGCTAATTGATCAGTTTGAAGGTTATTCGATTAATCGACCAGCCCTGGAGAAAAGTTATTGTTTGGTAAAAAACTACAACAGTATGCGATCCCAGCCGCAACAATGAAAGTTGTAAGGTAAAGTGGGCAGCCGCGCAAGTGATAGGACTTTTTCCCTGATCTGCTGATGTAAAAACCGGCGATCATCGTAGAGTTAGGGTATCAGCAAAAGGCTGGGGTGCATTGAGACCGCTGAACTTAATAAATTGACTTGTTGAGCTCTCTTCTTGCGATGAACTTGGCGAAAGCTTTGAAGCCCTCCGATGCTTCGTCTGCTGTTGGCACAATGAGGAAGTTCGGCAATAAAAAGCCGTAGCGTCCCTTGTCCCTCAATTCGACAGCTAAGGAGTATTTGATTTTTGCGCCGTCGTAGACCCAATCGCTAGACGACCCAGCTGCAGAGCCTGGAAAAGAAAAAAAAAACGGCCGTATGGTAATAGGCGCACACGAATAAAAGTGAAATGAAAATCCAGGGCGCACACAACAAAAGCGGGAACGTGAAAGCTTGGAAGAACTAGAAGTATAGAGCCAAACACCGGAAATGCATTGTCATTCCCACCTCGCAAAATTTTGCAATTACTCTTCGTGTTCTAACTGTTCGTCAGCATGAACTACGGAGGCGCGCAAACAGTCACTTTCGTTCAGCACAGACTTTAAGTAAATGGGTACACTGGTTTCATTCAAATTCCTTCTCGCGCTCCTGTCGTAGCCCATTATTCAGAATGCGATGCAATTTCCTTCTTACCTAGAAGGCTTGAAATGGTTCCGACTTGATAATATACACCAGAACGGACCTGTATAGCTCTGGAGACAGCCCGTGCTGCTGACATCTAGAAGAAATATGTTGCATCATTCTGTTATATGTTCGGAACAGGCAGAACGTGAAAAGAGTAGTTGGCATGTGGACGTACCTGGTCGGCATAATCCCTGGTATAGGTGCCACGGCCGTGCCCATACGGCACCATGATGAGTTGACTGTACGAGTGGACTGTGACGTACCCTTTGATTCGAGATCCTAGCTCGAGAATGGCGTCCCGTATGGCACGACTTTCAGCCTCAGAAAATGCCTGCCCGCCTCGATAGATATCTGAGCACGGATGACCGCTGGTTCCAGCCCCTAGAACGAACCGCGGTAAAACTGGTATGACTAAATATGAATGGCATAAATGAGAAAACAAATAAAAAACTCTTAATTTCAGCAAAAATATTTTGCGACAAAAAACATGAAACAAAGGTCAACTCCTCTGGCGAAAAAGAAAGACCCTACGGAAAGAAAATACAACGAAAGTGCACATCATGTATATGAGATGGAACGCACATACATCTACAATCTGCTCAAAGCAATTTACGGCAGAGCTTATCAAGATTTCACTCTGGTGAATTGCAGTAGACGTGCTGTCTTTTCCGAGATATGCGATTGGAACCGCGTTGAGCTTTAATTAAACTTATGAGTCACATTACTTATTACAACTCACCTCCGAAAGCTGAAGCAAAGTTCCTGTTCGGATCGACACCTCTGCATCCTCGCCTACCACCAGATCTGTTTTTTCTCCAAAGGCGATCCTGAAAGCGTACAGCGCAGCAAACTGGAATGCTAGCAAGAAATGGCGTGCTAGCGATAAGCGATGTGTACGAGGGTGAATATGATCGAATAAGCCTACACTTCAAATAACCTATAAGCGCACAGGCGAAAGCAACACCGTGGATCAAAACCAAAGCGCATACCTTTTTGCATGGAAAATACGAATCTACTTGTATTGGCCCCCCAGAAACAGAATGCAACCTCTTTCTAGGAAGTCAGTTACATTTTGGCTATTTTCATACACTAGTTCTATTTGCTGTTGTATTCACTATTGAATGGATACACGAACATTTTAAAAAAGTTCGCATTTCTCAAACTCGTGTTTTCTAAGTTCCGAACCTATAGAGCTTTGGACGATTGGAGCACGGCGTCTACATCTATGGTCACATCAGTGCGAAGGAGCACGAGGGAGCATGTGACAACCCACCTTCGCTGTCGTACTGTGGGTGGCGTATGGTCCTTGTTAGAAGTTTGAAAGCCACAGTGGATGCGGCCAGACATGTCGGCAGTCACATTTTCTCCTCTGTAGAACTTTCGTTTTTCTAAAGTCCCAGAGGTTGAGAGAAACTGTGCTCCTCCCTATGACCTCCCATGTGGCAAGATTGATGTAGACGAAGCCTTCTACAAGGACTACTTGCTGGTTTCACAATGCGGGAAACTTGTAATCTACTGCCTTTTTTGGTGGTTCATAACAAAACTAGCTTGTAAGCTGCCGCCCTAGGTATAGAAAATCCTTTCGACATCCCTAACTTGTACTAAGAATTTCGATTTTGTTGTAACAGATCGTAACAGATGTAACAGATTGATTTTGAAGCTGTCAAAGAAATTGACCTTACAATGCGGCAAAACTGCAAAGATAAATTACACGTAAAATCTTTAAAATACCAATTGCTAGACAAACCTTAACATCATATCAACAAAAGTAAAACACACCAGGCCCAGGAGAGCGCGTTACAGAACGTTGCATAAGAGGAAATTTTAGATTTTGCGCATCCAAAGTTTGGGGACGCACATACCCGGGTTAAAAAAATGCAAATAGGTAGGCAAAAGAAAGTAAAACGGGTATAAAAGAACGCAAACAGGGCATGGCTCTTTGGGCACGCAAATGTTCCTTTTTGTACACAAAGCCGTTTGGGTGGGCAAAATCTAACATTTTTGAGGTCACAGAAACAGTTACAGACGTGCTGCTGCAGCAGCCAGAACCAAAGGCGTGTTCTAGAGGATCATTTCCAACACAAACACAATCACTACGCGTGAGCGGAATGCTTGGTGAGAGGAAGTGAGAGGAATGCGGGAGAGGGAGCGACATCACTGAGTAAGAGACAGGCCTTACCGACGTGAAAGTATACGCATATCCGTCGGGATTAACGACGGGGAAGATGTAGAAGTCGAAGGTCTGCAAAATCGTCGTGATGGTGCTGTCTGAACCATAGCCCGTTGTCATTTTGTGCAGAAAGTAAAGCAGTGACGCCGGTGATACCCATTCGCGCGCGTGGATGCCACCGTCGAACCAGAGGACCGGCCGGTTACTTCCGGTGCTCAGCTGCCAGAGAAAGGCATCGAAACGGTGAATCAGCCAGCCATCGCCAAGCGTGACATGTGCACATGGTTGACAGTGCGAAGGTAATATGTTACTTGGCACGTTAATAAGTTTGTAATCAATTATTTACGAAGCACCACACAAACTGACTGCTCTTAAACACCCTGAAAATAACAATGGGGACCCAACAACTAAGTCAAATAAACTGATATTGGTTACTGATGGCAATAAAATGAGCATCGGGGTAAAGAGGTCCATTCAGAATAACTCCTTGGTCCCGTAGGCTATCTGAACTGTGGAAACCTATTTTGTTATTTGATTGGCGACTCAACTTGCGGTTATCCAGAATAACAATATGTCTCACAAGTGCCGTGAAACTCTACCAAACCAGATCTATAAATGATAGTACAAAATGTATTCTTACAATCACTCCTTTGATCGGCCTTCCTTCCTGGGTCATTCCGATATTTCTCACTGTGGCAATGTGGCTGTGCTTTTGTGCCAAGAGGTCCAAGTACCCTGTTATCTAAAGTAAAAAATATATTGTGTATGTTTGTGTTCTTTTTATCGTAATCTTCAACCATTTGTCATGGATGTTCACTAGTAGACACCTTTGCTCTCTGCGACGGGTCAGTTAGGGAAAGCAATGGTATATTTGTTGGATTAACGCTATTAATTTCATTAATTGATTGTACTATATTCAGTTGTGACACTAACAAAAACAGCTCAATTTTCGCGAACGAACATGATGTTATACGGGCGACGGAAGCTGGCGCTTAAAGACCAGCACCTTTTTGCCGCTTTAGCAGTTTTTTTTTCTTCAAAGAACTCAGAACTATGTAACCGATATGTGGTTATATCCCTTTGTGCATTATGGCACTCAGTCGAATTCGCGAACGTGAGCTGCGAGATGAATGGATGAATACCGATGTTGGCTCCCATCCCTTGTTTCGAAAACAACTTTGTTGAAAACATCGTAAATCGTAGGTTGGACATACCTCTTCGACACGGTGATATTTGTCAAAAGCGTAGTGTGTTATATCTCTCTGTTCTAAAAAAACACCAGGTTGATTTTCTTCCTCTTCTCTGTCTATCCACCTAGGGGAGAAAAGTCCGGTTTAGTTGGTATCTGGTGGGTGGATGTATATAGATTGTGCTTAGTAGAATTGTGCTCGCGTTATTGAGTTGTATATGTGTAGATTAGTATGAACCTTACGAGAAACAAAGAAATAGAAAAACTAGCAGACGTCTTTTTGTTTGTTTTCAATCAGTATGCTAGAAGTGGTACCGTTGTATGTCGTCCGTGATGATGTAGTACTCTATGCCAGCGTTCTTGAGTATATTTTGTACTTTTTCAATCAGTCCCGGAGGAATCAGGATGCTCACATTGCGATTCAGTGTGGGCGCACTCCAAAAGTCAACCTGCGAAAAGCCAGAGCGTCGACCCTGAATGAGTTTTGGTTGTTTGATATTTGAAGGAGCACGCTTCCCTTCGCAGCAATCCATGCGCCTTAGGCGCGCGTAATAACAAAGCGTCAAAAAAGCTGAGTGTAAGGAGCGACTGTGATGCCAGGCATAACCGGCACATGCGGCCACCTGTTTAATAATACGGCATTTCTAGCAGCCATCTACACAATCGGCGTGTCTTTTTATGTTTGTTTGTTTGTTTTCACCCGGACACAAGCAGTTACGACTTACCTCCGTATTTTCTCTGAGTGCGCTGATGACATCCAAGGTTGTAGTGTCATTACCGATGTAAACGGTAAACAGCTTGTAACTGTCAAACGAAATGTCACTGTTAGCGTCTGGAAATGTTTCATCAACACACAAGAGAGAAGTGATCTTCCTTTTTTCCGCTTTATTTTCCTTACTTGGAGTAGCGACGCTTGTGCGGCTGCATCGGCTCTTCGGCCGCGATCTCGGGCATGTCGTCCGATGCCCGCAGCTGCGGCTCAGAAGAAACGACTGTGGTGTTGGAGTCTGCCGCTTCCTTGGTCGGGTTCAGCGCGTCAACGATGGGCGCCACGGCGGCTCCGAAGGCGGGTCGCACTTGGTCACGTACGTTGGTAGCAGCGTCCACTGCTGGCTTGGTGAAGCGGTTGATCGCGGCAACCGGATCTAAAAGCACCGGGAATCGGCTCAACGGGGTCTGGGATCCGTTGCGATTGGCTTCCAGGGCTGGGAGAGCCACTGTTTTGGCGTCCGTCTCAGCGCCAGTCTCGTGTGTTCTGACCTCGGGAGCTGCGCTATCCTGAACAGTCGTCGATGTAGCTGTCTCAGCAGGGACAACAGTTTGCGTTTCCCTGTGCGGCTCTTCATCATCTGTGGGGTTTGCCGGAGACGTCGCACCACCTTCCGACGTTGATGGTTGTGCAACCGTAGTAGCGGAGACATTTTGAGTCGCTCCACCTTTTCCCGGACTGAGGGGACCTAAAACAGGTGACAGTGCAGCTCCGATTACTGGTCGTATCTGATCCCTCACGGAAGCTGCAGCGTCAATGATGGGCTGAAAGACACTTCTGATTGGTCCAAAAGGATTAAAGCCGCCGCCACTTTCAGTTGCAGTCGCCGTTTGATTTTTGGCGGTGTTATCGGTCGACGTTGACGGTGTTTCTGCGTCAGATGTTGGAACGGCGGCTTGAGGTGCGGAGGCTGGCGAAACTACAGGTGAAACTTGTGTCGAAGGGTCCACTTGGCTGGAACCGCTCACGACTGTGTCGGGTGTCTGTTTGGCCTCTGCAGTGTCTAATTCCTGAGCATTTATTTCAGGTGTATCTGGGCTGGCGATTTCCCTGGAGGTCTTAAAGCCTGTCGGCTTCATTTCGTCAGCAGTTTCCTGTATAGTTTTGCTGTGTGGTTTAGTGGACTTGTGCGCGTCCATCTTGACGTGTGCGGGCTTTGATACATCTGACTTGGATGCCTTGGTTTTAGGACTGCCAGTGTTACTCATAGCATGAGCTATAGTGTCTTTTTCATACTCGTGCTTGGTGTCCTCGCGTTTGCTAATTTTGTGGTAATTTTCAGGACGGTTTTCATTTGTTGCGGATATCACTGTAGTGGCCTCATGTAGGGTCGCAGCAGAAGCCTCGCTCGACTTTTTGCCATCTTCAGTAACGGCGTGTTCTCCTTGCCTAGTAACATCGGCGTTGGTGCTCGTAGATTCTAGGTGCCCTGGCGCAAGCTCAGTGCTTGATACATCCTCTACCACAGGCGTCGATTCAACCTTGTCGGTAGATTTGTGTCCATCGTCAGTAGTAATTACATGAGTATTGCTGTTGTCATCAGACAAGGTGACGTCCTTGGGCAGTTCAACAGCGTCATTCAAAGTTCCAAAATCTTTTACATCCTCTATTATTCCCTTCAACGGCTTTGCAGGCTCTTGTGGCGTGACAGCTGAAGGACTGGCAGTAGTGGCATCGTTGCCGAGTTCAACATTTGGGCTCTCGAGAGGCTTGTCATGGGAAACAGTGTCTTTCGTCTCGCTTTTAGCCTCGTCTTTGACTAACGCGGGCTTTTCATCATTATTCAGCTTTACTGACTTTTTAAGCTGAACAACGGAGTCCTTGCCCGCTGTGTCATGAGTGTCGACATGCTGAGTGGCTTGAACAGCAGAGCCGTCGCTCGCACTCTGTTTCTTGGTCGTCAGAGATGGGTCATTGCTCACTGACCGGACGCCTTCTAGTCGTTCTCCCTGTTTCGATTCGCCAGAAGACTTGGGTTCGACAGAGACAGTGACATCAGGACTTGCGTGGGCGACGGGCTGCGCCAGCCGGTCCGGGGCTCCTTCTGGCTTCAGTGGCGTCGGCAGCGTCGGCAGTGAGAGCGCCGTTGTCACCATCGCCAGCGTGAGGAGGATCTTAAAGGTTCCCATCTTCTTTTCTTGGCACCGCAGGACCGGGTTTACCTTAAAGAGACCAGGAAGTGCTGTTGTTTATTCTCATTTTATGTCCGGCACATAAATATTCGCTCATTCGTGACCACAATGCCAGTTCACTTGTTAATGTTTTCAGCATTCTTTGACAATCGTGAAGTAAACCACAACACAGTCAAGAGCGAAATTATTGGTGTGCCAAGTACATAGTCGAAGCACATGTTCAGATGAACATCGCTGCATAGTAAAACGTGCTGAGTGGCACGCAGTAGAGGTATGAATTGCAGCAAAACCGGTGCCCGTCTGAGATGGAGACCACGATTCCTGCATGGGTTTTTTGAAAGCGCCTTCCTTCTCGTCTCACGTGATTGTTCAAACAGTCGTTCAAGCGTTCACTGTACACTTCATTTGACATGATCAAGGTATTGTTACGGTGCGCACGTTCATCGGCACTCAATGTCATCACAGTTTAGCGGAGTCACGAGTGCTATTTGCCTGTTTTATATAATAAACGTTATGTCAATATTAAGGTATGGAACATGCGTCTCAATGCTTGTGTCAGTCATCGGGAGCATTCTTAGCGCTCAGATGCCAGAAGCACACGATTCGGGATGAATCGCGGGGTACGCATTAAAGAGCATTACAGGCCTCGAGTTAAATGCCCGAGATGAGGTAAATATTGAGTCTTGCACTGTTCAGACATAACTGCCATGACCATAATTTGATTTAAGAAAAATACTATTGACAGACACTACATCTTTGTGCACACATATGTTTTTATAGGTGCCGTAACTAAGACCAGATTAACGAAGGAGTAACGAGACGCTGTGCAAATATCTGGGTATACGAGTATACTACTATGAAATGTGTCGTTTTATAAACATAACAACGTATTTGCTGCTTTATTTACTCAATGTAGAGAGGATAATTCCAAAACCCGCCGTGGCGGCGTACTGGCTTTGGCATTGCGCTGGCTCGAGGCCGGGGGATCGAATCCCGGAAACGGCGGCCGCATTTCCATGTGGGCGAAATGCAATAAACGCCCGTGTACCGTGCATTCATTGCACATTAAAGAACCCCAGGTGGTCAAAATTAATCCGGAGTCCCCAAATACGGCGTGCCTCATGATCATATTGTGGTTTTTGCATGTAAAAGCCCCAAAATTTAATTATATTAATGCCAACTGAGATGCCTATAGAAGCCCAACTTTTTTGACAAAATACCGTTAACGCCGCAAACATGTCGCGAGAAGCGTCAAAGGAGGCGTGCAGTTGCGCAAGACTTCCGTTAGTCGTGCCCAGCTGCGGCTGCGCGAGATCGGGAAAACAACAGCAACGGGAGTCGCTATGTATGGGCAGAGTTATTCAATTAAAAGATGAATCAGAGCGAAATGAGACAGGTGCACAAAACCATTCTTTCTCGGGCATATGCAGGGTGCCCCAGCTGACATTAGCCAGATTTTAAAAATATGGAAATGCCACGTAGCTGGACAGAACAATGGTAATGTTGTTTGCAGTCGTTTGGAGATACCCAAACAATTTTTTTCCTTCCGCCTAATTAGATAATAAGTCTTAATTAATTAATCGACTTCCCAAATATTATAATTGGAGGAAAAGTGTCAACGAGAAAATTGTAGAGCGACATGAAAAACTCCCGATACAGCTTTCTGTTGCTCAATACGTGCTTCATAAAAGTGTTTTTCCGAGTGTGAAAGATGCCCGCGAATACATGCAAATTGCCTCGAGCGGCCATTCGCGCGGCAATTTTGTGCGCATTTGCGGGCTGCTTTCATGCTCGCAAAAATACTTTTATGTAGCACGTATTGAGCAGCAGAAAGTTGTATCGGGAGTTTTTCACGTCGCTCTACAATTTTCTCGTTGACACTTTTCCTCGAATTATAATATTTGGGAAGTCTAAATACTAATTAAGACATTATCTGTTTAGTTAGAATAATAAAATAGGTTGAGTATCTCCAAACGACTGCAAACAACATTAACTTTGTTGTGTCCAGCTACGTGGCATTTGCATATATTAAAGCTCTGGCTAAAGTAAGTTGGGACACCCTGTATATTTTTTTGCGTACTTTTCCTATTTCTCACTGCTCAATATACTATCAGCAATAGATTGATGACACCGCCACGTACAGCACGTTCAGGCGTCTAAATTAGCCGGTCATGCTAAATAATTTAGGAACTTCCTTGTGTACTTTAGTGCATGCAACAAGACTTTCGGAGTGAGTCTAAGATTATTTGTTCCCTTACCCGGTTAATAAATAATTTTACTTCCTATAAACGGCTGTCAACATTGCCGGCACAAGCTTTCTCATCAAGTGCACCACAGAGCATTGATTTACTTGTTTTGCGCTTTTCGCCTTTCTTTCTTGTTTTCTCTTTTATGTTCAGGCGTTGCTACGCTATACGCGGTATGTATAAACGTGTTTTCTCGCGCACATACGATGCTACCTTGAGTACCTAGAAGCTTTGCTTTAAACTGCAGACTACCCGCCCTACTTTGACGCCATTTCTTTAATCGAAGTTACTTGTGTGTGTGTGTGTGTGTGTGTGTGTGTGTGTGTGTGTGTGTGTGTGTGTGTGTGTGTGTGTGTGTGTGTGTGTGTGTGTGTGTGTGTGTGTGTGTGCGTGTGTGCGCCTGTGTGTGTGTGCTTGCGTGTGTTCATGTGTATGCTTTAAGGTAAGACTTGCCGTTCAACATTACCAGCAACAACAGTGATTTCTTAATTTCATAGTGAAGAAAAAAACGGACAAGACGGACAACACTAGTGCAGCCCTTGCACGTGCTGATGGGCGCTCTTTTATAATCTATGCTCTTTTATAATTTTATTATTTTATATAACGAACCGATTCGCCCAACAACATGCCTTGTTGACGCAGTCTCTCACGTTCCGCTGGCAGCTCCGAACCCTCCCGGAGAGTCACTTTTACGACATTGCGAGATCCCTTATCACTGGCGACAAAGGGGCGTTCGCGCGCGCGCGCGCGCGCACACACACACACACACACACACACACACACACACACACACACACACACACACACACACACACGCACACGCACACGCACACGCACACACGCACACGCACACGCACACGCACACGCACACACACACACACAAAGAAAAGAAAACGGCGCAGAGGTGACCGCACTATCGTAAGGTCCGCGTTCCGACTCCGTCACTACGGCGACGGCAGTCTGACTTGTGCGTTCAGGCTTCGCCGCACGTTTAACACGTCAATGACGGCACGATGAAAGAACCGTACTCCAAACACACCACATTGATTTATATGCAGTATGGCGTCCCGTTAATCTTAACAACTAGCGGATTTTCACGTCTGCGACTTCGTATGGAAGCGTCCCGCGCGTCGAATGGCGCCGAATCTAATAGGTATCACATTGCTATTCCTTACCGCGTAAATCCTTTGAAGGCTGGAAGTGGAGTGTAATTAGGTCAACACGTATAAGGCGGGTCACTGTTCCGGCGGACAAACCTGCTCTTGTGAAGGCGCCATTGTCATCGACGGGGTGTTCATTTCTTAAGGTAATATCGTGCGATGACGTCAGTGGCTACGACTTGTACGCATATTAAAAACTTACACGATTATACAGGCGTCTTGGTTTTTCTCATACAGACCTCCGCCGCAGCCAACAACGCCAGTGGCATCACCAAAAGTTAGGGACGTGCCATATGAAACCAGCGAGATACGAATTATAGGAATTCCTTGGCGATAGCAGATTCACCCACTGATACAACGCGGGTTCAACTCTCAGCAGTGGCAGTCACTTTCCGGCTATGGCACAGTGCTAAAACCCTTCAGTTGCGCACTTTGGCTGCGTGTTTAAAGATCCCCAGGTGGCCAAACTTAACCCTGAGCCCTCCAATACGGCGTCTCTCATAGCCCCTATGTTGATTTGGGACGTTCCACTGAATCGATCGATCGACCAATCAATCAATACGTCCGCCTGACTTTCTTGGGCGCATTAACCTTTGTTCAACTGAACTTCGCAGTTTAACCCCCCTCATTTGGTCTTGTATGTGAATTCTGTCCGTTGAAAACTTCAGTGATCAGGTATAGATCTCGGCCCCATTGATGCCATATTTCTGTCGTGGGCAAACCCCCCCCCCCCCCCCCATTTTTTAATTTCTCCCTCTAGAAAAATAAAAGGTGGCTGTGGTAAGTTCGTGAAAATATACTATAGCGTAAATTTGAAGATCAGGACATTTCGCGAGATAGCGGAACAGCTAGCGTAGGCGGGAGCTCAAGCTCGGTGAATGTTTTCGATGGGCGATACAGCCTGAGAGCTCAATTATCTACGAAGTGCGAAAGGTCACGTAGTATGCAAGCAAAAAGTAAATAAAAAATATCGGACTGTGTCAAACTAGAGGCTTTTGGCAGCTGCGGACTGTGCAGCCTAGCCTCGGCTGACAATACCATGTCGTGTGACGTGCGGGACATTTTAACCGAAAATAGCACGGGAACTCGTCTTCAGCTTAGCGAGCTGAGGCAATATTTGTCACTGGTGGCTCGCTGGCTCGCAGCGAGTTCTGCGCACGAGTACAACTAGGCTCGATCACCGCGAAATGGTACGGGCCCGAATGAAAAGAGCATGCGCGAAAGCCGTTCTTTATGCATGTAAAATCCATTTGTGCATACTGCTAGTCTCTCATGCAATGTTCCCAGGAAACAAAAAAGAAATATTGTTTTCAAATGTATTCTTTTTTCTTACACAAATGCCGAACTTTGTTTAAAAAAAACAGACAGGCTTGTTTGTCTGCGGGATCGGGTGGAAAGATTGGAAGCATTTCCTTCCTGCTGCTCTTTTTTACTTCTTTAGGGTCTAAGGCATTATGAGGAATGAAACTTATCTCAAATAAAAGAAACATCCTACTGATGAATATGAAAGGAATGAGATAGAAACAAATAAAGGAGAATGGAATGTGACGCTTAAGCGTGAGATTAAAAAAAAGAATGAGATGTTTTGAAACGCATACACGCTGTCAGTACTTTGAGGCTATAGAGGTCGCACGTTACAAAATAATTCTGCAAAAAACACAATGCCCTCCTTACAATGTGCGGAGAAGGCCACGGTCCGAGAATAATTCAAAAGGAGAGCGCATGAGTCCCCATTGCCCTAAGCTTGACGCAGAGTTCTCGCCTCTGTTCGGCACGAAAATTACAAGTTAACAGCGCATGTGAGCATCTCGTTAACCACGAGCACAACATGAGGATTCGGTGTGCCCAATTTTAAGTGGGAAATGGTTGGTGAAGATCACAGCTAGCCGTAATAGATGAAACAAAGTTTCCAAGTTACTCGCTAAAATAACAGAAAATTTTAATTTCACTTCAGGGTGCACCGCATGCAGTATCAATCTCTTCTCTGCGTCGTCGAAACTTCTAAAAGAAAAAGGTTGTCATGGAAATGCGTTCGAAGCTTACATTCAGATACAAGCAGCAAAGTTGGGGTGGTTCATGGATGTTGTCGTCGCGACAAAAAGGACTGAGAGAAGAAACATATCTATGGGGATCTCTAAACTGAAGCCTTTCACCAGTACATTCTTACAAAAGGTAAGCGGGCCACTTTCCGTGTGACGGAAGCTGCCTTCACGCTGTGTGCTCCCGTGGGAATCCCGTAGCTTTTGTAGCGCCCTGAAGTTCTATACTGTCGGGCGAACCACGCTCATTATTTTGAGCTCCATGGCCAAAGAAGCATCACAACACAGTCGTGCATTTAAGCATACCCTGTAGATCATAGGTCAGTAAGTTCACGACCTTAACCTATGCCACCTGCGCTAGTAGGGGCGTACACAAAACCATAGTGAGACTGAAGCGAAGAAGTCAACTAAGCCATCAGCGAATCTGGGTTAAGGCGAGCCACATTATCATTTCGGGCAAGCGTATCTTAAAGACATGAGGAGATCATAGGCTCAAACCATCGGTTCATTCAGTGAATAACCAAGTACGGGCTAATGGCCTCCACTCACCCTATCACCAACTGTCAGAAAATCCTGCAGACAGGACACTACATGTTACTTGTACAGCCTAGTTTATTCCGCAATGAACTATATAGGATTCACGAAAGAACAATGAACTATACAAATTGCAAATGCATCGTACTACAGCATGATGACAGTTCCACTTCGTGCCATGACTTCCTCAAAGAAGGCAACTCATTCACGGACACCAGTAAGCGCAGTGTGTTCAACAGCAATCGGTGATATTTAAGTAGCTCTCTTCACGAACCGTGCATGTTTTTTGACTTTCATTCGCCCCAGCGACTGATTCAAGCTGCCTTATGACCAGCACAGCACGATCAACGCAGCGAGTGAGAGCCAAAGACGGATTATCTTCAAGAGAACCACTTCGACAAAGCCCACGGAGTAGTAAGCGTTCGATGACTGTCCAACACAAAATTTCTTTTTTCACAATTAGAGCGCTAACCTGATTGCGTGATTGTTAGTAATTATCACTGTGTCTTGGCGCACGACAACACTGACGCCTTTTCACCGCGATGCGCAGAGGCAACGTGGGCATGGAGCCCGGGAACGAGCAAGTCCTTACCGGCCAGGAAACACGTCCAGTGCGCTCGACGCTCTTCCAGCGTTCTGAGCCACGCTGCTCCTGGTCAGCACCTCTGTTATCTGGTGGTGTCCTAGGTGGCCCTAGTGGTGCTGTTCCGGTATGCTGGGTCAATGCTCTGTTGCCTCGCCCGAGGAGCAAGCTAGGTGGAAAGGCGAAGAAAAAGAAAGGCGAAGAAGAAGAAACTCTGAGGGATTAAACGAAAGAGAGATGCGGCTTAGGAAAGAGTTTATCACTCTCGTAACCGAAGCTCGAGGAGAAACGAGTCTTTGTATAGAGTAGCCCCGGCGGACACACTAAGTGCGTAAACGCACGAACACAGGCACGCACTTATGCCCAGTGCGTGCCGGAGATCTAAACAAGCAGAAAAGAGCGGAATTAAACAGCCCGCGTACAAGAGAACTGGTTTGGAAGTCCGGCGAGATTTTCGGACGTCGCGGACCCGCGCGGCTGTTTGCAGGCTGGCGCAACGTCATGCTGCGTGAAGAATCACACTGGTCTGCTGCCGTGTATTCCTCCTGCGTCCGGCGTCGCCCAGAATGCAATATATGGCAAAAGCGGCGCGCAACCCGGTGTGAACAAACCCCGGGACAGGTTTGCAATATATGCTCAGCCGACTGCTCACGCGACGTCGTTTCTCCGTGGGGTCGGCACCGCGGGAAAGGGGTCGTTTTCTGCGCCAGACACGCACATGGAGCCTGCCCGGGCTTTCTCGAGGCTGCAGCACCTCGAACCCCGTACCATTTGACCTTGGCCGTGACCACGCATAGGTCGAATGCGACGACCGACGTCTGTCGTTGTCTACCGGAAGTATCGCCCCCAGTCTGCGTGTACCTCTGCCGAGTTGTGCGCAGTGAATCACGCTGCATACACGCCACCATAAATTGTCTGCTGCGCGAAAACCGGACGTTGTCCTCTCTTGGTAGGTGAAGGTATAGCTTGGGAGCGGGACGGAGGAGGTGAAAGCCCCCTTCCTTCTTCTCCGTTTCACCTTAAAAACGCCAAAGTCTTCCGTGTTGGTCTCCAGTGAAGGTGATAGCGGCACCGCTCCAGGGGCCGAATTCACAAAAGTTTTCATTCGTAAGCGCTGTTTTTCATTGGCTGATCGCCTTCACTAATAATATGTCCTGCATCAGCATTCGCTGGTACGAACGCTTTCAGCGTAAGAACGTTTTGTGAATTCGGGCCCAGGAGTATAAAAATATCAGCAATAATCTGCTTTTGTCCTCTTCTTATTTTTTTAAGGCTGCTCCCGTTAAAAAAATGGGAAAGCTTTTAGAAGGTGCTGGAGGCGGGAAATAGACAGCTGCTTATTAATGCACGTTTTGTGTACCACGATCTTCCGCGATGCTTGTCTTCGACAGAGTCTTGCATTTCGAAGCCTTACTCTTAGCATTCTTGTGCATCTTCCGTTATTGCATTCACTGTCTTGTTTAACGTAGTGTTTTATTCAATGCAATTTCTCATTATGCTACCACGCTCGCTCAATCTTTTCGGATAATTGTAGCCCTTGAGCAGATACACAGAAAGTGTTCGTAGGGTGGCGTCATGTAGACTTCAGTCAAGTTCTCATATACACATTCGCAGAGTTTCAGCAAACATGGTTCACTCCTGGTCGACAGCCCACAAAAGAAAAAAAAACTTAGTTTGCAATCAAGCCGCATGTCTTCTCCGTTTTCCACTGCATACTTGAATCATGTTATATATGAGTGTCAGGGTGTCATTGCAGTCGCCTGACAGGCGAGTTCTGTAGGGAAGAAGCATGTATAATTGCAGCTACACGTGGCAGGACAACCGTTTCCCTCACATGTGCAGATTTCGGTCAGTTTTGAAATGAACGCAAAGTCAGAGCGTTATCGCAACAGGACAAAAACAAGAAGTTCGTCATACTTACATGGCCACATGGCCAAGTTGCTAACCGGCTGCCCTCGTTAATGGATGAAAGCAGTGAAGAGGATAGAAAACTAGGCGTTACGCTTATGTTACGTCTATACGCTGTCCGTTTTCAGTGCGCTGTTATTATTAGCCGTGAACGCAGTCATTTGCACGCCCAAAATTTTTATCCCCATATTCGAACAAGTGCGCATTCTTGGGGAAACGATCGCATACTTATCAATGCTTTGGCGCAGAATCTACAAATAGCACACAGAGACACGAACGGGCTGTGTGCTTTTTGTAGATTCTGTGCTAAAACATTAATAAGCATGGATTACCAAATAGTCCGAACCAACGATTTACTCAATCGCATACCTGTTGGTATTGCTGTGTGTAGATTTCTATCCCCTTTAGCTATTTATCTGTTTGTATTTTAACACTTGACACTTGACAACTCTGTTTTTCAACCTGCTCGTCAGTGAATTACGCCTCTCCGCTCCTAACAAACAAGAAAAAAATCACGGAGTTTGAAAGGGCTGTAAAGAAACCAAACGGCATCGTAGCATCTACCACGCTGGGACCATTCCGCCGCAGCTGGCTGTGTGCACAAAACACTCTTGTCCTGACTCTACTAGCAGCTCGAAATGACCATGGAATAAGCAACTAGTTTAAGTGGCATAACCAGTACACTCAGATAGAAAAGAAAGTCCCAGTTTCGCCCGACAGGCGAAGCATAGATTGCGATAGCAAATTATTAAATTAGGTTAGTTGTTTTATCAGCTGCATAAGTAGGCTATAAACATTCGCTTACTAACTTAACTAACAAGCGTGTTCTCACGCGTACACAGGCAAACAAGAGAATATCTCACTGGATGACCGCGGACACTCGCTGCCAGAACGCTGGCGTGATGTAAGCGCATCGGCAGCGGCGGCGAGCGAATTCCCCTTCGTGCCGCCTCTCTCCTGGACGCGAACTAGGCGCGCGATAACACAGCGCACGCAAATTCACAAAGCTTTTCGTTCGTAAGAGCCATTTGTTATTGGCCGGCTGCCTTCGCTAATAACGTGTTGAACTTCAGGATTGGAACACATTTGAATAATTCTAGCATAAGAGCTTTTCGTGAACATACGGGGCTAGAGGCCGAATTCACAAAGGCTTTCCTTCGTAAGTCCTTGCCATTGGTCGGCCGCCTTCGCTAATGATATGACCACCATTGCCATTGTCTGGCATCTTCGGGTCTATATGTTGCAAACTTTTCAAATCTCCAGGCTTATGTAGTACACGATTCAGATGTTTAATCTTCTCAAGTGGCAACTCGGGATTGAAAATGACAGAGCGTCATGAAAAGACAGCCTCGTGGTTAGGCATGTGCGTAGCCAAGCTTTCAAATGTACAGCTTAAGCTCACATTCTGGAGATGTCAGGATGTTTGCGAGCTATTAATAAAAAAATAAAAAAAAAGGAGTGTTGGGGGATTGGGGGGGGGGAGGGTATCTGCTGTACGATTAATCCGTATTTTTTTCGCCTCAGAGCAAACCTTCATCTTACGACAACCCTAACGTTGCCGTCACCTATGACTGTCATGATGACGTGTAATTTATTGAAAACATTATTTCAACCATTTCTTCAAAGAGTTAAAAAAGTTTTAAAAAACATACCTGTGGAGGCATGTGCAATCCCTTTAGCAGTGAGGGTTCATTACTCACCTAGAATACTTTAACTCCTCACTGCGAAATGCTTCATTCACTTAATCTGTTTTTTATATACTCGTCAGTCTAATTAGCTGTCGCTGTTACTTTAGATTTTCTTCGTTGCTATTGCTTTCTTTCGCGTAAATTAGGGAATTTTCGCCATCATCCAGGTTTTCCAGCGGCAGCAGTTGAAAGCTCGAAACATGCAGCAGTTGCTCTGTCCGTCCGCCTGGCCCATACCGTCACGCTACGGCGTGCGCAGGTGTTTATCGAGGATTCTGGATTCTTTTTCTTTTTCTTAGGGGGTGCCGCACCAAAATGTGTGTGAGTCTACACCCCCTCCACACACACACACACACACACACACACACACACACACACACACACATTATATATATATATATATATATATATATATATATATATATATATATATATATATATATATATATATATATAGAAAACACACCCGGCTGATGACAATGTACAGATCAAGAAGACGTGCATAATAACCCTCTCTCTCTCTCTCTCTCTCTCTCTATATATATATATATATATATATATATAGAGAGAGAGAGAGAGAGAGAGAGTATTATGCACATCATCTTGATCTGTACATTGTCATCAGCCGGGTGTGTTTTCCTTAATCTCCTGTACGTGGGATCATCATCGTGGCCTGCGGGCTGTGTCTTCGACGAGTCTATCAATCCGAATATGTATGTCCGAATTTTGGCGCGCATTTATGTGTGTGCGTGCGTGTGTTGCCACTGTGTATGCGCCACTGGGTATGTGAACTGGGGCTACTGGGTATGTGACACTGGATTTAGCTTGCTTTCAATCTTAAACATTGCCGTTAGAAGCATTGCATCTTGCTTATAATAAATATAAACACTACAACATGTAACTCTAGATAACCGTTGGCTTCACAACAGCTACTTTATTCCATTTCCCACATTACGTAGATGTCTACTTCAACTACAGCTGAGACGGCCATTATTTTTGTCTGTCCTTATATCGGTGCCCGCCGTTCCGGCATATCGCAATACCTCCTCCGCAGGAGAAAAAAAGGGGAGGGGAGTTGCGGGGTGGTGTTAGTGTGTGGGGAGGGGGTGTAAACCACTGGGCGTGCGTCGTCGTGCCGTGGCACAGGCATCGTTTAATTATTTGATATGGTTATCGTACTGTGTTGCAACGATTCATGCAAAAAAAATATATAAAGGAAAGTATTTGAGCTTTGGCTCTTTTTTTTGAACACGGACCATGCATAGGCGGATAGTTTTCATTTTTGCGCGGTGAGGGGGCTGGGGCCGGACCAGCTTTCCGAACTCCATATATATATATATATATATATATATATATATATATATATATATATATATATATATATATATATATATATTTCTTGCACTTTAAGAAACTTCGTGTGAACTCGATGAATTGAGCGCTGAAGTTATGGCGTTATATGAGCATATACAAGACCGCATAGTAGGCAACAGTTCAATTTCACAGCCTGAGTCCTCTCGGTGGTGTAATATTCCTTCGTGTAATTGTCGCATACTTGGCTATGACTAATACTGCTTCGCCTTTCCGGCGAAACTGCACCCTCTCTCTCTCTCTCTCTCTCTCTCTCTCTCTCTCTCTCTCTCTCTCTCTCTCTCTCTCTCTCTCTCTCTCTTTTTTCTTTTTCTGTGAGTCCAAGCATAAGCGTTGTTGCGCGGGACTGTTGTTGATTCTCATTCCGAGTTAATCCGGCTTGGCCTCATTTCGGTTGCTGAGTGAATTATGCAGTGTTCCCCAACTATCATGCATCAAGACTCAAAGAAAGAACATTTGAGTTACTTGAAGAAAACCTAGTGCATATTGTTTCCAGTACAGTGGAGTAGCCGCCAATAATTATTTCGTTACCGAGATTTAATTCGGTAATGGCAATTAATTACTTAACCCGAGAAGTACTGCCCTAATTTTCAAAATGTCCATGAGGCAGCAGTAGGCACGTGTAGATTGGTAAAGAAACCTCTCGAAGTACGAAAAATGCCACGTGAGTGCGCTCCCACCCGCATCATAAAGCAGCGCCCTCAAATAAGCTGATTGAATGCAACTGCATCGCCAGTTGCAAAGCTGAAAAGACAGTCCATCACCTTGATAATGGTACGGAAGGAGCACCTACAGCAAGTTTCGCGGCTTCGCAGCTATTCCTTCTTCTCATTTCTACGTCGCCCTTATTATCTGTCTCTCAAGGCCGACTGATCACATTGATAACAAGAGCCCCTTGATAACACGGCCGAACCGCCGTTCTGACCACTCACGAAATGCGAAAAGCAATGTAATAGGCATAGAATGTTTCAAAATCCCGGCATTGCTTCCACCACATCAAAAGAGTGCGCGAGAAGCTATATTTGGCGCCAGAGACTTGCTTCGGGCCAAAGCCAAATTAAAGCGACCGTTTCTTTTTTCGTGAAGGTGTATGCTTACTGCAAAAACAGGTTCGTATCAAAAAATAAAAGCGATATAAACAGAGGAAGCGACCAACCTGTAGAGAAAAGGCAAAACCGATGTGTTCAATATACCACTTCTAAATGAGCCGAATTGGCGACACCTTCAGTGGCTTTCTTGATGACCGACGCCGAAATTCTACGTCAAGCATCCGTTATCCTTGCCTTGAACTAATGTGACGTCCGTCTGGATCATGTAAGCACAATCTTTCACATAACTCCAAAGAAAGAAATCGAGTGGCGAGAGGTCAGGTGACCTAGCCGGTCAATTTACAGGCCCGTGCCTTCCAATCTATTGCGCATGAAAAGTGGCAACCAGCCAGTTTCTTGCTCGGCTGCTGCTGTGTGCGGGTGCCCCATATTGATGATACCACAGAAGTGGAAGACGTGACAGCGGGACTTCACTGAGAAACTCATCAACCACACCTTCAAGGATTAGTCCCCGTAACGTTGTCCAGGCAGTGTGTGATGGAAGAAAACGGGACCGATTATAGTACCGGCGTAAATTCCGAACCACACATTGAGCGACCACTGGTACATGGTGTCGGTCGCGCTTTACCCAGTCTAGATTTGAGTCCCTCCAATAGTGTACATTATGCAAATTTACCTTGGCGTTTCTGCGAAAATTGCCTTCATCTGTGCATATGATGTTGCTCAAAAAATACGGTGTGTGTGTGAAAACATTTATTTTAATGAGGTCCAGAGGCTCGACTATTTAAGCCAAGGCTCCCACGTTGGCACTGCTAGGCCAAGCCCTTCAGCGACATCATGGGCCCTCTGGACGGCCCTTAGTTGGTCCTGAAACAATGGGCTTTGAATCCTTTTTTCCCACTGTGTCCATTCTTCAACGAGGTTGGGGAGAGTCACGGGACACCCCGCCAGCATATGTCTGATTCCAATGATGCCATCACAATCGTTGCATTCCATCTTAATCTCGCTCTCTGGATATATTTTATTAATGTGGTACGGCGTGGGATACGTACCTGTTTGCAATAAGCGAAGTGAAACTACCTGAGCCCTGTTCAGTTTTTAATGTGGCAATGGGAATTGCCTGTGTCCTAAATAGTAATGTTTGGTTATGTCATTGTAAGTTATTAAATGATCTCTAGATTCCCTGGCTTGATGGTGAATGGCTCGGTTGTGACTGTCACGGTTAACAAGTCCTCGTGCCAAGTCATGAGCAACCTCATTGAGGTTTACCCGAGTCTCATCGACTTTCCCCATATGCGCAGGAAACCATCGGATTTCAGTTCTCATAATCCCAATGTTTTCACAAAGGTTAGCTGCAACTCCAGCTACGTAGCCTTTATCAAAACACTTTATAGCGGATTTGGAATCACTGTAAATGCAGGCCCACTTATTACTCCTGATGGCTAGAGCAATTGCCGCTTGTCCCGCTACCATGGGGTCCTTGGTAAAAATAGTGATAGCGTCTTGCACCTTCCCTTCATAATTTGATACAATGGCCTTATATGCTTCTTTACCTTTCACCCAGGCAGTATCAACTATAGCTGCCAGGTGGTTCTGCTGCTCTATTTCCTGCAAGAGTACTTTAGCTCTTGCCTTTCTCCTTTTGATGTTATATTCTGGATGCATGTTTCTGGGGAGAGGGTTGGTTCTGATCTTGTTCCTAACTTCAGTCCTTAATTCTACTTCAGCCCCTATTGGGCTCCTTGATCTATTCAGTTCTACACCTATTGTCTGTAATATGTTCCTGCCAGCTCGTGTTTTTGTCAATCTTTCGTGTTGCGCTAGCTGTTGGGCCTTGTTGCGTTTCGCCTGCGACACGTGGTTTTGCCGGCGCGACTGCGGCGGGGCGGCAGACATTTTGGCCCGATCGTCGTCGCCGCAACACTCATCGCCAGGTGTTTCCAGGCGCGTCTGCGGCGATGCGACCGCCTAGGGATCCTCCTCGCATTCCAGTCATTGTGCCCGAAACAGGCGATGCCAAAGCAGGGATCTCATTCCAGTTATTGGGCCCGAAACAGGCGATGCCAAAGCAGGGATCTCGTTCCAGTCATTGTGCCCGAAACAGGCGATGCCAAAGCAGGGATCTCATTCCAGTTATTGGGCCCGAAACAGGCGATGCCAAAGCAGGGATCTCGTTCCAGTCATTGTGCCCGAAACAGGCGATGCCAAAGCAGGGACCATCCTCTCATTACAGTCATTGTGTCCGACCGGCAGCGCCACGACAGGGTGCTACGAGATCGTGCGCAGCGCCACGACAGGGTGCTACGAGATCGTGCGCAGCGCCACGACGGGGTGCTACGAGATCGTGCTCGACATGGTGCTACGGCATCGCTACGACAGTGTGCGTCACCATTAGCCCATTGTACATTCACGTGCTCGTCTTTTGAGGGGTTCCTTCTTGCCCTCAACTGCGAGAGTATAAAAACAGCTGCCCCCGGACGCCAAAAGGAGGGCTCCGATTTCTTCAGTTGAGTGAAGTGCTCTCCCGTCTCTCTACTTCGGTCAAACCTGACCGCCAACTCTTTGCGATGTTAAAATAAACAAGTTGTTTCGTTGTTACCAGTCGACTCATGCTTTGCCGGGACCTTCGGATGCTTCGAGTTGTACCCCAGGCCGCCAGGCCAACGCTACCCTTGGGGCTTGCGACCCAGGTACAACCACGGGCGTCAGCGCCGAGTTCCCAACAGATCGTACCAGCGGTCCGATCCGAAACATCTGGTTGGCAGCGGTGAGATCGCCTACGACTTCAAACAACGGTCTGCCAGCGGCGAGATCGCGACAACGGAGGCCAGCAGCAAAGAGATGCAGTTGACAGTATGCTGAGCAGCTCAACGACGATCCGGGAGCAGTGCAACGAGCCCTGTGTGACGACTGGTTGCCTGCAGCGGAACGACTGCGCGGAATTCCTGCATGCGAGGTTTGGTGAGTGCGGGACTTTCTTCTTCTGAGCTTTGCCAGGCTTTTGTTAGTGTCAGAAACAGAGCTGGTAATTGTGGTTGTCGTTGCTGCCGGGTTAGTTTGCGGCAAGACAATAGTAAGCAGTAGAGAAAGCAGCATTCAGAGCAGCCATGGATTTGAAGTCGTTGCGCAAACCGAAATTGTTGGAGCTTGCAAGAGAGTTGGGTCTGGATGTCTCGGACAAACTCAGAAAACCAGAACTGCTAAAGGCTATTCTTGAGTTAGAGGCTGAGGATGACGAGCTGTCGGAATGCCTTGAGACTATTGAAGAGAGGGAGACTGCAAAAGAAAAAGAAGAGCGTGAACGTAAAGAACAGAAAGAGCGAGAGCAACAAGAGCGTGACCGTCAACACGCTTTGGAAATGAAGCGTCTTGAGGTAGAAATGGAACGCGCTCGTAATGGAAGTCAGGCACACGGTGCAGGAGAACGCGTATTGTTCAAAATGACTGACCTGATGCGGCCGTTTAAGCTTGGAGAGGACATTGGTTTGTTCCTGGTTAACTTTGAGCGAACGTGCGAGAAGCAGGGGTTCTCTCGGGAAACGTGGCCACAGCGCTTGCTCACTTTGTTACCCGGCGAGGCGGCCGACGTAGTCGCTCGCTTGGATAGAGAGGAGGCAGAGGATTTCGACAAAGTAAAATCGAGTCTGCTAAAAAAGTACCGGCTGTCTGCGGAGGCGTTCCGTCGGAAGTTTCGGGAAAATGAGAAAGGCAAAAGTGAGTCATATACAGAGTTTGCGTATAGGCTTATGTCGAACATGCAGGAGTGGCTCAAAGAAGAGAAAGCGTTTGGTGACCACGATAAAGTTCTGCAGTGCTTCGGGCTAGAACAGTTTTATAGTCGGTTACCGGAGAACGTGCGATACTGGGTCTTGGATAGGCCAGACGTGAGTACGGTGGCTAGAGCCGCTGAGCTAGCCGAGGAGTTTGTGACGCGTCGAGCTCGCGGAGCTAAGGACGGTCAAAAGGGTGAATTTGGCTCCAAGTCTGAGAGGCCGAAATTCACGCCCATGAGATTAAAGGGGGACACGCGTAGTGCGGATGCGAGCGAAAGCAGTCCGACCAAACGTAAAGAGACGGCGGCAGCCAAACGCAGAAAGCGGTTCGAGATGAGGCGAGCGCGCTTGTGTTATACGTGCCAGAAGCCGGGTCACTTTTCGGCGCAGTGTCCGGAAACAACACCAAAAGTTGTTTTTTTTTCAATAGGCAGCACTGACGAGAACATGAAGCTTCTCGAGCCTTACATGCGAGACCTCCTCGTGAACGGGAAAGAGTGCCGAGTGCTTCGCGATTCCGCAGCTACGATGGATGTAGTTCACCCATCTTACGTAGAACCCCATATGTTCACGGGCGAGTGCGCATGGATCAAGCAGGCCGTGGAAGCTCATAGCGTGTGTCTGCCGGTAGCAAAAGTGCTTATTGAAGGACCTTTCGGAGCGCTTGAGACGGAGGCCGCAGTGTCATCTATGCTGCCACCCCAGTACCCGTACCTATTTTCAAACAGGTCCGATCACCTCCTGCGCGAGAAGGGGCTTTTGTTTGGTGAAGCTAGTGTTCAGGCCTTAACCAGATCGAAGGTTCGGGAGCTCGCTGCAAAGGCGGTAGTTGCGGGGCCGACGTTATCAAACAACGAAAAAGGGTCAGAGGCGCAGCAAGCTGATATTCAGAGCACGCCCGAACTGAATAAAATTGAGTCTGTAGCGTTGAAGGCGCCAGATACTGGAGAGGAACCGCCCGACACGGGAAAGTTAGAAGAGCTATCTACAGATTTGCTCATCGCGCCTACGTCAGACGGACTTGATAGGTTGCTAAGAGTCAGCCGGTCGGCTTTGATAGCCGAGCAAAAAAAGGATGGCAGCCTGGAAAACGTGCGCTGCAATGTCAAAGAAGGTATCGCCAGGAAAACTGCGCGTTTTGTGGAAAGAGGGGGAGTCCTGTACCGGAAGTATCTAGACCGCAGAGGAGTGGAGTTCGATCAGCTGGTCGTGCCTCAATGCTATCGTCAGGATCTGTTGCGCTTGTCACACGGGGGTTCGTGGTCCGGACACCTAGGTGTTAAGAAAACTAAGGACCGTCTCTTGCAAGAGTACTATTGGCCAGGGTGTTTTCGGGACGCAGACCATTTCGTGAGGACATGTGACACTTGTCAGCGGGTGGGCAAACCAGGGGACAAATCGAGGGCGCCGTTGAAATTGGTACCTATCATTACGGAGCCTTTTAGACGGCTCGTTATTGATACTGTGGGACCTCTGCCGGTAACAGCCACGGGGTACAGACACATTTTGACTGTGATCTGCCCAGCGACAAAGTTCCCTGAAGCAGTGCCGCTTAAAGAACTCAGCTCAGTTGAGATAGTCAATGCACTACTGTCCATATTTGCGCGAGTTGGTTTTCCTGCAGAAATTCAATCAGATCAGGGCACAGTGTTTACTAGCGCTTTGACGACAACTTTTCTCGAAAGGTGTGGGGTAAAGCTGTTACACAGCTCAGTGTACCACCCACAGTCGAATTCCGTTGAGAAGCTCCACTCCGTCATGAAGCGCGTGTTGAGAGCCTTGTGTTTTGAACATCAAACTGACTGGGAGCTGTGTCTGCCTGGGGTGATGTTTGCGTTAAGAACCGCGCCGCATGCGGCTACGGGGTTTTCGCCAGCTGAACTGGTGTACGGTCGCTCGCTTCGATCTCCGCTTCGCATGCTTCGAGAATCGTGGGAAGGTAGGGGCGACGACCCAGTCGTGGTGGAGTACGTGCTTAAGCTCCTCGAACGCTTAAGAAGGGCACAGGAGTTGTCAGGTGAAGCAATGGCAAAGGCCCAGCAGAGGGCCAGGGTTTATTATGATCGGACAGCCAGGGCCCGTCGTTTTGAGGTTGGCGATGAGGTCATGATATTGCGCACATCGCTAAACAACAAACTAGACGTGCAGTGGGAGGGCCCAGCACGAATTGTTCAGAAACTGTCGGACGTTAACTACGTGGTAAGTCTGCCAGGAAAGCGGAAAGCACAGCAAGTTTACCACTGTAATCTGCTCAAACCTTATAGACAAAGGGAAGCAGTGGTGTGCATGATGGTAAACGTTCCTGAAGAGCTTCCGGTCGAGCTTCCGGGACTAGGCTCAGTGACGAACAGGGAAGACACCGGTCAAGTCATTAGTGACCTTATCAGTAAAGCACCGCTGTCGCCTGAGCAGAAAACCGAACTACACCAGCTATTACAAGAGTTTCAAGGTCTGTTCTCTGAGAGGCCTGGTAGGACTTCTGTACTTACTCATGATATAGAACTTACCTCCCCAGAGCCAGTACGATCCAAGGCGTATCGGGTGTCACCCCGCCAGAGCGATATTATGGAGGCTGAGGTAAAGAAAATGCTACAGCTCGGTGTTATTGAGGCAGGTGAGAGTGATTATACCTCCCCTTTGATTTTAGTTGAGGTACCGGGCAAGGAACCTCGTCCTTGCGTCGACTACCGCAGGCTTAATTCCATCACTAAGGATCAAATTTATCCGATCCCTAACATCGAGGAGCGCCTTGAGAAAGTTAGTAGCGCTCAGTTTATTTCCACCCTAGATCTTGTCAGGGGTTATTGGCAGGTTCCACTTACAGAAGAGGCTAGTAGGTATGCGGCGTTCATTTCACCAATGGGAACATTCCGTCCTAAAGTGTTGAGTTTTGGTTTGAAGAACGCGCCATACTGTTTTTCAAGCCTCATGGATAAAGTGTTGCGGGGACAGCAAGAATTCGCTTTACCGTATCTAGACGACGTAGCGATATTCTCCGCATCCTGGTCTGAGCATATGACACACTTGCGGGCAGTGCTAACCCGCCTGCGCGAAGCGGGCTTGACAGTCAAGGCTCCTAAGTGCCAGTTAGCACAGGCCGAGGTTGTCTACCTCGGTCACATGATTGGTCAGGGTCGTCGCCGCCCCTCTGAAATAAAAGTGGCCGCTGTGCGAGACTTTCCGCAACCGCGCACAAAGACCGATATTCGGTCGTTCTTAGGTGTCGCCGGCTACTATCAGAGGTACATCCCTAGGTACTCTGATATCGCGGCTCCCCTGACGGATGCTCTAAGAAAAACAGAGCCTCAAACAGTCGTCTGGGACGAGACAAAGGAAAGAGCTTTTAGCGCCCTAAAGAGTGCCCTAACAAGCCAGCCTGTGCTACGATCGCCAGACTATACAAAAGGGTTCATTGTTCAGTGCGATGCTAGTGAGCGAGGCATGGGCGTTGTACTGTGCCAACGGGAAAATGGAGAAGTAGAACACCCCGTCCTGTATGCTAGTCGTAAGCTGACCAGTCGTGAGCAGGCGTATAGCGCCACCGAGAAAGAGTGTGCGTGTCTCGTGTGGGCCGTTCAGAAATTGTCATGCTATCTAGCCGGCTCGAGGTTTATCATTGAGACGGATCACTGCCCTCTCCAATGGCTGCAGACCATCTCTCCCAAAAATGGCCGCCTCCTGCGCTGGAGCCTCGCTTTACAACAATATTCCTTTGAGGTGCGTTACAAAAAGGGGAGTCTCAACGGTAACGCCGATGGCTTAAGTCGAAGCCCCTAACGTAGGAATCAGCCTCAAAATTGTTTGTTACTGATGTTTTTCTTCCTGAGGCAGGATTTTTTTTAACATATTGCTTTTGTTTAGTGTTTCAAAGTGATGATATGCTTTCTAGTGCAATTTTTCAATTTGTGGACGCGTTCTGAGTGATGCTAGACTACTGTAAGGAACTAGGCAGTGGTATAAAAAGGGGAAAGAGCCTGGCAGGGCTTAGTGAGGGTTGTGCCGTGCTTGCTGACTGAGCGGTTGAGTTTTCAGCGTAGTTCTAACGCTTGCCGGGAACGAGAACAAAAATGTGAACTCTCCCGAAGTCACTTTGCAGTGTCCCGTGCGAACCTGAACGAGAGAACGAGGCCTTCTCTGTGCGCTGCGCTCAAGAAACGTCAAGGGACGCCCGACTTCGGTTATGAGCATCATCGAGCGACATCCCTCCGGACAGCGGATGCAGTCCCCTGTCCATCGGGATCTCCTTCCCCCGGCGGGGCGGTCTGTTGCGTTTCGCCTGCGACACGTGGTTTTGCCGGCGCGACTGCGGCGGGGCGGCAGACATTTTGGCCCGATCGTCGTCGCCGCAACACTCATCGCCAGGTGTTTCCAGGCGCGTCTGCGGCGATGCGACCGCCTAGGGATCCTCCTCGCATTCCAGTCATTGTGCCCGAAACAGGCGATGCCAAAGCAGGGATCTCATTCCAGTTATTGGGCCCGAAACAGGCGATGCCAAAGCAGGGATCTCGTTCCAGTCATTGTGCCCGAAACAGGCGATGCCAAAGCAGGGATCTCATTCCAGTTATTGGGCCCGAAACAGGCGATGCCAAAGCAGGGATCTCGTTCCAGTCATTGTGCCCGAAACAGGCGATGCCAAAGCAGGGACCATCCTCTCATTACAGTCATTGTGTCCGACCGGCAGCGCCACGACAGGGTGCTACGAGATCGTGCGCAGCGCCACGACAGGGTGCTACGAGATCGTGCGCAGCGCCACGACGGGGTGCTACGAGATCGTGCTCGACATGGTGCTACGGCATCGCTACGACAGTGTGCGTCACCATTAGCCCATTGTACATTCACGTGCTCGTCTTTTGAGGGGTTCCTTCTTGCCCTCAACTGCGAGAGTATAAAAACAGCTGCCCCCGGACGCCAAAAGGAGGGCTCCGATTTCTTCAGTTGAGTGAAGTGCTCTCCCGTCTCTCTACTTCGGTCAAACCTGACCGCCAACTCTTTGCGATGTTAAAATAAACAAGTTGTTTCGTTGTTACCAGTCGACTCATGCTTTGCCGGGACCTTCGGATGCTTCGAGTTGTACCCCAGGCCGCCAGGCCAACGCTACCCTTGGGGCTTGCGACCCAGGTACAACCACGGGCGTCAGCGCCGAGTTCCCAACAGATCGTACCAGCGGTCCGATCCGAAACAGCCTTTGCGATTTCTTCCATTGTGTTGTGCACCCCTAGACTCATGAGTTTGTCGGTTGCAGCGTTACTGGGTATCCCTAGGGCTACTTTAGCAAGCTTCCTGAGCATCACATGAAGTTTGTTAAGTTCTATCTGCTTCCATTTGAACAATCCAGCCACATAAGTGAAGTGACAGAGAGCAAAGTCGCGTATTAGCCTCAAAGCGTTGTCTTCTCCTAAGCATCTGTGTCTATTGGTAATTCTCCTTAGTAACCTAATGACTTCATCTGTTTTATTCGAGATATGTTGTATTGTTCTATAGTTAGTATTGTTTCCTTCTATGTGATACCCAAGAACCTTGATTTTTTTCAACTAGCCTGATTGCGGATCCTTCATGAGTGTATAAGCACACTCTTGGCTCATCTTCCGGAATGTAACCTCTTGGTTTACGACCTTTTCTGCGATGTTTAATGACCAAGAGTTCTGATTTGATGCCAAGCATTTCAACCCTAGGAGGCTTACAAACTTGGAGGCTTACGAAAAGGGTTCTACTTAAATTGAGGACGACGCAACGAGCTATGGAAAGAAGAATGATAGGTGTGACGTTCAGGGATAAGAAAAGAGCAGATTGGGTGAGGGAACAAACGCGAGTTAATGATATCTTAGTTGAAATCAAGAAAAAGAAATGGGGCATGGGCAGGACACGTAATGAGGAGGGATCATAACCGATGGTCATTAAGAGTTACAGAATGGATTCCAAGGAAAGGGAAGCGTAGCAGAGGGCGGCAGAAAGTTAGGTGGGCGGATGAGATTAAGAAGTTTGCAGGGACAACATGGCCACAATTAGTACATGACCGAGGTAGTTGGAGAAGTATGGGAGAGGCCTTTGCCCTGCAGTGGGCGTAACCAGGCTGATGATGATGATGATTTCAACCCCATATCTTTCAGTGTGTTCTCTACAACATATAAACTTTCCTGTAATCTGGTCTCTGTCTGTCCCACATTACCCTTGGCACTCCGTATGGTTATGTCGTCGGCATATACCACATTTTCCTAGCTACACTACACTACCCTACCTACACTACCTCTTCCTACACTACCTACACCCTTCCTACACTACCTCTTTTTTCCCTAGAACCATAATAGACTGGAATGATTTACCGAACGTCATATGTGATTCTCAAACTGTAGAACATTTTGAAACCGAAGTTACAAAATATTTTCTAAATGGATCCTCATGATCAAACATTTCTCATGTAAGTTGTAGAATCTAGTATTGTTATATGTATAATGTTGCGATGTATGTGATGTAATCTGTATCATGTAAGTTGGAGTATGGAGTACGTGATGCATTTTTCGGCTACACATTGCTGCTTTGTTTCACATAACGGTTGTTAAGTCAGATTTTGTATTATATTTATGTATAATGGCACGCTGGTGATTAAGTATTAGCTATACAGTGCTGCTTTATGTAAGCCGTGATGCGTTTTGTGCCATATTTGTACCCCACCCCTGTAACGGCCCAATCGGCCAACAGTACCTGCAAATAAATAAATAAAAAAATAAAAATAATGTATACCCTCAATTTTCTCCGGATTTCTTGCAACCTTGGACATTGCTAAATTGAATAGCATGGGTGAGAGCACAGCCACTTGTGGAGTGCCCCTATTTCCCAAATTCTTAGCTTCTGATTTAAGCTCTCCCAGCATGAGTTGTGCAGTTCTGTTTCTAAGAAAGTCCTTAATCATGTTAAAAAGTATCTTACCTAACCCCATCTCTGAGAGAAGTATTGCCTTATGCTCTATACGATAAAAAGCTTTTCCCACATCCAATCCCCCAAAACTGGAGTGAAGCTTCGTCTTCAAGGGTGGAACGCGATAGCGTTATCGCACCCCGTTCGCACCACCCACTCATTCGCTCGGCATGCTCTTGAGTCACACAAAGACGAAACGTGCGCCTGACCGAGCGGAACGAACGAAAGAACTCGGTGTCTCGGAGGAGAAATGATCTACGCGAGCCAAACGTCGCGATCGGTATGGACAGCCGGGCCGCGACGCGCCATGAAGGCGGGCCCGATCATGGGGCTGACGCTTCGATGGGATCGTCCTCTATCTCGCTTGGGAGCACCACGCAGACGCATGACTCCTCGCCAGCAGCACGGCACACATCCCAGGGGACGCTTTCCCACCAGACGCACTACGGCGCAGCGATCACGTCAGAGGCGTCCCGCGTCGGACGCTGCACCTAGGAATCGCAATGTGAGCGGAGAGAGGAGCCGCTTCGTCTAAACACGAGGGTTCGAGTGACGCACGCTGGAAATTGGAAGGGGAGAGAGCGAGAAAACTTATTAAACGCAAGGGTGTTGGGGCATCCTCGCACCGGTCCCCGCACGGCCCCAGTGCGCTCAAACGAGACAAAGTGGAGAAACGGGCGAGTGGTGCGCCACATGACGGGGCAGCGCCGTACATTGCGTGTAGAGGGTCTTCTGTGCTTGCCGCAAGATGGCTCTGCGTGCGCGCCAAGCGCAGAAGAAATGTAGCGGAAGCGTACTTCGCTACGCGTTTAACTGCGACTTCTGTAATTTACAGGCTCATAATTACCGATATACACCGCAGTATAACTTTCTACGGCACGTTTCTTAGGCAACACCGCATTCACTAGAGGCGCTTTTGTCCGGCTTTGAAGCATCGAACTCATGGCTGAGTGGAGACGACTTCCGGCCACCGAGCGTGACGGACGTGTGCTTCATGGGCTCCCAAGGAGCGGCTTTAGCGGCCCAGCCGGGTCGCGGTATCAGGAGCACGGAAATGCCTGCCCAGGATTATGAAATGGTTGTCCCGCATCTGCCATCAGGTTCGAGTGTTTTGAACACAGTATTTTTGCATGGTGATGTCACCGCCAGGCCATATCGCGTCGAGCATTTTCGCGACGCCCTAGCGCGTCTGTCATTGCTGCCGGGTGTGGTTGCCCTTGGGGCATATCAGATGAACCACCTGTGGGCCGTTACTTTCAACAGCGAAGGAGCGAAGGCAAAGATTCTGCAGGCCGAAGCTTTCAATGTGAAAGACCACCGCTGCGTGGTTATTGACCCGACCAACCGAGGTGTCAGGCTAAAGCTGTTTTGGCTGCTCCACGGTGTACAAGACGACGACGTGCGAGTGGCATTAGTAGCGTTCGGAAAAGTGACCGAAATAACCCGCGATAAATGGAAGGTTAAAGGCTGCGTCGACAAGGCCTCAACAACACGGTCGGTTACACTGCAACTGAAGGTGGGCGTTAGCATCGAGGACTTGCCCCATCAGTTTGCGTGTTGGTGAGGACGTTGCTCTCGTCCATGTTCCTGGTAGGGCTTCGCTCTGCCTTCGGTGCCGTGGAAAAGGACATATACGCCGTGAGTGTCGGGTCCCACGCTGCGGGCTATGCCGGCGTTTCGGCCACGATGAGAGCCAGTGCGTGCGTAGCTACGCTAATGTTACGGGCCAGGCACGAAGTGATGAAGCGGCCGAACACATCATGGATGAAGCAGACGCGGTCGAAGCAACCCGCGGAAGTGAGGGAGATGATGCTACCAAGGAGTCAACATCAAAGTAAACCGCATCCGCACCCCTTGCAGATACCAGCCAAGCCGGTAAGGACCAAACCCAGCCGGCCGTCGCATCAAAGCCAGCGTTCCTTCCGGAAAAAGCGGATAGCGTGAATGCTGTAAGCCTGGTTACGACTGGGCAGCAGGGCGACAACCAGGAAGACGCCGATACCGAGATGCCCGCAGCCTCAAGTGTGCCAGTGAAGCGGGCTCACGAGGATTCGGATAATCAGGAACCGAGATTGGTCGGTGAACGCGGCGAGGAGCCTCCGCCGAAGGCACCTTCAACGCGCCGCGGACCGTTCAAGCCCAAACCGAAATTGCCACCGGAACGCAGTACTGCGTCTGCTCTCCCTCCGCCTTAGCGGAGGCTTCTTTTGCCATAACGGTAGAAGCCCGGTCTTTGATCGGGACAGTACTAAGTTCAAACGCCTTAATAGATATGGATTCACCCTGTTTGACGTGTGAGTAGACTGATCGGCGTCTCCCTTTTCCTTAGGTGGCTACCAACCTCACGTCCAGACTACGTGTTGCTACGCTTAATGTGAGGGGCCTGTCTGCGCGTAGAAGGCAACTGCAACTGAACCGCCTTCTGCTAGAAAACGAAATAGATTTACTCGCGGTTCAGGAAACTAAAATTGAAGACGAAGAACAAACAGACAGAATGGTAGCGGTCTATCGCAGCAGATACAGCGTTTGCGTATGCCATGCTGTTGGAAGAGCGGGTGGATGCGTTATTTTTTTAAGAAATGGCATTGGGGGGGCTGTTCATACTGTGTTCTCGTGTGAAAGTGGGCGTCTTGTAATGTGTGATTTTGAATCGGATGGAGTGGCTTGGAGAGCTGTGTGTGTATACGCGCCGAATGCAATTGCTGAAAGGGAGAGTTTCTTCCGACAGGTGAAGCCTGTCCTGCTTACTGAAAGGCGGGTGATCTTGCTTGGTGACTTCAATTGCGTCTGTAGACCAGAGGATAGGACAACAAACCGTTCCTTTCGAGATCGGAGCGCCGAGTTACTTTCAGAAATTGTAGGTGAGCACGACCTTGAAGATGTAGGCTTGATATCGACGCATGAAGGCCAGGCAATGTACACTGACTTTCAGGGAGGCAGTCATGCTAGATTGGACCGTATATATGTTCCTGTCGAATGTTCGCTGTTATGCTCTGACTACCAAACGATCTATGTCTCTTTTAGTGACCACTGCCTAGTCATGGTTACAATTGGTACGAAGAGAATAGCTGCGAAATTTAATTGGGACTTGTGGAAGTTTAACGATGAATTACTGGAAGATGAAGAGTACGTGACTAAAGTCAAGGATTATATAGCGAACGTGCTGCGAAGTAACTCCGGAAGTTTTATGCAAGTATGGGAGCAGTTCAAATGTGATATTAAAATAGCCGCTATTGATAGGTCATTTGCGCTTCGGCGAAAAGAAAAAACAACGAGTTAAAGAGCTGCAGAGTGCCCTAGATTTTATGCTAAGTACGGAGTGCTACGAGCCGGGATTGTTCACAAAAGAAATTAAAGAGACTAAAACTAAGCTCGAGGCAATGTACGAAGAAATGTACCGAGGCGCAGTGATAAGGGCGCGTAACGAAAAACTGTGGTCCGGAGAGACGCCCACCAAACGCGCGCTCAGTGATGAAAAAAGGCACGCTCTGTCGAAAGAGATAACGGAAATATGCTATCAAAACGAAATCACAAATAGAAGAGAAATAATCAAGCAGGCATTCGTCGAACATTACACAGATATATTCAGCCTTAATACACCGAACACTGACTATTTCAGAACAGATTTCCTATCGCTGATGCCGAGATTAGAGGATGACCTTGTGCACGCTCTAGAAGCCAGTATTACGGCTGAGGAAATTGAATCAGCGATTCTGGAGCTTAGTTCAAGCAAATCTCCTGGGCCAGACAGTCTCGATGCATCTCTATATAAAGCCTTTAGAACAGAAATGGCAGTCGCACTTGAAAGGCTGATTAGCGAATTCTATGAAATGAAAGCAAGTCCTCCATCCTTCCGAGCGTCCCACGTAGTACTAATTCCTAAAACGAATGATCCGATTAAGTTAGTCTGTTGAATCATACCGGCCCATCAGTCTAACAAACGTGGACTATAAGATATTCATGAAAATTTTAGCTCGACGCCTTCAAAGTGTTATTAACTTGTAGGGCAACATCAGACATGCGGCATAAAAGGCAGGACAATCTTTACCAATGTTCACACAGCTAGAACTGTTCTTGAATGCTGTGACGGAATGTATGGGCGCGTGGCCATGTTGCAATTAGATCTGCACAAGGCGTTTGATAAAGTCGTACACAAAGTTCTGTTCTCGATCCTAGACCATATCAATGTTGGAACCGTTATTACAGAAGGTGTTAAAATGATGTACAATGGTTGTATAGCGAAGCTGATAATTAATAGGCAGTTAAGTGATGGTATTTCTGTGCAGTCGTCTGTGAGACAAGGCTGCCCTTTATCCCCCCTGCTTTTCGCTCTCTACCTCGAGCCCTTTTGTTTGCGGCTGCTGAAGACCCCAAACATCCGGGGTTACACTTTTCATAAAACTGAAGTTCGAGTTTTAGCATATGCTGATGATGTAGCAGTGTTTTGTACGGACCATGACAGTGTTAAAGCAGTTGTACAAGAGGCTGTAAAATTTTGTACTGTAAGTGGAAGTGCTATTAACTGGAACAAGTGTCTTGGTTTTTGGCATGGGAATTGGCAATACAAGCCTGAGACTTCTTGTAACATGCAATGGGCGGCAACTCCAGGCACCTACCTAGGTGTCCCCCTCGAACATTATCGAGATAGCAAAGAATATTGGGATAATGAAGTAGTGCGAATGAAAACCCAGACCGGCAAATTGGGAGGGCATAAATTTTCAATGTTTGCAAGAGCCACCGTGTGTAATTTGTTTTTAGTCGCTAAAATCTTTTATGTGATGCAAGCGTTATGTCTGAAGAGGATGTCTGTGCAAAAGCTGCATAGAGTATTTGCGATGTTTATTTGGGCCTCAACATGGGAACGTACAAGTCGTAGTAATCTGTTCCATAGAGTGTTGAATGGTGGGCTGGGGTTGTCACATTTGTTCCTCAAACAGATTGTAAGCAGGTTTCTTTTTTTGCGTGATCAAAAGGATGCTTTTCTGAGAACAATGATTCAAGTTAGACTGCGCGATTCACTGCCTGATTATGTAGTGTCGTCCATGTATACGGGGCCAATGCCTTTAAGTGCTTTTTTGCGTGAAGTGGTCGCGTCTTTCCGAAAACTAAAAGCAAGATTTTCTAGTGAATATCTGGCCCCCTGTTACTAGTAAGAAGTTGTATAAAGATCTTGTTGATGTATTCTTATCTGTACCGTTGTATCGTACAGTATTTATTTTCGGTTCAGAACGAGATGTTCTTAAGAGAGTTAAACGAATGCCGGTAAGAGCTTCTGTTAAATCTTTCTTTTTTCAACTACATACAGGCACTCTCCCAGTGAAACCGTGGCTGCAAAGCAAAGGCATTTTTGTACCTTGGTCTGTGAATTGCTTTATATGCAAAAAACCAGAGACGATTGAGCATATCTTTTTGGACTGCCATGACGCAGTGTTCTTGTGGGATATTCTAAAACGTAGCCTTAAAAAGGAATTGCCGTTAAGTGCTTTCCGGATACGCTTCCTGCCATGCGTGGAACCACAAGGAGTGCCTGTCGATCTGTTAATGCTTCTGTGCATGCACAGTGTGTGGCGAACGCGTATGGACATTAGACATGAGCGCATTGTTCAGGCCCCAGCACATTAATACTTCACTGAAAGTGTGTTACATATACGCGAATTTTTCTGTGCACAGAGTGATCCTCCTGATTGGATAAGTGCTTTGGACAAAGTGACTAGCCTACATCGTTCTTATCATACCACACTGATCCGGCATTGACTAGTTGTTTTTTATGGCCATGTAATATTCACATTGTACTTTCTTTTGCCAAACCGGTAATAAAAAGAAACTCATGGCTGAGTGGTAGCGTCTCCGTCTCACACTCCGGTGACCCTAGTTCGATTCCCACCCATCCCATCTTGTCCCACCCATCAAATTGCTTTTTATTTATGAATTGCCTTCCGCCATTTTTCACTCACGGCCAGCGCAGCCGACGCCGACGACATCGGCTTTTCTGCGACACGAGCTCCTTAATGCTGTCATGTTAAAAGAGCTTTCGTATGCGCTGGGCTGGCCTGTATACGTTGGTGTTTGATCAGCACTCCCCATTCCCCTCCCACGTGTAGAGTAGCAAACTGGACTCAGTCTGGTTAACCTCCCTTCTATCTCTCTTTGATCAGCAGCATAGCATCCTGAGTTGAGAGCCCGGGACGAAAGCCGATCAAGTTATATGGAAGGATGTCATTCTGCTCAGCGTATTTCGTGAGCCGATTTAGGGTTACATGTTCCATGGCTTTGCCTAGACATTACGTTAAGGAAATAGGACCGAGGTTGTCCAGAGTGAGTTGTTCGCCTGGCTTTGGTATGAGGATAGTATTGGCCACCCTCCATTCCTCTGAGTGTACCCCTTTTCTCCAACATTCATTGAAATGTTCAGTTAGATAAGAAATTGATTCATCATCTAGATTTCTTAATATCTTGTTAGTTATTCCGTCAGGTCCAGCCGCCGATCTACCATTGTAACTGTGAAGAGCCGCCCTCACTTCACTCCCAGTGATGTCCCGGTCAAGTTCTTCACATATGCCTCCCATATATTCGGGGCTCTCGTCTCCTTCGTTTGGTTCCTTAAGTGGAAGAGATTTGGCTGCGAGACTATCCATGATATTCCTCTGTGTATTATCCTGGCTTTCCTGATGAACCAACTTAGCTGTAGCTATTCTCTTGCTTGTCCTTGTTTCATTTTTGTTGATCAAGTGCTTGAGGAGGTTCCAGCTACATCCATGTTTGAGTCTACCATCAGCCGAGTTACAAATCTCATCCCACTGTTGCTTCACGAGGGTCTTCGAGTGATCATAGATTTCCATGTTTAATTGCGCTATTTCTTTCCTTAGCCTTCTGTTAAGTCTTTGCGTTTTCCATCTCTGTAATATAGCCTGTTGGGCCTCAATCAGATGCGCCAGCCTGCTGTCCATAGCCTCAATATTTTCCTCCTAGTTTTCTCCTATTTTCCTCCTGGGTCCTGGTTTCTTTAGTGGCCTCTTTGAGGTCCTCTCTAAGCTGGATGACCCATGTCTGAAGGGGCTCCTGCTCGGCATCTAAAGGCCACACTTTCCTTCTGTTCTCCCAGATTTTCCTGAACTGATCCCAATCAGTGAATTTGAAGATTCTAGTTTCCTGTCTCGGTATGCGTATGCTTATGTGCATGATGTAATGATCACTGCCGAGATCCATGTTTGAATTTTCCCAATTGCCTCCTCTTGAGTTGTTTACAAAAGTAAGATCTGGTGTGGAGTCCCTGCTTGTGGACGTGCCACAACGGGTGGGATACGCCGGATCAGTAATCAAGCATAACCCCAGATCTATGGCGAGACTCCATAGCTCCTCTCCCTTCTTTGTGTTCGAAGTGTATCCGCATATGTGATAGGGATCATTAAAGTCCCGTCCAATAATGAGCGGAGAGTTTTTGACAACCGAAAGCACCTTGTTGAAGAGTGCTCTAAACCTCTGTCTCATGTCGTTAGGACTGCTGTAAATATTCAAGCAGAAAATGCTTTGCGTCTTACCTCTGTTCCTTTTAAGTAATATCTCAACTACAATAAATTCAAAACTGGAATGTCTAAGATGAATATCATGCTCAATGTATGACAACTTTCTGTCAATGAAGGTCGCCAACCCCCTCCCCATTTCCTGTCTCTACATATCGCTTTGTACCCATGGAGTAAGCATAATTTCGTCCTATAATGTTTCCTGCAGTATAATTACCTTTGGCCTGGCCCCAGATGACCTGATCACCTGTCGCAGTGCTACTTTTTTGTGGTGGAACCCGCGACAATTCTACTGCCACACGTTAAATCCACGATTACTGTCCATTGTTATTAAGTGAGGCTGCCTTTCTATTGCCCGCTATTTTTCTCTTTGTGTTGGCCTCCGACAATCCAGGAATGGACTTTATACTATCTGCCTCCGATGGCAGATACTCATTGTCGTCATCCCCTCGCGCCTCAATCTTCCTAAGTCTTTTCTCCGCCGTTAGTCTCCGTTTCCACAATTTTTCTACTTTAAAGTTAGTCGTTTCCACTGTCTCTCTCATCGCTTTAATTGCCTCTTTTATTTCAGTGAGGGCTGAGAAGACTGAATTATCCTCGGAGCTCACCGCCCTCTTTCTAGGGGCAGGGGAGCTGGATTCCCCTGGATCGTTGCTTTTGCTTACATGCCTATCTATCTCTACTCTAGCAGGGCTCGACTGCTCTTATTTACGAAGCTCTACTACCTGCCTTGTCTGGTCAATTATTAATTAGCTTTTCTTAAAGAAGTTACTTCTTTAATTAATTGCTCTATTCTGGCATCATTGTCACCACCCACAGCCACTGAGACGCCCCCAGCAACCCTCGCCATACCTTTCACTTTGTCAGCCCAGGTGGTTCCTGGCGTCTTCTTCTCGCCAGGTATGAGCCCCTTTGCACGAAGTGCACCTGCGCTTCCCTTGACTTGGAGTGGCTTCTCTCCCTGGATAGTGAACGATGCCTGGATCTGGTGCGACTCCTGGAGCGTGAGTGCTCCCTGTCCTCGGGGCGATGGTTGGGCGCCAGCTATTATGCCTCCGCCTGCGCTTTTGTTGACGGCCGAGTCTTGTTGCGCTCTCTTCGACGGAGTCGTACGACGTAAGGGATTTGAAATCTTTGCTGGCAAAACTTGTCACCGGTAGGGTGATCGCCTTTACAAAATTTACACTTGATGATGATGATGTATGGGGTTTTGTGGCGCAAGGGCCAGGTATGGCCAAAGAGCGCCATGTCTGTGCTAATGACTTTGCGGTGTAATTATGATTACTGTGAAGTTCGTGTGAGGTGGCTGTAAAGAGGCCTTAAAATATACGCTCTAAAGTGCGTAAAATCTGTATGATAAAATTATGGCGATGACGTGTGACTTGTACTATGAACATTTAGATGCATTTAAAAAGAATGATACGATAGGTAAAACATATGTGATTGTGAAAAATCCATGAGCACTACTGCCTCCTTAGAGCCCTTGAAACACAAGGGCCTGGAGGCATGTGCTATGCAAAACAATTATCGCAGTGGCATCCTCTCAAGAGAGGAGGCGCTACGAATTCATGGGACTAATAACATGTAAGACCACATCTTTAAGATAACCTAGCACTGTGTCTGTATTAAAAAGCGGTTCTGGACCAAGAAGCATTTCAGGATGAAGAGGAATGTGCTGTCGGTATGCTAATGAAAAATGTCTTTTTCTCTCAGATTCGGCTTCCCGACACTCCAGGAGGACGTGGAGTACGGTCAGCCTCTCCCCGCATCTACCACAGGTTGGAGGCTCACTTCCGGTGAGTAGAAAATTATGGGTGCCGAACGTGTGTCCTATTCTGAGACGACAGAATAGGACATCTGTTCGGCGCGATTTTGTAGTAGACGGCCAAAATCCTAACTGTGGTTTTATCAGGTGGAGCTTATTATCCGTTTCCGCATCCCACATGTGTTGCCAGTGATCGCGCAGCCTCCTTCGCAAGAAAGGCCTCAGATCTGTGACAGGCACCGCAGAGGTAGGGTTAACAGCTTGCAATGTGATTGACGTGGCCATCTCGTCCGCCAGAACGTTACCTTCAATTCCCCTATGGCCAGGGACCCAGCATATTATGATATTCTGGTTAGATGAGTACGCTTTGCACAAGACCGAATATAGTTCATTAAATACGGGATTTTTATGTTTGCTGAGTGACATTAAGGCCTTCACGACGCTGAGAGAGTCTGTATAGATCGCTGCTTTTGGAAGTTTCGATTTTCTTATGTGCTTTACAGCAGAGAGTAGTGCGTAGGCCTCGGCCGTAAAGATACTTGTTTCCGGATGCAGTACATCGGATTCCGAAAACGATGGGCCGACGGCTGCATAGGATACCCCGGCATTTGACTTGGAGGCGTCTGTGTAGAACTCTGCGCAGGAGTGCTTGTGCTGGAGTTCTAGGAAATGCATTCGGATTTCAGCCTCAGGAGCGTGCTTTGTAACTTTTATAAAGGATATGTCACATTGTATCACCTGCCATTCCCAAGGAGGTAAGAGCTTGGTTAGGTGCATTAAGCGATGCTCGAGGAGCGGGACATGCATTTCATCGCTAAGCTGCTTCACACGCAGCGAGAAAGGCTGTCTTATGGAGGGACGATTGCTGAAAAGTGTAGCGCACGTCATATCGGTAACGTTATGAAAACATGGATGTTCAGGATTGGAGCGTACTTTAAGGAAATAAGTAAAGCTTATGTATGATCTCTGTAGGTGGAGAGACCATTCATTTGATTCCACATATAGACTTTGTATGGGACTCGTTCTGAAAGCGCCAGTGGCCAGTCGGATTCCCAGATGGTGGACTGGGTCTAGCATCTTTAGCGCGCTCGGGGCGGCAGAGTTATACACAACGGCACCATAATCCAATCGAGACCGAATTAGGCTCTTGTATAGGTTCATTAAACACTTCCTATCACTACCCCATGTAGTCTGGGATAGAAGTTTCAATAAGTTCATTGTTTTCAGACACTTTTCTTTAAGATGTTTGATGTGTGGGACGAAAGTAAGTTTATTGTCGAGTATAACACCTAGAAATTTGTGCTCTTTGTTTACAGGTATCTGATGTCCACACATTTCCAAGCAAGGATCCGGGACCAGGCCTCTCTTCCTTGTGAACAGCACACAAGAACTCTTTTGAGGATTGATTTTAAAACCATTTTTCTCTGCCCACCCTGACACCTTGTTCAAACCATGCTGTACCTGTCTCTCGCATACTGCGAGGTTACAGGATTTGAAGCCTATTTGAATGTCATCCACATAGACGGAATACAAAATGGCCGGGGGTAAGGAAGCACGAAGCGTTGTTATCTTAACAATAAAAAGTGTGCAACTGAGCACGCCTCCCTGGGGTACACCAGTTTCTTGTGTAAAAGGACTTGACAGCACATTGCCAACTTTCACCCGGAAGGTACGATTGGACAAGTAGCTTTTTATTACGTTGAGCATATTATCATGAATGCCCATTTCCGATAAGTCTCGCAAGATGCCGTATCGCCACGTTGTGTCATACGCCTTTTCCATATCGAGAAATATCGAGAGGAAGAACTGTTTATGTATAAATGCGTCCCGGATATTTGTTTCAATACGTACAAGATGGTCGGTTGTGGAGCGCCCTTCTCGGAAGCCACACTGATAGGGATCAAGCATTTTGTTCTGTTCAAGGAAATGGATCAGTCGCCGATTTATCATTTTTTCAAATACCTTACACATGCAACTTGTGAGGGCTATCGGGCGGTAGCTTGCCACTGATGAAGGATCTTTGCCTTGTTTTAGAACAGGGATCACAATGGCTTCTTTCCATGCGGTCGGAAGGTACCCTGCGTCCCAGATAGTGTTGAAAAGTGTAAGTAGTGTCACTTGCGTGTCATTGTGTAAGTTTTTCAGCATTTCGTACATGATTCTATCAGATCCTGGTGCGGAGCTCTTGCATGCACTCAAGGCAGCTCTCAATTCGGCAATACTGAAAGGACGGTTGTAAGGCTCATTCTCTCGGCTTTTTCTTGTTAAAGGCTTACGTTCTTCTATTTCTTTATATGTGAGAAAAGATTGCGAATAATTCTTTGAACTTGACACGCTCTGAAAGTGCTCCGCAAGTGAGTCTGCCTGATCTTGCAGTGTATCGCCTTGTGTATTTACCAGGGGGAGTGAATATGTTTGTCGCCCTCTAATTCTATTTACCCTGTTCCAGACTTTGGCCTCGTCTGTAAACGAGTTAATGCTCGATAAATACTTCTGCCAGCTTTCTCTTCTGGCCAGTCGGCGGGTTCTCCTGCCTTGGGATTTTACTTGCTTAAAGTTGACTAGATTCTCTGCAGTGGGAGAAGCGCGCAGCAACCCCCCACGCTTTGTTTTGTTTCTTACGAGCGATCCTGCAGTCTTCGTTCCACCACGGGACCCGCCGTTTACATGCCAAGCCATGTGCTTCTGATATGTATTTAGATGCCATGTCTATAATGAAGCCTGTGAGATACTGCACAGCAGCATCAATTCCTAAACAAGACATGTCATTCCATGAGATATTAGTCAAGTTTCGGAACTTCTCCCAGTCGGCTGTATCGATCCTCCACCTAGGAGCCTGTGGTAGACATTCTTTTTCTTTATGTGTTTTTAGCAGTATGGGGAAGTGGTCGCTTCCGTAAGGATTCTTCATGACCTCCCATTCGAGTTCAGACAGCATACAAGGGGAAACTAGGCTGAGGTCAATTGAAGAAAATGTTCTGTTTGCGAGAGAATAATATGTGGGTGTCTTCTTATTCAGCAGACACGCACCGGACGAAAAAAGGAACTGTTCAACGAGGCGACCTCGCGCATCGATACGAGAGTCTCCCCACAGGCTGCTGTACGCATTGAAATCCCCAAGCACAACGTAAGGTTCTGGCAATTCGTCTATGAAGGACTGAAATTCATGTTTAGTTAATTTGTAATGGGGGGGGGGGTATGTAGAGCGAGCAGACAGTGATAAGTTTGTTGAGGAGAACAGCACGAACCGCCACTGCCTCAAGGGGCGTTTGTAGCTGCAAACGTTGACACGCTATGCCTTTCTGAATAACAATGGCAACACCGCCCGATGATGCGAGAGCATCATCGCGATCTCTGCGAAACGTAACATACTGTAGCAGGAAATTTGTGTGTTTAGAAGTGTGTTTCCTGTACACACAGCACTTTTGGATTGTGTTTGTGGATGAGTTCCTGCACGTCATCAAGGTTTCTAAGAAGGCCTCTGACGTTCCATTGAATTATTTGTGTATCCATATTGGAGGTCAATAAGTGCTGTGTGTACAGAAACAGAAGTAGTGATTATGGAAATTACAGAGATTAAATTACAGAGCCCTTTCTAGGCCCTGTAACGGGAGTTCTGCCCTTTCTGGAGCGTTCGAGGGAGCCTCGCCGCTCCTTAGGCGCTTGGTGCGCCTTGAGGATAGGTGTAGTGTCCATTGCCTCTTGTGAGGCGCCGGACACGTGCTCTTGCGAGCGAGAAGTCACCAGGGAGAGTCCCGCCTTGGAGGGCAAGACCCCTGCGCCCACCAGCCCGGAGGTCGATGGGGCTCCCTGGGGGATTTGGCTGCGCCGGCTGTTGCCAGCGCTGGATGGGACCTGGGAGGTTGAGGCAGCCTCGGCTGCGCCCACCTTCGGGGTCGATGGTCCCTTCTCCTCGGTTGGCGGAGCAGCGCTAGCTGCAACCGCCGCGGGGGCAGACGGCGTAACTGGCGACTCACTGACTGTGGGTCGGACAGCCGCCGGAAGCCTTTGTGTCGCTGCCCCCTGACGCGTCACATCGGCAAAGCTTTTCTTGGGCAGGTATGAAACCCGCCTGCGTGCCTCTTTGAAAGATATGTTTTCTTTAACCTTGATTGTAACTACACTCTAAGAAGAAAAGGAGGAAATGGGGTATTGAGGTTACTCCTTTTGGGGAGCAACTGATCTGCCACAACCATTCCTCCCTTTAGGGGGTAAGTGCGAGGGGATGAACTGTTACTCCCCATGCCGTTACTCCTCTGAGGACTAACAGTTGCTCTTTTCCGATGCTCCTCAAGGGAGTAACGGCCATTATTTCCGATGCTCCGCAAAGGTGGAATTAATGAAATTAGGCATTTATACGCTAATAAAAAAGATCACTGAGCTGAAAAAAAAGCAAAAAAAAACGTGCCCGAAAGTAGGATTCGAACTCACGTCCTCGGGCTCACAAGTCAGCTACTCTAACCACTGCACCACGGCAGATTGGTTGACCGGGGTAGGAAATTGAGACAGGTTAAGCATCGGCACGCAGGTGCGGCAATGTACAAGCGATTCGGCATTTTGTGTGTATCCTGTGCGGGGAGAGTGTAACGTCGAGTGTACTTGCAACCATAAGCGAGTGCGAAAAGAAACCTACCCGAGTATTCTTAGGGGGCCTAAAACTGAGGCACTACGCGATGTAAACGTGTAGCGAGCTCAAAAGGGGCACATAAGACGACAGAGACGGACAATTGCTTTGTCGCTTACTGTGTCCCGTTTGAGCTACACATCGCTTCAGTTGAGTTCGTAATCTTTTTGGAACGGAATGAACTTAGGTACTATTGACCAGCAAAATCTAGCAGTCTGTCAATGACTTGCGCGTTTAATGTGTATCGCTCACTCATGGTGCGCGCATTAAGGGCATGGCTCTTCACATTCCAACTTTATATTTCACGCAATTTTCTCACGAAGAGGCAAAGTGCTGCTTTGTATGTCGTTCAATAAACAGTGCACGAACTTCGAACTATTCGCGATTTATAGACAATACAGTTTTTGCCGCATCACTCCACGACGCGGACGGAAACAGCGGAGCACATGGGGAGTAACTGTTGCCGTTCGTCCTCCCGTTGCTCTCTTTCCGACCAGGGACTAAACACTTACTCTCCAAAATTTGCACACGGCACGCACATCCATGCAGTTACTCCCTTGAGGGACGAAAGCGCCCTTTTTAGGACTAACTGCCCAGTTACTCCCGTTTTCCCCGGAATACTTCTTAGAGTGTATTTCTTTTTCTTTTTTCCATGATGGACAGGACCGCGAGTACGCGGCATGTTCCCCATCACAGTTAACGCAGTGGAGAGAGTTCTCACAAGCTTCAGAGGTGTGTTCGTGGGCACTGCATTTCGCACAGGTTTGGCGGCCTCGGCAGCTCTGCGAGCTGTGGCCGAAACGTTGGCATTTGAAGCATCTCAGGGGGTTTGGCACATATGGCCTAACACGAAGCTTGATGTACCCGGCCTCTACAGACTCGGGCAGATTACTTGAGCCGAAAGTCAATATAAGGTGTTTTGTCTTGATTTCTTTGCTGTCACGCCTGATCTTAATTCTTTTAACATTGATAACATTCTGGTCACTGAAGCCCTCCAAGAGTTCATCCTCAGTGAGCTCCAGCAAGTCATCGTCCGAGACAACACCGCGGCTGGTGTTCATCGTACGGTGCGGGGTTGCAATTACTTGGGTTTCCCCAAACGACACTAGTTTTGTCAATTTCTCATATTGTTTCTGATCGCGGAGCTCCAAGAGGAGATCACCGCTTGCCATCCTCGACGCCTTATAACCTGGACCAAAGACTTCAGTCAATGTCTTAGAAACAAGGAATGGTGAGATAGTTCGCACTGGTTTAGCTGGTTTTTCAGAGTGGATCACGTGAAAACGAGGGAAGGATTCTTTTTGCCGACCAAAAAACTGGAATACATCATCGGTGCGCTGTTTGGATCGCGACACTGGAGCGATCGGTTGGGAACTCGGCGCTGACGCCCGTGGTTGTACCTGGGTCGCAAGCCCCAAGGGTAGCGTTGGCCTGGCGGCCTGGGGTACAACTCGAAGCATCCGAAGGTCCCGGCAAAGCATGAGTCGACTGGTAACAACGAAACAACTTGTTTATTTTAACATCGCAAAGAGTTGGCGGTCAGGTTTGACCGAAGTAGAGAGACGGGAGAGCACTTCACTCAACGGAAGAAATCGGAGCCCTCCTCTGGCGTCCGGGGGCAGCTGTTTTTATACTCTCGCAGTTGAGGGCAAGAAGGAACCCCTCAAAAGACGAGCACGTGAATGTACAATGGGCTAATGGTGACGCACACTGTCGTAGCGACGCCGTAGCACCATGTCGTGGCGCTGCGCACGATCTCGTAGCACCTGGTCGTGGCGCTGCGCAGCACACTGTCGTGGCGCTGCCGGTCGGACACAATGACTGTAACGAGAAGATGGTCCCTGCTTTGGCATCGCCTGTTTCGGGCACAATGACTGGAACGAGATCCCTGCTTTGGCATCGCCTGTTTCGGGCCCAATAACTGGAAGGAGATCCCTGCTTTGGCCTCGCCTGTTTCGGGCACAATGACTGGAACGAAATCCCTAGGCGGTCGCATCGCCGCAGACGCGCCTGGAAACACCTGGCGATGAGTGTTGCGGTGACGACGATCGGGCCAAAATGTCCGCCGCCCCGCCGCCGTCGCGCCGGCAAAACCACGTGTCGCAGGCGAAACGCAACAGACCGCCCCGCCGGGGAAAGGAGATCCCGATGGACAGGGGACTGCATCCGCTGTCCGGAGGGATGTCGCTCGATGATGCTCATAACCGAAGTCGGGCGTCCCTTGACGTTTCTTGAGCGCAGCGCACAGAGAAGGCCTCGTTCTCTCGTTCAGGTTCGCACGGGACACTGCAAAGTGACTTCGGGAGAGTTCACATTTTTGTTCTCGTTCCCGGCAAGCGTTAGAACTACGCTGAAAACTCAACCGCTCAGTCAGCAAGCACGGCACAACCCTCACTAAGCCCTGCCAGGCTCTTTCCCCTTTTTATACCACTGCCTAGTTCCTTACAGTAGTCTAGCATCACTCAGAACGCGTCCACAAATTGAAAAATTGCACTAGAAAGCATATCATCACTTTGAAACACTAAACAAAAGCAATATGTTAAAAAAAATCCTGCCTCAGGAAGAAAAACATCAGTAACAAACAATTTTGAGGCTGATTCCTACGTTAGGGGCTTCGACTTAAGCCATCGGCGTTACCGTTGAGACTCCCCTTTTTGTAACGCACCTCAAAGGAATATTGTTGTAAAGCGAGGCTCCAGCGCAGGAGGCGGCCATTTTTGGGAGAGATGGTCTGCAGCCATTGGAGAGGGCAGTGATCTGTCTCAATGATAAACCTCGAGCCGGCTAGATAGCATGACAATTTCTGAACGGCCCACACGAGACATGCACACTCTTTCTCGGTGGCGCTATACGCCTGCTCACGACTGGTCAGCTTACGACTAGCATACAGGACGGGGTGTTCTACTTCTCCATTTTCCCGTTGGCACAGTACAACGCCCATGCCTCGCTCACTAGCATCGCACTGAACAATGAACCCTTTTGTATAGTCTGGCGATCGTAGCACAGGCTGGCTTGTTAGGGCACTCTTTAGGGCGCTAAAAGCTCTTTCCTTTGTCTCGTCCCAGACGACTGTTTGAGGCTCTGTCTTTCTTAGAGCATCCGTCAGGGGAGCCGCGATATCAGAGTACCTAGGGATGTACCTCTGATAGTAGCCGGCGACACCTAAGAACGACCGAATATCGGTCTTTGTGCGCGGTTGCGGAAAGTCTCGCACAGCGGCCACTTTTATTTCAGAGGGGCGGCGACGACCCTGACCAATCACGTGACCGAGGTAGACAACCTCGGCCTGTGCTAACTGGCACTTAGGAGCCTTTACTGTCAAGCCTGCTTCGCGCAGGCGGGTTAGCACTGCCCGCAAGTGTGTCATATGCTCAGACCAGGATGCGGAGAATATCGCTACGTCGTCTAGATACGGTAAAGCGAATTCTTGCTGTCCCCGCAACACTTTATCCATGAGACTTGAAAAACAGTATGGCGCGTTCTTCAAACCAAAACTCAACACTTTAGGACGGAATGTTCCCATTGGTGAAATGAACGCCGCATACCTACTAGCCTCTTCTGTAAGTGGAACCTGCCAATAACCCCTGACAAGATCTAGGGTGGAAATAAACTGAGCGCTACTAACTTTCTCAAGGCGCTCCTCGATGTTAGGGATCGGATAAATTTGATCCTTAGTGATGGAATTAAGCCTGCGGTAGTCGACGCAAGGACGAGGTTCCTTGCCCGGTACCTCAACTAAAATCAAAGGGGAGGTATAATCACTCTCACCTGCCTCAATAACACCGAGCTGTAGCATTTTCTTTACCTCAGCCTCCATAATATCGCTCTGGCGGGGTGACACCCGATACGCCTTGGATCGTACTGGCTCTGTGGAGGTAAGTTCTATATCATGAGTAAGTACAGAAGTCCTACCAGGCCTCTCAGAGAACAGACCTTGAAACTCTTGTAATAGCTGGTGTAGTTCGGTTTTCTGCTCAGGCGACAGCGGTGCTTTACTGATAAGGTCACTAATGACTTGACCGGTGTCTTCCCTGTTCGTCACTGAGCCTAGTCCCGGAAGCTCGACCGGAAGCTCTTCAGGAACGTTTACCATCATGCACACCACTGCTTCCCTTTGTCTATAAGGTTTGAGCAGATTACAGTGGTAAACTTGCTGTGCTTTCCGCTTTCCTGGCAGACTTACCACGTAGTTAACGTCCGACAGTTTCTGAACAATTCGCGCTGGGCCCTCCCACTGCACGTCTAGTTTGTTGTTTAGCGATGTGCGCAATATCATGACCTCATCGCCAACCTCAAAACGACGGGCCCTGGCTGTCCGATCATAATAAACCTTGGCCCTCTGCTGGGCCTTTGTCATTGCTTCACCTGACAACTCCTGTGCCCTTCTTAAGCGTTCGAGGAGCTTAAGCACGTACTCCACCACGACTGGGTCGTCGCCCCTACCTTCCCATGATTCTCGAAGCATGCGAAGCGGAGATCGAAGCGAGCGACCGTACACCAGTTCAGCTGGCGAAAACCCCGTAGCCGCATGCGGCGCGGTCCTTAAAGCAAACATCACCCCAGGCAGACACAGCTCCCAGTCAGTTTGATGTTCAAAACACAAGGCTCTCAACACGCGCTTCATGACGGAGTGGAGCTTCTCAACGGAATTCGACTGTGGGTGGTACACTGAGCTGTGTAGCAGCTTTACCCCACACCTTTCGAGAAAAGTTGTCGTCAAAGCGCTAGTAAACACTGTGCCCTGATCTGATTGGATTTCCGCAGGAAAACCAACTCGCGCAAATATGGACAGTAGTGCATTAACTATCTCAACTGAGCTGAGTTCTTTAAGCGGCACTGCTTCAGGGAACTTTGTCGCTGGGCAGATCACAGTCAAAATGTGTCTGTACCCCGTGGCTGTTACCGGCAGAGGTCCCACTGTATCAATAACGAGCCGTCTAAAAGGCTCCGTAATGATAGGTACCAATTTCAACGGCGCCCTCGATTTGTCCCCTGGTTTGCCCACCCGCTGACAAGTGTCACATGTCCTCACGAAATGGTCTGCGTCCCGAAAACACCCTGGCCAATAGTACTCTTGCAAGAGACGGTCCTTAGTTTTCTTAACTCCTAGGTGTCCGGACCACGAACCCCCATGTGACAAGCGCAACAGATCCTGACGATAGCATTGAGGCACGACCAGCTGATCGAACTCCACTCCTCGGCGGTCTAGATACTTCCGGTACAGGACTCCACCTCTTTCCACAAAACGCGCAGTTTTCCTGGCGATACCTTCTTTGACATTGCAGCGCACGTTTTCCAGGCTGCCATCCTTTTTTTGCTCGGCTATCAAAGCCGTCCGGCTGACTTTTAGCAACCTATCAAGTCCGTCTGACGTAGGCGCGATGAGCAAATCAGTAGATAGCTCTTCTAACTTTCCCGCGTCGGGATTTTCCTCTCCAGTATCTGGCGCCTTCAACGCTACAGACTCAATTCTATTCTGTTCGGGCGTGCTCTGAATATCAGCTTGCTGCGCCTCTGACCCTTTTTCGTTGTTTGATAACGTCGGCCCCGCAACTACCGCCTTTGCAGCGAGCTCCCGAACCTTCGATCTGGTTAAGGCCTGAACACTAGCTTCACCAAACAAAAGCCCCTTCTCGCGCAGGAGGTGATCGGACCTGTTTGAAAATAGGTACGGGTACTGGGGTGGCAGCATAGATGACACTGCCGCCTCCGTCTCAAGCGCTCCGAAAGGTCCTTCAATAAGCACTTTTGCTACCGGCAGACACACGCTATGAGCTTCCACGGCTTGCTTGATCCATGCGCACTCGCCCGTGAACATATGGGGTTCTACGTAAGACGGGTGAACTACATCCATCGTAGCTGCGGAATCGCGAAGCACTCGGCACTCTTTCCCGTTCACGAGGAGGTCTCGCATGTAAGGCTCGAGAAGCTTCATGTTCTCGTCAGTGCTGCCTAATGAAAAAAACACAACTTTTGGTGTTGTTTCCGGACACTGCGCCGAAAAGTGACCCGGCTTCTGGCACGTATAACACAAGCGCGCTCGCCTCATCTCGAACCGCTTTCTGCGTTTGGCTGCCGCCGTCTCTTTACGTTTGGTCGGACTGCTTTCGCTCGCATCCGCACCACGCGTGTCCCCCTTTAATCTCCTGGGTGTGAACTTTGGCCTCTCAAACTTCGAGCCAAATTCACCCTTTTGACCGTCCTTAGCTCCGCGAGCTCGACGCGTCACAAACTCCTCGGCTAGCTCAGCGGCTTTAGCCACCGTACAAACGTCTGGCCTATCCAAGACCCAGTATCGCACGTTCTCCGGTAACCGACTATAAAACTGTTCTAGCCCGAAGCACTGCAGAACTTTATCGTGGTCACCAAACGCTTTCTCTTCTTTGAGCCACTCCTGCATGTTCGACATAAGCCTATACGCAAACTCTGTATATGACTCACTTTTGCCTTTCTCATTTTCCCGAAACTTCCGACGGAACGCTTCCGCAGACAGCCGGTACTTTTTTAGCAGACTCGATTTTACTTTGTCGAAATCCTCTGCCTCCTCTCTATCCAAGCGAGCGACTACGTCGGCCGCCTCGCCGGGTAACAAAGTGAGCAAGCGCTGTGGCCACGTTTCCCGAGAGAACCCCTGCTTCTCGCACGTTCGCTCAAAGTTAACCAGGAACAAACCAATGTCCTCTCCAAGCTTAAACGGCCGCATCAGGTCAGTCATTTTGAACAATACGCGTTCTCCTGCACCGTGTGCCTGACTTCCATTACGAGCTCGTTCCATCTCTACCTCGAGACGCTTCATTTCCAAAGCGTGTTCGCGCTCTTCTTTTTCTTTCTGCTCTTTAAGTTCGCGCTCCTGTCTTTTTGACCTCTCCTCAATAGTCTCAAGGCATTCCGACAGCTCGTCATCCTCAGCCTCTAACTCAAGAATAGCCGTTATCAGTTCCGGTTTTCTTAGTTTGTCTGAGACATCCAGACCCAACTCTCTTGCAAGCTCCAACAATTTCGGTTTGCGCAACGACTTCAAATCCATGGCTGCTCTGAATGCTGCTTTCTCTACTGCTTACTATTGTCTTGCCGCAAACTAACCCGGCAGCAACGACAACCACAATTACCAGCTCTGTTTCTAACACTAACAAAAGCCTGGCAAAGCTCAGAAGAAGAAAGTCCCGCACTCACCAAACCTCGCAGGCAGGAATTCCGCGCAGTCGTTCCGCTGCAGGCAACCAGTCGTCACACAGGGCTCGTTGCACTGCTCCCGGATCGTCGTTGAGCTGCTCAGCATACAGTCAACTGCATCTCTTCGCTGCTGGCCTCCGTTGTCGCGATCTCGCCGCTGGCAGACCGTTGTTTGAAGTCGTAGGCGATCTCACCGCTGGCAACCAGATGTTTGGATCGCGACACTGGAGCGATCGGTTGGGAACTCGGCGCTGACGCCCGTGGTTGTACCTGGGTCGCAAGCCCCAAGGGTAGCGTTGGCCTGGCGGCCTGGGGTACAACTCGAAGCATCCGAAGGTCCCGGCAAAGCATGAGTCGACTGGTAACAACGAAACAACTTGTTTATTTTAACATCGCAAAGAGTTGGCGGTCAGGTTTGACCGAAGTAGAGAGACGGGAGAGCACTTCACTCAACGGAAGAAATCGGAGCCCTCCTCTGGCGTCCGGGGGCAGCTGTTTTTATACTCTCGCAGTTGAGGGCAAGAAGGAACCCCTCAAAAGACGAGCACGTGAATGTACAATGGGCTAATGGTGACGCACACTGTCGTAGCGACGCCGTAGCACCATGTCGTGGCGCTGCGCACGATCTCGTAGCACCTGGTCGTGGCGCTGCGCAGCACACTGTCGTGGCGCTGCGCAGCACACTGTCGTGGCGCTGCGCAGCACACTGTCGTGGCGCTGCCGGTCGGACACAATGACTGTAACGAGAAGATGGTCCCTGCTTTGGCATCGCCTGTTTCGGGCACAATGACTGGAACGAGATCCCTGCTTTGGCATCGCCTGTTTCGGGCCCAATAACTGGAAGGAGATCCCTGCTTTGGCCTCGCCTGTTTCGGGCACAATGACTGGAACGAAATCCCTAGGCGGTCGCATCGCCGCAGACGCGCCTGGAAACACCTGGCGATGAGTGTTGCGGTGACGACGATCGGGCCAAAATGTCCGCCGCCCCGCCGCCGTCGCGCCGGCAAAACCACGTGTCGCAGGCGAAACGCAACAGCGCCCTCTTTTCTGAGGGCGATCAGGAAGCGGAGGGAAAGAGGTTGCCATAAAGGGATTGAATTTTCGGCAATAACGCCAGCCACCCACCGGGGAGTCCTACAAGGGGACGCTACAGGGACTGTAAGAACAGGTCCTGCAAACGCCAGCTGTACGTTATCACTATAACCAAATATGAGATAACCTAGGTTGGTTATTCACACAAGGTTAACCCTTGCTGCCTGGAAAATTGGAAGTGAGAGGAAGATAGGAGAAGACAGGAAAGATGGAAAGTAAGAAAAAGACGAAGGTTGGAGGGAGAGCGAGAGACAGGAAAAGGAAACTACCGATTTCCCCCGGGTGGGTCAGTCCGGGGGTGCCGTCTACGTGAAGCAGAGGCCAAAGAGGTGTGTTGCCTCCGCCGGGGGGCCTTAAAGGTCCTAACACCCGGCATCGGCTCAACCTCCAGGATCCCCCTTTCCCCGGACACGGCTAAGCCGCGCACGGCTACACGCGGGAGGGTCCAAGCCTCGTGTGCTCGGGTACGTGGTGTCGCAACACACCAAACGCCTGCTGACGCAGACGCCCCTGCGGGGAAAATTTACACTTAGGTACACACACATGTTCATCTCCTGGGTTGCGAGTTCCACATCCACTGCACTGAACAAAGTCAGGTGTTGGAGACACATCAGAGCGGTGCCCGACCCTTCCGCAGGTGAAGCAGATGTCGAATTGCTTCCTGTAAAAGTGGCATCTCACTAGTGTGGATCCATATCTGACAAAATTGGGCACTTTGAGCCCATCGAAAAGTATAATGACCGATCCTGACGTCTTGATGCGCTTGGCAGCCAGCGCAAGCGGGTTCAAGTCATGCACGATATTTCTTGTTATCATAACTTGCGAGTCTCCAATATCCACTCTTCGAATGACACCTTTGCACGCGGCATGTGGTGCCGCTTCTTATGCATTTACTTCGTATTCCGCTTCCAGAAACTTGAAGGACTTCATTCTAACGTACTTCGCCGTATGTTCGGGCTTAGGTGTGCTGGCTGCGATGATATCTTGAGTGAAGTTTGGGCTGACATCTTCACAGGCCTCCTATTCCGTTAGGCCTGACTCCTCGATGACTACGGAACCAATCATGGTGGTGCTCACCTTGTTCAAATTGAGTCCTGCTCGAGGTCGTATAATGATCTTTCTGTGCTCCTCAGGCAGTTGAGGCATCCTCGAAGCTTTGATAATCCGATTCTTAACCATTCCACCGACGGCGGTTCCCTTGACGCCATGCTCTTGCTGATTGCCTGGCAATATGCTCTCCTCAACCACAGCGTTTGTACTAGCTCGTGATCTTCGGTCAGCCACTACTTGCCAGCCGAAGTCGTCCTGAGCATTGTTTCCTTCATTTCTAGCAAAACTTTCATCTTCCACGTTTGTATCCGCCATGCCTGCGGGCAGGTGGGCTTACTAGGCCCAACAAAGGTCCTACTTCTCACTAAGCTTAGCTCCGCTGAGCTTAACTCGGCGTGTAGGAGCAGAAAAAGTCTCGTAAAATTGTGAAAATACAAGCCTCACCTCGAATCTTGGTGTCAGTCGATTCGCCGTCGCTTCGCAGATCCAGTGGTATGCTTCTTTTCGTTGTACTCTCAAAATTATCGAGCGGAACATGGAAGAAAACGGAGCCCATGCTTCCACGTCTGCACTGCTCGGCGCTTCCAAAAAGTCCGGTGACTCATCGGCTTTTGTGAGAATCCAATTCGAGAAATCTAGACGATTCTACAGGTCCCTATCTTCCAAGCAGTTGTGCTGGTTAAGGTGGTACGGGTGAAAGGCCGTCATTTATAATCCTCCGAACTGATGACTTGGAAATTGGTACCGCGGCCACGTCCCGGGCGGCCACGTCCCGCGCAATGAGGGTTTGAGGCCATAAATACTAGAACGTCCGTGCGTAGGCTGGGACTCAAAGATGGAGTCCTCCGCCGCGCTTTGTAGCTGCCGGTTTGTCTCAGGTTTTCATAATTCCTGATGATAGTCGATGCGTTTGGTCTATCGCTACAGTTCCATGACTGATATATATATTTACGGCCTTCCACTTGTTGTCATTTCGAACCCAAGGCAAGGATCATGTTTACCTTCTGCCCATTAGAGAAAGACGTGACGACTGAGACGAAACAAAACTCACGTTTAAACCTTTGCACTGACGTCAATTCGCTTTTGTGGTGACAGGGTTTGTGGCAAAAAAAAAAGAACACCCGTGCACTTTATCTACGCTAAGACAACAGCTATCACAGCTTTTTTCCAACTAACACCAAACGCGACGTGTTACTTCGGCCGGGGAGCGGCAGATAAGGCACTAGCTCATTCACGATGTTTTTCTTTATTTCCTTTATTTCGTTCTGGATAACTCAGAGGGAGCCTGTTGGAGGGCACTGCTTTATGATCCGGATGGGAGCGCAGTCACCTGGTATTCTCCACATTTCACGGGGTTTATTTATCAGTCGGAAAAACTTAACACTCAATTAGTACGTTGCTGAAAATACCGCAGTTAGATTTCCCTGGGCTGTACCTTCAGATGCGTCATTGACACTTTGATAATTAGGATAGTACATCTCGAGTTATATAATTAAATACAATTACCTAATTAACTCTCAGTAACGAAAAAATTACTGCAGCTACTCCAGTGTACTGTATGCACTAGGCTTTCTTCGAGTAACGCATTGCTCTCTTTCTTTTATTTTTGGTGCATAATAGTTAATTGGGACACGCTTTATATATTTATGACCTTTGCAAGTGACGATGTTTCCATCCCTAATGAATGTTGCAGATTATTTTAAAAAATTTTCATGAGTCATTAGCATTGCTTATTGGAAAGAGAAGCAACACTAATACGCACAACATTCATGTGCATCTCACACACCAGTGATAAAAGACTCTGCCGAAGGAGTCGCTGAAGTCTATGTCACTGAAGTCACTGAAAGGACGCAAAGCAATTTGAAGCATGTGAACATGCAGCAACCTAATCATTATCTAGGCATAGGCTATTCATAGCTTTAGAAATAATGTTTTATTGGCTGCCCCAATCTCTTTCAGAAGTATAATAAAGTTTGTCCTGTGTGTATATTTAAATATATTGTATATGTGCATGATGTTTACAGTGTAAATTTAAAGCAATGCCGAAGTGAGAAGATACGGATGAGGCAGCCCCCGCCAGTGCTTATAACGCGCGTGTTCCCCTACTGTTAGGATTTGCAGAAATAAAACAAAAGTATGGATAAAAAGCCGTGCACGTCCGCAACAGCAATGATGCAATAAGCTATTAGCCTCAGTAAAATTTCAAGTGAAAAGGTCGAGGAAGGTCAAAAGAAACCTCAAATTATGTGGCTGACAAATCTCCGGTTATGGCACCTTGGATTTGTGTGTGTGTGGGGGGGGGGGCGCTCAGCCCCCCACCCCGGAAAACTCCGGAGGGGGCTTGTGCCCCGGAGCGTGTGTGTGTGAAGTGATTATGAAGGGAGATTGAAGAGATAAGTACAGTGCCGCAACTGTCTCTCACAGGAGGGCACCTCAACAGCACCCCCGGAGCCCCCCCGTAGTCGGCGCCTATGGGACCATGCGTGTCAGAAGTGCGTGTGCTCAAGCATTAATGGTGCCGTTGGATCAATAAGCACTCAGGGTTTACCCCCGCTTGTCGATGAGTTAAAGTGTTTACAATGGTGCGTAGCGCTCCCCGATGAACACATAATGCGATAACCGTAACGGTATTGCGATTTCGTCATTTCGCATCATTTCAATCTAGTCGTTTTCACGCAACCGAACTTCACAACTTCCGCCATATCTTGCCTTTGTAATTACATACTTTTCGACGGCGATCCTCTCACTTCACATTCACTCTATCGCGTGAGGATAAGGGCAATCAAACGGGGCTGAGAGCGCCTTTGCTGGGGTTTGTCCTCGAGAGGGTGACCGTGCCTGGTCCTAAAACGGATGGAATCGCCGTGGTCTGCGAGAGAAAAGGACTGTCATCGTCATCATCAGACGCTGTACCATTCAACCTTTCAGACTCTACGGCCACTCCTCCGGTGTAGTCCTACGGTCTCACGCAATTTGACGCACCCGAAAAGCTTCATTCCATCGCAAAAGGTGGTCTTCCTGAATCAGGGGTATCTCCCATGACGGGATTGAGAGACTAGGTTTAAGAGCTTGTTTAAGAGCTTTAAGAGGCCTATAAACGACCACGGGGTGGAATCCATGTTGGCTTCATTAACCAATCAGCATAATAAAAAAATAAAATATAAGGAAACGCGAGTATGATAGAAAATACGCGATTATAAAACAGACGTCTAGATTCGAATAATAGCGAAGTGTTCAAGAACAACAGTGAAATTATAAGTTTGGAAGCCGATAAACAGAAAGACCTGACCTTTTTTTTAAATAAATGATGATAGTCAATGAAGCAACCAACCCTTCTAGCACGTTAGCAGGCCTGACGGCTTTCTTTGACGACATTGTGCTCGCACATGACACTCTACGGGACCGCGCGAAACCCGCAAACAGCAACTCTCCCTCCAACATATTTTTTTGTGATTCCGCAGTCCCCTTTTCTCTAATACGTGATGTAATTTTATCGGGACTACAGTGCTGAGGATATACTGTGGCCTGTGTTACTGCGTCCAGAGTGGAGTGCAGGGACAGCCTCATGAAACATATTCTCATCCAAAGTAATATAGGTTGTGCTTAAACTTCCTTAGAAAAATGTCATCAACGTTTTCTGTTCATTTCACCGAGATAGGCATCTTTAACTGGATCACCTCAATGTGAAAATTAGGCTCAAATAAGTACCAATATTTGCATTTTAGCACCGTCACACTTTTATTTCAATAAATTGATACCCTTGATCCGTCCCCATTAAAAAAAAAAGACGCTACTGAAAGCCAGCTGCACGAAGGCATTAGAAATGCACAGTTTCTTGAAAAATACAGTGAACGAGAGAGAGAAGAAAGCAAGCTTGCTTTATTTTTGTCATTTATGCGAATTCATAGGAAAATATCCTCATATCACCCTAATCACCCCAGACGAAGTACACTCTGAAAGTAGCACGACCAGTATCCTTCGCTGACTCTCGGACTTTTTACAAACGAACTCTTATGTTATAAGCCTGTCCTGTGAAAAGTGAGAGCTCTTGTCTTGCTTAATCATGTGCAAAGGTGGTCATAGCCAATCGCTTTGCTATCGCGACTTGCAATAAACATTTTTCTGAGATTTTCCCTCCTTGTGCATTAAATTGCGCACGAAGGTAAGTATAGGCACTGCCTTGTAAATAAAGCACACCTATTCTGTTTTAACCATACAGGTGTAATAATCTTTTGGATCTTGCAGAGTAAGAATAGTGGCAGCGCGCCTATAGATATACGCATGACCGAGGAATGATTGCTCATGACGCAAAGACATACTTAACTCATAACAAAAATTCTGGTGGTTTTTTGCTGCAGAGACAACTGAAGACTTCAACTTACAACAGACATTTTTGAATGCTTAAGGGTACAAGCAAGTAATAAGGCTAACTGGTATCACAACTGATATAAAGATGCCGAACACGAACACCATTTAACGGATAGGGATCGTGCTCACGTGCTGCGATGCCTCTTCAAGTATATTAAAATGCGAACCAGCGTGCCAGCAGTGGCTAGTCATCGCTTCCTACGGCGGCCCTCATTTTGGCAGTTTTATGCAGAACTACCTGCGGTCTAAAGCCTGTTTCATTGTGCCATTCATGCGTAGAGGTGTAGTGCCAAAGCTGGATGAAGAGGAAAGAACGCGTCTGGAACAGCCGATTTCCGCGAAAGAAATAGTGGATGCAATACATGCGCTGCCGGTTGGCAAGGCACCCGGCCCTGACGGCCTAAGAGTAGCATTTTATAAAACATTCAAAACAATTATAGCCCAGATTCTGCTCAAAGTTATCACCGAATCGTATCAGCAAAAACATATACCACTGTCCTTCACAACTTCGCACATCGTTCTCACCCCAAAAAATGAGGCGCCTGAAAAACGCCAGTTGGTGGAGTCTTATCGCCCGATAAGCCTTACCAACGTCGACTATACGATATTTATCAAGGTGTTGGCCAAACGATTGCAGGGTGTGATAACGAGGCTGGTTGGCACGCATCAGACCTGTGGTATAAAGGGCAGAAGCATCGCCACGAACATACACGTAGCTCGAAGTGTGCTAGAATGTTGCGATGTATTTGGTGAGCGAGTGGCTATGGGGGGATGCAACTAGATCTCGCTAAATCCTTCAACCGTGTTTCCCACGATGTTCTCTTCACCATATTAGAGCATTCCAACGTAGGAAGCGTAATAACAGACAGTGTCAGAATGGCGTATGCTAACTGCTCAACTCCGGTCATTGTAAACGGGGACCTGACAGACAGCGTGCAAATGCTGTCTTCTGTGAGGCAGGGATGTCCGCTGTCGCCTCTGCTGTTCATAGCTTACCTTGAGCCTTTGTGCAAGGTCATCCAAAACAACGAACGGATAACTGGCTTCAGGTTACAGTCAACACAGGTGAAAATATTGGCGTATGCCAATGACATCGCCATATTCTGTTCAACTAGAGATAATATTTGTGAGGCCGTGGCGGTAGTTGAAACCTTCTGCAAATGCACCGGGGCGCAATAAACTGGTAGAAGAGTTATGGGTTTTGGCGTGGTGAATGGGAAGAAACGCCAGACTACTTCGCTCGACTTGGGTGGTCAACTACTGCAACAACCTATCTAAGGGTGCCTTTCGACTCTTATCGCGACTCTGAGCCGTACTATATGAACAAGTGGCGAGAGCAAAGGAAAAGGAAACGCGTGGCAGGGGCGACAGCTGTCAATGTTCTCGCGCTCCACAGTCTGTAACGTATTTATTACCTCCAAGATATGGCATGTCATGAATGTGCTGTGTGCCTCGCGGAAAAACATACAAAAAATCAACCTTGTCTTCGCCGTTTTCATATGGGCATCGTCTTGGGAAAGAACCAGCCACACTAACTTGTTCTTGCCCGTAAAGAAAGGGGGCCTTGGGTTGGCACATTTATTTGTGCGAGAAGTTGTGTCGCGCTTTATGTACCTTCGCGATCAGAATGATGTGTTCCTTCGCAGAGCCATGCAAGTGCTTTTATTTACAAAAAAATATATTATGGGGTTTTACATGCCAAAATCACTTCCTGATTATGAGGCACGCCGTAGTGGAGGACTCCGGAAATTTCGACCACCTGGGCTTCTTTAACGTGCACCTAAATCTAAGTACACGGGTGTTTCCGCATTTCGACCCCATCGAAATGCGGCCGCCGTGGCCGGGATTCGATCCCACGACCTTGTGCTCAGCAGCCTAACACCATAGCCACTGAGCAACCACGGCGGGTGAAAGTCCTTTTATGTCGTCACCTTCCAGAATTTGTTGTATACTCGTGTGAAGCAATGCATGGTACCGTTAAAGGTTATCTGCGAGAAGTCGTGCTTGCGTACGGAATGTTGCATGTGCGGTTTTCAGTGCAGTATCTCGCCAATATTACTAGAAAAAGAACTGTATAAGGACCTAATTGACTCTATGCTCCCTGTACTGATTTACCGTATGTCAAACCGTGGAGGCCCAGGAGATGTCCTCAAAAGGGTTAAAGGAATGCCGGTACGCCCTTCGGTAAAAACATTTTTCTTTAATCTACACACTAATACATTATCAGTTAAAACATGGTTGCATAACAAAAGTATTTTTGTCCCGTGGTCCATTAACTGCTTCTTATGCAAGAAACCTGAAATGATAGAGCATGCGTTTCGAGATTGCTTGGGATCCCATCTTTTTCTGGGATGTTTTACGAAGGACGTTAACGAAAGAGTTAGCTTTAGGTCCACATGGAATAAGATTTTTTACCACTAGAAACAGAGGCTTTTCCGTATGACGCTATACTGCTCATGGGGCTCCACAGTTTGTGGAAAGCTAGAACGCAGTTCAACAATGCTGATGAATCCCGGCCACGGCGGCCGCATTTCGATGGGGGCGAAATGCGAAAACACCCGTGTGCTTAGATTTAGGTGCACGTTAAAGAACCCCAGGTGGTCAAAATTTCCGGAGTCCTCCACTACGGCGTGCCTCATAATCAGAAAGTGGTTTTGGCACGTAAAACCCCAAATATTATTATTATTAACAATGCTGATGTAAATTCTCGACCTACACGCGATCACTTCATTGAAGCTGTAGTATGGTTCAGGGACGCCCATCGGGCACTCCGTGAACAGCCAACATGGATTCACATGCTAGATAAACTGGCAGCATTGAAAAAATTTTATTATGTCGTGCCAGCGAAATCTTTGTTGACATATTTTATCTTTTGGGTATTGTTTGAGTATGTTAAAGCCGGCAATAAAGAAAAAAAAGGGTGTAGCTCAGATGGTAGAGCGCTCGCTTAGCATGCGAGAGGTACTGGGATCGATACCCAGCACTTCCACTGTTTTTCCTTTCTTTTTTTGCTCGGCCGGAGTTACATTTATGTACAGTCACGCCACGCAGTAACGTCCAACACCTGAAGAGGAACACGACTTGAAAATGATAAGTGTTCGTGAGTTTTATTTTTTTTAAAAGCCTCCTTATCAATCCCGTCATCGTGTGCTCTTGGTTCCAATGTATTCGCCTGCGCATTGGACAAGCGAGTGTTCCTTAGTATGCAACGTTGTGCAACGCTCTTTATTAATAATAATAATATTTGGGGTTTTACGTGCCAAAACCACTTTCTGATTATGAGGCACGCCGTAGTGGAGGACTCCGGAAATTTTGACCACCCGGGGTTCTTTAACGTGCACCTAAATCTAAGCACACGGGTGTTTTCGCATTTCGCCCCCATCGAAATGCGGCCGCCGTGGCCAGGATTCGATCCCGCGACCTCGTGCTCAGCAGCCCATAACAACGCTCTTTATTCCTCAAATGACTAAATGACTGCAAATCTGAGCATAAAACGAGTTCGCTGTCACCATCGCCATTTCATTCGTCTGACACGCCGCAGCTCGATAAACGGTTACAGCCACCTGTTAAAAAGTTTGCGGGTACAATTTTAGGCCACTGCGGCTGCATTCCGATGTGGATAGAAAGCAAAAATGTATGTGAACGTACTATTTGGAGGCCGTGCGAGAAATCCGAGCGATCAAAATAATTTGAAGTCCTCTATATGGAGCGTTACTCAAAGCGTAACCTTGTGCTAGAAACTTTGTGCCTTATTTCGAGAAATAAATACTCGGAATCTGCAGCGAAACGCATTGCTGTTTCAGTTAAGGTTTCTGCAACCTCTGGAAAAAATCTGGCAGGACCCATGCCAAGGTGACTGTCGACGGTAACGCGTTTAGCATTGAATCAATACAGCGACACAACGTATTGCCACCGTCGAAACGAGTTGTGTACGCGCTTCTTGAGAACACTCGGTGCCATCTAGAGCCGTTGCCAAGAGTCCTGCGCATGGTATCCGAAATGCATGGCGCGCCGGCGCGTACGCACTCTGAGAAACGCGTCATGCGGCAGCCGTTCTCCTCCCTCGCGTTTATTTCTAAACATGTTGCGCCGTCTAGTGGCGCTGCCGAAAAGTCCGTGCGTGGGCTCCGAGACGAGAAACGTGGCGCGCCGGTGCGTGCGAACGCCGAGATTTGTTCATCGCTTGCCACACACGCAGTGTAATGACCGAAGTAGGCGAGAGGTTCTTTGTAGTGTTTCACATAGCCAGTGCATTCATGGCGCAGCTGGCTAAAGTGTTCGCGTGAAAGAAGTTCATTAAATAGCGGCGCTTATACGGTGCATTCGTGGCGCAGCCTGCTAAACCGTCCGGTTGCTGTCCTTGAGAAACCCGTGTGACGTGGGTTCGATTCCGCCCAGCAAGGGAGAAATTTAAAGGATGTTTTATTGTAATTGTACAGCGGCACCCACTTACTGGCACATACCCAGTGCTCTCGAAGTCGGCTTCAAAGAGTTTCGTTGAAGAGCAGCACGTATGTACACCTCGCCACATAATCAGTGACACTCAAGCTGGTCCGGTGGTTCGTTTCGAACCCTGTTCCCCTCAGCACAGCCAGCCCGATGCTGGACCATGGCCTACACATTAACCGATATTAGCGGGAAAACGGTTGGATAGCACAGGAAAATCTGTGACGCACCCTAAGAAAGCTAACCCCTTAAAATGCGGTGCAGAAAACTGTTCGCTAGAACAGCAATCCACGCACACGTCGCTTTCTGAGTCCACCTTTCTCGAATACTAGCGCCAGGCACAAAATTTCTAACGAAAGGGATTTCTGTTAGGCGTGGGCCAATATTCGAAGTCTCCAATCGAATCGCTCACACTGACTATTCGTGTTCGAAAATGAGCTATCCGGTATTTTTTAATATGTAAACTAATCAATTATTTCGAAACAACTGATAACCCTCAGGAATCCGTTCAAAACCGCGCTGCTCACTTCATCCCTTCACAATATTCCCGATGCTTAAAGCGAACAACCGCCCTACAAAGACCAAAGTCACGCCGCGTCACATCACGCCTTTGTTTGCTTCAGTCCTCCTTTTAGGACCCACCCTCAAGACACCACATGCTTGAACCACCAGTGCGAACTTCCTCTCGACTTAGTCACATCTCTGCTAAAGCACGTTTACCTGGCCGCGCAACACGTGGCCACTTTTTGTCCCCTGATGCAATAGTCTTTTTTTTAAATGCGCTGCCTGCCCACTTCGCTCCCTGTACTGACCGAGAACCAACCAACCAACCAACCAACCGACCGACCGACCGACCGACCGACCGACCGACCAAACTCTTTGTTACCAATTTTCAACGTTAAAAATTAATTACAAACCACCTTCAATAGTCTGCCTATGTAAATCCTTCCACCTAGTTCGTTTTCTTTTCGTTTATGTATGTCGCGTTGCTTCTTTCAAAAATTTTTTTTTCGCCTGTTTCAAGTTGTACCAAATCAGCATTATTCCATTTTTGTTGTTGTTGTTGTTGGCTTTAATAGTATGTTCCGTTTTCTTTCTTTTTCGCAACCACTTTTACACGTGTTTGTATTGCCCGCCCCCCTCCTTCAATGTGAAGATAAATGAAATGAAATGAAACGGGGGGGGGGGAACCAAATTCTACGCTAAAGAAGACAAAGTCGACGTACATGGTATATGCATTTATGTGTACTGAAACTGGGGGCATTAAAGATGATACAATGTTACATAATTGCATGATATTTTTGCATTATTTGCATTATTTGCATTATTTTCTTCGCTCCACTGTCAGACCTTACTTTTTTTTTCAGACCCTCCATTTCTATTATTCACGTGGAGGGTTTTCATTCGCTTTCCTTTTTTACGCACAGTTACTATCGATGTTGTCTTCTGTCGGGTCGGTTGACACGCCTTTCTTTTTTTGACTGGAAGGCCAGGTGGGCCCATCCCGGGGATGTGGAGTCTAGGTGCAACGTGGTAAATTTTCTGCTATATTAGCGCTAATTACTGACGCACTGTTAATTTCACCTGCTCTGCGATTCATTCTCGCTTCTTGTCTCGTTGAGACTTACATTTTGATACCTTTATAACCTTATAAGTATAACATATTGCGACTGGCTATGACGCTCCGGTGACGCGAAGGGGCCGCTTTCTTTGTTTTTTTTTTAGACAAAGAGGTCAGAAAGACCCAGCTTTCACGTACGCCATTCCCGTGTGAAGTCGCGAAAGAGGACCCTGTCTTCAATACGGGTAGTGCAAGCTTTGTTTAGGGTTTCGCAGCGGAAGCCTATACGACAACCTCTGATCTTTTGCTTGTCTGTCCTTCAGGGTTTTTGACAGTCTATCCGTAGTTTTGTAGAAGTTTTATCTTTTACGCTACAATTAGTGATGTCTTCTTTGCGACGGGCCCTGTTACATGTGCCTAGGACACAGAAGTCCTCCAGCAGCTTTCTTTCTTCCCTTTTTCACAACTTTTGATCATTTTCCGCCAACCCTTTATTAAGCGTTTTGGGGGAACTATAGTCATACAGCACTCACTGATTCCTGGAAAGCTTGTTTGCAACCGTGCTCTAAAGATGTTGTAAATATTCGTGCAGTATGTTTTAAGGCCAATTAGTGAGCTTCTATTTAAAACTGATACCAAAGGACCCAGCTGATACCTTGTCCATGATGGTTATATGTAGTTTCACAGGGAAGCGGTTATCCTCTCATTGGTCGGCATTTTTCGTGTCCATATCCGTGGGCAAAAATGTGGGCCAATTCTGGAGGTCGTGCAATGCCGGGCCGACACGCAGCGGAGGTGAAGCAGGCTTCAAGCACTCAGCAAAGGGAAACGAAAAGTGCAGACATTCTTTGGAATCACGCGTACAACATACATAACAGCATTCGCTTGAATGAAGAACAAGCACAAAACAAGCATGCGAACCATATAATTGGTGATAAGGTGCTCCTGATAACAATGCAAAGCACGTAGCGCTCCCCGCAATACGTTTTCCGGCAAATATTACTGTTGCGCAAGCTGCCGCGGCAACGGCAGCTTGCGACGTGGGGAGTGACGTCACTAGTCTTTCGTATATAAAGAACCAGCCTATAGCAACCGATTTCATTGTTGTGGCAGCACCGCTATGGGTAGGCAACGCATAGACTCCCTAGGAGACTCCCCAGGACTGCCGAGGAGCAGCGTAAATACAAGGAGCGGCAAAGAGAAAAAGAGACGCTAATACGACCAGCGGCGGCGTGCTGTCAAAATTGCATTTACTCCGATTACTAACATTACTCTAAAGCAATAAAGCATTGCAAAGCCCACTGAAAAGTCGTACGGGTGGTTTTCAACAGCTTCGATGGACATCCACTTTCGCAGGGCCGGGAGGGCCAGTCACTTTTTTTGTTGTTGTTGTTGTTCTAGTCAGTACAGGCGTAACCTTCTGGCTGTAAATATGTGCGTTTGCGTTTGACTATTAGATAGTGAAATAAAACGAACACTCGCCAATGGAAAGACATGTATGGGAAAATAAAACGACCTTTCGGGTCCCGTACGGGACCGTTGGTCGCAATGAAGCCAGCGCAGTGGCTCTTGAAGCAAGCGCAGTGACAAGCACAGTGACGCAATGAAGCAAGCGCAGTGACAAGAACCACTGCGCTTGCTTCATTGTGATCAAGGGTCCCGTACGGCACCCGAAACGTCAAGTTTTATTTTTCTATGCATGTCTTTCCATTGGCGAGTGTTCGTTTTATTTTAGGCTCATTCCTCGCCAGATGGGTTTCCGTCGAACTCTGGATTGACTATTAGATTTTCGATTCAGTTAAAGAGGGGATATTCGCCCACCTCTAATTTCTATACGAGTATTTGATTATTTACATAAAGTAACTGTAATTAGTGACATTTTGTCAAATTACCATAATTGCGACTATCGCGCAAATATTGATGTCTGCCAGCGCTAAGAAAGTTGGACAGTAAACATTACAATGTTTACTCGAATGCCCTGTGTTTAGTTATCAGAGACAGCTCGCCGCAGAAACACAAAGTAAAGCGTTGGTGACAGCCTTCGAGCGGAGCCGCGACCCCTCGCCGTCCCGTGCGCCGTACTGGTTATTCGTCGTTGATTCCGGCTTGGTGGGACCAAGAGCTGAATACCAAGTTTCTGAGCTTTGCTCAATCTGTTCGAGCGACGTTCCAGCAAGTAGGGGATTCCCTACAGTAACGTAGTCACAAATTTATTTCGAGGGGCAGGAGCAAGGGCGGTTGAACCAAGAGGTGTTGGTTGAACTCTCATGGAACTGGCGTTCTATTTTTGTAGTGAGAAAATTACAGCGTGTGTTGCACGATATCAACTTATAAATTATACTACTTTTTGTCGTTAACGAGGATTCCTCCATCCCAGCTCTATAAACAATTTAAGCGCTTTATTTTGACACTCTGTGACCCATAGCCCCCGTGCCGAGTTACTGTAGTTCAAGCAATTTGACTACTGAACTATTGCTTACTATACCTGCGATCATACATAGGGATTTCGCGAAAATGTGGCTGGTGACATTTATTTTTCTTGTGAAGTATGGTGAAAGAAAGAAAGAAAGAAAGAAAGAAAGAAGGAAAGAAAGAAAGAAAGAAAGAAACATACAAACAAACGTGTAATAAACCTACAAGCTTAACATTCTAATTTTCTTTAGTTTAACTGCGTAGAGGCCAACTAAAAAAATACATGTATGGTTTTGTAAATGAGGCTTTCTGTGATATCACACACATGCGATAAACGCACATTGTTTGAAGACATGGCAGCAAAATCAACGAACGTTGTTCTGTTCAAGTTCAATTGCACGTGCTGAATGCAAGGGAAGTTCTTCGAGAAAACAAGTGGAACGTCAATGCATTTCACCGCAATTTTGGCGACATGTGTTTTGCAACTGGTGCTTGTTGAGAGAGAGATATATAAAAGAGAGAGAGAGAGAGAGATTTACGTAATTTCGATCGCCTGTCCGGGGCTTCTGGGTACATGTTTAGGTGATTCGTGGTTAATGTGGAGCGCACATAAGACGAAAGACAGAAAGTTAGCGCAAAAAGCGCTGACTCGCAACTCAGTTTATCTTTGAAAAACATGGTACGGTACATACAGGGTGTTTGTCTTTTTAGCTGCACCAAATATATTAAAAATTGCCTGTGGCAGATAGCACAATTCTAACCCTTCTTCTAGATTACTCGATGACGCAGCCAGTGCTTCATCGAGAAAGAAAAATGATTAATTGAACAATTACGCTAATTAACTTTTATTTAATTATTTACGGCACATATTTCAATCTACGAATTGTAGCTAGTGAGTGTGAAAGGTATATCGACGGTACAACGGGCTCACTTGCAACGTATAGCCTCTACGCTCAGTGTGTGTGTGTGTGTGTGTGTGTGTGTGTGTGTGTGTGTGTGTGTGTGTGTGTGTGTGTGTGTGTGTGTGTGTGTGTGTCTTTAATTCATTATAGCATTAGGAGTGTCAAAATGAAAAACAAGTGTATGTGTGTGAAGTGCCGAAAGCCGGTCACGTGGTCAAGGTAGAGAGGGAATGGGAGAGCTTCTAATGTCGTGCGTGTGTGTGTGTGTGTGCGTGCGTGCGTGCGTGTGTACGCGCGCTGAAGTGGTGAAGTGCTGGCCCACACAATCTTTTAAAAGATTTGCTAAGGCAAAGAAAAGTTGTACTAACTACATAGGCGATAACTTACAAAGTGAGGTTATAGACGATTGACTCATCATTAGTTATAAAGGCTAATATACCCTGGATAACGTTTTTGTTCTTCAATATGACGTTGATTAAATCATGTTATGGTATCAAATGCACGCAAGGAATAAAACATTTTTTTAAAGTTTAAGCTGACCGTACAGCGTCATTGTGGTTCAAAAAAAAAAAAAAACGTTTATTTATAGGTGTCCTTTTTTACACTATACAGGATTTTTAAAAATCGCCTGTGTCATACAGATAGCACAATTCTACTCCTGGAGCTGTATTTCTTAAAAAGGAGGACATTACTCGTATGGGGAATCAAAATGCGTAATCAACTAGATAACAAAAGTTCACTAATTGGGATTTAACTAATTACTTTCAGGCACATATTGCAATTTACGGATTGTAGCTGGTGAGCTTAGATGGCATATCCAAACGAATTATGATGATGGTACCGGTTTCGAGATATGCCCCTTTTAACTTACGGTAAATGTGCACTGTTTTTTAAACGAAAGTGTCATTTTAGGCACTGAAGCACAAAAATAACTGAAACGCCAATATATTTTGCCGCAGACTTTGGGAATGAATTCTCGAAACTGGCGTCATCCTGAGAATTCGTTCCAAGTGGATACGCCTTGCGAACTCGTCGGCTACAATTCTTAAATTGCACTATCTGCCGTAAAGCAAAGCAAAGGTGAAATCAGGTAAAGGTAAGCAAGGTAAAGGCAAAATCTGTGTTAATGCGGAAACAACAACTCACCATTACAGATTTCTACATATCACAAGATGCACACCGAAAACGTGTAGAATTACGGGAAACAAACATTTGCTTTTCAGTCTATAGTCATTCTTAATAAAATGGAAAACTTCATCGAACTCAATTGCTCAAAATGTACACTTAAAAAGCAAATGAAGGACATATTAATTAGAAAGTGTATATGTATCGCATGATGAAGACAGTATATATATATATATATATATATATATATATATATATATATATATATATATATATATATCATCAGCCTGGTTACGCCCTCTGCAGGGCAAAGGCCTCTCCCATATATACTTCTCCAACAGCCCCTGTCATGTACTAATTGTGGCCATGTTCTCCCTGCAAACTTCTTAATCTCATCCGTCCACCTAACTTTCTGCCGCCCCCTGCTACGCTTCCCTTCCCTTGGAATCCAGTCCGTAACCCTTAATGACCATCGGTTATCTTCCCTCCTCATTAAATGTCTTGCCCATGCCCATTTCTTTTTCTTGATTTCAACTATGATGTCATTTACTCGCGTTTGTTCCCTCACCCAATCTGCTCTTTTCTTATCCCTTAACATTACACCCATCATTCTTCTTTCCATAGCCCGTTGCGTCGTCCTCAATTTAAGTAGAACCCTTTTCGTAAGCCTTCAGGTCTCTGCCCCGTATGTCAGTACTGGTAAGACAGAGCAGTTATACACTTTTCTCTTGAGGGATAATGGCAACCTGCTGTTCATGATCTGAGAATGCCTGCCAAACGCACCCCAGCCCATTCTTATTCTTCTGATTATTTCGGTCTCATGATCCGGATCCGTGGTCACTACCTGCCCTAAGTAGATGTACTCCCTTGCCACTTCCACTGCCTCGCTACCTATCGTAAACTGATGTTCTCTTCCAAGACTGTTAAACATTACTTTAGTTTTCTGCAGATTAATTTTTAGACCCACCCTTCTGCTTTGCCTCTCCAGGTCAGTGAGCATGCATTGCAATTGGTCCCCTGAGTTACTAAGCAAGGCAATATCATCAACGAATCGCAAGTTGCTAAGGTATTCTCCATTAAATCTAATCTCCAATTCTCCCCACTCCAGGTCTCTGAATACCTCCTGTAAACACGCTGTGAATAGCATTGGAGAGATCGTATCCCCCTGCCTGACGCCTTTCTTTATTGGGATTTTGTTGCTTTCTTTATGGAGGACTACGGTGGCTATGGAGCCGCTATATATATCTTTCAGTATTTTTACATATGGCTCGTCCACCCCCAGATTCCGCAATGCCTCCATGACTGCGGAGGTTTCGACCGAATCAAACGCTTTTTCGTAATCATTGAAATCTATATACAAGGGTTGGTTAAATTCTGCACATTTCTCTATCACCTGATTGATAGTGTGAATATGGTCTATTGTTGAGTAGCCCTGACGGAATCCCGCCTGGTCCTTTGGTTGACAAAAGTCTAAGGTGTTGCTGATTCTATTTACGATTACCTTAGTAAATACTTTGTAGGCAACGGACAGCAAGCTAATCGGTCTGTGATTTCTCAGGTCTTTGGCGTCCCCTTTCTCATGGATTAGGAATATGTTAGCGTTCTTCCAAGATTCCGGTGCGTTCGAGGTCATCAGGCATTGTGTATACAGGGTGGCCAGTCTTTCTAGAACAATGTGCCCACCATCCTTCAACAAATCTGCCGTTACCTGATCCTCCCCAGCTGCCTTCCCCCTTTGCATAGCTCCCAAGGCGTTCTTTACTTCTTCCGGCGTTACTTGTGGGATTTCAAATTCCTCTAGACTATTCTCTCTCACAGTATCTTCGTGGGTGCCACTGTTACTGTATAAGTCTCTATAGAACTCCCCAGCCACTTGAACTATCTCATCCATATCAGTAATGGTATTGCCGGCCTTGTCTCTTAACGCATACATCTGATTCTTGCCTATTCCTAGCTTCTTCTTCCCTGCATGTAGGCTTCTTCCGTTCCTGAGAGCATGTTCAATTCTACCCATATTATAGTTTCTTATGTCAGCTGTCTTACGCTTGTTGATTAACTTCGAAAGTTCTGCCAGTTCTATACTAGCTGTAGGGTTAGAGGCTTTCATACATTGGCGCGTCTTGATCAGATCCTTCGTCTCCTGCGATAGCTTACTGGTATCCTGCAGTTACCACCGACTTCTATTGCACACTCCTTAATGATGTCCATAAGATTGTCGTTCATTGCTTCAACGCTAAGGTCCTCTTCCTGAGTTAAAGCCGAATACCTGTTCTGTAGCTTGATCTGGAATTCCTCTAGTTTCCCTCTTACCACTAACTCATTGATTGGCTTCTTGTGTACCAGTTTCTTCCATTCCCTACTCAAGTCTAGGCTAATTCCGAGTTCTTACCATCCTATGGTCAGTGCAGCGCACGTTGCCGAGCACGTCCACATCTTGTATGATGCCAGGGTTAGCGCAGAGTATGAAGTCTATTTCATTTCTAGTCTCGCCATTCGGGCTCCTCCACGTCCACTTTCGGCTATCCCGCTTGCAGAAGAAGGTATTCATTATCTGCATATTATTCTGTTCTGCAAACTCTACTAATAACTCTCCCCTGCCATTCCTAGTGCGCATATATATAAGGACAGTGTCTGAATTTGATATTTTTCCTTTGGGAATGGGGTGATAACCAGTGGTTCTTTTGAAGTTGTTTTATATTCATTGGAATCTGAACCTGGCAACGTTTAACGTTAGAACGTTATCTAGTGAGGCGAGTCTAGCAGTGTTATTGGAGGAATTAGAGGGTAGTAAATGGGATATAATAGGGCTTAGTGAGGTTAGGAGGACAAAAGAAGCATATACAGTGCTAAAGAGCGGGCACGTACTGTGCTACCGGGGCTTAGCGGAGAGACGAGAACTAAGAGTCGGATTCCTGATTAATAAGGAAATAGCTGGTAACATACAGGAATTCTATAGCATTAACGAGAGGGTGGCAGGTCTTGTTGTGAAACTTAATAAGAGGTACAAATTGAAGGTAGTACAAGTCTATGCCCCTACATGCAGTCATGATGACCAGGAAGTCGAAAGCTTTTATGAAGACGTGGAATCGGCGATGGGTAAAGTCAAAACAAAATACACTATACTGATGGGCGACTTCAATGCCAGGGTAGGCAAGAAGCAGGCTGGAGACAAGTCAGTGGGGGAATATGGCATAGGCTCTAGGAACAGCAGAGGAGAGTTATTAGTAGAGTTTGCAGAACAGAATAATATGCGGATAATGAATACCTTTTTCCGCAAGCGGGTTAGCCGAAAGTGGACGTGGAGGAGCCCGAATGGTGAGACTAGAAATGAAATCGACTTTATACTCTGCGCGAACCCTGGCATCATACAAGATGTAGACGTGCTCGGCAACGTACGCTGCAGTGACCATAGGATGGTAAGAACTCGAATTAGCCTTGACTTGAGGAGGGAACGGAAGAAACTGGTACACAAGAAGCCAATCAATGAGTTAGCGGTAAGAGGGAAACTAGAGGAATTCCGGATCAAGCTACAGAACAGGTATTCGGCTTTAACTCAGGAAGAGGACCTTAGTGTTGAAGCAATGAACGACAATCTTATCGGCATCATTAAGGAGTGCGCAATAGAAGTCGGTGGTAACGCCGTTAGACAGAAAACCAGTAAGCTATCGCAGGAGACGAAAGATCTGATCAAGAAACGCCAATGTATGAAAGCCTCTAAACCTACAGCTAGAATAGAACTGGCAGAACTTTCTACGTTAATCAACAAGCGTAAGACAGCGGACATAAGGAACTATAATATGGATAGAATTGAACAGGCTCTCAGGAACGGAGGAAGCCTAAAAGCAGTGAAGAAGAAACTAGGAATAGGCAAGAATCAGATGTGTGCGTTAAGAGACAAAGCCGGCAATATCGTTACTAATATGGATGAGATAGTTCAAGTGGCTGAGGAGTTCTATAGAGATTTATACAGTACCAGTGGCACCCACGACGATAGTGGAAGAGAGAATAGCCTAGAGGAATTCGAAATCCCACAGGTAACGCCAGAAGAAGTAAAGAAAGCCTTAGGAGCTATGCAAAGGGGGAAAGCAGCTGTGGAGGATCAGGTAACAGCAGATTTGTTGAAGAATGGTGGGAACACTGTCCTAGAAAGATTGGCCGCCCTATATATACAATGCCTCGTGACCTCGAACGTACCGGAATCTTGGAAGAACGCTGACATAATCCTAATCCATAAGAAAGGGGACGCCAGAGACTTGTAAAATTATAGACCGATCAGCTTACTGTCCGTTGCCTACAAAGTATTTACTAAGGTAATCGCAAATAGAATCAGGAACACCTTAGACTTCTGTCAACCAAAGGACCAGGCAGGATTCCGTAAAGGCTACTCAACAATAGACCATATTCACACTATCATTCAAGTGATAGAGAAATGTGCAGAATATAACCAACCCTTATATATAGCTTTCATTGATTACGAGAAAGCGTTTGATTCAGTCGAAACCTCAGCAGTTATGGAGGCATTACGGAATCAGGGTGTAGATGAGCCATATGTAAAAATACTGGAAGATATCTATAGCGGCTCCACAGCCACCGTAGTCCTCCACAACGAAAGCAACAAAATCCCAATAAAGAAAGGCGTCAGACAGGGAGATACGATCTCTCCAATGCTATTCACAGCATGTTTACAGGAGGTATTCAGAGACCTGGAGTGGGAAGAATTGGGGATAAAAGTTGATGGAGAATACCTTAGCAACTTGCGATTCGCTGATGATATTGCCTTGCTTAGTAACTCAGGAGACCAATTGCACAATTGCAATGCATGCTCACTGACCTGGAGAGGCAAAGCAGAAGGGTGGGTCTGAAAATTAATCTGCAGAAAACTAAAGTAATGTTTAACAGTCTCGGAAGAGAACAGCAGTTTACGATAGGTAGCGAGGCACTGGAAGTGGTAAGGGAATACATCTACTTAGGGCAGGTAGTGACCACGGATCCGGATCATAAGACTGAAATAACCAGAAGAATAAGAATGGGCTGGGGTGCGTTTGGCAGGCATTCTCAAATCATGAGCAGCAGGTTGCCACTATCCCTCAAAAGGAAAGTGTATAACAGCTGTGTGTTAGCAGTACTCACATATGGGGCAGAAACCTGGAGGCTTACGAAAAGGGTTCTGCTGAAATTGAGGACGACGCAACGAGCTATGGAAATAAGAATGATGGGTGTAACGTTAAGGGATAAGAAAAGAGCAGATTGGGTGAGGGAACAAACGCGGGTAAATGACATCTTAGTTGAAATCAAGAAAAAGAAATGGGCATGGGCCGGACATATAATGATGAGGGAAGATAACCGATGGTCATTAAGGGTTACGGACTGGATTCCAAGGGAAGGGAAGCGTAGCAGGGGGCGGCAGAAAGTTAGGTGGGCGGATGACATTAAGACGTTTGCAGGGACAACATGGCCACAATTAGTACATGACCGGGGTAGTTGGAGAAGTATGGGAGAGGCCTTTGCCCTGCAGTGGGCGTAACTAGGCTGATGATGATGATATTTGCTATTTTTTTTTTAGCATATGAGATTGGAAAATATACAAACATACTTTATAACCGCGATCTTGGCGGCGTTATCGCATGAAAATTAATGTGTTATCTTGTATTGCCAGTTTGTATTGTATAATATATCATGAAGTGCTTTCGACTTTCGACATAAGTCCAATTGCGGCTGTTTTTGTTTGTTATGTTAATTACAGTCAACATGCTTGTGTTACCAACGTCGAACTTTTTAAGGGCAGGGACAATTCTCAGGCAATTGTATGCCTTTAGTCCTTGTCTCCTGTCCATTATACGAGGAAACAATAAATCAAATCAAATGTAATTAGGTGAAAACTTAATTACTAGAATGTTGGCAATTAGGCTATCATGTATTTTGATTTGCCGTGCGAGTAATGCCTTCGAGTAAAAGTTCTATATGGTTTAAGGGGGGGGGGGCGAGAAAAAAAATTCGGGCCGAACCATTCATACGGTGGCGGATTAGCCAGCGGAGCTCTTTAAGTCATTAGGTTTGCCCTTATAGATCATACATTCATGCACACGTATACATCTATATATAATTTTTATTCATCTCATTTCGAAACGATGGTGACCATGGCCTTGTGATCGCTATGGTACACTGAGGGATGTTCCGTCTTCACACAGGACACATTCTCGGCGGACGTCAAGTCGATACATGAGCCGTGAATGGTCGTCGGTTGCGATGTGTCCGTATTAATTAATTAATTCATTCATTCATTCATTTTTCATTGTTGCATGAATTGTATAAAGAACTGTTAGGCCCGCAGCCAAAGGCTAGTGTGGGCCCATAGTCAATATGCATATATCAGCAGATACAAAATTTAGTACACGTCTACTTCCTAGCAATAAAATTTAAAACAAACAAACAAACAAACACATGAAATTAACAAAAGAAATACAGTAGATTATTAAAAGAAATGAATCAAGTAATTTTAGATTGGTACAGCTTTTTGACAGCGATTGCAAAACACATAGAACAAATAAATGCAGCAGACTATAAAAAAAATGAATCAAGTAATTTTAGATTGGTACAGCTTTTTGACAGCGATTACAAAATTGTTTGCCATTATTACTTCATGAGAAATTGAATTCCAAATTTTGGCACCATAAAACTCAATCAGTCGTTGACCATACGTGTTACGAGAGACAGGTAAGTTAAAATTAACCCAAATTCATCCGCAGCGTACCGGAGGAACCATTCGTCCTGTGGTTTCGACACGTCCACGTTGAAATCGCAAACGACAACGATGGGTGTAGTTTGTTCCGTAGCGTAATGCGAAGCTCTTCGGAGGCAGAGTTTCCGAAGCTTCATTGTAGCTTCATACTAAGAACGGCGCGCCGTTATCTCGGAGGTCATGCTTTTGGGGTGCTGCGGTGTTTCGCAGTTCTGCTGCATGATACTGTGACGTGTCCGGTAGTTCCAGACAAGTGTAACGCGCTGCGCGAAGCTGAAATGCTTGGCAAACGCCGCATTTGCTCTGCAATTAATGTAGGGCATAAAAGGCGTCAGTGGTCAAGCGCAAACTCCAAAAGGACCACACTACGGGCGCCGGAAGTAAAATTGCAAACGTTTGCAAAAGCTGTATTTTTTAAAAGTTTTGTGTACTAAAATGTTTTATTAACATTGAATTATATGGAGGTGTCGAAATTGCAACTCCAGTGACGGCTATATCGAAGTAACAAAAATTGATCTCAAAGGTCATGCAAACGCCGGAAAGGATTGCGAAAGCCGAAATACGTCATGGTCGCCATATTTTATACACGGCCCTCATATTTGCCGCAGTTAGCGCTACGAACGCGCGACAAGCGTACGATCGCATGATCAGCGGGCACTTAGCCGATTTGTTGAAATGGTGCGCCTTCACGTTTTATGAAACGTTGCGGAGAGTGCTGGTTGTCTCCAATTGTTTCTAGACCAGCCAGTTTTGTAGACATGCGTGCTTTACGCGGTGAACTTCTGACGCTAACTACGTTTCTACATCCCTGTGATTGCTGCTTCATGGACCTCGTGCAGAGCTATGTTGAAAAGCGGACGACATGAAGAGCACCCGATTATTTATTGTACGTATTTGTACTTAAAAGAAAACGCCGGATTTGGCACACACCTGCGAGCATGGAGGATCCCGAAATTCTTACGATAGAATGGGAGATGATGGACAAATCCCGATTCTTCATGTTCAGTATTATCAACTCGTTCACCTTGCGTTGCCTGGTGTACCCTCTGACGGTTATCAAAACGCGACTACAAGTCCAAAAACAGGGAAAGCTTTATAGTGGTACATTTGACGCCTGCTCAAAGATTCTGCGCTACGAAGGCTTCGTAGGTTTGTACAGAGGCTTTTGGATTAATACAATACAGATGTTCTCGGGTATCGGCTACATCTTCACGTATGAAAAAGTGCGGGACGTGCTGTCTCGACACGCTGACATACACGACCGACGTTTAAAGGGCCTCATAGCTGGTGGCTGCAGTTCTCTCGTGAGTCAAACTATCATCACACCCTTCGATGTTGTCTCCCAGCACATAATGGTTTTGGGCCGATCGAGCAAAAGCGGCGGTATGGTCATGAACCCGCTCAACATCAGCGCCGACCTGAAGAGGAAGCACCTCATCTCTGCAGCCATTGTGCGTGAATTATATCGGAGAGACGGCTTCAGCGGGTTTTACCGGGGCTACTTCGCATCGCTACTTGCTTATGTGCCCGGCAGTGCGCTATGGTGGATGTTCTACCCGGCCTACGCCGACGGGCTGCGGCGTGTCCTGCCTGGCTGGACGCCTCAGATGTTTGTGCAGTGCATGGCAGGACCCATGAGCGGCATCACCGTATGCTTCATCACCAACCCAATGGACGTTGTGCGGGCCCGCATCCAAGTGCAGCGCATGAATTCAGTCACAGAAACCTTTTGGCAGCTTTGGACGGAAGAACGCATGCGTATGTTCCAGATTGGCCTGTCGGCTCGCGTAATGCAGAGCGTGATCAGCTCATTTCTGCTGGCCCTGGGCTATGAGACGCTCAAGCGGTGGAGCGTACACGACGAGTACAAAGACAAGATTCGGTGGTAGTTTACCAGGCACCATTACTGCAAGCTTGTCAGAAGATAACTGTAGTTAAGGGGCTCCTTGCAGGATGTGTGCTTGTACTGCGTGATAGTGTTTAATTCCTCAGTGTCAACGTACCATAGCGCGGATTTATTTCTATAAAGAATGATAGATCAAGAAAAGGGGAGCTTATTATGGTGTGCTTTATTTGCGAATGTCATGCCTTGTCGCATTGTAGTGGCAGACACATTACCTGCTTTCAAGTGCACCAAATTTGTTCCTTATATATATTAGTTCAGCTTCAGTTTGCTGCTGAAGTGAGTTAACCATTTTTATGAATAGCACATTGAAGAGTATATCTTCAAAACTTTTATGTTAGATGGAGACAACGCCTCCTTTCCTTTTTGCATACTGTCAATGTTTTTTCCATGCAGTCACGACTTTATCTGCCAAGCTTATAGCAGGCTGGACTTTGTTGAACAGCACAGCACATCACCAGACCCATGTGCAATAAGTAAAGATTTTCACTAACTTGTAAATTTAAACGTGTCGCTTTCTAGTCTACAGGTTCGTAAGAGCATTCATAAAGCCGTTCTCTTCTGTGCTAGTAATTTTCAGATATGCAGGCATGAAATGGATTGTTAAAGAAATGATAGCCAAAGTGCATCTGGCAAACATGTGCCCTGCAGATTTTTTTCTCTCTCTCTGGCTCGGTAAACTTTGAGGGACTCAAACATTAACACATTTTCAGATTATCTCTTTTCCATGTTTTATGTTTGCAGAGTTGAAAGTCATAATAGCAGTACACTGTCACTTATCGTGTATGAAAGTGCAATGTTAGCATGTTATTTCTTTAGGCTAGTCGATGTAAATGTAATTCACAAGAAAAGAAAAAGCAGCAATAGCTAATCAGAAAAGTCAAGACATTTTCCAAATGGTTTCAGTTGCATTTATTAAGCTCTTGCAAGACAGAAGACAGATATGACCTATACATAAAAAATAAAACTCTTTATTACAAAAGAATTAAGGCAGTATGTATTTACATATAGAATTGTCTGCAACATTGAGGGGGCTGCGGGAATTTCACTGCACAGTTAACGCAGTGAGAGAAGTTCCTTGTTTGCAATGTTTATTATTGTGTTGAAGTCCACATCCAAGAAGCTTCTCCAAAACCGGTGCACCCTTCCCCACACTTGTGCTGGAAAACATGGGCTCCCTATGCCATGAAATATTCGTGCCACCGCCCGACCATTGAATGAGTGGTCCCTGTGTTGCATCACAAGGCTTCGGATTTCCTGTCGAAGGCTGCTTAGACATGGCTCCTGTTGTGAGGGGAAGGGCAAAGGGGGGAAGAGGAAATAGCCTGTTACTGACCTCTCTTCAAGGCTGCAACAATGTGAGACACCAACTCTTAAACCATAATGTACTGTACTGTGTGATGGCAGCTGTGGGATAGTGTCGATTAACATTTTGTTCTTTCAGATTAATTCATGCTAGCTTATTGTTGCCTAAGTAGACTTGCACATTGCAAGCTAGCACAAGCTTGTATACCCTGTTTCACAATCTGGCCCAGGAGTGGAAGCTACAAAGCATGCTCGCTCTGGTGCTGAATACTTGAACAGATGACACTGTGATATTGATGGATACTTGTGTGATCACACTTCTGATGGTTCACACCAGCTGCAGCTTCCCTTTCAGAGCGAGAGTAATTGGAAACAAAGTATACGCATCAGCATACTTTTTAGATGGTCTTTTCTACAACTGACCACACTAATAAAATAGCGCTGCCATAAATCTAGCAGCACCAAGCCACCTGTAATACTGCACCATAAAACATACTTAACATTTTAAAACCTTTAAATATCAAGTTTGCTTTTCCAAGCCCATTAAAAAAAAAATTTCTCACTGTGCTTACGACAAATACTTGCACACCCTAGGAAAATAAAAATGAGGTCTGCTGGCATTCTCATGAGCAAGCTTAAATTTGTGAATAAAATGATCGTAAACCTACTCGTTTCAGAAACTTCTTGCTAAGTTATTTTTGCTAGCTTTTTTGTTGTTACATGAAACAAGTATAAATTGTTCAACTGTTGTTGCCAACAGCAGTGGAGCAATTTAGTCAAAATAAGGGCATTTAAAGTATGCCAACCAACTTTCTCAGGTGGGCACAAATCCTGTAGTACTACTTACAGTCTGTGCAGGCTCTTCATGATCATCATCAAGGTCCAACCTTTCATCAAAATAATCTTCAATCAACTTCTTAAGTGAATTGCTTTTTTCGATGCTTGCAGTCTCTGCACACTCAGCACATTCTTCACAAGATGCACTGTGGAGCAAAAGAATACAAGTTTTGATGCGACTCTGAAATGCTTGAATGCAGTCTTGACCGACACATAAAGAATAGCTGCTAGTGTGCTGTTGATTAAAATTAAGTTCTGGGGTTTTATGTGCCAAAACCACGATATGATTATGAGGCATACCTGAGTTTTGGCCACCTGAGGTTCTTTATGTGCATCCAATGCTCGGTACACAGGCATTTTCGCATTTCACCCACATCAAAACGCGGTCACCGTGGCTGAGGTTTGATCTCGTGCCCTTGGGCTTAGCAGCGCAACGTCAAAGCCAATATGCCACCACGGTGGATGCCCTTATGCTGTCTTGGATACATGTACCCCAAACAGGCAATACATAGATTCAAATGTCACCTATTTGGTTATTTATTGGTCCGCACTTATTGGTTCCTGGAAACTCAGTTTCATTGAATGCTTGCTTTCTTTTTCTAAAACTAGGCACGATGAAGCCAGGGAAACGTATTCAATATGTTCCATGCACCAGCAGCTTTAATGAAATAATATGAGGCTTGCCAGCATTATTACTCATAGTTTTCTAACAAATGCAAGCAATTATTAAATAGAGCTCGGGTTGTGATCTGCAGATTCAGTAAAGTGAAAAGTAAAGTAATGCTTTATTACCTGCAGGATAAGTGCTATCTTAAGTTGGAATGACAACAATGTCTGCTTAATGTTACGATTGTGCTACGTCACAATCGAAATGCTCTGCAGCTGCATGTGTGTTCAAAGCAATCCTGCAGAGGAAATCTAATAGTCTTCACAAAAGTTAAACCAGTAAAATAACATGACATAAAAGTACAGGACAACTACATGCTTACAGTAAATAGTGCTTATTAATAATTTTACAGAACCAGTATAGTACCTATAACGGTTGCACACAGTATGCACTTAGCTTAACAATTTGCTACTGTTACAGCTCCAGTAAAAATGTGGATTGTGATACAGGTGGAGCAACAGCTTCCGAGCAACAAACAGTTCTCAACAAAAACATAAAATGCTAATCGAGACTCGTCATGATGAGCTGCAGTAGAACTGCAGAGCTGCTACCTTTGAAAGGCTTCATGCACTTTTCTTAGACGGGCAATGTCCATCTTCTCTTGCTTTTGTACTCTTTCATACAAGTAATCCAGCAGGTGATCACAGTCCTCTTCAGTGAGGCTGGCCGAGACATTCAGGTGAAAGGCAAGGTCTGAGAACTCCACAATGACACCTGTCTTGCGTGAGTGTCCCGTTGCTGTGAGAAGGAGGTGTCACAGGGCAACAGTTGCACAGGGCACACACTAAAATTGATTGATTTCTGTCACACTCGCTCACCATGAAGCATAGTGTTGTCATACTCTAGTCTCTTCAGATCGCTCTTGACCAGCTTAGAATTCCAGCCCATACGTGCAGCCACATCCACAACAGGAAATGACAGTGTGTTGGCAGGCGCTTGTTCACAGTTTTTCTCTTGCAGTGCCATTGCAGCTGCCACTGCTGCATTCTGAAATTGGTAGATGGCAGTTGCTGTTTTACATCATGCACTCTAGTGAAACCATGTTCTTTAGTTATAAGTATTAGTGTAGTTAACTTTAGCCAACCCAACCCTTAATGGTCTTTGTATGAAACAAAATGTTGATGCATCCTGGGGCTTAATACCAACAGTGTAAACTAAAAAAAACTCTCAAGAGGTGTGACTGCACTGCTGAACGTTTTAAAACGTAGAATGAAAGATGCAAGCAAGAATCATTTGGGAGACATCGTGCTACATACAATGAGAGTTGCAGAACACCCTACACTTCTGTAAAAGACTAAGGTACAATGCACATTACAAAGTCATTATTTATAATTTGCCTTTTGAGTGACGTTGATACAATTTTACTTCAGTGAGCATCCCCTTTATGAAGGATTGCCAGAACATTCTGTTGAGCTTGGCAACCCTCACCATTGCTCTCCTTATGTTTTGGTTTGACATGAGGAAAATGGGCCTCATTGCCAGGGGATATATTGTAAAAATAGTTGCTTCATACTGAACTTTTTGTGGTAAAGCTTTGTGGATTTGTGTACATAAACGTCCTTATTGTGCTCCACAAAAATATGGGGAACAGAAGACCACCTTTGCTTTTATGCTCAGTGATCAGTGGGAAGGATACTGTTTTTGAAATCATTGTAATTTATCCAGGCTCATTTAAATTGATTTGCAGCTGTTACAGTATCTTCTCTATTAGAGCAACTGTTTTTACAAATGTTGATATCCTGGGTGCCATTCCTGGGGAAAGCAGACGCAGTGTCAAAAGCTTTGTGCTGCTGCTAAACCCTGTTAAAAATAGCACAGCATACACAGTCGTGTGCTCTTGGAAAACTTGCGCTTTCAGGCGTACACCCTGTTCACCTTCGACTTCATTTAACCATCTGATAACAAGCGCAACTAGCTTGTAAACTGAAGAACATGTTAACTTTAATAAAACAAGCAGTGAGGAAACCACAGGGAGACACACTGTCATATCCCTGTCGTTTCTTTTAAGTCAAGATGTCCAACCATGCCAAATTTTGAGGGGCACTAGAAAAGTTTTGAGATGACCAGAAATGAAGATGCTGTCTTATATACCGCTACATTTTCTCGAAATGCCCAGAGATTCTATGTACTTTTGTATTCTGGTAAGCCATTTTTAAAATAACACTTTTTCTACTCATTTTCACCTGGTGCTGCACTCTTACTCTTGTATCTATGGATAGCTTCTTCAGGGCTTGAAAAATTCCTGCAGCGCATGCGGCGTTTCACTCTACAACACAGGAAATAATTATACAGGGCCACGTGAACACTGTAAAGTGGATGAGACACGAGTTTAATCTTTGTGGTAAAAAACAGAGTGCACAGGTGCAATGCCACGGTGCATGATGATCCCCCTGAGTGCTACCCTTGCCTGCCATTCTTGCAGCTTGTTAAAACTCCAGGGAGGCATACTATAGTGTATCACTTAGCTGTAGCAGTCCTTTGTTAATCAGTAGGAATAGTGGCAATGTCACCGCTTTTTTTTTCCATCATTCTCTTGCCAACACTTTGTGGCAGCTCCACTTTTGTTGGTGGACCTCCATTGCAAGAAATCCACACTGCTCACTGGCACTTATGTTCTAAATCAAATGTCAGAAACCTGTTTCGAGCTGATTCGATCAAAACTGGCCAGGATTTCCTCGCACCATTCAACACAAATGCACTTTTGTGTATTTGTCAAGTGTGAGGCACCCATCAGGATGAAACTTTCCGGACTCTCAGATGCTGGAGCTAGATTTTTGAAACTGCTGGTGACACAGTCTGCAGGGCCATTGGAATGTCCGTAAATGTAACTTGATTGTCCTCAAACACAACTATTTCCACAGCAGCAATGTTTTCTCCGCCAACTGCGGTCATCAGGCGGCCAGTCTTTTCTTCGTCTTTTCAGTTGTACCCCTGCTAAATTCTTGAAAGAAGTGCAATATTGTTAAATGGGAAAGGACAAGCTCCCTAAAAACATGCTGTGAGCACTAAGGGCTGTCAGTTTTATTTGAATCACTCTTGAAATCATAAAATGTTATAACGCAAAGGTTCTCTCTTTCTCGCTTTATTGCAGATGGCAATAAGAGTGCAAAGTAGACTATAACAAATTTAGCCCTGCAGGAATCAGCAATAAGCCTTGCCTGGGCAAATCCCTAAGGGGGCTGTTATTCGCCGCAAGATCAAGCTACAGGTGGCAGCACTGTCGCCACATTAGTGCAGATAGGAGGTCGACGGCACACATTGAAATGCGCATGCGGCGGTGCTTCGCTGTGAGCGATTTGGACCGATTTTTTGGTAATGAATTGTGCTGACTGTAGCAAACGATTATATATTGCCTTCCTATGCCACATTTTCGCACGCAATGCACCAAAAGTTTCTTTTTACTTGAAAGAAGCACCAATTGCCATAGAACAAAGACTGGCAATCAGCCAAACAATGTGTGTTTCAGCACTTCCTTGGGGCTTTTTGTACATGTTTCGCTGGCATTCCAGCTGCCCTCCTAAAATTGTTGTGCAGCTTAATTATTACTGCATTATCTGCAAATCTTGCACTAGCTATAAAAAAGCATCCCTGCACAATAATGTTAAAGTAGCAAGATAATGTGTACTTTAAATCAATAATTTTAAACATACATCTCCATTTTCCTGTTTTTTTTTTGTTTGCTGCAAAATGCAAATAGTTAATGAGTTTGATTAAGCAAGCTAGGCCACTGTGGGTGACAGCACGTTAGCAGGATCACCAGGTTGCTTCAGACAAGAATATTTTTATCGCAGTAACACTAAAAATTTAAGAACAGAGCTTCCCTTGTGTGGTTAGGTGCAAAGACTAATTATTTGAGAGGCTAAAGTAATTAGGTTTTTCTATTTCAGCTAATAACGACCACTGTTTTCCATCCAGCTAACAACTCTACATTGAAGAGCTAAAGGAAATTATAGTAACTGCCTTTAAAATTATGGGGTTTTACGTGCCAAAACCATTTTCTGATTATGAGGCACGCTGTAGTGGAGGACTCCGGAAATTTCAACCACCTGGTCGAAATTTCCGGAGTAAGTACACGGGTGTTTTTCGCATTTCGCCCCCATCGAAATGCGGCCGCTGTGGCCAGGATTCGATCCCGCGACCTCGTGCTCAGCAGCCTAACACCATAGCCACTGAGCAACCACGGTGGGTTAGTAACTGCCTTTCAATTCAGTCTTATGATGTGCTGTGTCTAAGACTGCTGTCACTCATAACCCTGACTAACACCTTATTTTAGCTTTCCTTTTGTAGTAGTGAACCAAAAAACAAAAGCCCACGATTTACTATATATATAGGCAAAATAATGCCTCCCTCATTGCATCAGAACCACATACTAAAAGAACACTTCAGGCTGCCGTGTAACCACTAAGCGAGAGTTATGCAATTATCACGATGCAGTTATCGTAATATAAAGTGTATGACAATAGTGAGTGCTTGCTAATAATTCTTTTTTTTACCGCTGAGTGATATTCACAGCACCTCATTCATACTGTGTGGTTACAGAGATTGTGGAGTGATCAACACATTGCAACAAGAGGCTGAAGCGTGGCATTTACATGTTGCTACGACCACTTGATTTCTTTCAAATGCGAGAAAATGCTTTCTGGAGTGACTTGAAACACAAGATGACATTAAAAATAGTATGATTGTGGATAATGGAGGGGGCGACGATAGCACATCATGCGCTTGACATGGGCGGTCACGGATCTTACTACAGCGTACTGACAAGAGTGCAAGGCCAAATGTTTCTGTACAACATCATAAAAATGCAAATCAGCTTTTATGGCCATGCTACAACCAAGGAAAAAAATGTTTAAAAAATGCGTAAACACATAGGGCTTAGCAGATGAAGCATGGCACAATCTGCACTAACCGCGATTCAGCAAGTGCCTGCCAGAAAGCGACTCTGCTATATCTAGCAGCCAATAACTGTTTCCTGAAAAAAAAAAAATAAATAAAAAATTATGGGGTTTTACGTGCCAGAACCACTTTCTGATAATGAGGCATGCCGTAGTGGAGGACTCTGGAAATTTCGACCACCTGGGGTTCTTTAATGTGTACCGTGTACCTAAATCTAAGTACACGGGTGTTTTCGCATTTCGCCCCCATCGAAATACGGCCGCCGTGTCTGTTTCTTGGAAGTGTATTAATGATTCGTAACAGTTTGACTCAAAACTTGCTAGGAACACTTGTAGTATGTTATTAAAACATACATGTGAGTTTGAAACTGGTTAAATGTACATATCCTAATATCTTCAAGACTGCCTGACTCTAGACATAGATGTGAATTGAGTTTTGACGCTTACCTTGTATTTTTCAAACATCTATAATAAATAGTCATTTAGGTCACGCCTATATGTACTCATGGGCAGCCTAGCATGAAAATGCTGCATGCACCATGTAAGGTTACTGGCTGACCTACCGTGTGGACAGGAAAATAGGTCAGCCCCTGACCTTAACTTGGCGAGACCACTTACTATGTGCGAAAGACCCCTATATAAGATGAGGGGCTAATTTAGCTCTTTTTTCCTGCAAGAAATCTCTAGTTCTCGTTTATACAGTAACAATAAACACACTCATACTTAAATGGCCTTTCACCAGTTGGGAAATTTTCTGTTATATGCTGAAACTTGTAATGCACCGCACTAGGGAGCATTCTACTGCAAATATTTTTTAAAAGGGTATGACAATAGCTGAGATAGAAGGAAGTGCAACATTGCATGCGATCATGCAAGAAGGCAAGCTACACTCCCTGCAGCAAAGGCTCTCATTATCTTGACCAGTGTCTGCAAGCGACATTCCTCCCCTGCCAACTCCCATATCATAACTGAGAGACCATATTTATGCCTTGAGCTGTGCCTTGTTCTTTCGTTTCTCTCTCTCTCTTTTTTGCTGTGCAGTGTATTTTCAGTGGCAGCTTCACATGCTCTACATTTCATGGAAATCCTTGCATCATTTGCATTGCTGCTTGCTATTTGTTCACTACAAGCAGGACCTTAATGTGGTAGGTGAAGATTGTGACATTTAGTGGTAAGGAGGTTGGCTAATCCAAGAATAAGTGTGCCCAGACTTTCCTTTGAACATACAACTGTTTTCATGGCATATAAAGGGGTAATATTTTTCAGAAATATTTTCACCACATGATCTATGCATGGTGCTTGTTAGTTTGCTGTGCCCAAATCTGGAAAGATGCCTATTAAGGTACAGTTCAGATTGGTGAAGCAACATTCTTAACATGTGTTATTAAGAAGCAGATTTTGTCTGGCTATTGGTCGAATAATTAGTTACACCAATGAACTTGACCAAGAAAATCATGATGGTAGGTGTGAATTTAAGTTAGAAAGTTGCAAATGACAAAAAGCAGCACCTTACAGACTGCAGCTTTCCTTCCTGGCACCACACAAAGCAATGGTAGAAGCAGATTACCTAAATGGATCTCTTTAAATGCATCTTACACACACACACACACACACGCACGCACACACACACACACGCACACCTAAAAGAAAGCTGTGAAAGAGATAACAATGGAGATTGTTATGAAGAAATGCACTTAGGAGCTTATGATGAAATGTTATTCCATTGCAAGTAATGAATAAGTAGCTTTACCTAGAGAAATGAGTATGAAAAAATAATGCCATTTGTTGCAGCACAAGGGAATGGGAATATATTATGCATGTGTTACTGGAAGACAAAGCAACAGAACTGGTTTTGATATGAATGAATGGATGCACACAGATGTTCCACGTTATTGTGATTAAAAAAAGAAAAGAAAGGGAAGGGGGGCACAAGATTAACACCGAAGCTCTTTGACAATTATATCTGACCCATCTTTAGCGTGTTAATTATGCCAGCTAACGAGCAGTTAAATTGTAAAAAGGACCGTGCCACCAATGTGCAGTGTTTAGTGCTAGCTTACTAACAGAAAAATGTAATGGACACGTCTGGGGTTGCATTAGTACTTTAGCTTGGTGCCAGTGTAAGTGGCAATGAAAATATGCACCTATTAGCATCATCATCATCAGCAGCAGCAGCCTCCTTTATGTCCACTGCAGGACAAAGGCCTCTCTCTGCGATCTCTATCACTGTCCTGCGCCAACTGATTCTAACCTAGCGTCTGTGAATTTCCTAATTTCATCACCCTACCTAGTCGTCTGCCATCCTTGACTGCGCTTCCCTTCTCTTGGCACCCATTCTGTAACCCTAATGGTCCACTGGTTATCTAACCTACGCATTAGATGGCATGCCCAGCTCTAATTTTTTCTTTTAATGTCAATTAGAATATTGGCTATCCCCATTTGTTCTCTGATCCACACCGCTCTCTTTCTGTCTCTTAACATTATGCCTAACATTCTTAGTTCCATCGCTCTTTGCGTGGTCCTTAACTTGTTCTCAAGCTTCTTTGTCAGTCTCCAAGTTTCTGCCCAATATATAGGTGGGGTGATGAAATTGGGAAATTCACGGGCACTAGTTAGCATCAGTTGGCGCAGGACAGGGATAATTGGAAATCGTAGGGAGAGGCCTTCGTCCTGAAGTGGACATAAAATAGGCTGATGATGATGATGACAGCACTGGTAGAATGCATTGATTGGGCATGTTTCTTTTCAATGATAGTGGTAAGCTTGGATCCAGTCAGGATCTGACAATGTCTGCCATATGCACTTCAACCCATTTTTATTTTTCTGTAAGTTTCCTTCTCGTGATCAGGGTCCCTTGTGAGTAATTGACCCAGGTAAACGTACCCCTCCACAGACTCTAGAGGTTGACTGGCGATCCTGAACTCTTGTTCCCTTGCCAGACTATTGGTCATTGTCTTCTGCATATTGATCTTTAACCCCACTCTTACACTTTCTCTGTTAAGGTCCTCAATCGTTTGTTGTAACTCGTCCCCAGTGTTGCTGAACAGGTCAATGTCACAAACTGAAGGTTGTTGAGATATTTGTCATCGATCCTCACTCCTAAACCTTTCCAGTTTAATAGCTTGAATAATTCTTCCAAGCATGCAGTGAATGGCATTGCAGAAATTGTGTCTCCTTGATTGACCCCTTTCTTTATACGTATCATTCCACTTTTCTTCTAGAGGATTAAGGTAGCTGTGGAATCTCTGTAGATATTTTTCAAGATATTTAAGTAAGCCTCCTGTACTCATTGATTACGTAATGCCTCTGATTGCTGGTATCTCTAATGAATCAAGTGCCTTTTCGTAATCTATGAAAGCTGTGTAGAGAGGCTGATTGTACTCTGCAGATGTCTCAATTAACTGAATGATGGCACGGATGTGATCCATTGCACAGTATCCCTTCCTGAAGCCAGCCTGTTCTCTTGGTTGACTGAAGTCAAGTGTTGCCCTTATTCTAATAGAAATTATCTTGGCAAATATTTTATACAATACTGGAAGTAAGCTATGGGCCTATAATTTTTCACTTCTTTAACGTCTCCTCTTTTGTGGATTAGTAAAATGTTGGCATTCTTCTAGTTCTCTGGGACCCTTGAAGTCTCACGACTTCGAGGGTCCATTTTTCAAGGATCGCTTTTCGACTTTGTTTTGTATTGTATTCCCTTTATTGTATTCCCTTGATTTTGTATTTTCTTTTTCAATGTTTACCAGTGTTATCTTTTTTCCTATGTACAAATTTATTTGTATCTCCTACTATGTAGTTCCCTTTCTTTATTATCATACTTCTGTAACCCCCACTACCCAATGCTCCTCCGAGCCTGTAGGGTAAATTGGATAACCAAACAAATAAATAAATAAGCATTTCATATAAAGGGCCGCAAGCTTTTTGTGCATGTCTCCCCCATCTTTGATTAGATCGACTGCTATTCCATCTTCTCCTGCCGCCTTTCCCCGTTTCATGTTTTTCAAGGCCCTTCTAACTTCGTCACTAGTTATACATAGAAGGAGCCTCTGTAACCTGTTCATTACTAGTTCGAATGGAGGTACCATGGCTGCGCTGACTGTACAGGTCAGTATAGAATTCTTTCGCTGCTTTTACTATATCTTCAAAATTACTGATGATATTACCCTGCTCATCTATGCCAAGTTTTCTTCTGATTTCATGCTGCATCCATTTTTTACTGCTTCCTAAGTCTTTCTCACATTATAATTTCGAATATCCCTTACTTTCTCCTTGTTGATCAGTTTTGACAGTTATGTGAATTATATCTGATCCCTTGAGTAGGACACTTTTATTCTTTGTTGTTTCTTTATTAGGTCCTTTGTTAATTGGGAGAGCTTACCTACTGGTTGCCTTGGTACCTTACCTCCCACTTCAATTGCTGCTTCTGAAGCAAGCCTAGTTACAGTTTCATTCATTACCTCTATGTCATTTATCTTTTTGTTCTAAGTCTACATATTTGTTTGCAAGTACCAGCCTGAATTGATCTGCTTTTAACCTTACTGCATCTAGGCTGGCCTGTTTCTTCTTGATAAATTTTACTCTTTCTCTCTTCATACTGAGGTGAATCCTAGACCTCACTAACCTATGATCACTGCACTTTACCCTAGCCAACACTTCTGCATCCTGCACTATGCTGGGATCGGCAGAAAGTATGAAATCTACTTCATTTCTTGTTTCTCCATTAGGGCTTTTTGAGGTCCACTTTCTGTTGCTGCGCTTCCTGAATAATAGTGTTCATTATTCGCAGCTTATTCCTTTCGGCAAATTCTACCAACATCTCTCCTTTAGTGTTCCTAGAACTGATGCCGCAGTTGCCAATTGCTTGTTCCACAACCTGCTTTTTCTCCACTTTTGCACTGAAGTCGCCCATGACTACAGTATACTGAGTGGGCACATTTCTCATCGCTGATTCAACATCTTCATAAAACTATTCTATTTCATCATCATTGTGACTGGAGGTTGGAGCATAGGCTTGTACTACCTTTATTCTATACTTCCTATTTAGTTTTATGACAAATACTGCTACCCTCTCATTTATGCTGTAGAATTCATCAATGTTGCCCGCTATGTTCTTATGGATTAGGAATGCTACCCCATATTGCTTCTTATCTGGGAGACCTCTACAGCACAGGACGTGACCATTAGCACTGCATAAGTCTCACCAGTTCTTCTAACTTCACTATGGCCGATGATATCCCAAACAATGTCTGATAATTCCTCAAAGAGGCCTGCTAAGCTAGCTTCACTCGAGAGGGTTCGAGAGTTGAACATTGTTAGGGTCGATTTCCAGTGGAGACCATAAGCAGCATACCATAACCAAAATGGTTGTGCCCAAGGGGTGCAAGAAAAACGGTTTGTAGGCGGTGATGTCAACATATAAACTCGCACACACGCTCACAAAAAGCTTTTCCACAAGACTGGGGCTATGGTTTTGAATTGTGTACATACTTTAAAATTGAACAGATGAAGTGTAGAAATATGAAATGAAACTTGGTAACACCACTTTTCTATTTGAATGCACAGGTTTGCTCACCTTTGATGCAACTGATCTCATTTGCTGTGGTCCACCATAGCACTTGATTGTGCATGTTGCATACACCTTATTTAGCACTCGCACAACTTTATCAGGATGGAACTCCAGGAAGCACAACAGTGTGAGGATATCTTAGATGTAGGGGTAGAAAATAAGTGCATAGTTGGCGATGTTAGTGGACATGCAGTCATCTATGACCACAATGAAGAAGCAGAGAGAGAGAGAAAAAAAAAAAAAGACTTACTCTCTTCTTTCAAGTCCAGCTCCTCTACTGCAGCTTCAATTGGAATAGCAATCTCATACATGGAATTTTCATCCAACATAGGCGCCTAAAAATGGTGCACAAGTTGTTTGAACCAAAAGACATGACACAGTATGACCAAGCAGAGAAAACTTCATACATACAGTGTTACCCTCAGTTTTTCTGCTTTCCACGAGAGGTGTGAAAACTTTCTTAAGGAGCTTTCTAATGACATGCCGATCCACTGAGTTTGCATATATGTGGCGCTTCAATTCATTTTGGTCTTTCTTCTAAAAGGGAAAAAAGATGTGACATCAATACCAATGTAACTAGCACTGTTTGTACCCATTACCTCTACTTCAAATACCATACAATATAACAACAAAAAATAAAACCAGGTTTGAACCCATTCTCAGGTAGTTGCTGGCTTTACACTATTTTGCAGAAAAAAGGTGGCCATTAATGGCAGTTTACAGATAGGGCTCTTACAAACTCTACATCCTACCACTAAGTTTTGTTACAAGTGCAGCCCAGCTAATGGCCAGAGGCACTCCCTGTAAAACATCTGAATTAAGAATATGAGTTCTAGAATTCTAGTCACTTATGATCATCAAAATTTGTAATATTACAAGGTGGAACATTTACAACCTTAATTTTGCCATGAATTCACTTCGTAAAAACATCTCTAGTTCTCCTTCCTAATTCATATTAATGCTGCCACCTCTTCCCGATCTGTAACATTTGACTCCATCCATGATTCGACTCTTGCTTGCGCTCATGTGCAGTGCAGAGGTAACCCTTTTAACAGCCAGAAAAGTGCAAGACCAACAGATGTTACAAATACCAACCTCAGGCTCCAAAAACAGGTGACAATGTGACGTGAGACCATCCCGTCCAGCCCGTCCTGCTTCCTGGACATAGTTCTCAAAGCTCTTTGGCATGTTATAATGAATGATTGCTCTGATGTCAGCCTTGTCAATCCCCATACCAAATGCAACAGTTGCTACAACTACGCGGAGCTTACCTGCAAACAAAGCACACAAGAAGTGGATTTGCTTCTTTGCTTTAATGTAATGTCGCACACTATGGGTTTGCATGCAGATCCTTACCAGTCATAAACTTTTTCTGTACCGAGCGCCGTCTGAATGATGTCATTCCAGCATGATAGGCTTCTGCATCCCATGCTAGGTAGGACCGTCTGCTTTTAGCTGCTGCAATAAAGCAATGAGAAAGCAATGCTTCAGAAGAAATACAGAACTATTTACAGTAGCCCAACACATGCCTTTTTTTTTGCTTACCTTTTGAACCATTGTCTCTTTCGATTGGCTTTTCAAGATGCTGCAAACTGGTTCGAATTAACGAAGCTAGCCGCTCTGTCTCCTCCCTTCGTGTGCAGTAAACTATGATGCTTTCACAGCTGCCAAACCTGCTCCCCTTTAGAAGCTCTATAAGAGCCTGCACACAGGTTAAAGAATGAAGCAAGAGAGTGTTAGAGATGGGCATTTTCCATTTTACAAGGCTTTTTGCATATGTCTATTATGCCAGGCACCAAACATGAGTTAGGAGACATGTGACAGGATTACCAATGGAACTTTCCTTTGTGGTATCCACCTTCTTGCAACTGAAAGAAAAAGTGTGCTCATCTCGCGTTTCAGTGGTGGCAGAATGATTGTTTAGGTTTTCGTGCTTCCAGCAGTGACGCAGGCAGGCGGCTGTTGCACATTGTTTAATGCCAGATATCCTGGCACACAGAAATTTCGAAGGACCGTAGGGGAAAGAGGGTGCATTTCTCTGGTGTGCCCCCTCTGGCTTCCAGGTGGGACATGGATAAGAATGTCTTTATATTGGCTTCCTGGAGTTCCTTGCAATAAAAGTTGGTAGTCTGCACTCTGTCCTATCTTTCTTTCTGTCGTTCTTGTATTTTGTGCAGTACGTTTGCTTGCAGAGACACTAAAGATGAATATTAAGTTAAGCTGTATTAGTAAATTACATCTTGTAATAGCAAAAACCACTATCTTACAGTGAGAGAAGGCTTGGTAAGACAAAAATGCCATAAAAATGAGACAAGTGATGACGACACTTTGAAGTGGCTGCACCTCCTCACTATGGTATCATGAATTTTGACTGCATCTACTTGGGTGTAGTTAATTGTTTATGACTAGAGGAGGACTGCATTGTATTCTAAAGGAACCGAAGACAACCTTGCAAGTTTTGAAATCATTTACTGTGCCACAATGGCTCAAACATGACAAAATAGCTTGAAATCTGTCATGCCAAACTGACGTTGAGATGATGGGGTATTGGTACGGAATAAAAAGAAAAGGCAGTTTGACCTTTATTGTAACAGCTAGTAATCAAAATGTTATCATGAAATCAACAAAGGCAACAGTTTCATAAGAATATATAACCTGTCTAAACTAATTTCGCGTTGCTCTTTAGTATCTTTTTAACACTTCCGCTACAGCGTGGGTCACCAGTGGGTCACAGCAGTGATTCTCACTGGGTGGTTGTGCAGGGCTTTCCTGCATTGCACAAATGACGACTTTGCTAGAAATCAACAGAGAGGAAAAATTTTGTTTTGTCTCTTCTGATTTGATGCATCAGGCCGCCATCACCCTACACCATGACTCACCGGTGGGCCATGACACACTAAGGGATGTGACAAGTGGCCCACCGGATGGGTTACAACACACAGGAATCGAGATTTCGAAAAATAACGCAGTGAACAGGTTTGCCATTGAATGCTGGTCCATGGGTATTAATTTTTTCAGACACTCTAAACATCAAGGGAACATAAGAGACATAAATGGCAGCTGTGTTATGCATGGAGGTGCCATTGACGAACATGCTTATACAGCATAAAGTGATTTTTGTTGTTTTTATTATTATTATTATTATTATTATTATTATTATTATTATTATATACAGATCTAAACAAATGCAACATCCATGCACCAGTTTGCAAACAGTAGTTAATACTCTAGGCATCCTACTTGGCAGGAACCTTAAGGCTATCACCAATTTCAAGAAATATGGCTTCAAGATCTGTAACAAAGTGCATTGCTGTTCCAATCAACATCCATCCACACTGCACTTCTTTCAGTATACTGATACAAGTTTAATAGAAATGCAGTACATATTGATGCACAAGTAGAGGAAATATTGAGGACATATTTCTTGGAAGGAGTGCCAGGCAAAGGATTTCTAGCAAATGGGCACACTCTGCGTACTAGCCAGTTCTAATTTTGCAATTACAACATGTCACTTAAAGTAGCTAATTTAGATGTTAATGAGATAATTTTATATGTGCTGGATTAGTGAAACTGTTCGTGGACCTAGGAGGTTGTGACTAAGACAATGATGCCTGGGCACTGCATCCTCCCTTTTGTCACAACTGCAATTTGAAAAGGCCCTGGCTACAGAGATGATAAGGTGTTAGACTGCCCCAGAAAGGCTCAGATTCGAATCCTGGACCACGACAAATTTTTCCTGAACTGTGAAGCTTTCTTTACAAGCAACCCGCATGGGTTTCCTTTGTAGCTTTCGTGCTACATTGGAGTGGATAACAATTTTCACTTTCGTGACACTTCCTCCACCTTGCACGACACCTCCTCCACTTGCAGGATTACACAGAACTAGTATATGCCATATTCAGAGACGGTATGCACTATACAGTACAATGAAGTGCATGTGATCCTAGTGCTGAATGGATGAGCTGTATGACTGAGAGATCTAAACACATCATGATGCAGTGAAGTACAAAGTTGTTATACATACCTCATCACGGTATTTGTCTTCTGAAACCGACAAAATGAGGTTCTTTGGCACAGAAGGTGACCCAATAACACCAGCAGAGGTGTTGTCAATTTGCAAGTGTTCTGCTATGCTTAGACATGTACTTCTTGTGGCAGTCGCTGTCAATGCAAGGATGCAGTGAACCTTTAGCTGCATAGTCAGGACCTGCAAATATTTTCTTAGCTGAAATAACAAAGCCTCCGTAACAAAAAAATTTATGTGCTTCAAGTAAACTGAACGTTGCATTAGCCACTAGAACAAATATCTGAAAGAACACTGAGCAATAATCCTTGTGATATTGCTTTCTTGCCATTCTCATGTTTCCTAAAGACTTTTGACTTTAAGATAACAGGTATGTACAAGTTTGCTGATGTAAATTTTTACTGCAGAATATTTTGTGTAAGCTTCTAACTTAACAATTCAGATATTCCCTAACATCCTTAGCTCTAAAACATCCTTCTCATTTTGGAGAAATAGCAACATCACACAGAACTAGTCACTTGCATGATTATTACAGTTTCCACCAAAACTGGCACCTCATAACTTCTACAGCAGTGCCAAAAACTGTCATGAATAGCGCTCCACAGTGTCCACAGCCCAATTGAGGACCAAATCAAAAATTCAAATTATGGAGTCTAACGACCTGAAGCTATGCATGGACTATGAGTGATGCCATTGCAGGGGTCTCCAGATTAATTTCGACCATATGGGGTTCTTTAACATGCATCTAAATATGAGCACATAATAATTTTGGCATTCCAGCCCCATTTGAATAAATCCTACATGGCTTGGAACTGAACCCGCAACCTCGTGCTCAGCAATGGAACACCATGGCCACTCAGCCATTGTGGTGGGTGAGGTTGAAACTACATTATTACGATATGCACAGCTGATAGGTGGTGCCGACCTTTAAGGGGGGACACAGGTCTTAAAAAAAAAAAAATTAAAAAATAGAGATTTTGGAAGTGTTCTTTTCGAAATCTACTATTTTTCTACCTATCTGCCAAGTTTCTCGTTTCTAGAATCAGTATTTTAGGCGAAATATAATTTGCGGAATGAGTTCCGGCTGAATTCCAGCCAAAATCAACCCCAAAACGGCCCTTTCTTCCCATCGCGCAGCTGCCGTTTCACGCTGCCTATCGCTGCCATCTCGGTCTCATTTGAAAGAGCCGCCTTCCTGCTCAAGTTTCCCGCCACCGCCGCTCAGGTTCGACCATTTGATGGTGCAAAATAAATAAAGAAAGAAAAGCACATTATTTGTTTCCTATTGGCTGAACGAGCCCATGTGAGAAGACCGCGTCACTCGATTGGCGGAGCTGGCTGGCGTCATCTGCTAAGCGAGCCGGCCCACGTGCCACTGTCGCGCTGAGACGCCATTTTGAAAAACTGCGTGCAGCGACTGAGAAACGCAACAATGCCCAGGTCAGCGAGAAAGTTTTGTATTCTGAACAAATTCAGCAAAAAACGGAAGAAATCGATGGTTGGTAATGTTAAAGGTCGCCGCACTTCCCAAGATGCGGCGAGGGCGATGTAGAGGCTACATCGAGTGGAAGTTGGCGACAACGGCGTGGGTCCAGCGTGTGTGCCAGCTTGCGAAGCCGACAGGGGCCGCGTCCGTCGTGACACAGTGATGCTGCAGCCTTCCGATGTGGAGCAGAACACAGGATTCCTACCAAGGAAAAACTCCTGGAATGCGCGTCAATGGCAGCGTCGAAGTGGAAATCAAATTGTTTTAACTGTGACAGCAACGTGGTCGACAGTGCACTTGACGAGACGGCATTCATGATCGTCAATTTGGATCTGCAAAACCAGCTTTTGAGGTTTACAAAGTGCACAGCATGTGATAGCGGCAAAATTGAGTTCAAAAAAGGTGAGCGAGAATACAGCCTCGCTGTGAAACTTACGCTCTCATGTTCCAACTGCAAAGACATCGCGCCCACGTGGAACTCGCCGCATGTAAGTGGTGATCAGACGGTGAACCCGTTCGTTGTAACTATTTTGGCAGTGCGTGCTATGCAGTGCACTGGGAACCAGCAGACAGCACTTAATGATATTTTTTCGGTGATGAACATTTCCAACCGCGGTCTCCACAACAAGACGTGGCAGAACTACGTGAAAAAAAAATGGACCCCTGCAGCAATTCATGCGGCCGAAGAAGTGATGAAGAAGTGAGTCATTCCTTGGCCGGCAGTGTTCAAGGGGCACTGAAGAGACGACATTTAAACAGCAGCAGGCAATTAGACTACATTCCTGGTGGTTATTAGGAATGTACATGTGCAAATATGTGCAAAACATTTGTTAATTTTCATTAAATTTTGTGCTCTTTGTTTCTTGCATTTTTCTCAAAACACAAATTTTTGGCTCCATGCAATATAGAGGCCTCGATATCTCGACACCTAGAACAGTTAGAACTGAAATTCTCTTTGCAGAATGAAGTCTAATGTGAACTTTATGAAAGATAGCAAGCGGATTTCTTACCTTCAATTTCAGAAATGAATTATTTTGCTATATTTTGTGCCACATGGTTGCCACATTTTGTGGGCTTACATTCAATGGGCTGTAAAGTATGTATTAATGGTCACATAAAAAAAGTGTTTGTTATACTTCAATCCTTACTCCATATGCTATCTAACCACGTGTTACAAATAATTTTTATTGTGCCATTTATTTTTAATTGAGGCCACAAACAAAAGGAATTAAATGTTAATTACCTTAAGAACTAATTGAGCTTCACCAAAACGAAGTAAATATTTGAAATCGGTACAAAAATATAAAGAAGACCAACGAGTTTGATTAGTATATATGGGAAAATAAAGAAGATTATTTATATAGCAGCATCACAAGTTTCACCAGAAGCATAGCATGGGAAGGATGAACAACAAAGACTAGACAGGTTAGCGCTTGTCCTGTCTAGTCTGTCATTCGTCCTTTACGTGCTATGCTTCTAGTGTAACTATGCATTACCAACCAGCCCAAGCCTATACCCTTCTGAAGATCACAGGTTTCGCAGGTTTGCCAACAGACAAAAAGTAGCTATGAAAACAATGCCTTGCAGTTAAAAACTGTAACATTTTCAAAGGCAAGCTAAACCTTCTAAATATTGCCTGCTTGAGAAAGAAATTTTTAAAAATTTTACCAAACCTATGTTTATAATGCAGCCATAATGGATGGTTTATATAGAGGTGTTTTGAAGAGTGCAGAGTTTCATGTTTGCAATTGCAAATATGTGTGCTGATTTCGCTTGTCAGAGAAGCTGCGACAGCTATGAGTGGTAGTGTCAATCTGACCTAATTTTAATTTGCTCGTTAGGCAGACTGCAGAAGGCACTGGTGCTTTCACACCACAGATGCTAACAACATGCATCTGTATTTTCCTTTTTATTAAGATGCTTCAACATTTGCAGATCTCACCTGAGTTTTTCTATCTGCTTAATTAATGTTTTCTCCACAATATTTACACGAGCATGAGCATCGTGTGCAAAGCTGCTCCCTTCCACTATCACTACATGCACAAGATAGCAGCGTGTACAGTAAAACCCTACAAAAAAGTGATGACACTTATGCAACCGGCTCATGTGACATCACCAGAGAAAAAGTACTGGAGGCAAACAAAAACAAGCAAAAGCAGTGAATCACTACATACTTCAAATACAAGAGGCCACAACATTGTGCTAATATCTTTAAACGTGATTATGCCATACTGAACAGGACTATATAGCAGACTCTACTTATGCTTGCACATGCTGTTGCATGTGCTCTTAACCTTGCTCATTTTATCATTCTGTGCCATCATGATGCACTGAATTGCTGAAAGTACAGCTTTTCATGTAAAGAGAGATTAAAAAGAAAATCAATTAGAGCAGAATGAATCAATTGCACTCTCTCGTTCTGTCTGATGTGTCTGTTTGGTTACTTAGCGCGATTAGTGTCATTCAGCATTGTTTAGAATGAATTAATAAATTACCCTTTTGCAATACGAAAACAGCCAGTATTACTCTGAGAGGATGCTTGGTAAGCCAGAGAAGATGCAAAAACCAAAGAAGGGTGGCGACATCACCTTGAAGTTCCCACACCAGCTTGCCCTGATGTTATGGATTAACACTCGAGCCCAGTTAAATTATTGCACTACAGGATCAACTATATTGCATTATAAAGGAGCCAAAGACGGAACTTGGCAAGTTTTGAGAATTTCTATTACGCCACAATGGCTCAAATATGATAAAGTACTGTGAAATTTGTGATTTCATGCTGACGTGCAATTCAAGAAATGGAAGTTTAGTCTTCATTTTCTCTTGTATAGTAATCAACCTCTTACTACAATATTAACAAAAATATAGGTTTTAAAGACTGTTTTATCAGTCGAAACTGATTTGATACTTCTCTTTAGTGTCCCTTTAACAGTACCTATAAAATCGAGTCTCAGGTCCCCCCCCAGTGTGTGCATACCAGTTTCTAAAAAAAAAAAAAAAACTCATGCAGGTAAAATAAGACACATTCTGAAGCATTTTATACATAGGTAGATTCAAAACCACATTCTCAGGACAGCTAAATATGCATTAATTGCTCTGTTAAATGGTAGCCTGCCATCTTTTTTTTATAGGATGGTTCAAGTTAGTGGAGGCAGACTGTAAATGTTGCTGGATGTGATCACCCAGGAGAGCAGCAATACAAGATGTTATGTGCTTTAGTGTTTTATAGCTGAAATGCAAGAGTAGCCAGTCCGAAACAAAGTAAAGCCTAGTGGGGATCGCAAACTTCATACTTGCCTTGTAAAGTTGCAAGTACGAAGGCCGGAAGTTGTGCGACCACTCAGAAAGGCAGTGTGCCTCATCAATGCAAGCAAAAGCCACTGGAGGCAGCTGGTGCACAATGCTGTTGCCTTCCACAAGGCTTTCAGGAGAGACAAGCAGGAAATGAATGCTGCCTTCTCGAAGCTGTGCCAACACTTGCTCCTTCTGGGCCGGTGGCATAGCGCTGTGCAGGAATGATGCCTTTAAGCATGGAGCCAACCTTGCCACCTAAAAGTATAAGTTATCCAGCTCAGTCACCAGCGTGCATGGTCAAAGGAGTTTAGGCACCCAAGAATGCGTCAGAAGACAAATTTCATAAGATACAATAATACAGCAATGAACAGGTAACTTAAAACCAAAACACTGCTGCAGTGCACGAGACAACCTTAAACCAGCAATGAGATGATTGAAAGGGGGCAAAACAAGGAGTGCATTTAGTGTAGCCCTGCCAAAAAAAAAAAAAAAAAAAAAAAAAGCAGGGCAATGAAGAAGACATCACCATTGATGTAGGAGAGTATCAAATTGAAAGCCACCATACCTAACAAATTCTTTGAAAATTTATACTGTTTCAGTGAAGTTTTATAGATACGAATCGGCTATATCATCATTCCATATCCATGAATAAATCACTACATACATGCTCAATGCCAATCGGTTGTATTATCACTGCAGCCTGCAACTATGATTACAGTGGTTGTGCATCTCGGCATGACTGGCTCATCGCCCCCTCCTTACTTTTCTAGAAGAAAATTACTTGGCTTTGCATTTGTAGCATATGTTTTCTTTGTTTCAAATGAAAAGCCCTTGACCTTTCTTCTTAGTATATTCTTTTGGAATTAGAGCAACCTGTGGCAATTCATTTTTTGTGTTCCTAGTGCTGTACTCTATTCTTTGTCATTGGTTCACTTTAGCCTTGGTGATAGGTCATCACGATCGTTCCTTTCTTTTTTCCTTTTCCTATCTATGTTTCAATCCCCTCCTTCCTAAAATGTAGGGAGGCATTGTGCCCTTTCTGCTGGTCATTGCCAGCCTGCTTTTTTCCTTCTTTTCCTCTCTGTCAATTGTATACATGTTTTCAAACCAAATAACAAGAACAGCAACAACAACAGCTGTTCACTACGTACGATGTGTAGCTGGTAAATGTGCAGATCTTCCCTAATTATCTGCTTGGCTTGTTGTACGAAGTGAAGCCCACTGACATTGTGTAGGGAATAATACAGTCTATATAAAGGATGCACTTGGAACAGCACCAGAAAAAAGATAAGATGGTACTGTATTCAAGACCAATATAAAGTCTAGCCTTTGTATGCTTTTGGAGCAGTGGCCACATCAACAGGAGAATGTTGTGGGTTTCACACACCCGGTTGCTGGTTGCCCAGCAATAAAAATAGTTACAAGTGCTCCTTCAAACGTCTATCCAACCTTGTGAGCGCAAACTCAACTGTGGCAGTTTTGCATGTGGCATCTCAAGTTCTCCTGAGGAGTGGAGTTGTCTCAAGGTATAGGGACTGCAGCAAATGGTCACCAGCTCGTAAAGTCAGAGAAAGAGAGAAAAGTGAGCAGTGATTATTTGGCTGCTCTGGTCTATCGTGAATTGCCGAGAGAAACAAGAAATGTCAATTCATGTGTTTTGGTATTCGGGATGCACATTGATGTCATTCTTTCAATATGATAACACATTAGAGCTGTCAATTAGTAACATATGACAGGCACTCACTTGATCTTCCATTAGTGAAATCAATGGTGACACAACCAACGTTAGGCATTTTGTTTTCTGTGCGTAAAGGTATGCTGGGAGCTGGTAGCACAAAGATTTTCCAGTGCCAGTTGAAGACACCAACAGTGTTGACAAACCTTGAATTGAAAAGAAAGATTGATTGATTGAAAGTATAGTGACTATGGCAGTTCTGCTCACAATGGACAGATAGAAAGAAACCTTACCACATAAAATTCTCATAATCGTTGTTTCTTGCCCAGGTCTAAACTCTGAAAAGCCAACCTTACGCAGCGTTTCAAAAACAAATTTTGGTGTTTCTGAAAAGATAAGAAAAATAATTCTTAGTAAGGGCCTCTGGCTGCTATGAAAGAAGAAGGGGCAAAAGGCACTAGGCCTATATAATTTCTTAAAGGACTACTGAGAAAATTTCAGTCTCCTTTTTATTGATTTATTGGATAGCCGTTGACTCAGTAATTACGCTATGAGCCTCAATTTACCAAGAGTGCAACAAGTTATTTATTACGTTACCTTTTATTGAGACAAGTTCAAAACATGCGCCAAGAGCTGCAATGACTTTGAAGGTGAAAATGGTGACCCATCAAATCACCGAAACTTCTTGTCATGGTCTCGTGGCACCAGATATGACTGACGCATACACACACACTATGGTCATGTTGCCAAAATCTGAGTCCATTCTGCACTCCATGAGACAAGAGGGGGCAGTATGTTCTCCTGCGTTTCCAAGAGATGCAAATTGTTGGAAAGGCCAACTGCACTTCAGTGATGCACTGCCGTAAAACTGCTGGCACTAAACTGCAATCCTGGGCCTTTTGATGTGAATTGGATTATTTGAAGAAGCTACAGGATACCATCATGACTAAGCTGGTCAACACTGACACCAGGACAACTAACAATGATGCTAAGATGGCTGAAATAAACAGGAAGCTCGGTACAACCTAGGGCCAGATAGGCAACGTTATGAAATTGGTGCAAGAGCAAGAAACCATAATTAAGGAACGAACTCATCGAGTAAAAGTTCTACAAAAGAAAAATGTAGATCTCGAGACTAGAAGCCGTAGGCTAAACCTTGTGTTTTATGGGATAGATGACAACGACCGGTCTGAAACCTGGAAACAGTCCGAAACCTTTATTAGGGGCATCTAAACTACCAATTTGGGAATTGAAGTGCAGTCATTCGAAAGGGCAAATAGGGTTGACTGTTTTAGTGAACGGAACGAAATACCCATTATTGTAAATTTTTTGCCTGATAAAGAAAAGGAGGCCACTCTGAAAAACGGAAGCAAATTTAAGGGTTCGTAGTATTGTGTGGAACAGGACTTCTCATTTGAAACTCGAGCATTGCGAAAGAAACTCTGGGAATACGGGAAAGTAAAGAAGGCGGATAAGAAAAACAAGGTTAAGCTAAAAGCTGATAAGCTGATCATAAATGGCAAAGCATTTACGTGGGACGATGAGAAGGAAGAAGTTGTTGCCTTGACTAAACGGTGACACAGCAGTGATCATTGTCTTCATCGTGATTTAATTGTTGTAGTGGTAAATTGCTGAAGTATAATAAACAAAACAGATGAGTTTGCTGGACTGGTTGCGTCATTGAAGGCAGATATAGCATTTGGTACTGAATCTTGGTTTAACCCATCCATCGATAATAAGGAGGTGTTTCCCAACAACTATGCTGCTTATTTCAATGATAGGCGGTGGTTTTTTTGTTAATTCACTCATCCCTTTTGTCTGCGATAATGAACATTGGTCATGATGCAGTCGAGTCAGTCTGGTGTACAATTACATTGGCTAACAATTTTTCTTTTATCACTGGGGTGTTTTATCGACCACCCAGTACAGATTTCCGTGTTTCGGAAATGTTATATGATATTGTTTTGGAGGCGTCTGATCGAACAATTTTACTAGCGGGTGATTTTAATTTACCAGACTTGAAATAGGAAAATGGTACATGTGAGGTCTTGAATGGTAAGCCGTATTAATGTAGAAATGAAAAACATGGTTGACAGTTTCGGCTTGATAAGTATGTCCTGGAACCCACTAGACTTAGTCATACCCTGGATCTTGTTTTGTAACTCGCCTAATTTAATTAATTATGTAACTATCACTCCAGGAATTAGTGATCATCAGGTTGTCATTGCAAGTATTAAAACGAAAACTCAGTGCACAAAAGGCGCACCAGTAGAAGGGTATTCTTCTTTGATAAAGGTGACTATTCATCAATTTCCAATACGCACCAGTAGAAGGGTATTCTTTGATAAAGGTGACTATTCATAAATTTCCGATAAACTATTTGAATATTTGCCTGTTTTAGAATGCTTAGTAGAGGAACAACACAATGTAGATTACTTGTGGAGCAGATTTAGAAATAGGTTACTTGAACTTACAGTAGAGTCCATACCAAGTACTGATTCTGCTAGGCTTAAAAGACGTAAAAACCATGGATCACCTTTCGTATCTTGAGGCTAATTAAAAAAAGAAGGCGCGTCGTTGAAAGATACAAAAAAAAAAAAGAAAACGAAAGGACAAGTCGATTTTAAAAATCTCTAGGAATTAACATGCGAGTGCAAGAAAACTGTTGAAAAATGCGAAAGAACAATACTTCAAATGACTAAATGACAAAATGAGGATAAACCCTAAACTTTTCTGGCAGTACTTGAAGGGGAGTGGGTCTGATCCTGTTGGGAGAAATGAACTGAATAGCAATGGACGCACTCTTTCTGACGACGTAGAAAAAGCAACGTGCTTAGACAGTTACTTTCAAACAGTTTTTATTTCTAATTCTGCATGCAGCCAACAATTGTCTAATAGCAGCGCTCCTCTTATGCGACCGCTGAAACTTAGCATTAGCGGCATTGCAGCTCTACTTAGGAATATTGATGAAAGAAAGGCTAATGGCCCCGATGGTATCTCTCCAAGAATTTTAAAACAGTGTGCTCGCCCACTTTCACTTTACCTTTATCTAACATTTAAAAATAATTATCTACTGGTCAGTTGCCACAGGACTGGAAAGTAGCAAACGTAGTCCCAATTCATAAAGGAGGTTCAAGAAAGGACGTTACTAATTATAGGCCTATTTCACTTGCATCAATTTCCTGCAAGATTATAGAGCACATAATACACTAGGCTATAATGAAACACCTAATGGACAACGCGTTGCTAACGAACCGTCAGCACAGTTTTCGCAAGGGGTTTTCATGTACGACAGCTTCTTGAGCTCTACAACGACCTAGCATCAGCAATTGATTTGGGAGGGCAAATCGACTGCATGTTTTAAGACTTCAGCAAAGCATTTGACACTGTTTCCCATTCTCTGCTCTTTGAAAAACTTCGACTAATTAATATAGATTCAAGTGTTCTTCAATGGATTGAGAACTACTTGTCAAGGCGCTGTCAGTGTGTTATCTTGAACAGCATCAAGTCAGTTTGCCTAGAAGTCACGTCAGGCGTTCCGCAGGGGTCTGTGCTGGGGCCTCTTTTATTTCTTATCTATATTAATGACATTCATTTAGGCATCAGCTATAATGTACTCCTCTTTGCAGATGACTGTATTACATATATAAAAATTAAAAATGAATGTGATGTCCTAGAACTACAAGCCAATCTTGAATGTATTTGTGAATGGTGTTCCATGTAGAAAATGAATCTGAACACGAATAAGTGTGTCCATGTGTGTTTTACTAAGAAAGCAACGACTAAATGTTTGGGTGTGCTGCTGTCGGACGACTGTTCTTGGAATGCGCATGTGGATTATGTGGTTGCCAAGGCCACAGTAGCATTAAACTATATTCAAAGAAATTTAATATGTGCAAATTCCAACCTTAGAAGCATGGCGTACCTAACATGTATAAGACCTATCTTGGAATATGCCTGTACTCTATGGACCCATCACAAACATGTCTGATCAATAAACTTGAAAATTTCAAAATTCAGAACAGAGCAGCCAGGTTTGTCTTGGGTAGGTATGGTAGGAACTATAGTTGCACTGAAATGAAAACAGAGCGGAATCGGGAATCACTTTCGTCACGCCGAAAGAAATTGCGGTTAAAACTTTTATACCAAATATTTATTAACAAAACTGGAACTGATAGCGAAAGTTATTTAAAACAGCCAAATTATATATCTGGATGGACTGACCACAAGTACAAAATTAGGGAATACCAGGCCAGGACGAACCTGTATGCAAATTCTTTTTTTTGTAAAAACGATCGCTCAGTGGAATCAACTGACGTCTGAGCAAGTGTGCAGTGTGAATGAAGATGTTTTTTTTCTCAAGATTGCAACCGCCCTGCTGTAGCGCCTTCGGGCAAAGCGAAGAAATACATGAATTAAAAAAAGATAATAATAATAAAGTTGTCACTGCTTCTGAGCTCCATAGTCAGACTCTCCTGCCCCATACTGGAATCCAGCCTTGTAAAGTATTTTTGATGCAATGCGAGGTAATCGTCATCCAAGCTGTCGTTATGATTTCCACAGTTGTGAACAATGTCATCCGCAGCAGGATGTTAGCGGCTGAGTGATGATTTTAGCGGTCATTTTGTGTAGCTGAGAGGTAATGTACTGAGTCATTAGAGGCACATAGACTTTTCCAACAGAAACAAAACCACTGCACACATCACTGCAGCTGGCTCCAGGACCTCTAGTCAGACTCTTGTTGCACCTGCACTGCTCAAAAGCCCTGGAGAAGGAGCCAAAATATGATCCACAGACTGTCTAGGGAAGACCAGTTTTGAAGCTTTTTAACTACAGGATTTCCATAGGCACAACATTAAAGAACCAGGGCTCAATAACACTCAGGCTTCCACTGGCTTTGTTTCTTTTGACAAAGGCTCTAAATAGCATGTAGTCTGCACTTATGCAGAGTGCACTAACTGCCAAGTTATCATACAATACTAATGCTGCCCAAGCACTAAAAGTGAGATGCTCTATTCTAAGTGATGCCTAAGTGCTACACCTCACCTGGAAGTTTTCCATGAAGGTCAGCTTTTAGAAGTGGCTGGACACCTATCCTTTCATTTTCTTTGATGTGTGCAGCAAGATTATGAGCTTCGCTTTCATTCATAGTGTTTTCCACTCTATCTTGATGTTCTGTGGAGGAGACATATTGTTCCAAAGAATGTAGGGCTATAACAGTTTTTTAGATGAAACTTCAGCAGAGCTGCCCTCCAAAACAATTTATAATAGTGCAAGACATCAGAAACTCTGTACAAAAGAATAACTTACGATTAATATCTTTTGAACAAAAGACCTTTGTCAAGGTTTCTGGCATGTTGCAGCTCTTGATACCACGTGCCATTTCAGCAGCTTCCTCTAATGTGGGCAAATGGGCCACTTCTGGTTCAGCAGGGATTTCAAGCTTACCTAGAATAAAAAAATAAAAAGAAAAACAACAATCCTGGTTAGCACAGCACTCTTGTTTCTAAAAGCATTTAAAAAGAAGTGCACAGGAAACATACTTGTGTTTGTAGAACAGGAACGTGCCCAATGGCCAAGTTCACCACATTTGAAGCATTTTGATGTGCCACTTTTAGAAGAGGCTCCCTCAGAGAAATTGTGTTTCTTTTTCCACTCTTTGTATTTCAGCTGCCGGACATTCACTTTGTGATGACCACGTGAAAACTTCTTTCTCTTCAGGTTGATCCGCACAAAGTTTTCGCTAAGACTTTTACTAGTTTTATGCCTGAAACAGCATGTATTTCATATTTGAAGGCATCCATCATTAATCAGGGCAGCTACTACACACAAAATTCTCAACACAAATATATTTTTCATTACCTTTTCGTGTTATCCTTTCCAGCTTTCCTTGGTTGTATTGCAGAACTTCCTGATTGTATGTCATCTGGATCTGTCATTGATGGCTTGTTTAACTCTTCCTTCACTTCAGAGTGTTCACCAGAACCAGAATTTTTCAAAGTCTTTCGTCTTTTCACTGTCTCTTGTTTCTTTCCAGACAGTCCGAGTGTGCTTGCAGTTTCTGTTCTTCTCTGCCGTTTCCTCTTTGGCTTTTCGCAGTCTTTTTTTGCCACCACTTCAACCTCAGAACTTTCACATGCTTTCTTAAGAGGCTCCTCTTTCAATTTATGTGCAGCCTGCGATGGTAGGCATTTCTTGCTCCCGTCAAGCTTATTTACTCGAATTTCTTTATTTGAGCATAACTGGTGCCGGGTGTTTGGTATGTGATGAATAGTACCGCTTTCATTTTGTGTATTTACTTGTGATTTACCTAACTGTGTACTAGAACTGTCTTCTTCAGATGTAACCCCGGAAAGCAATGTGAGATGATGGGACACATGCTGCTGCTGTACAGCAGGAGTCTGAGGGGGTGTGGGTGTGAGAAACACATCATCTGTTGATTCTATGGATGAACAGCTGATCGGACAAGTCTTGCTGACCTTGGTTTTGATGTATCCTTTCTCACTCAACCTGGCACTGCATGTGCTTGGCCTACATGCCAAGGGAAGTGGTGACGACGATGATGGAGGAGTGAAGAACACCTCATCATCAGCAATGCTATTTCTTGACAGCCATGACTCGTTAAGGCTATGTGTATAGTACAGCATACGTGAAGCTAATACCATTTTGCATGGAGATATAGATACTCTATCTTCATTTGTGGCTGCAACTGCTTCATTTGGAGTGCATTCCTTAGCTTGTACATGTTTGCAGTCAGTTTTGGAAAGTGCTACAGAGCTCGAGTTTTCCTTGTGCACTTCCAATCTCGGACACACAGGTTCATCTTGCACACTTTTAGATCGATATCTATGGGGCATGCATCCTGGTTTGGATGAACTCTGAAATATAAAAAAGGTAGTCAAATTCTCTGGTTTCCGACATAGAAGATCATATGCTGGGAGGCTTACTTCTGGGTGAAACGACGCCAGCAGCTTTTCACGGACTTTGTTGGTGTAAACACTTGAAGAACTTGGTCGTACTTTTTTTTGGTTCGCGGCAGATTTTCTGTTCAGTGAGACGTCCCATACGCCATTATCTGAGGATACCTAGAAATGCAACCAAAGCAAGCCGACTTTTTACTTAAAGCATTACTAACCTCTGTACAGAATGAACTATGACTTACCGATGAACTCGGTTCAGAGAGACTTTTCTTGAGCTTCCAGTACTGTGTATAGGCCTCTGAAATATGTCCATGCGCACTGTTAAAAAGTGCAAGCGCACGTAAAGAGGACATAATAGTCTCCCTAAAGTATGTCGAAGAATACACACACTAACAAAGTTTCGAGAGCTTGCAAACAAGTTTTTAACAAAAGCGTGGCGTCTATCAACAGAAAACGAAACGCAATCGCTTCGTCTATGTCGACTGCTTCAAGCTGGTGTCACTTCTTACAGTTAGCAATGATGTGGCAGGGATGTCACCGCTCGCAGCTATGCGGGAACGACAGTTAAAATTCTAGTTTGTTTCGGAGTTGAATAAGAGAGAAGATGCACCTGATATATTTTCCGGCGCGTCTTTTATGTCAGCCTGGAACAAGAAAACAAGAAAAACATTTATGCTCACTTCCCGTAAAACTCAAATTAATTGTTAATACAGCACGCAACTGAAAATACTAACAGCAGTAGGTTTTCTGGCCTTTTCAATGATGAATGTCTTCTCCCACTCCTTAATTACAACTTTAAGTCGTTGGAGATCTTGATTCAAGTTCATTTCATCAAGGACACAACGTCAATGGTTCTGACAACTTAATTATATATAACTTATCCACATTGCAAACTTTCAATGGTTTCGCGGCAAAAATAAGCTGATAAACTAGACTTGTCTTGACGGTGACTTGACTTCGCGTCTTCAACAAGTATTCAATGCATCATTTTATTTGCTTTTCTTTAAACCAAAACTTGATTTTTCTACATAATATTTGCTACATAAATATTTTTGGCCTGGTTTATGACTTTATGCAATAAAACGTGTTTTAGCAGCGCAAGCTTATTGTTACAATATGCAGGTGCTTTCGTTTTTGCAGGGCCTGTGATGCCTGTCGCTTTTTTTTCTGTTTTTTTGGTCCGCTTTAGTGGTGCTTGGTGCGGGTGCATAGTGTGGACCGTGTGGTGTAAGGTGTATCGGGCTTATGTATACATTTCGGGCCATGCGAAGTTAGCGCTGCTGAGTAGTGTAGTGTTCAAGTGAGAAAAGTGAGTGCACTGTGAGAGTGAAGGTGTTTGCATGCAGTAACTGAACACACTGAGGGGCGTGCCTTTTTTTCGTCGTCGTTTGTGTACCGCGTCTTGCTTTTTTGTGAGATTGTTATATTTAAATTAAGAAATTGAGCTGATTCAACGCGAGTTAAAATGTACTTGTAACTTATGTGTACAAAATTGACGATGTGCAATGGTAATCGTATTTCGTTACAAAGAAAGGAGCTTTGAGTGCGTGGTCAGGTACCCATCGTACCCATCAAGCTCTCGAACGTACCGTCTCGTGAAAGTGATAGCTCCTTTTGCTGGACATCCTCGCTGCTTAAGTTAACCTGCTTGACGGACAGATATATGGAGCACAAGTCGAGAAGAGCGTCAGGAAATGGGTGCCGCCTCCACAACCTTGCGTAATATGAAATATTGTTTCCTTCATGTGCATGGAATGCTGTTCGAATATCGCCATTTAAGTTAACCCGTCGATCACCGCGAACACAGTTGCTTAAAAATTCACACCACTTCTGTAGACTTGCGCCAACGATGTATGGCTTATGCACTGCAATTATACGATCCTTCCATTTTCGGGTGTTCTATTTTTGCTAAATTTGTGAAATAAGGTTAGACCTATATATTTATTATATGGTTATGGAGAACTCCAGTGTATAATAAAAAAAAAAAGCCTTCCCCGTATTCGGTTTTACTTTTCGTTTATAGTTCTGCTTGCCACTGAGAACAACCCAAGCTTTCTGTGCCAGCTCATTTTTTTTCTCAAACATGCTATTATTAGAGGTTGCTCCAAGGAAGTATCTTCCAACCTGCGCACTGTTGGTTTGTTCTATTTTTTTTTATGCTTCATTAATTCTTACTGACGTACATGTGTATTACAATTTGCAGCATTGCTATGCCATACCGGCTGTGCCTTTACACATATGTGCCTAAGTTGCAAGTTATTTTTATGTTGGAGAAGTCATTTTGTTTGGAATGTCAAAGAGCATTGAAGCAGTGTTTTCTGATGTGCAGTAGTGTGTGATGATATCTCGTCAGAAAGGACTCTGATCATTTTTTGTTCTGGTAGCCCTAGCCCTGTCAGATGTGAGCCCAGATGCTGTTAAACGTCCCTGCAGTAAACCTACATTTTGCACAAGCATTTAAAGAAATGTGTGATCTAACAATTGGTTTGAAAGATAGTGCTTAGATTGGGCCAAGGCAGCTGCTGAATTTCATGCCATAAGCTGATTTTCTGCTTGATACATTTCAGTTGATTGTAGTAGTTCGTTTCAACCTGTATATAGCAAAAATTGTGAAGCAATATCACTGACATCATGTGGCTGTGTACCAAACAGCCCTGACCTGGTCACTTTTATTCATGCCTGCAATAGGGCATGCACAAAACTGTGACACTGGAAGCATACCATTTTGTCTGCGCTTATAACATTGGCTAGAGCAGATGCCTGACTAGGATTTTGATATTGAAGTTTCGACGACAACGCTGCCCTGGCAGTTGGTGTCTGCTTTTTATGAAATGAATGTGGTCATCTTGGAAAAAGTTTGACTTAATCTGATTGTTGTGGTGTGATATAGGGTTCAAATTTTGGGAAAGTTATGGTTTCTTGTGAAACTAAAGGGCCATATGTGCATTTTACCTGCTTTTAGAGATTCACACAGGAGGGTTGGGTGGCTTTAGCTTTGGGTTATAGTGGTTGTGTCGATGCACTGCACAGGCATGTAGAGAAAAAACAGTGTCACTTACTGCAAAGACAAGTGCTTCTGTATATGCCGTTGCGTGGGTGCCTTGCTCTGGTGGGTTCCTTTTAATGATGGGCTTCACTGTACATATAAAATTAATGCTGGCTTTGTGCAACTTTTTTGCGCCAACCGTGACTAAATGTTTACATGTCGACCCACTGGTTTCCACAATGCTAAAAGGTCACTTGTACATTATGATTCTGTTGTGATTGCCAGTGACTGCACGAATGTGGTCATCTTTCTCATACTAGTTGGCTAAAAAAAAGTGAAGTCATTTGGTTTGAGATAGTTTTCTGAATGCTCAAGCTCTTCTCTGCCTTGTATTTTCAGAATGTGCAGCACCATTGTAAAATTCAATGGGCACCTTACCCCAAGTGACCCTCTTCATCACCCTGTTCTTATTATTGGACAACCCAAAAACCTTTCCAAAATCACATTTGATGATGTCAAGTGCAAGCTTGAGCCCCGTGTTGGAGAGGAGGTATGTTTTTACACTTGTTCCTATTTAAAATTCTGATTATCATGCCATCCTGAAACAAATTGCAATGAAATTTACTTTAGCTAAATTGGTAATGAATGAGTGGCATGTAATACTGAAGCAACCTTGGTAAAGCTGTAAGGCTCGTGACTGTCTAAATTTCTTATGAACAGCCTTTTAATAGTGCCTTAGCAGATAGCATATGCAACCTGGTGGTTAGCGACTATGACATAAGTCCCAGAACATCGCCTCCAAGATTTTCCAGCACACCACAGGCAGCTGCAGGTGGTGCCTTATCTCTGAGGTCACGCCAAGGAGCCCCGCAATCAGTCATGCATCACTTCTGGCGAGCAATTATGGTCGCATTTTTTTTCCAGTTTTAGTATCATAAATGCCTACTTTTGTGAGCCTTTCATGATGCATCCACTCTTCTTCAGATGTAAAATATTGCACGGAGGCTGTTCTGTATTTACTCTATCTGAATCTAGGCTCAGTCAGTGGCCCAAAATTTCATTGCTTTTGACCTTTAACCTATTACTTTGAGAGTTCTTGTTAACCTTTGACTTTCATAATGAGTTCGTTTCCTCTAATCTCAGCAAAAATGTGTCTCTTATGTATGTCATCAATGAAGCAGTATGGGCAGTTTCGATGCTAAATTATGGTAAACAGCCTGAGGTGTCATACACCACATGCTTTGCCATATCATAAGAAGCCAACAAACAAAGACACCAAGAACAACATAGGGGAAATTACTTGTACTTACTCAATGAATTAAAAAAATTATAATCAATGTAAATAAAAGTAGATGAAAAAACAACTGGCCGTAGGTGGGATACGAACCCACGTCTTTGCATTATCTGTGCAATGCTCTTACCAGTTGAGCTACCGCGGCGCTGCCAAGGTTTGCGAGTGGTGGTACTGGCTAACAAACCCAGGGTTAGTTCTAATAGTAAAACATAAATACTCAAGAAAGTGGATGGGAAAACGGTGCCACAGTAGCTCATTTGGTAAGAGCATCACACGCGTCTTTGCAAGGTGTCTTTGCAGTGAAATTTATATATTGCTTCTCGTGACCATTTCTCACAGCTGTGTGTTCTCAGCTATACTTCAAGATCTTTTGGACAATAGATGTCGTGATGATTACCTGGTGGGTAATTAGTTAAATAAAAATACATCCCGCACACAGCGGTGCATTTCCTGGAGAGAAGACATTCTAATTGATAGATTTGCGACTGTTCTATTGCATGTCTTAGCTCAGTGTATCCACCTTTGCCTGGCCCATGACTACACCTTAAATATAGCTTTGAACATGCCTTAACAACAAACATCAGCTCCTAATCCTGCAGATGATGTTAAGCTCTTCATCTGCCATAGCTAGGACACACATGCCTGAACATGAATGGTGTGATGAATGTGCAGTGTGCAATTCCAAAGTCTGCTCTTTCTGCTCACTCGGCTGTGCATTTTAGTGCTGCATTCATCATCATAGTTCTGAAAATTTCAGTGCTGATTCTCTTATCATTGGACAAAATGAAGTGCATGGAGTCATGCGCTACAAGATTAATAGTTCTGAGAAATGTCAGACAAATCCTATTTAGTGTGACTGCTTGGCAGTAATTTAGAGAAAGCAGCGAACGCGCATCCTGTGCATGTGCATGCTTCTTCATAGCAGTGTTGCACTATGGTTGTTAACCTACCTGTTTCATTATGTTAGCAATTGCTGGTCCAACCTTGTTTTTGCTTTACCTTATCTTTCCCACATCCAGAAATGTTTGTGTAAGCAGTAATATGTAGGGATAGTGTGAAGCAGCTTACCAGTTATATTCGAGTACTTATTTCTCTGCCGCACGATGTCTGCACAGGAAATTAAGTAAATATACCGAGCTCATGGGCCATACTGTACATATCACTCAAAATCGCACTGGCCATGGTTAGGCAATTTTTCATTCCAAAATTGTGCTGTCAGCTAGGCTTACCCAAAAGCACACCAGAGGTTAAATCTTAGCAGCTGCTTTACCCACTGGATGGCCAATATTCTCTTGCAGTTCATTTTCATTTTTTTGCTTACATTGTGCCGGCAATTATGCAGGACACTCATTTAAAAATAGCAATTGCTTGTTTCCCACCTATTTTAGATGTTCAAAGCAGCTGTGGGCTCATTGCACCCTTCACCCACCGACAACTGCTTCTTATACTTGAATCTAGCCATTGTGGCAGCTCTGCCAACCAAGTGCTCACGTCACAATACGCCGTCACATGCTCACTCGCTTACCAAACTGGTGAAGAGCCTTACAGCAGGAGTGGACGAGTATGTCGTGGTAAGTTTTGATTGGTATCGCTGCAACAGATTCTGAAGTGGGCGCTCAACAGTTTGCACAGCCATGTGCAGCTGCATATTCCTCAGAGTGCGATTATTCTCTAAGCACTTAATGTACTCGTGTAGCACTTTGCATGGAATTACAGCGCATTAAGAAACTAACCATGGTAGACCATTGAGTGCACTTACTGTCATGGCGACCTGTCATGGTAGCCGTGTGGCTATGGCATTGCGCTGCTGAGTCTGAAATTGTGGGTTTGATCCCGACTGCAGTGGCTGTATTCTGATGAGGCGGAATGCAAGAACGCTCAATTATCATGCATTGGGTGCACATTAAAGAACCCTAGGTAGTCAAAATTAATCCGGAGCTTCCCACTATGGTGTGTCTCACGATCAGACCATGGCTTTCGCACGTAAAACCTCAGAACTTAATATAATTACTGTCATGGTGGTATCATCAGTGTAAATTGAAATGTGTACAGAAAAAAAAATTAAAGTGAAAATACCTTTGATGTGTAACTAATTGGGAGAGCAACATTCAATTGCTGTAAGAGAAAAAATAGTGCAAGATACGGGACATGAAAAAGTCTTTCTTGTCCCGTTTATTCCTCTGTTTTCCTTCTTAACACCGTTTACCAACTAGTTCAATGGCAAACTCTCCTGAAGTTCAATTGCCGTATAGTGAGCTTCTGAATGTATCAACCCAAAATCTATGTGACAGAATAGGAATAAAAGCCATGGACATTAACGGAAATCAAACTGAAAATGTGCTGTTGTTCTTGACTTGTTTGAACTGCAAAACTGACATTTTGTAAGGCTTTGTTGAATGCTGAAGAGTATTTATTTATTTATGTATTTATATATTTATTTATTAAAATACCTTCCAGGCCCAAAGGCATTACATAAAGGAGTGGTATACATAAACAACAAAGATATACATATGCAGCAATAAGGTTGTATACTTGTATAAAGTTGTTTAAAAAAAGTTTGTACACAGGTATATTTTGTTGCATCACTTTAAATTCGTGTGTGTGATGGCATGGTTTTCTGCAGGTTGTTTGCCAGAAGTAGGGAATGCTGGCAAAGTTGGTGTATTTATATATTCAGTCTCGAGGCGCAGAGAGACGTCATTTCATGCACTGAAGCACACAAGTGTCATCTGGTGTCATCTTGAAAATTTGTTCCAAGTGGATCCGCCATGCGAATTCCACAGCTATAATTTGTGAATTGCAATATGGGCCATAGTGTAATTAGTTAAAAACATAATTAGGTAATTTTTATTAATTAATCGATTCTGCTTCTATATTTTTTCGGCAAGTATTGTCCGCGGCTTCGAGTACACCAGCTCATGAACTAGAATTGTGATATCTGCCACAGGCAACTTTTAAAAATTTTTGAGTGTTCGCTGAAACACATATCAATATTATCTTATTAACACAAATATTATATATATATATATATATATATATATATATATATATATATATATATATATATATAATATTTGTCATTGCCACAGACGGTATGGTCCCAAATGAAAAAAAAGAATTACTTTGCTTCTAAATCTGTTCTGCAAAGTGAAATTTGCACCAAAGTTTTTTACTCATTTTTCCACTGCTAAGTGCTGAGGAAGGTCACAAATTGTATGGAATTTCATACATCGCAGAATGGTGCACAGAGCTTTGCCACAGGGCTTGCACCAGATCCTAGTTTCCTTTCAAAACATTCTGCTGAAAGGTGCCCAGAGAGCACGATTTCAAAAACGCAAGCTTTGAGCACTGACATAAGGCTGCAATCTCTGTAATAAAAAAGCTTAATGGATTTGCTGTGTTCATCCAGATCGCTTTGAAAACAGGAATATTGGCATGGATGAGCTGAGCTCATCCAAAGGAAAGTTTGCCAATATTGCATTAATGAGCTGCGCTTGTCCAAAAGCTTAAGGGATTAAAAAGAAACTGTCATATCTAGGCCCCTGCTGCTCTTGCACGTGGGCTACGGGGCAGGGTAGACATTAACGGTAAAAATTTTTCCCCAATAATGTTACCTATTAGCACAAATGTGCTAATTAATGTTTCAATTGCTTATCTTAGGGCACATGTGGTGCTTGAAAAATTTGAAGCCAAGGACTAGTGAAGTTGTGTCTGCTTAGCAGAAGTCCTAAGACTATACAAAGCCTCAATTCTGATCCAAGGCTATGTGCTTGAATACCTCACGCAGTCTGTGTGCATGATGAACTTTACCTGCCGTAGTTTCTCAGTGGCCGTGGTGTTGGGCTGCTGAGCACGAGGTCGCGGGATCGAATCCCGGTCACGGCGGCCGCATTTCAGTGGGGGTGAAATGTGAAAACACCTGTGTACTTAGATTTTGGCGCACATTAAAGAACCCCAGGTGGTCAAAATTTCTGGAGCCCTCCACTATGGCATGCCTCATAATCAGAAAGTTTTGGCACGTGAAACCCCATAATTTAATTTTGTTTTTATCAATGAACTTTACGTCGAAGAATACATATAAGCGCTGTTTAGTAACTACCTAGATTCTTAGAGAGTGGCCAGATGCTCTATTAGGTGTGTTGTCAAGAGAGAGAAGAAAATGAAGAAACGGGGAGGTTTGCCCGATGGGAGTACCCAGTTTGCTATTCTGCACAAGGGGGATGGGGGAAGGGTGGGAGTGGGAGGGAGCATAAAAGATAGACTAGTATGGAGGGCAGCCTTATTGAATGTCCTTAATGTTTGCTAATTTCACTGCTCTGAAAATTTTCATCTCAATCTTTTACTTGCAGGTAGTATGTGAGTGGCAAGATGTGTTTGCTAGTGCTTGTGCTGTTGCCAGAGCATTTCCAGTGTACACCCGAAAGTCCAGTGGTACTCCAGGGTCTCACAGTGTTACAGTGGAGTTCCTGCTTGTGGATGGAGCAGGCGGAGGTCGCCACTTGGGTGAACCTGAATTGCGCTGTCTCACTGCAGCTGCAGAAGGCATTCAGTTGACAGCAAAGATTGTTGACACTCCTTGCCATGACATGAACACAGAGGCCTTTATCAAGGTATGACCATTGTGGTAAGCTTTTGCTATAAGTACTGTGTGCAAAACTATAAAACTAGTACAAAACAGTTGCAATATGCATGAACTTTGCATGATTGAAATTTGTGCAGACTTTATATGAAATTTGGTGCATGTCAAATTTTTTAAGAGAGGCTAGTGGGTAAAGGAAACAACCAACTGAGCATGGTTTCTCTAACCCCCATGTGTGGAGGCAGGAGAATGAACGCTGCATTGATTTCGCTCATGTTGCTGAAACTGGTCATGCCATCTGACAAGTGCTACCAGCTAGTGAGTGGCTGTAAACAAGGCACATTGGAGAGAACCAGAAAGTGTGCTTGGACTTTTAAGGGAAAGCTCAAAAGGCAAACTGTAGACAGCTTGATCTTGCATCTTTGGATGGCTCTACAGTTTCAGAACAGTGAATGGTTTCAGGTACTAAGAATGAATATACTTGATTCAAATCAGTTTCGTTATGTATGATTGTCCGACAGAGTTCTTGTGATGCACATTATATGCCGATTTAGCAAGATCCGGGAAAACTGACAAATGGCGTGGCGGTGGGATGGTTGAACTGGCAGCTGGCACCGTGTGGGAAAAACTGGCCAGGTGGCAATCCTAGTGATGATGCACATTTTTGTAGAAACAGCGAAGTGATACTTCATTAACTTGTATGATTATTGCACATTTTATTCCAATAAAATTTTTTGTAAAGTTTGTTTGGCTGTTGCATGGATGGACAAGCTAATATATTTAGCTGTAGTCACAAAGGTCAGCTTGAAAGGAAAAATTGTCACCCACCCAAATGTAGCATGAAGCTACAAAGAAAACCCATGCTAGTTTCTTGGAAAGAAAGCTTCGTAGTTGGGGAAAAATTTGCCCTGGCCAGGAATTCAAACTCTGAACCAATGCCTTACCGAGGGTTCCCACAAAGGTCAGCTTGTTTCCCTTTGCAAAATGAAACTGCTCACAAGGGCTGCCTGAAAGGGCTGCTGCATGCATCCATTAAGATAGCTTGGAAGATGACAGTGGCAAATGTGGAATAAGTTAATGTGGGCCTCTGGTTGTAGGCATCGTGTGTTCCTCATACAGCACCACCCCAAGCCCTTCAGCAAGAGCACAACATACGTTGCAATTTTTGTGCCGCGCCCCGGTCTGGGCCTTTGTGCATATAGCCATGTGGATCATGGTTAATGGGTCACCAAGTCTGTGGATTTCATTGCAGTCTTTGACTCTTGTTTTATCTCGTGCATGTGTTTGCTGAATTGTTTGCTTGTCCAGGCTTTTCATAAAGAGGAATAAGCCTTCAAAAACATGTAGCTTAATTCATCTGCATGAATTAAGGTAGTTTTGTGGATGACTTTGGCCTATTTACTTTATGGTATGCATCGATCAGCACCTCTCCATGAATAGAATTATATGCAATTACTGCTACTAGTATGAGCATCTTGTTCTGAAATGGCAGGTCCTTGTGACAGTCTATTTCAGCTTTGTTAGGTTTCTGTTTATGCTGGCTGTTTTCAGTGTCACTCTGATGTCACTGTTAGCATGTTCTCTAGTTAGGTCGTTGCCCTGTCAGTCCACACAAGCCTCTAACATGCTTGACATCCATGCTTGCGGCTACGTGTCCTTACATGTACATTATTTAATTTGTGCCAAACTCGACTACCAGCCTGAGCTGTACTTGTTCTGACTTTTTGTACCTATGTCACAAAGACAAGCCGTACTCATCCAGGCTCCAGCTGCTTCTGCTTAGCTTGCTGGAAATGAGCTGCGCTTGTCAACTCAGTCCTTGCCATGCATTTGAGTTTTGGCATGTGAACATATTTTTGTATGCTTTCGCTTACTTTTGCTATCATCTGTTCAGATAATTATGTTCAAGCCTTACATGTGTCTTAAGAAGAGTCTATTTTTGATTGAGTATGTCGGGTGACTATAAGAGGTAAACTGCACATGTAATGTAGTACTTTTTCGAGCCAGATGTAATGGCGAGAACTTACTAGAAAAAAAAATTCATCAAATTTTGATGTAATAGTTCCGCGGAAAGCTGCAAGGTGGAGAGAAGTAATTAATAAAGGGAAAATGAGACATCCACCCAATCATAGCAGTTCCTACAAAGGAAACCCATATGGGTTCCTCGAAAGAAAAGCCTCTCAATTGAAGAAAAATTTGTCCTGGTGCAGGTCTCGAACCCGGGACCACTGCCTTTCCATGGCAGCCGCTCTACCATCTGAGCTAACCAGATGGCTAGTAGATGGCAGGGTGAAGTCGAACTTATCAACAACTCGAAGCAAAGGCAAGAATTTGACATAACAGTTCGCCTTTGCCCTGCCATCTGCTAGCCGCCTGGTTTGCTCAGATAGTAGAGCGGCTGCCCCAGAAAAGTGGTGGTCCCATGTTATAGTCCCGGACCAGGATGAATTTTTCAACTGCAAAGCTTTTCGTTCGAGGAACCTGTACGGGTTTCCTTTGTAGCAGTTGCTACGAAAGGGTGGATTTCTCATTTTCCTTTCATTAATTGGCAAATTTTGAAAATGTTTTTATGGAAGAACTTAGGATGTGAAAAGTTAAAGGGCCCCTCGCCAGGCTCCATTTAATATGTTGGTTGTGGTGGTTCCTGGAAGCTGTAAACCACTGTCCAGCGAGCATTCTAAGACGAGATTTTTTAAAAAGGGTTTGGCAACAACGAAGATAGAAGCAAATAAATGGCTTCAAGCTATGCTCCCTGCAGCAGAGGCTGCCTCACATTACCTTGACCTGCCCACACGTGACATTCCTTTTTTGCCTTCTTTAATATTGAAGCCCAGGACACATGCAATGGTAGCGTCACAATCCCAACATTCCCTTTCTTTTTTTTCATTCCCCTTCTTTTGCTTTACATTGCATTTCTGGAGATGGTTTTGTGTTCTCGAGATGGTTTTGTGTTCACTGTTTCACAGAGGGTTGTTCATGTTGCTGCTCGCTATTTGTGTGTTACAGGCAGTACACACATGAAGCAGAGATGGCAACCTCTGAAGTTGTCTCTTCTGGTATAAAGATTGGCTCCTTTAAGAAGGGCATGTGGGCTTTCGTTTGAACTTTCAGCTGTTTTTGCAGCATACATATTTTGTGACAAGATTGCCACTGCATTACTCATGCAGTGTTCTAGTCGGCTTGCAATGCCCAAATCTGATGATGGGCCCTTTAAACTCTGGGTGCCTTCAAGATTTAAATTGAATGTGCTACTTTGTTTTACAGCTCTTAACTTGTTGACCCTTTACATTTAATTCAGTTTTTTCAGTCACGCTTGTCACATAAGCCATATAGAACTGGAATGTATTTGTTTGAACAGAAGTCGATAAAGCTCAGCGCGCTACCAGCATTTCAGTAAGGGGACTTGCCTTTACCAAGATTGAGACCTATTTTAATTGCATTGTCCACTATGATAGATGAGAACATTGGGGACCTTGGGCTGGGTTGCTGTGAAGTCTTCTGAATGACTTTCTTTTTGCATCGTTCCCCTTTTGTTTTCTTACTTCCAGGAGGTGGAAATTGTTGGAAGTGCTCTAGGCCTCAAGCCCACTGTAATCAAGGGAGAGGAACTTAATACCAAAGGTTTTGGAGGTGTGTGTTTTGATTGTTTAAATTATGCTATTTCTTCTACAGCACTTAAACAAATGTACACTTTAGAAAGGCCATTTGAATATTGAAGTGTAGGTATGACCATGTACTCCGTTAGTTACATTTTAGAATTTAGCTTGAAGAAAATGTGGAAATTTATCTGCATTAGTTTTAATGTAAAGTACATATAGTGGCTTCCTGCATTCCAGTTATTTTCCATTCTTGTAGTGCTCCGTTTAATAGTTTGTCATTTAAGCCTGCATATTACCATGTATTTAAGGAACATTAAAGTCCTGCCGCTTAGACTATATGGGTCATATCAGGCTACACTTGAGTCCCGCTACAACGAAATTGATGGGGTGCGCGAAAAATTTTGTTGTCGCGGAAATTCGTTGTCGTGATATTATCAAGTATGTAGGCGACACATGACTCGCTGACGCAAAAAGCAAGCTTCAATTAAAAAGATTGGTCAGCTTAGCTTGTTTGCACTTCTTGCCAAGTGATAGCACAACTCGACTCTTGCATGCCGCCAGCAGAGCCATTGCCTCATCGTCGCCTTAGGACCCAATACAATGCCTGATTGTATCGAATGTTTCCATGACCTGCGATGAACCCGCCGTGGTTGCTCAGTGGCTGTGGTGTTGGGCTGCTGAGCACGAGGTCGCGGGATCGAATCCCGGCCACGGCGGCCGCATTTCGATGGGGGTGAAATGCCAAAACGCCCGTGTACTTAGATTTAGGTGCACATTAAAAAACCCCAGGTGGTCTAAATTTCCGTAGTCCTCCACTACGGTGTGCCTCATAATCAGAAAGTGGTTTTGGCACGTAAAACTCCATAATTTTTATGACCTGCGATGTAGTCGGTGGTCCGGGCTCACATTGTGAGCTGTTTCATCTTCATCTGCCGAAACAGTCTTCCCAGACACTCTTCAGGAATTCTTGGTTTGTCAATTCTTCGTGCACCACCATGCACGAGTTGGCTTGGATGTATTCGTTGGGATGTACATCGGCGGGCACATCTCCACTTTCCTGCAGGGCTGCCCACGCGGCTGCAACTTCATCAGACGGCGACCCGTCTCCATCACTACCTTCGTTCTCAGAGTCCGAAGTCTCGGCAGCCTGCGCAGTGAACCCAGCATGGTGGAATAAAGAGGTCCACTTTTGTTTTGTGGCCCAGCTGCGTGTTCAGAAGCAGCCTTCGAATAAGGCACTTGCAGTAGGCCTGCTTGATGTTCTGGATGACCCCTTGGTCGAGAGGTTGAATGATAGAGGTGCAGTTCGGTGGGGAAAAACTGCATGTTTTCCAGCTTGGCATCCTCTATAACGTAGGTGGAACATTGCCTAAATGTAGACAAACCTTTCAGCCTTACCTGCCCATGTCCCGGTCGAAGGCTTCCGCCCACGCTCTGAAAATAGCCCAGGTCATCCACGCCCGAGTGTTAGCCACATACTTTACGGAAAGGCTCTGATTTCCATTGAAGCAGCGTGGTTTTGCACTTTTTCTGATGACCAAAAGTGGCTGCTTGTCAGAACCGTCCATATCAGTGCACAGGAGCACGATTATTCTCTTCTTGCTGTGCTTGCTTCCATGGCAGCGCAGCTTCTTAAAATCCAGGGTCCTAGTGGGCAGCATCTTGTAGAAGAGCCTGGTCTCATTGGCATTATAAATATCCGATGGTGTGTAGTCTTTCAGTATGCCTGCGAGGCTGGCTGACATCCACGAAGTGGCGCAGTCACTATCCGCCGAAGCAGCTTCACTGCACAAAACTTTGCCAGTGATGCTGTGGCTTGACTTGAACATGTTCAGCCAACCTACGCTGGCCTTAAAGTCATCTATTCCTAGCATGCAGGCGTAATCCAGCGCTTTTTGCTGCACAATATCCCCGCTAAGGGCGATTTTCTTGGCCTACATCTCCACGAACCAGGTGTAACCTGCCTTGTTCAAGGCCTCGTGCGCCAGCTGAGTCACTTTCTTGTGCTTCAATGATGTCCCTGAAGCTAGCGCTTTGGCTATAGCATCCTTGTTCTTCAATATTGTCAAAAGAGAGCTCGCTGGAATTCCAAATTCTTCAGTGATGACTGATTCTTTTCTTTCCAGCTTCAGCCTGGGCGATAACTCGAGCCTTCGAGCGATAAAAACTTGCATTTCTTTGCGAGCTGCGATGTGCTTCAGCTGATGATCCAACAGCTTCGAGAGACAATGACCAAATGGCGTGCAATCGTTTGTTGTCAAGCGTGCATTGCCTGAATGCCTCGTCACACCCTACTGTGATTTGACCTCGCAACCACTATTTCGTACAGTAATTGGTGTTGTACACCGGAGACATTTTCATGAAACTTTGAAGAAAATAAATAATTAGAAATAATGTAAAAGTAAGATTATTGCATGTATGTTATTTGTACATGTACCATTTTCCTAACCAATATGACCCAAACATTTCCTCGGAGCTCGGATGCTGTTTCATAAGAGCATGTTGCATTGGTATTACCAACGTGGCATGGCAGCTTTCTGTTTTTTTTTACGTTACGTCATGGCCTGAGCAGCTCCAGCTTGTGTGGTTTTTTTTTATGCTATCAAGGTCGATGCTTTGTCAAGGCAAGAAAAATGTTTTAGGGATTTCGATAAGCTACAGTTTAAATAATTTTGGTCACGTCTGCTCCATAAAAACTTTGTTAAAATGAAAATGTGTCCGCAAAGTAGTTCATTTTAGAGGGAATTTCAATGCATTATGTTCTATGAGACATTGATGGGGAATGAAAAAATCTTCATTGTGGCGAAAATTTTGTTGAAGTGGACTTCGTTGTCCTGGGATTCGACTGTAGATGATACCGCCACAAGTTTGAGTAAAAAAATTTCTACATGTTAGTGGCTGCGTGAAAGTGGATTTTCCAGTTTACCATATTTACTCGAATCTAGGCCGGCCTCGATTCTAAGCCGACCCCCAGATGTTTGAAGCCAGAAAAAATTTTAAAAACTTACCTCGAATGTAGGCCGAACAAAAAAGTGAGGACAGCGTTAACAAAATGAAAACAGCATTTATTTAATATGAACATGCCGAGCTCACTTTATGTTATCATCGTTGCTAGCCTCGTCGCTATATCCCAGACCACGCGCACGCTTGCAGATGCACGCCCATGCATGCGCAGACAGTGCGGCACTGCTCGCACTGATCGAAACGCAGCGGCACTGCGGAAACGCAGCGCGATCTTGGGGAACATCTCCTCTCTGTTATCGCGCGCTTATCTTCTTTATCGCCATCATCTCCTTGTTGCATTACACGCAAAAAGCGTCTCCTGTTGCCCCCTCCAATGACGGATGTTTTTCTCATCAATGCTGAAGTCCTGCCTGTCTTGAACATTTGACGATGCCTCCGTGGCTAGCACAACTTTTCGTTTGAAAGCAGCATCGCTTGTTTGGTACCATCAGGATAATACCGCGCTATGGGCTACGCTGCACGTCGATACGACACAGGTCCAAATAGCGACGTTGCTAGTTTGTTAAAACTAGCAACGTCTAGAAATCTAGTTTGTTAAAACTATAATGACAAAAATGTTCTATCAGAATAGAAGATTTCAGTTACTTCTCTCGAAGCTGCGCAAAATTTGGCAAAATATAGAACTTAATATGTTTTCAAACAATTCCTATGGGGGCTATACTATATATGTGAGAGCTGTACTGAATGATGCAAATATTGAATGTATGCAAGTCTAAAAACACACAGGAATGGGTGTTTGGTGGTATGCGGCGCTATCTTCATTGCAACAATGGATTGCCATTTGGCAATAACAAATTACATGATCTCGCCACAAGGACATAAAACAAATTGGCAGCACACATTGTCTCGTTTCATCAACGTGTGGCAATATAATTTCTGGTGAAAGAACAAATTTCAGCTATAGAAATTGATAAGAAACTTCAGCTCGTGTACGGTGACGCATGAATGAGCTCGAGCAGTGTTCGAGTATGGGTCAGGCATTTTAAAGACGATCAGATGAGCATTGAAGATCAGTCTAGGAGTGGTCATCCCTGAAAAGCCACAATTGAAGCCAACATGAGACTGTTGAGGTACTCATCAAAGAAAATGAGTAATAATAAACGAAATAGAAGAATGCTTGAAAATAGAGTTTAGTGAAGTTCAGGAGATAATTGAAAGGTTAAGTTACCAGAAAATAAATGCTGCTTGATACATTAAGACGCTGTAGCATCTCAGTTACTCATTTCACGGAAAGCGACTTGCAAGAAAAAGGGATCATGACAACGCCCTCGCGCAATAGTGGATGGAATTACGGAATGTAAATGAAAGTGCTTTGGCACCCACCTCAAATGGTATTGCCTGTAGTGTCTCGTATCCTTGATGCTCAAATAGGATCGATGATATAGGATGCGACGGTACATTTTGTCATCTTAGGCAGAGTGTGCTGAAATTAGAATGGCAGCAGTGTCTACTTAAAAAGTATATGGGGCTGTTCTATACTGTTTGCAGCGACATCATAGTGCACACGAAGGAACACAGTTATTTGTGTATGAGTATGACCTGAAGAAGGCTGGGTAACATTTGTGGCATGAAGAAGGGTCCTTGTATAGGTTTCCTATGACAATATTTGGGTTAGGAAAACCATTCCACTCTGCAGCCAAGATATCTTGCAGAATAGAAATGAAAGTCTATCTTAACATCCAAAGTAGTTAGTGCTGTGGTATCTTGATAATTCGAACTCGAAGGGGCCCAAATAAATTAAAAGAACTTGTTCTTGAAATATTCGTGCACCATAGCATGATGCACGAACAGTGCGAGTCGTGAAACATTGTGGAACTCAAGCACACAGCGAGCGAGGACCATGAAACTGCCTATGCCGGCCCCAATGCTCGCTTCCCGATAACGGCAGAAAACGTAACTTCAGGGAGTGGGTTAAGGTGGCGCTGGGCCAGCATGGAGGCATGCGTGCGTGGAGACCGTTGAAGGTGAGGGAGGCGAGAGGGAGGCTGAGGGGAGCGTAGTTGCGAGAAAGGGCGGGAGGGCAGTGGATTTGCTTTCCTGCCAGCTTGCTAAATGGCGCTGATTACCTCTGCCACCTAAGACTGCCACCGAAGCAGTGAAGTTGCCGAGGCCGAACTGGGCCTCCGCCGGTGCTTCCCTCTGCATGCTCGCATGCTTTTTCCTTCGTCTGCTGAGAGATAGGTGCTGCGTTTATTCTTCGTCCTGCATTCTTAACATGAGTCATGTCTTATCAAGGTGACGAATTCATCAGTGATCATAATCATGTTGGTGTCCTCCCTTCTGTCATGGTGGTGCCATGTTCAAAGGACAAGGAGAATGAGATACTGGCTGTCTCCTTTGCATCCTTGTATTCAGGGTCTGACTTGTCGTTCAGAATCTGATATGGTGCACTGTCTCCAACAACCTTTCCATTGGGACGATCTCGGTTTAGACTCGCCATTGTAAAAAATTGCTGGCTCTCCTGTACTCGAGAGTAGATGCAAGCATGAAATGGAAACTGGCAAAGCAGATTGGTTGGAGATGATACTAGCCACAATCTTGAAATCTGTGTAGTGCATGTTAGCAACTGCACACCCCACCATACCACACTACACCATGCCATACTGTGCACTGGTTCATATGGATGCTGCCCAGCTAGAAAAAGAAAACTGGCTGAAGGTGGCATGACAGGCAGCGAAAGACCCCAGGAAGACAGAGCGGATTGCCAAGCTAGAAGAAGCAAAATGCCTGAAGGAGGTGCCACGCAGCATGGCGCTGATCTCTCTAGGCGATACGAAACAAAACAGCACAGGCAACCCTGTCTCGGCACCAAAAGATGGCAGTGAAGTGTATGATGTACCTTTTGAACGTCGCTATTGGAAATAACAAATAACATACTACATACTAGAAGTTACAGCTTGAGTGATATTGTGAACAAACATTAGGAAAAACTCTGCAGCAATATTTCTTGTAACTTGTTTGGGCAATAACTAGTGTATGTAATGCGGTCCTGTCCTTAAGGTTGGGGGCCAGAGACCACATTTTCTCAAGTTTTGACTGGTTGCCCAGATGATCTCCTTTTGTTCTCGCAACTAGCCCTGTTCTCATTTGAGCACCCGGATGATGGCTCTGGCTTTTGGCTCAAGGCCACTTGAAGGTCGCTGACAATGGGAGCTAAAAGCATTTCATGCTTAAAAACAAGCGTGAGTGAGAGCAGACGTGAGCAGATGACAGTGTGGAACAAGCAGTCCGGCTGAACCAGATGCAAGTACGAATATAGCGTTTGGGCAGGTCCTCATGACACCAGTTTCTCGCACGAATGTCACTGTAGGGGCCGCTCTCATTGGTCTCCTCCTCGTGTGGCTTGCTTTCCACTACGGCAAGCCATGAGAAATCTGCCCGGGACCAATCCCTCCCGCGGCACGCATTTTACTGCTAGTGTGGCGGGGGCATTACAGTGTGATGCAGAAACAGCTACCTTGCCATTTGAGAGAGGGTGAAATTTCCACCACATATTTTTTTTTGTTCGTGCGCGGCATTGAGGGGTCTCTCCTAAGCTTTTCCTCTGTAGCGGGGTCAGAGCACTGCTGGTCGGAGGCACTGCTGCGTGATTTGGCGGACTCCTGAGAGCATTGTTGGAGTGTGGTATTTTCGAATTAATCATTAGAAATGCTTGCACGTTCGATACACTGGGCATTTTAACCTATTGGAATACACATAACTTTGATAGGACCATAGTTGGTTCGAATAAACAGAAAGTTCGAGTTAAGCGTGTTCGAATTAGCGAGCTTCGACTGTACAGTCGAGCCCACTTATAACAACATTCAAATGTCACAAAAATTCCATTGTTATAACCAGGTTGCATGAAAAAAAAAATCAAAATGGGGGATGGCGTAGCTGTTCAGAAAAAAACTATAATAGAGGGGAGGCCAGTTCTCCTCTCCACCACCTTCCTCCATCCGGCTTCTGATTGTGTTGACTCATTTAACTGTGTAACTCTGCTTCCTGCACGCTCCGATCGCGTGTTGTTAACAAGCCGCGACTGTTGGTGTTCAAGAATGGCACTGCTATAATAGCTACAAAGAAGGGTCACGGGCTGCAAGTGACATACGAGCTCCGCCAAGGCATCGCTTGGTGGCCCCAAAAGGCACCTTTTAAGAAATGTGGGAAGGTTGCCGCAGCAGCATCTCTGCTTGAGAAATTCAGAAGAAGCACTGGGATGTGATCACCACAAGCACCTTGCCACGTACTTCACCCTGGCTTGCATGAGAAAACCGCATGTCCATCAGCCTTGCTTGATTTACACAAAGCTTGCCAACAACCTTCTCCAAGGCATGCAGATGCTCCACGTAGGGAAGCGGAAAGTCTCTCGTGAAAACGAGCCCACGAGTGAATGATTCATCTATGACTTCTGATGGGGACAATGTTGAGACAGCCTGCCGTACTGCATCAGCGCTGCCGTCTTGGCCGTCGCTGTTGCTATTCGATACAAGCACGTTCGCAATGATCGCCTCACCGGTTAAAAGCACTTAGTCTCCAAATCTGTTGCAGTGTGCTTTCTTTTTGCCGGCAACATCATGCGTTGCCGATGATCGGTGGGCGGATCAACAATCTCCCGTTTCAGCGGCGAGCCAAATGAGACTGAGAAACAACGTGGCCAGGAATGACTTCAACGTAACGAACAAAGACAAGCATGAGTGACTTCATCCGTTAGCAGAATTGCGCAGAATGAGGGCCATAGAATAAACAACCAACTGTGAGGGCCCAGCGAGCAGTCTGAGAGCAGCACCACCAGCGTTCTCAACGCAGTTGGTGTGGTGCATTAGTGTTTCGGAGGCTGGCACAGCACAGCTATGGGCGCAGCCCATTCATGTTCGGAGGCGTGGAAGGGCGACAGGAGAGATTCACGCGAGGCTGGCATGCATCCCTCATGGAGAGAAAGTGCGTGGCGGCAGTTGGGGTGGCAGGCGATCGCGCAGCGGCTCGCATTTCACTTTTTCTTTTTTCTTTTCAAGGATTTCGCATTCCATTACCTTTTGGCTTGGGCACCCAGCAGCCAGATTTCGTTATAACCGATAATGTGGCATGGGGACATTGTAGTAAGCGGGTTATTTCCCCATAGAAAACATACAACAGTTGACGGTGAAGCAGCTTTTTATTGTCATAACCAATATATTGTTAAAACCGGTATCATTATAAGTCGATTAGACTGTATTATCATCTGACTATCTGCAAGTTCTTGCTTCTAAAATTATGAGAATTTTCCACTCTGCTGACATATGTAGCACTGGGTAGCTTCACAAGGTCCATGCTTTTTTAGATATGCACTGAATGACTTCTGGCATTTAAAGATTGTTTTCATTAACTTCTCTCAGTTGTAGGAGGCACTGGAAAGCATACAGATCTAGACTTGTATAATGTAACGATCAGGTTGCAATTGTTTTACCACTACATCAGTGGTCTGAGCAGCGCTTCGGCTACGGTATTGCCAGCATGGTCTAATAGTCAGTGGTGGATAAGAAAAGAAGTGGGTGGAAAAGAATCCTTACATCATATACAGGTCCTACTTGCTGCGAATTTTACTCTGGTCACCAACACAGCTTTTCTTCGCTTGAGCAGTTTTTCTTTTGCAGTGAAGCTGTTAGCTTCTAGTTGGAATTTTTCGTGTGTACGTCTGTTAGCAGAAATCTGGGCCAATTGCGGTGGCAGCGCAAAGTCACGAGCAGTAGCTCGTACTACCGTAAGGCAGAGGCTTCAAGTACTCAGCAAAGTGAACAGTGCATACATTCTTTGCAATCGCGCATACAACATACAGAACAGCATACATTTCAATAAAGAACAAGCCCAAAACAAGCATCTGAACCACATAATTGATAAGGCGTTCTTGATAATAATGCGAAGCACGTAGCGCTCCTCGCATATGTTTCCTGGTAAAGATTACTGCTGTGCAAGCTGCTGCGGTGACAGCAGCTTGTGACGGGGGCAGTGATGTCCCTAGCCTTTCGTATATGAAAGAACCAGCCAAGCGACTGGTTTCATTGTTGCAGCACTTCTATATGCGGCGGCGGGCTGTCAAAATTACCATTACTACTATTGCTCTAAATTATTATTATTACCATTACCCTAAAGCAACAAAGCATTGCATACACCCCTCAGCAGTTGTGGTGGTGGTTTTCAACAGCTTCGCTTTACATCCGCTTTCGTAAGGCCAGGATGGCGAGTAAATTTTTTATCTGGGAATCTCATTATATTCAATGTTTTTACTGCTAAATATATATAAATTTTATAGCATATATTTTCAAGATATAGTTTACTTGCAAGTAAATTAACTTCTGCATTTTTTTTAGTTCAACTTTTAGTATTCTTTCAAGAAAAGTCACTTATGTCAGATATGTGACGACACAGATCTCCGTCATTGTTGTCTGATGCACCTGATAATTCGAAGCAAAGTATTTCAGCAATAGAATCAGCTTGCATATTAGCAAAAAACAGCATGAGCAAAATCAGTCGCCTAAGAAAAAAATTCAGCGTGGTACATTTAACCCTTTCGGGGTTGATTTTTTTCGCCATATGCCACCGCCCAGGGTCGATTTCTTTTATTGCAGATTTAAATTCTTCAGAAGGACCTATTTTAAAAAAAATTGACCGTAATTCTTCTAGGGTGACCATAAAGTGACAAAAAATATTTTGCATTGGCATATATGTACTGTTTATTCATGAATAACAACAATAAAAAAAGGAAATAAACTTATAAGACTTAAAACTTAGATGCATTGTTATACACTAATTCAAGGCTTAGAAGATGTGCACACGAGAATATTTTGCAAGTCTCAAATGTTCCTGCTCTTACACTAATATTTACATCCATAGCGTAATCTAACTGCGTAAGTGAGCGCATTAAAAAAAACTGTGTGGTTGTGTGCCCGTCAAAAAAGCAGAACGTATGACAAACTTCCGCTAATCTTCATGTTATTGCCAACCAGAGGCAATTAGTTTTCGCGAGTCTCCAAAAACAAAAATAGGGAAACACATGTGTGGTGGCAACCATTGTATGCGCACCCCTGTGACCAATAAACGAGCAAGTAATGGGCAGTCGCCCTTTGAGCGATTAGTAATGATATAGCCATCAATTTTACGAGTGCAAGAAGCCGAGACCGCCAGCGGAACAAAACCCAAACTAAACGCCACCAGCCTGCACGTGTGCGATTGCGTGAGCGGTAGTATATAGACGCACCAGAGCAAACAAACCATGCAACAAAAACTGAGAGAGGGAGGTGCGAGAAAAAATTCTCTGTATTCCCGTGTTGTGGCAGCACATGCCAGGAAAGAAAAAGTTAGGAAATTGACGTGCTTTTTAAACATACAGATGGTGCCGTAAATATACAGCATCGACCATTTTGGACTTGTTCGTGACACCGTATATTTACGTCATTGATACTAAAAGGGTTATCAGTTTTTGCAGAAAGCTGAAATCTTGCTGTTTGACTAGAAAATTTTTGATGGTTAGAATAAACTTGGGAATTCATTTTCACGCAGCCACAAAACATGTACAGTCTCGTCTGCTCCTGTGTGAAAGCAGATGCGATTCATTGCATCTGTTTTTGTGTAACCCTTAAATGGGGACCTGATTTGTGGTCAACTGTGTTCCTGCCATGGCAGAACTTAGTGCGTAAGGTAAACTAAGCCACTGGATGACTAAATTTTACAGGAAAAGCAACCTTTGGTGACAGGGAGTCCCAGTCTGTGAATAGCGAGGGCACAACTTAGCTCGACAAAAGGGAATGGGGCTCTTGCTCAAAGAAGTCCAACTGCAATAAGAATACTTTTCTACGGAGTGTAAATCCAATGGGCTGACCTACTACAGCGATGCCAATCAACATGGCCTAATTATGCAAACGTGCCAGATGCACACCGTGTGCCCATCTGGCCTCTCAGTGCAACGCATCATGTTCCTCTTATAGTAATATAGAATTGAGCGATGGATGATGCATTGCCATGGACATGCACCCGGGCAGAACCTGGGACTTGTGCAGATCCCGCCGGTGATAAGCTATGCACTTTGGGTGTTACCAAGATGCCCACGTGCATTGCACTAGGTTCCAAGATGGTGTTCTAAGCATAGGGATATGGCTGCATTACTGATCCTTAGCTAAGGTTATAATCGTAATATATTTTTTTCATGCAATCAAGAATGCCCTCCCTCATCCTCACACCTCATGTTAATTTGTGGTTGTTTTATTTGTACAAATGCAGTATCTTGATGACAATGAGTCGGTTGGGTGGCTCACACTCAAGGAAAACAATAAAGGAGGCTTGCAGCGTGTGCTGTGCTGCAAGAGTCCTGAATGCATGTGGTGCAAAACACAGGAAAAAGAAAAGATCCCTTGGCCATCTTTTAAGCAGTGGTCATAGTGAATAGTAGACTGCTTTGTTCTTGTTGGGTGCTAGCACAGTTTTTGCCTGACTCGTTTGTCATTATTATTGCAGTGCTACTCGCACTGCTGAGCTGATTGTTTGATGACAAATGTACCGAGTGTCAACTAGCTCAGGGCCAAATGCATCCAAGTTGGTAGATATTTGATGCTGCATATTAATGTGCATGTTGGCATGACTAAGAAGGGTGAATTACTCAATTTTTCCAAACTAGGGTCACATAACTAAGCATTTACGGTAATGTCTGACTAGCCTATCTTTTGCTGTTGGCAACACAATTGTGATGTTACAGTATGTTAAAGAAACTTGCTAATAAAATGCTTCTGCATGTCATTATTTGATATTTAAAGCTAAGTATTTCTATTAGAAAATTTCTGTATTCACACACTCACAACCATTTTGCTGTTTGGACTTTGGAAGGTGACAGTACTTCAAGCAGTAACAAAGGTAGACATGACAAAGCATGCATTGACCATGCTAGCTGTCTTAGCCATGCTCCAGACACCTTCCAGTAACAAGTTGCCAAAAAATTAAATGAGCAAGTAAAACTGCACACAGTTCTTGTTAGGGTCCTATGTAGGGAAACAAAACGAATCAGATGCCATGCTAGTACAGTCTGTATTCATATGTAAACACACTCTAATCTCTATTCCCAATGATGTATGTAGGAGGGCAAGCAACCAGAAACAAGCAAGCAAGCAGCCTTGCAAAGAAGCATCTTCTCCCTTCATGCTGGGTGTGCATGAGCATCCTGATCAGTAATGTCCGCAGTCTCCTTGGAACATACAAGGAGCTGCAGAATTTTGTCAAGTCGATGTCAATGTTGCAAATTGCTACGATGCAAGTCAGCTGCCCATATGGTCCTTAAAACTTGTATTATAGTGTGTTCTCGACAACTTTTGCCAATTGTATTCAGTCATAGATGCCTGTTTTATGCTGAGGAATAAAAGAACACAGGCACTTCAAGTTCCAAATTTTGTTTGAAATTTCAAGTTTGAAAAAGAAAAATTAGCATCATTTGACAAGTGTTCACATGGAATTATACCAGAAGAAAAAGATTCACTGTGGACTTGTTGCCAACTATACCATGGGAGACTGAGTGACATTTGAGTGACAAGAACTTAAGTATTCTTTCTTCGCCCATGTCTAATGTTGGGGGTACTATACGTTACACAAGCAAACATGAACTCTGTTATGGAATGGTCTGTCCATGTGAATGTTGCCCTCTTTCACTGCTGTTCAGGAATAGTGACAAAAAAGCAACTATTCTCAACCAGATGCGAGCATACTTTGCTGTGGTTAGCAACATGTTCATCCAAAGTATATTTTATTGCTTTTTCCTTTTGGAATAATTTGGCACCCTTTTCTCTGGTACTTCCTGCTAATCGCTTCTCAAGTGTGTCCAATCAAGTGTTTCATTTTGGCTGAACAACTTGATAACACTGTAGGCATGCAAATAAACAGCCACTTATGCCTCCATGTGCACATGGCTAGGAACACCTGCATGGTGAAACATTAATTCGAGCAGTTTCTGCACTGTTTTATTCTTAAGTTTCGTTTTTAGTATTAATAAACTTTTGCTGGGAAAGCAGAAATTTTTCTGATGTTGGAATGACCAATTCTGGAAAGGTCATCCTTTAAAGGGACACTAAAAACAAATACTAAGTCGACGTAGACAGTTTAAATACTATTCCAGAAACCTTGCAATGCTTGTTTCGTGCCAAGAAACGACTTAGTTTATGAGAAAATTGCATCTCAAGGGTTCGAATAGTGTTTTCGAGATTCAAATCTCCCGCCACCCAACCGGGGGAGTGGTGACATTGCATACACCCTTTGCTGCCGTCGGTGAGTGAAACGGCGCCCGACAGACAGCGGTACCGAGTCAAGTCAAAGCACCGGATTTGCCGCTGCATCTGTTTTTTGGTCAAGTGGCGTAGACCGTTTGGGAATCCCACGACATTGCATGGAAGTTGAATTCTCTGCTACTTGCAGTTTGTGTGAGTTTCGCAAGCCAGCAAAACCAGCGCAGCACTACGCAATGACTACTGAAACGCAAAAGCGTGGGCGGCCTCGGAGTTGAGCGAAAACAAAACCTTTCGACCGCTTGTCATTGTCAAGAGTAATTTCAATCGGTTATTTTTTCTAAAAATGAAATAGAACTGGACAAGTAGTATTTTATTTCATCTTATAATACAAGTTGTTTTTTGTAAGGAGTGGTTGAGTACTAGTGACATAATTTAACTGAGGAGTGCTTTCGTCATCAGGCAAGTGCTTGAATGTCCGGGGGGAGTCTCTAATCATGTCCTACATTTACCCCAATTTCTCTATTATTAAGGCTCTGTTCACAATAATATTGATGCATTGGAGGTTCTCGAACACTTATCTATCACTTTAGCTTGACTTAATAGTTGCCTTTAGTGTCCCTCTAAGTTTTTTTTTTTTTTTTGTAGGTCTGTACGCTGTCGGCCGGGCAGCAGTGCATCCACCTGCACTTGTCATCTTGAGCCACACACCAGAGGGCTCTCAAGACACGATTGCATGGGTTGGCAAAGGCATCGTGTATGACACAGGAGGGCTCTGCATCAAGTCAAAGGTACTTCATAGAAACCCCTAGCACTCTTTTAATATGATTTGCATCTTTAAGGTACTTAACGCACTTTCCTATGTCTGACTGACTGTCTGTCTATGTCTCTAACAATTTTTCCACCAACTTGGGGTCGCTGTATAGTCCATGGTCTAATGGGTGGGGCGTCGGGCTGCTGTGCTGAGGGAACAGGGTTCTAAACCAACCGTTAGACCAACTTGGGTCACTGAATATGTAGTACTGGGTGTGCACCACTGGTCATGTGCCATTGGGTACGTGCCACTCTTCAATGACAAAAAAGATCCTTTAAAACTTCTTTGGTGCTAGGCGGAATCAAACATGGGCCACATGTGGACTCAGTGGCAGCCTCTAGTTGCTGCAGCGTGTGCAGTGGGAAGCACGAGAGAGGAGCCCGGCTGCACACACATTTTGGCGTTGGCAATATGGTGTGTTGCTACGATGCTTCAATGCTAGTTACAATAATGTCGACATTCATTGTGAGATGGTTTCTACCGGAATTTTCTTTTCTTATGCCTAGGCATAATTCCTTGAAAGCGTCGGAACTTGGGCTTGTTGGGGATACATTATGATACATCATACGTGATTGAGCACCAAAAATGTTCCCTCTCCTCGTTATTTTTTTATGCTGTCAATTTCTCCATAATGATTTCTGCATCAGTGAGTGCATTGGGTTAGCTAGTGTGCAGAAAGTGCAAGACAGCACAGCAGAATGAGTACAAGCAGGCAGAGAGACACCATGATGGCTTAATTAACAACTGGTGTCTCTATCGCAGCTATGCAACATATATATACAGGGTGTACCACGTAACTTGAGCCAAAAATCAATATATGCAAATGCCACGTAGCTGGGCAGAAACAAGGTGTTTTTTCCATTGCTTGGAGATACTCTTGGAGAGATACTCTACTTGGAGATAATTTTTTTCATTCTGCCTAATTAGATAGTCTCAATTAATTAGAAACTTCTCAAGTATAGTTAGATGAAAAGTGTCAATGAGAAAATTGTAGAGCAACATAAAAAGCTCCCGATACAGCTTTCTGTTGCTCGATGCATGCTCCATAAGTGTTTTTCTGAGCGTGAAAAAAGCCTGCAAATACTCGAAATTCCTATGCTACTGACCGCTTGAGGCACTTTGTGTATATTCACGGGCTTCTTTCATGTGCGGAAAAACACTTATGTAGCACGTGTTCAGCAACAGAAAGCTGTATCGGGAGTGTTTCACGGTGCTCTACAATTTCCTGTTTGACACCTTTTATCTAATTATAATATTTGACAACTCTGTTAATTAAATAAAACTAATTATCTAATTAGGTGGAACGAAAAAATAATTTGAGTACTATTTCCAAGCGACGGCAAACATCACCTTAGTTCTGCCCAGCTGCATGGCATTTACATATCTCTAATGTTTGGCTCAAATTACGTGAAACATCCTATATATATATATATATATATATATATATATATATATATATATATATGTATATATATATTATAAGAAGCCAACCAAGCGCCACAACCTTCGTGAAATGCAAAGGTTGTGGGTTCGGTTCCCACCTGCGGCAAGTTGTTTTTTCATCCACTTCAATTTCCATTAATTTATCATTTCTTTATTTTCATTTAATAAGCACAAGTAATTTCCCCTATGTTGTCCTTGGTGTCAGTGTTCGTTGGCTTCTTATAATATGACTAATAAAAATCGGGACCCTCGGTTAACCCCCTCTCCTCGTTTATATATATGTGTGTATATATATATATATATATATATACCTGCATAGGGTCCTGTTGAGATATCAGGGGTTTCGCTGCCTGACAGGAAAAATGGGAAGAAATTGGGGCTTTGTTGTCTGGCAGCACAAAGTTTGGGACTTTCTAGTAACTTTTACAAACGAATAACACAGGAAGTGGTCCCCTTTTGGACACAAGCATTCTAATTAAACAAGCGAAATCACTCATAGGAACATGTAATGACTAAGAGAACTGCTCGCAAATCATGTGACGAACTCATCTCTATAAATTTTTTTTGTTAGGCATTATAAATACATTTGAAGGAAACCACTATAACAAAAACAACAAATAGAGATGGGTTTGGCGATCTCTTTGTTACGTTGTTCTCTGCATTATTTTAACAAAGGAAAAAAGTACAAAGGTAGTGCATACGGGCATGCTTCGCAGAAGGTGTGATGCTTTTCGGAATCTTACAAGTCTGGCCTTGATGACGTACATTGTATGCATTGAGAGCATTTCTCCATCCATCCTATACCTGTCTGGCCTTTTGTCCTGTTTTACTGGTTCCTAATAATACGCTCTTGCAACACAATTAATGGAATACCAACTAGACGAATCAGCTACCCTCCTTTGAATGTGCCGTAGTTGGGCAAACATCCTCTCGATGTCACTGCTACCGTTTGCAATGCAGAGCAATGTCATCGCTGCAATAGTTTGCTTCCTGGTGTATTATAGCCGTTTACATGTATGCGATCTACAACAAATGAAATGCAGGGAGCCATTGTTGTGTTCATGTAAATGTGGCTACTAAAAAAGCAACAAGCCTTCGTTCACTCAACACTGGCAGGCACTGAATATAGTATGTTATATTGTTATGTGGCCATTTTTGCTTGAGCATTAAGTAGAAAACAAGCATATATGCCATATATTAACATGATATGTGATATATGATATATCTTGACCACTTGCTCACAAAAGGTGGGCAGTGTTCATTAGTTTTGTAACAAGGGGTGAATTCGAAGAGAAATCAGGTTTAACTTGATTCTCATAAATTTTGTTTGGGATGGAAAAATCTGGAGCTATTGGACTTTACCCGAAAACGAAGGATCCTAATTATATAGTGCACACAGTCCCATGCTTGTGTACAACCACCGTATTCATGACAGGATGAAAAGCAAGAAGTAACTAGACGGTAATTCAGATGTGCACTGGTGCATGCTTGCATGTGCAGTACAATGTAGCCAGACTGTTTTTCTGAAATTGTCCTACTAGAATTGAAACTTCTGCTGCACTTAAGCAGCTTAAGTTATTTGAAAAATTTTGAAATCACACCGAGTCCAATGACAGGAGGAGAAGAGCAAACCAATCCACCTCATACCACAGCTTCCACAGTCACTCATTTCACCTGTCGAAGATGTCACTATCAAGCTACTTGGGACTACTCAGAAGGACCTTGTCCTGTGAGCCCTGCTGGTCATGCTACTTGTGATGTGCACACTGATAACTGACAAGTCCAAGTTCATGCTGCCCACGTGTCTGTGTTGCTTGTTTTCCGCGGCCTTCAGACTGTGCTGCCAATGGTGGCAATGCTGGCATTTGCATTTCACAAAAAAAAAAAACTCAAAATGAGTTACTACATGTAGTCTTAATCCAAGTTTGTCATGTCAAACTTGTGAAATCTTGGTAAACGGAAATTTTTAATGAAATTGCCCTTAAAGGGTCCCTGAAACGGTTTGGACAAACTTTGTAGACGTGTAGGGTACAGTTACAGTAAAACAGTAGTGCCGCAATTTAAGCGAAGCGTCTCATATTGAGGCAGGTACGGATTATTACAAGTTACCTTCCTCCCTAGCCATGCTCTTCCTCTTCAACTAGTTTGCCAAGTGATCAGTGCTAAGCTCCGCCTTCACTGGCTCTGCGTCATGATGTGACATCGCGGCGTCTACTTCCGGTTGTCTTGGAGCCAGTGCATGAAGCCTTTCCAACATCTTTGCAAGCTGCCTGGCCGTCGATCCCACACAAGAGCTATTCAAACAGCGTGCATTGTGAGCGTTATGTTGCAGCGCGGAGTGTGTCCAGTATTCTGGTAACCGCAGGCAAGCTGGGTGTTTTTGCAGATGGGTGGAGCCATAAACTAAAAGTCCCTCCATACTGCTACTGCAGTGATGAAGGGGCTTGAGTGTAAACATGAGCACCCCGAGTGGCCCTGCACAGTGCAGCCACCTGGTGGTGCAGAGCATAACCAACCAAACAGAGCTACTATTGCTGTAACCAAGTCTAAAACATTTTAAAGATTTACAAAGGTGGCATTTTCATGATTACGCTCCTGCCAAAAATTTACACCAGCTGCAAAGTAGAATATACTTGGTTACTGCTGCATTAGTTCTGTGTTAGTCTGGTTGAGCCCTGTGTCACCAGGTGGCTGCACCATGCAGGCCGTTCACATTTGCGCCCCTACCTCTCTGGTAAAATACCCAGTCTGCTTGCATTTACCCGCATACCAGACACGTTAAATCTCTGTTCTGGTAGTAATCCTCGTGTGTGAAGTGACGGCCACAAACGCCTAGATCCTGGCACTGATCGTATACCGGCAATCCCATGTGCTGCAGCAACTCCACTCGTCTGCTCCCTTGCAGAAAGACAAGATGTCACAGCTTGACATATCACTGATCACTACGTTTGAAGCCCACAGCGTAACAAGGGCGAACCATGGTGCTCATGAAAAGAAAGATTGAGACCAACACTGACTGCTGAGCTCTCGCCAATACGGAGCACATTGTAACACAAGCAGAATACACTTGCTGTGTGCCGGAAGTGCTTGAGTGTAGCGATAAATTGTCCTTGTTCATTCTCTTTCTGTTACTTCTTTTATAGAAACAAATTAACCAATATTCCAACTATTATGAACAACATATTTTCACCATAAGGTTGGAAAAATTATCAATAATGTGCCCTGGGCAGCCAATTGGATAGCTCACCCTACTGATGTCATATGGCCACCACATGTCACGTGGTGTGGGGTGGCTGAAAACTCTGGGAGCTGTGCCACTGCAATCGGTAGCGATGTACATTTTTAAAATTTCATAATAAATTACATGCTTTATACGGAGTGCCTAAATGTGTCACTTAATGATCAGAAGGACCAACCTTAACAACTCAGTATGTTTTTACAATTTCGTCAGAATTGTTTCAGGCTCCGTTTAAGGTTGGTTGGTAGATTCTGGATTAAAGCGCTGAAAAAGAAAGTGCTTTAACGAAACCACATCTTTTTCCTACTCTGGGTAAACTTAACTGAAAAATATTATTGAAAGGGAAACTTAGTGGCCAATCTCAGTTGATTGCTGCAGGCATCAGTGTTTATGCCTTTCCTTTTTGGGTTATCTCCATAATTTTCTGCAATATGACTATCACCAAGGCAGTTTTTGCTGGATTTTGTTGGTGCCATGGGGAGTGTGGCCCTACCATGGTCGTGACTTGTTGTGGCTTCTTTGTGTTGGCAATTTTAGTGAGCTGCGACTTTGCTTAGCATTTCCAATGGCAGCACAGAAATGCCCGCTCAATGCACTCATGCTGGAGATGAAGATTGAAGTTATCGGTGACTTCTGGAGTGGTTGGTCCACTAAAATAGCAATTTTTTTTTAGTAAATGACTCTTCTTTTTCTTCTTGTGAATCTTTTATGCTGCTACCTCTAGTCAGTGGCCCTGTGCAAGTAGAAATTTTGTAGCAAGCTTTGTAATCATCTCTGATACACCTATTATCTGCTGTTGGTAACCCCTTTCAAAAGATAATCTGGCGTGTGTTTGAGCTGAGTCTCTGGTAAATGGAACTCCTGGTAAGTGAACTCATTTACCTGGTCTTTGAAAGCCCAAGAAAAACACACAAGTGCAGAGCCTAAACTACAGCAGTACAAATGTAGAGCAGTTTCACCACTATAGAAATGTGTGTTCTATATTCGAACCGTTTGGATTCTGTTATTTCTTTTGCACAGTCTTTGTTCTTTTTCTCTGTACCATTACTGTGTCCAAGATTAAATTAAATGTGTTAATGACAGACTACAATATTCTTTGCACATCAACACTGTCTTTGGCAAAGGCAGATAGACTAATTGGATTGTGTTGAGCCTGCCAAAATGTGCCCGATTCTTCAGTACCTATCTAGTCAAGTACTCACTTCAATTAGACAGGCACTCAGTCAGTGGGATTTGGCGTCTACCTCATAGACCCTTTGAGACGAAATGAAATTGTCTTAGTGTTTTGCATGGAATGAGCCCTATTCATCGTACCTTAAACTAAAGCCTCACTTGTGTCCACAGAGCTTATATTTTGTACTGCTTTGAAAATTCACTACAAAGCTAATTTAGACGCAAAGGCAAGGGCTAAATCCAAAGCAAAATTATTGTGAGGAGAAAAATAGAGGGGGGTGGGTGGTGTAAGGTGCATGCATATTATAGTTTAACCTCAATATAACGAAGTTGTACTTGCAACAAAAAAACTTTGTGAAATCAAAAATTTCGTTAATTCAAGGTTTTAAAGGGACACTAAAGGTTACCAGAAAGTCAAGTTAAAGTGGTAGAGCAATGTTCTAGAACGTCTAAGGCGTCAATATAATCGCGAACAGAGCTTTAGTAACCGAGAAATTGAGGTAAATGCATGACACGATTTGAGACCCCCCAGCGACATTCCGGTACTAGCCCGATGACGAAAGCACTCCTCATAATTTGTGTTACTAATACTCAACTACTCGTATTGAAAATATCATTTCATTCGATTATAAGACGGAAGAAAATGCTACTTGTCTACGTCTATTCGATTCTAAGAAAAAATAACATTTTGACGTTACCCTTCTGTAGTATGGGTGGTCGAAAGGTTTCGTTTTCGCTCGACTCTGCGCGCTCGACTCTGCGCCGCGCACGCTTTGGAGTTTCAGTAGTTTCGTTATCGCGTCATGCTGTGCGGGTTCTGCTGGCTCGTGAAACTTTCATTTCGAACAAGCAGTGAGAATGCCACGTCCTTGTGATGTCGTGGTGGGAAGCCCTCGTTGCTTTCCCGCTCCGGAGAGCCGGTGTCGAGGCCGCCGTCGTAGTACGCAACGACGCCGGCAGCGCGAGCCCTCAGCAGCACATTGCGCTCGTCAGTGCTCAAATCGCTGAAGTTGAGCCCAGCATCGCGAGCCAATCTGTTATTGTCAGGGTCCATTGCGACGAGCGTCGAAGTTCGCGTCGTAGAATAAAGTACCAGCTTATGGTCGCACGTTTCTCCTTCCGCTAGCCACCATACTCCCGCTTTCGCTCTGCTGTCGGCTCTGTCTTGGCTCTGTTTCTGGCCGCGCGTTTGCGTTTTGCGCTGAAAAGCCGTAGCGCAACGTCACTGAGACCATGATGTCAGTACTCCTCGATGGGAGGGAGGGCGATTTGAACTGCGCTAGAGGTACGCGGACGCTTCAGAATGCATTTTCTCTTAAAATAAGTCTCTCCTTAGCACGAAACAAGCGTTTCGAGGTTTCTGGGATGGTATTTCAACAGTCCACGTTCACTTAATAGTAACCTTTAGTGTCCCTTTAAAGTGTCAACAGTAAAAATATTTCACAAATTTCCAGAACATTCCTAGTTGATGGTATGTTGTAGGTAATGAATTATAAACAAATCACAAGAAGGTGGGACCATAATAGCGTGGCTATGAGTGTTAGCGTATACGTGGTGCAGATCTTGTAAGAGTAATGCATCGGTGTGACTCACGGCGTCCGAGATTAGCATGTTACATTGCGCGGTGCCATCAGTCTTGGACGCCATGGCCGATTGTGCTCATTGCCCGCAGCAGTCATCAGATCGCACCCTCAAATTGAAATTAAAAGCGCAGAAAGCTATGGGTATTCGTCCCAAGAAAAAAGAAATGTCACGGTTTTGCCAGAAAGGCTGAGCATTGATGGGGATAGCAAAGAGGACAACTACACTAAGTTTCGCAGATTTAATCGATCTCGCGAACGCTCGGGCAAAGATCTCACTTGATGACCAAGAATGCTCGCTGTTGCAACATGAGTGAACGCTTTACACCATGCCTCGGAAACTTGAGATGTGCGGGAACGAAACGAACATCAAGGCACCAACCATCTCAGCTCAACTTTTGCGCTTGCCGAAGATTACCTCCAAGGTACAGCACGTGGCCTGCGTATAGTCAGCCATGCACAGCTACAGCAAGGGTAGCGACTTATGCGCTAAGGAGAGAAGGTGGATAGGCTCGCATTACTGTTACTTTACTGTTTCTGCGAAAATAGCCGATACCTTGTGTACGTGAATGGTACGTGTGGAAATATGATGCGCAGGAACAATGCATGTAGCTCCGAATCCAGAGTCACCAAAATATAAAGAGTGGAAAAAAGACAAACGTAAAAACTTGTGTCTAGTGTCAAGGTTTAAAAGATTAAGTGTGCGCTTTAAAAGGGAAGGTTTCGTTTTCACTCGACTCCGAGGCCGCCCACACTTTCGTGTTTCAGTAGTTCAGTTCATTACATTGCGAATTTCGTTAAGTCAAGGTTTGTTACATAGATGTTTAACTGCAAAATGGTAGCTTGGTGGAAAAACGCCTATGACCCACTGCGGTAGCCCGATGGCTATGGTGTTGCGCTGCCGAGCTCGAGGTCAGGGTTTTGATTCTGGCTATGACGGCCACATTTCTGTGAGAGTGAAATGCTAAAATGCTCATATGCTTAGATTTATGTGCGCATTGAAGAAACCCAGGTAGTCAAAATTAATCTGGAGACCCTGTGATAGTGTGCCTCATAATCATATGTGTTTGGCACGTAAAACCCCAGAAATAAACTTTAAACATGCTTATGAACTGTTTTTCTCCAGACTGCTATGTGTGGCATGAAGAGAGACTGCGGTGGAGCTGCTGGGATTCTTGGGGCTTTTTATGCTGCCGTAAAACTAGTAAGTATGTTTGCTTTTTTTTTTTTGCCTTGAACATGCTTAAGTGTTATGGACTGATTTATTGCTGTCAGTTGTCTACCCCAAACAAACTTGATTCCTGCAATTTTATCTAGTAGCAGCAGCTTTTGTTTATTTTAACTTGGAAGTAATCATCTGCGTCACTTGTTTTCATTTCATTTTGTTTTCATTTTTTCATATATATATATATATATGTGAGGTCGGTGAATAACAAGTTTTATCAATACAAGTTGAATACGAATAGTCAAACACAGACACATATATTTACAATAGAAATATTTATTTTGGAATAATTAAGTAGCAAGCTTCTACCGACTAATTTAAAAAAAGATGGCCAACAATCACCCGCAATTAAGATAAGCTTTACACACAATATCACTAAATGTCATTAAAGGAACTGCACAAGTAATCTCCCAACATCTTTTCAGCCTGGTTTGAAAACAAGCTTTCCAAGAAAGAATGGCTGCTGTATGAGTAGCTTTCCTAAAATGTGAAATGAATGGTTGTTTTAAAAAATATCAGAAGTTGTAGAAAAAGAAAAAGAGCTGCTGAAGGACTTGTTTTATTATTTCATTTCATTTATTACCTTCAAGGCCCGAAATCGTTACCCAAGGGGGGGGGGCAATACAAACACGTGTAAGAGTGGTTACGTACAAAACAACGGAAAAAAAAAGAAACATTGCTGATTTTGTATGACTTTAAACAATCAAAGAAAAATTTCGAATTTAAAGAAGTAACACGGCAATACATTTGCAAACACAAAAAAAGAAAAGACTAGGTGGAAGGGTTGACAAGGGTAGACTATTCAGAGTGGTTTATGATGGGTTCATAAACGATGTACGCTGGGAACAGAAAGTTATTCAAAGTGATGTGTTAGGTATTCACGAAATTTTTTGCAGTCAGTACAGGTAACGAAGTTGTCAGGGAGCGCATTCCAATAAACGATTGCATCAGGAAAGAAGGAAGTGGTCATGGCAGATGAGCGGCCGGGTAAACATGCTATGGCAGAGCTGTGACTTATGCGAGAGGAAGTTCGCAATGGCGGTTTAAGAAGGTGGTGTCTTGAGCGTGGATTGTAAAAATAAGAGTGCAGCAAACAAAGACGTGATATGATGCGGCGTGACTTCAGTGTTGGCAGACCTATTGTTTGCTTCAAAGAAGTGACACTAGTGTACCGTGAATAATATGAAGTGATGAAGCGGGTGGCTCGGTTTTGAACGGATTCCAATGATGCGGCTAGGTAAACTTGAGATGGATGCCAGACAGCGGAAGCAAAGTCGAGTTGTGGACGGACAAATGTCACGTACGCCAACTGCTTTACCTCTGGGGATGCCTTCTTTAAATTTCTTTGTAGATACCCGAGTGAGCGCACAGCTTTGCGACGTATTGTTTCGATATGTGTTATCCAGGAGAGTGATGACGTCAAAATAAGACCCAGGTACTTCCAAGATGAAGTAGCGCTGATGTTGATAGAGCCAATGCGATAAGTGGACTGAAAGGGACTGCGCTTTCGGGTAAAAGACATAGATTTGCATTTCGATAAGTTGAGCGGCATGTGCCATTTTTCGCACCATGACGAGATGGCATCGAGGACACGCTGCAGGCGAAGAACATTGTCAGAGGAGTTAACAGTGTTGTAAACTACACAGTCGTCTGCGAAAAGTTGTAATTTACAATGTATGTTAGTAGGCAAGTTGTTCACATAAATTAGAAATAATAAAGGGGACAGACCATAAAAACATGTAAAAGGGCCCGTTGCAAAGGAAACATCACTGGTTGTAGCGTAAAAGATAAAACTGTTACATGACAAACTGCAAGAAACGATAAATTACGAACTACAAGCAAAAATCGCAGGTTGTCATGTAGGCTTTGGCAGTGATACAAATTCGACAATGGTCGCTGCAGTCTTGTCTTATGAAGTTCTACCACTGAGCATGAAGTTTTGAGTTTGTTTCCTGGCTGAGATGACTGCATTCCTATAGGTGCGGGATGCAAGATTGCTCACGTAGTATGCTTTTGGTGCACACGGCGGCCGCATTTCGATGGGGGCGAAATGCGAAAACACGTGTGTACTTAGATTTAGGTGCACGTTAAAGAACCCCAGGTGGTCGAAATTTTCGGAGCCCTCCACTACGGCGTGCCTCATAATCAGAAAGTGGTTTTGGCACGTAAAACCCCATAATTTTTTTTTAATGCTTTTGATGCACTTTAAGAACCGCAGGGAGCTCTGATACTGTGTCTCTCATAGCTGCAATGTTGCTTTAGGATGTTAAAGGGACACTAAAGGCAAATATTAAGTCAAGCTAAAGTGATGGATTAGTGCTCTAGAATCTCTAAGGTGTCAATATTATCACGAACAGACCCTTAATAATAGAGAAATTTAGGTAAATTTAGGACATGATTAGAGACCGCCCGAGACATTCAAGTACTTGCCCGATGATGAAAGCACTCCTCAGTTAAATTATGTCAGTAGTACTCAACCACTCGTTGGACAAAACATCCTTACATTGTATTATAAGACAAAATAAAATGCAACTTGTCCAGTTCTATTCCTGTTTTCGAAAAAATAACTGATTGAAATTACTCTTAATAACAACGCGGGCGGTTGAAAGGTTTTGTTTTCGCTAGACTCCGAGGCCGCCCATGCTTTCGCGTTTCAGTAGTCATCGCGTAGTGCTGCGCTTGTTTTGCTGGCTCGTGAAACTCGCACAAACTGCAAGTAGCAGAGAATTCAACTTCTATGCGATGTGGCAGGATTCCCGAACAGTCTGCGCCACTTGGCCAAAAAAGCAGATGCAGCAGCGAATCCGCTGCTCTGACTTGACTCGGTACCACCGTCTGTCGGGCGCCGTTTCACTCACCGACGGGGCAGCAAAGGGTGGCGACGGTGTATGCGACGTCACCACTCCTCCGGCTGGGTGGTGTGAGATTTGAATGTCGAGAAAGGTATTTGCACCCTTCATATGCAATTTTCTCGTAAACGAAGTCTTTTCTTGGCACGAAACAACCGTTGCGAGGTTTCTGGAATGGTATATAAACAGTCCATGTCGACTTAGTATTTGCCTTTAGTGTCCCTTCAAAGGACTCCTGAATCACCCTATAGGCTTGGTGAAGAAACAGTCTGCGGATAGCCTACGCTGCTGTGAACATCTCGGCCAAGTTTTGCAGTCTTGCGCAGCATGTGGAGCTCGCAAGCGGAGGCTAAAGTCTCCTTTCTCTCAAATGCTCTCTTTTCAACAGAAGCCTGCTCCTCACTCTTTCCTAGAAGCTTTATTTCATAATATAGCAGATTCCCATATGCGGCTGCTATTGTCCTATAGATGACATTAATCAAGGAGGGTGTTTGGATCAGTGTGCGTCTTCCTGCTGTCACTGTGTATATTTGTTGACAAAGTTTAATAAACAGGCTGAAGTGAAAATCTGCTTTTGAATTTCGATAATTACATACTTCTGGAAGAAGCAGTCTCTCGCCTGCTCATGCTTGGCCGTGGCCGCCTGCATAAGAATTAAAATTTAGTGACCCTGCATATCAATGTCATAGCCATCGGGTCTTCAAAAGTAGCCAATTTGGCTATTTTTGAACACACAACTAGCCTCGAACCATGGGAAACTTAAGAGGAAGCTTTAGCTCGAGTGCTCCTATCTAAATACATGTAAAAGGAGAATTCGTTTTTCTCAGCAACCACTGCACCAAATTTGACTAGGTTTGTTGCACTTAAAAGACAAACCTAAAATCTAGTGACTGTTGGTTTCGAATTTTTGAGTTAGGTCGTCAATTTTTTATTAAAAATTGGCAAAAATCGAACATTTTCAAAGAACGAAACTATCAAGTTTAAAACTCTGTAACTCAACCACTAAAAATGATAATACAATTCTGTGAATTGCATCTAATAGTACATCTAAAGCGGACAAAATTGATGTGTTACACATGAATATAAAAAAAATTAATCATAGGAAAATACTACTTTTGCAAAACCGTTGTAACCAACGTAACAAATTCACGTAAGATGTAAAATGACATATTGAATTTGTCCGCTTTGAATGATCTAATAGATGCCGTTTACAGAACCGCGATATCAGTTCTTGATGCAGAGCTATGAATTTGTAAACTTCGTGCTTCTATTTTTTCTAACGGTCAAATATTTGAAAATCGTTTTAAGAAAATTCAAGCCCTAAATCAAAATTCCGCTTCCAACAGTCACTAGAATTTAAATTTCTCTTTCAAATGCAACAAATTTCATCAAAATCGGTACAGGGGTTATCTCATAAAAACGTTTTTGCGTTTTTCATGTATTTGAATAGGCCGCGTTGGAGTTGGGCCCGAGCTAAAGCTTCCTCTTAAGGTCAGACCACAGGCATGCTTGCCAGCCTGCACTCACTCCTGGCCGCTCCTGGTTAGACGCCTTGGCAGACTTCGCTTCGTGTTCAGCTATTGATAAAAGATGGTTTGGTGGGCTAGCTGGGAAGGCATTATTAGAAAAACTTGGAGCACTATAAACACATAGGACATAGAAAAGGAAGGTGTGTGTGTGGTGTGTGTGTTCCTTTTATATGTCCTGCGTTTTGATAGCACTCTTAAGTTTTTCTAATGAGCTATTTATAGCACTTATAGCAAGTTGGATGTGGCTGGAGCGTATGAGCATGAGCATGCACTTGAGCTGTGTCGTGCACAAAGCAAACGCTGCACATACTCACTACAGTTACATGTAGGTGTGGTCTGCTACATAGCGTATATACCGCAGCCACCATGGGCTGCCACGAAGAGTGTGCTGGCTGAGCTCACTGTGGCTCACTGAGGACAACTGCGTCTGGCTTACATTTGGCGTGTTGTAGGTGCCAAAATCGCAAGTAGTGGCATCTACATGAATATCCAAAATCAAATGTGAACTGTACACTCCGGTGATGTAGAGTAAGCACAGCGTTGTGGGTACGCCCCGCTCCGCCGTAGCCTTCGCAATACAAAGCATTGAAGGAGTAGAAACACCACAAAGGGAGTGTTTGATTGCCAGTAACTCTGCTTCTGCGGAATGCATTGAAGTACTTATTGCAACAAAGTAATTCTGAAATAGCCTGTTTTAACTTCAAGTGCATTTCTCCACTTCGATAAAGTGGTTGAGGTTCCCTTTAAATATCTTAACCCTCTCCACACAAGATTCTTTTCAGAAAAGCCGCTGAAGTTTCCTAAAATTTTATGACTGACCTATTGGGAACAATTTTAGCTATTGCAGTATCGGCAGCTAATTTATTTTCTCTTGTACTTTACTATCATTTATTATTTCATGCTTTTGAATCTCGGATAGGTATGGCCACAGAAACAGTCCATATGAAGCTTGACATTTCTTGGAACAGAAGTTAAGCATGCTTTTGCTATCCTCCATATGAGGCATTCCTGGCACTGGGAAGAAATTGCAGGAAATTGCAGAGGTGGCGGCAGATCGTTCTCATTGAGTCGTGTCCATGCAAAAGAGGCCACCAGCAACTCACTCTTCCTCACAATTGCCAGTACTAAATTGAAGCCCCAATTATGGCTCACTAGAGCTTTTCAGGTCTAATTGTTTACTTGAGGTGAAGAAACATCCAAAAACACCACAATTCCGTTATTGAAAAAGTCTGCCATCATTGCTACAGCCCCCTAACTCTGGGCTGCCATTTTTAAAACCTAGGGACTCCAGACTCGCTGTGTTTCCACTAACTGCATTCACAAAACCAAGTTTTCTGGGAGACTGCTAGCATCTAGTAGCGCAGAATTGGGACCAAAATGATAAAATGGCTGCCGCTTATCTCACTTGGTAGATGAAAGGAAATCTCTGGGCGATTAAGATTCTTCGCTTACACTTATTGGAAAAAATTCATGGACCTTGGCAGGTAAAAGCTTAAATCAAGTGGTATGTATACTGAAGTGCTACTGTAATGTTAAAGCCCACAGTGCTTAGCTTACGTTCCATGGACGTTGCTGTAACCTAGTGATATGGGTACTATTTTGCTCTATTTGCCTCAGCATTTGGAAAGAGGCATTTGTTCATAGTGTGATCTTTTTGCAGGGGTTCAGTGATAATCTTCATGCTATCTTCTGCCTGGCAGAAAATGCTGTTGGTCCAGATGCAACACGGCCTGATGACATAATTACAATGTACTCTGGCAGGTGAGTGGAGCCCCGAAGAGCTTGTTTGCATGTAAATCATGTTGATATCACTTTCACTTGGGCACATGCAAACAAGTGTTCCTTTTTCTGACTGCTTTCAGAACTGTTGAAATCAATAATACTGATGCTGAAGGACGTCTTGTTGTTGGTGACGGGGTATGTCGTCGGTGTGCTCTGTTAGAAGGGCCTTCTTTGTTGTATATTTATTTGCCAGTTTCTTACAGCAACCCATATGCATAATGAATTAAGCAAAGCCTTTCCACTATGGCCTGCTTCTGTTGTCAGTATTGAATACAGTCATCTTCCATAAATTCGACCCTGACAGTACTGTAGAAATTAAACAACGCAAAAAAAAAATATATATATATATATAAGGAAAACGCCAAAACGCACCGCCAATTCATTTCGCAGCAGTTGTCTAAGTCTAACACGCTCCCAAATCAAATGCCTGCCCACTTTCTATGTTTCCAAAGAAGAAAATTAATGTAAAAATTGGGTATAAGCTCCTAAATAAAGTAGAAATCTAGCGTGCACCCGATTTTTTAGCAAGAAAAATGGGCAAGGGTCTAATATGTGTTGCACAATGGCGGCCAGGTTTCCCAATGTCAGCTTCGCTACATGGTGTTTTAAAGTCGGCTACGGGGCATTACACTTGTGTTATGTAGTGAAGCATATAAAGGCAGGTTTGGCTTCGTGTTCGATTGCGCTGCGCAGGCAATTTTTGGCGCCATTTTTGTGAAAAAAAGTATGCATCAGAATCACGTAAATACCATAATGAGACATTGTGAGCCACAGTTATCACTTAAAAATCTTCCTAGGACAGGCCGAAGGTTGGCGTTTTCAACAGAAGATGGTGTGTGGGCAACACATTCACTGCCCTCTTAGCTCCGCTGAGACAGACGCTGCCACTAAAGGGATCGCTATTGGCATCGCCATAGGGGTCAAGTGCGTGTGTGCTGAGTGGTCAAGTTCTAATTACCCGGTGAAAGCAAATTTTAGTCAAGAAATAACAAAAGTATGAGCATGGGCGTCGGCTGGGACCTTCGGTCAGCATCAAATTAACCGAAGTTGAAATAACAGAAGTCTACTGTATTCGCAGTGTGCTGGAAGGCTCTGTCCTTTCAGTAGTGTATTATTACTCCAAGTGAAAATGTTGAACTGAAACTTAATCCAGGATTCGAATGCTTTCAGTTAAAAAATTTTATGGATCTGCCACTGGAACTGATTGAAACTGGCTACACTTAAAATGGTGCCAGATTGTACTGGCCTAGTTGGCCCCAGCTGGGTTGGGTTTGCTGTAAACTAAGTATTGGTGAGCTGGCTTTAGTTGCAAACTGAAGCAAGTTTGCAGCATGCTTTAGTGGCCAGCTGGACACCAGTTCGCAACAGGAGCAAGTGCATTTATGTTTTCCAACTCCACTAATGCATGTTAGAAATGATTCTGCAGCAATGCTGCAGCAACTGCAGCACTGCAACCCAGTAACCAGCACCATGACAGATAAGTGAACACTGCACTGTACTAGAGAAATTCACTCTGTTGACAACATTAACCCTTTCAGGGGCAATTTTTTCGCCATATGCGACCACCCAGGGTCGATTTTTTTTATTGCAGATTCCGGTTCTTCTGAGGGACCTATTTCGAAAAAAAATTTACCTTCATTTTTCTAGGGTGACCGTAAAGAGAGAGAAAAAAAAATTTGCGTTGGTATATATGTACTGTTTATTCAAGAATGACAGCAATAAAAAAAAGAGAAATGAATTTATAAGAATTAAAAATTTGATGCATTGTTATACACATAGTTGAAGGCTTAGAAAATGCGCACACGAGAATATTTCACGAGTGTCAGATGGTCCTGCTCTTACACTAATATTTACGTCCATGGCGTAATCGAACTGCATAGGTGAGCGCACTCAAGAAAACTGTGTGGTTGTGTGCCCATCAAAAAACAAAACATGTGACAAACTTCCGCTAATCTTCATCTTATCGCCAACCAGAGGTGATTAAATTTCGTGAATCTCCCCAAAGCCTCACCCACCAACACCTCCCGCACTAACACATACATCATAACTACGGCCGAGCAGTGGGAGACATTGCTGCTCAGCTTGGACCCAGAGGAGCAGTTCTGGGCCGTCCGGATGGCCGAAGACACCGCCAGAAAGCAAGGACTGGCCGCCGTCTGAGGAAGGGGGGGTTGGGGTTAGTCTCCCGACCGTCGCCACCCCTGAACCCCATCAAGGACATAATAAAGTTTTATCTCTCTCTCCAACAAAAAGAAAACGCATGCACGGCGGCATCCTTCCTATGTCCACCTCTGTGAGCACTAAACGAGCGAGAAACAGGCGGTCGCCCTTTGAGCGATTAGTAACAAGATAGCCATCAGTTTTGCGAGCGCAAGAAGCTGAAAGCACCCGCGGAACAAAACCCAAACCGCTGCCCGCCCACGCGTGCGCCAGTGCGCGAGCGGTAGTATATAGATGCGCCGGAGCAAACTAGCTCTAAAACAGACCATGCAATAAAAACTGAGAGAGGGAGGCACGAGAAAAAAATTCCCTATATTCTCACATAGTGGCAGTACATGCCAGAAAAGAAAAAGTTTGGAAATTGGCACGCTTTTTAAATGTACAGACGGTGCCGTAAATATACGGCATTGACCACTTTGGACTTGTTCATGGCGCCATATATTTACGTCATTGACCCTGAAAGGGTTGACAAACAGAGAGAGGTCTGCTCCAGCCAACTTCTCTTTGCAATGCCTTTCTGAGGATGCTAGGATGATATGTAATGACAAATATGCATGAGAATGCTTTTTTGTGCAAATTATATGGCCCATTTATTGTAGTCGAGCACCTGTACAATGAAGACCTCTACAGTGAAATGACCTGTTTAATGAATGATTTCATAGGCCCCAAGCACTTCATTATAAAGGTCTTCGACTGTATGGGAAAAATAAATGCAAAAATAAAGTAATGGTTACAGTAACGTGAGCGTGAGTCTGGATAATTGATACTGTAGACAATCCAGGTGAAAAAGAAACAGTCTAGATTATTGAGTCTCAGTAACAACCAATTAAGATTGTCAGAAACCAGCAAGCGAACCAGCTGAACAAGCTGGGTAGTTGCAGTTCAAGTGCAGCTGTTAGATTGCAGTTAGTCAAGTGCAGCTAAAGCTTAGTTGAAGCATAGATAATCTAGCACACAATTTCCTTCTGCATAGCCAAGCTATAGTTCTGCATGTGTGGCATATCAGAATGCACACAGACCCCTGCTGGCTTGCAAATGGTGAGCCATTCACAAATGCATGACATTTGCAATTGCCTTAGGGACTGACCATATCGCATCAGCAGTAACTTTATTAGTACATATGAAATAATTTCCACCAAGAATGTTTACTTGCACTTTAAACAATGTCAATTTTATATACACTTAATTATTTGCAAAGCACTTTATGATATATTGGCTAAGTAGACTTCACGTGTGGCTGCCTCCTTAAGAGGTATCTCGATTCTTTCATTTGTGGAACTTATTCCATCTACCCACTGTAATGGTAGACAGTGTTGCCTGTGGGCTCCCAAGCCACGAATAAAAAAAAAATTAAAATTGGTGCTTTAGTTTGTTCTTGTTTGGGAGTCAGTCTGAACCAGGTGTGACACAACCTCTGGTCTGTCAGCTACTGAAACTACCATTCCCAGTTGGTTCCAGTAAAGTTAACGGGCTTAGGTTCCAGTTGGTTTCAAACTGTGACCAGCATACTCTTGTTATTCTGCAACTGTGCAAACTGCTGTCCAATTGGCCCTGAGCTGGGATGAACTGTTACCTTACTGGGACCACTATATATCCATCTGCAACCAGTTGATACCAGCTGTAACCGGGTAAAATTTCTCTTGGGATACTGAACTGGTTGCATGGCTCCTACAGCTGAAACAGGTGCTTTGCTGAGTTAAGTTGCACTTCTGTTACTGCTGGGATGTTTGACTCCCTGGTGCTATTGTATATGGATGGACCTTTGCTGATTGCTCCTTTCTGTTGCACATTTGGTGTTAGGTGGCATATGCACACAAGGACCTCAAGGCTAACATAATCCTTGATATGGCAACTCTGACTGGTGCACAAGGTGTTGCTACTGGGAAGTACCATGCTGCTTTGGTTAGCAACTCTGCTGACTGGGAGGAGTTGGCCATGCGGTCAGGCATCCTTTCTGGTGACCTCATTCATGCCATGCCCTTTGCACCTGAACTGCACTTTGTTGAATTTGCCAGTGCCCTCGCTGACATGAAGAATTCAGTGGCAGTGAGTACTAAATACTCATTCTTTTTGTACTAGCTGCAATTTTTGTTGTGTGTCTATGCTTGTGGCTAAAGGCAACTTTGCGAGCACCAACTAATTGTGTCACCTTTAAGGGCACTTGTGTTGCTAATGTTGCATAAATGGGGTGTCCCTTCACCTTTGCTGCTTTGAAACATATCAAATTCAACATACCAGATGAAATACTAGATGCATTCGCCCTGTCTTCTTCTACCTCGGTGTCTTGTCCCTAGCACAGTTTAAGTTCACAAAAAATGTGTTACCAACTAGTCTCCTGGTACACTCACCTTGAATACTAGATGAAGGGGCGTAAAAATCCTTCATTGCTATAAATTGTTTCCCACCGTCCGTAAGTTAAAAAAATATATATACATATTGGTACCTTGTTTACTTAAAGGATGCTAAAACAGGTTTTGAATATTCCACTAAAATGTGCACTGGTGAGGATAACATTCTGATTGTCCTCATTGAATATTGTCATCAGTGCACTGTGTGGAGCTTGCAGCTGGTTGTGAAGGGTCACTTGCTGTTGTCTAGAGGCTGTTGCACACTGTTTCAATTTGTTTCAAACTGTGCAGTAAATCCCAGCATAACATTGGCAGAAAGCATCATGCAGCCACAACAGCAAGTTGTTGCATTGGCTTTAGACATTGGACCACTTGGCTGTATACACTGAAAAAATAGTTTGGAGGGCTTTACAGGTGAAGGTGCAAGTTCAAGGTGTGCTGTTCGGAGAAAATTTACTGCATGAAACTGGTTGCATCTTTCAAGCTGCACAAGTTGGCATGTGCTGGTTTTTTGATGCGGCAAACACAAACTACAGGATCACTGTCGTGGCAAATACAGCATAAGTTTGCAAGGTTATAGACCGTGAGCATGTTGACTATATTTTATACGAAAAGCTAGCCTTTGCCTCAGTGTTCGAATGGAACCTACTCTATAGGAGGAGGCGTAGGCCATCCTACTGCTGTTAATTTTGCACTGTGCTGCTCATGTAGCCAGCATCGCTCTGTAATTGAGCTTTCCCTCTTTCAATCAGCGTTTAACAGACTCACGCGAAGCTGCAGTTAATTGAGCAGGAACAGATGCCAGTGTGCACTTTTTTTTCAACAACCATCTTTCTGCACTGAGAACTGATCCCCATAATCTCGAGTCCTGTCGACTCAGAATAGTCGTCGTCATCATCATCATCATCATCATCATCATCATCATCATCATCCTGGTTACGCCCACTGCAGGGCAAAGGCCTCTCCCATACTTCTCCAACTGCCCCGGTCATGTACTAATTGTGGCGATGTTGTCCCTGCAAACTTCTTAATCTCATCCGCCCACCTAACTTTCTGCCGCCCTCTGCTACGCTTCCTTTCCCTTGGAATCCAATCCGTAACCCTTAATGACCATCGGTTATCTTCCCTCCTCATTACATGTCCTGCCCATGCCCATTTCTTTTTCTTGATTTCAACTAAGATATCATTATCTCGCGTTTGTTCCCTCACCCCCAGTCTGCTCTTTTCTTATCCCGTAACGTTACACCTATCATTCTTCTTTCCATAGCTCGTTGCGTCGTCACTGTTAGTGAACTGTACGACAAGGATAAAGGACACTGATGTTTTCTCTTTTCAAAAAGATATGCTGAAGAGATGTTACAACTGGCACTTCAAGTTTTTTTAATTCCTTTTTTTTTTGTGTTTCAAGGAACATTTGAAAGGGGGTGCATTTTGGTACTGATCAGAACCTGACTGAGCTGAGCAAACATTAAGCAAGCATTTAAGGTTGGTACAGAAAGCGCGAAATATCTACACATCCAGCTGCTCCCTGGCTGTTCCTGAGTTGCAGGGCATGGCAGAAGGCCTATGTGGTACATACCTGTATTGACGTCACTGCCGGTGGCTTTTCTTTTTCCTGGTCTTCCTCCACTGCAGTTGGTGGGCAGAGCTATGACTGAAATTGAATCGATGGTTTCTGTGCTCTGACACACACAATCTAAAAAAGAATTTGTGTTGAATTGCACTGACAGCTTTCCAATACATTGCATCTTCGAATCGCAGAACCACTTCGGTTTTACTTTAAGTGCATCTAGCCACTGGTTGATTTTGTTTCTTACATTGAGTAAAATGTAGCCTTTAAGAGCTAGGTTGCTACATTTTTGTGTAGCTGCCATTTCCAGCTCTGTTTCTCACATAGGTTCCTTAAATTTATGTTGAAAGCTCTTCAGGCTTCATATGAATTGATCCTATTTCTACAGGACCGCAACAATGCCCAGCCATCCTGTGCTGGTTTGTTCATTTGTTCTCATCTGGGCTTTGAATTTCCTGGTGTGTGGATGCATGTAGACATGGCTTATCCAGTTCACTGTGTAAGTACTTTTACATTGTTTGCTTTGCCTTTGCTCATTATAAAACAGTGATTTTCGATGCTTTTTTAACACACCTTGTCGCACATAAGGAATTCTTTTAAACTTTGGGGCTCGTTCATGTGGTGAGGCAGGGACTGGTGTTCTCAAACATGAAACAAAAGGGAAATCAATGTACCATGGTGTGGTATGTTGCAGTACTGTGCAAATTGCATGTCACGTGTGACAGTGTGGGGCTGTTCATAAAATATGTAATTCACTCACAGTGAATATGCTCACAGCTTGTGCTGTATGTGTACATGCAGTGGACAATGTGAACTAAATGACTTGTTTGTGTCTACGTGCATTACAAAGGGATGTGCAAACAAGTGATGGGTAAAAGAATTTGAACCCTGTTACCCTGAGTAACGTAAGATTGGCAAGGGGGGGGGGGGGGGGTTTAAAAGTTGTGAAATTGCTCTGTTTGAACTTGGAAATTAAAAATACTGAAAGTACTTTCCTTCAGTGAAACATAGCTAATTATAGGTCATTTGTGAAACATCTGGTCAGCGATATTGTAATGATGCCTTTTCCCGATGCTGGTGAGTGAGTCACGTTCAACGCTCTGCCCAGGGCTTCTTGACCACTCACGCACATGAAAAGCGCCGAAAGGCATTAGCATCGGAAAAGGCATCGCTACAGGATAACGGCCCTACTTAATTTTTTTTTATATGCTTGATTTGAAGGTGGAGGCACCCAATATTTTTGAGTGCCAGCTACTTGCCAAGGAACATTGACCTAGGCTTGGCTCGAGGTCTCATTAAGTACTCAAGCAACACTGCCGCGTAAAGGTTTAAGATGCCAAAGTTTTGTTACTTTTAACAATGGTTAGCAGTGGAATAATGTGTGATGGTGGTAGCAGTGTTCTTGCACCCCACAGAGTAGAAAAAACAATGAACATTTGCCAACAGAAAAAGGACTATTGTGTAGACCATTCTAAAAAATGGGTTTGCTCTTTGGAGCCAGCTCCAGAAAGAGAGGGCAGGCTGACCTTGTTATGAACCTATCGAATCACTGGCACTGCAGTGAAAATTATTCCGTGGTACATGGAAGAAATGTAGAATGTTGTCAGAGAGGCACATTATTATATGCGGGGATCACTTTTAAGTTTTCTGGAATTGCATATTGTCCGTTGCAGATAACATAATTCTAGTCCTTGAGCTGGTTTATCCATAGAGGCGGGCATTACCTGCACGAAAAGTGAAAACATATATTCAACTAATTAAAGAAAATTACTGATGAACTTTTAAAATGTAATCCCTTTACAAGTCATTGTAATTGCTGTCGCAATCAAAAGACCGACTCCCAGCTCACTGCTGCCACATGAGGCCACAACGAAGTGGCAGCGAGCAGCCGAGCAAGTGCGGGCAAGCGGTGACATAGAGCCAGCATGTAAAAAGCGAGTGCAAACAATGCCACCCCATTGCCTTTTTTTTTTTTTGGAAGTTCTAGAGAGTTGGGTGCAAAAGCTTTTCAAGTGGAAGACATAGGTTGAAACCATGGCCATTAAGAAAATTCTGAATTAACTCAAATTTTGATGCCTCGAAATATCAGTTAATGAGGTTTTGCTGTATTGCAACACGGTGGTAGCAGACATCAGTAGTCATTTGCTTCCACAGAATGAACAGTCACGTGCTTCTTTTCAGAGTGCAAATTTCATGCTGTGCACCATACAGGAACCATTTTACCATGATGGTTCAATGGTTCATATGTTCCTTTATATGCTGTGTATTGAACGTTTGTGCAAAACGTTTTGGTTTGAGTTTGGGATGGGGAGCTTGCTTGGAAGACCACCCTCTGGGCTATCTCAGTAGCTTTGGCTACTGCTGAGCACGAGGTTTGTGGCCAATGGGAGCCACATTTATAAAACACCTGAGCATTGAGGTTCCAGTGCACGTTAAAAAGCCCTAGGTTGTCAAAAATAGTTGGGAGTCCTCCACTATGACATTTCTCATAGACCGAGTCTAGCTATGAGACTTCCATCAGTTGTCATTATTGCTTGAAATACCTTCTGTGGTGGCATGAAGGGTTAAAGCTTACAAGGAAGAAAGGGAAAAGGTGTCGCTTTTATGCCATAGCAATGTAGTATGTTATGTTTGCAATTTATGCAATTTATATTAACAGCTTTGGCTCTTTTATTCCAGGGGGAAAGGGCAACAGGCTATGGAGTTGCACTCCTCCTGACCTTGTTTGGACACTGTTCAAAGAACCCACTTTTGAAAGAGCTTTCATCTTGGTGCAGTGCCAATGCAGATGATGTAGAACGGGCCACAAAAAAGATCCGGTTGGTCTAGTGTAATCTTTTTTCAAGGCTTTATTGCTAGGTGAGGCTCTAGTATGCTTTTCTTTTTCAAAAAGAAATTTCAGTCTGACATGGTGTTTTTAAATCGGAAAATGTCATGAGTGCGTCTGCTGCCCATTACATGGTGTAGCGGCCATGATGTTCGACGTTTGACTTGTGGTTGTGTGCTTACAATGTGTGTGTGGCTGTGACTTGAGTTACAATTAAACATTTTTACCCATCTGACCGTTGTGGGGCATAAGGCTTATTGGCTTGTCCTGGCTTTTCTTTATAAAGAATTTGCAATGTTCCAAGAGGCTTATGAAAGCTCGTCACTTTGTCGGATGCTTACTGACGGTATGCAAAAGCTGGCTTCAGATTCATACTACACTAAGTTGCACCAGCAAAACAAACTGAAAATGAGTTCGTAATGACTGTTAGTCCCAGGTATTTCATGCATTCAGGGTCAAACCAAATCAGCTCCCTTTGGATCCTAATTTTAAGGTAATAAACTGTAGTGGACTTGAGGGCAAGACAGCGGGTAAAATGGCCAAAAGATGTCTAAATTTGGCCTTCGGTCCACTACGGTGTCTCTCATAGCCCCAGGGTTGTTTTGAGGCATTAAACTCAGTGAATAAATCTGTATAGGTGTGGGTCCACACCTGGCATTACTAAACATTTATCTCTCAGGGTAAGGGGGGTGGCTTGCTTTCACTGGACGCTCATGCATATGGTTGCTTTGTTGTGCAAATGCCATAGGGTATTTTTCAGTATCCTTGCTACCAACTATAACTCTGATGCTGTTAATTTTATGCAGTGGAACATGCTCAGATTTTTGCAGTTCATTTTCATCTTGTAAGATGATCTACTGCTTCTCTTATGATGGGTAGTGACTTCAGTACAGGGAAACCAAGGCCTCCAATATCGCAATTAACCATTTGTTCCGCATGCAGTTGACACAATTGCACACTGCTATATAGGAGGCCATGCAAAACTCTCGCATGTGTTGTACTTTAACAAAGTATTATAAAGTTGGCACGTGCTTGGTAAAAATCTAACCTGTACACGGCTTGCCTGGCATCTGCAGTTAAAACTCGGATCTATTGAAGCCCACTTTTACAATGTTCCCGATCTAACAAAGAAATTTCCGTTCCCCGGCAGGTACCCATAGGGTTCAGTGTTGTCATCAGCCCGAATTAACGAAATAAACTTGCACCAAACCTGATTTAACAAAGTTTTTCCTGAAATAATTGAAAAAAATGGCAGTGATTTTTTGCCACTTTTGACAGAGACTGTTTCTCTTTGAGTGTGCGCTCTAACGCTATCGCGTTAAAGCATCTGGATGCCCTAGTAACAGCCCCAGCTTTATTTTGACGAGGCTGCACGCTGCGTCCATGCGTGAAATAATCTACTCTGCAGTCGGTAACGCTCTTATGTACCAGATGGCGCTAGGGGCGGCAGTGGCATCCCGGCCAGCACTCTTTCAACCATCTTGAAAAGAAAGGACACCATCATTTGTGTCGCTTCATCCGGGAACATGTCCAAGGAAAAACTTTTGATATGCGCAGGCATGGGTTAGCGGCAAATACAATGCCGCGGCACCTTTTGGGTGTCACTACGTTACAAGTTTACATTTTGAAGAGCCTAAAAATCCCTTTCTCGATTTTGTGAACTTCCCGATTTAACGAAATAATTCGAATGTGTTCATCACTTCGTTAAATCGACTTTCGACTGTACACATGTACAAAACATAGGCATACGAAGCCAAAGCCACTTATACACTTGTTTACATGCTTGACTTGGAATCATGTCAAGCTTGGGAACAAGTGCTCTTTCCCTACTGTTTTTATTTGATGTGGCATGAGTTAGCATTGGTGTGGTTTCGACATCGTTGTCAGAGAACAGTGCATACAAAGCAATTATGCACTGAATGACACATAAAATCATTACTAATGCCATAGTGGAAGACTACTGAATGTTGTCTGTTACTAAAAGGTGGCATGATTTATGGGTTTCCTATTGTTTCACCTGCTTCATAGTGCACTAAAAAAAAAAGATGAAAGTAGATACGGAGTGGTTAGCCCGTTAGTTCTCAGTATGTGAAACATCATTCAGAACTTCGAAATATTTCTATTCAGTGAAAAATTCGATTGTATAGTCTGAATTATAAGATGTTGTATATTGCAACACTGGGGGGCAGTAATGTACAAAATGGATGCCAAGCCAAGCAATCTTCATTTCGTGCCGCCTCCTTCAGCATGTATCACATGAAAAACAGTACAAAGCACAAGTCTGCTTGTTCGCAGCCTACTGAACGTAACCTAGAAAACAGCTGTGGTCCTTGTTCAAAGAAAGCATTACTAGACACTTTGAACAGGAGACGTACGTGTATCCCCCTGGGCGTGCCTTGCAGCAGTTTCACCGTACATTCCAGATGGGCCAATGTTCCTTGCTGTCTGTTCTGACATTGCGAGGGACATTCAAGCACACTTTCTTCTTGAGTGGTGTGACATTCTCTATAGAAGGGTGCCCTGTTAGATGCGTATGGTACAGGATAAGGCTTATAGCAAGCTCCGAGAGGAATTCCCTCAAGGGTGTGGTTGATGATCCCTGCTGCTGAAAGTATTTCTGCATGAACCATGCATTTACAGCAGCCATCTTCAATGTGCCAAAATAAATACATAATCATTTGGACTTTATGGAAAAGTTACAGAAATGCATTTTGTCGAGAAGGTTGACACACCCCAGCGATCTGCTGTGGGATGGAATGATCACTGGACACTCTACAAGAACATGCTTATCAAGAAAATGCTGTCCCATTTTCACAGAGGCAACTGGGTTGACACCAATACAGTTGGAAAAGAGAGTTATACAGTAGCCAACTGATTTTTCGGACCCCAAAAATTCGGACTTGATGTATATTCCAGACTTCATAAATGCACTGTCAGGGTTCCCATAGAGCTAATGCATATTCGCGACCCATTTTTCGGACAACATAAAGCCAAAAGTTTGATTTTCCGGACATAATTTGACCACTGGTATGAGTCTGAGAGCTGCCCGACTAGCTTCAGATCGGACATGAAGTGCCTTGGATCGGTATAGTAATTTGATTAGCAAGTATAGGAGGTATCCAAATGCACACGGCAGTGGTGGCGCCTGTTGTAAGAAACACCGATCTTAAAGGCCATGCTTTTGCCTGTAGCCTGTTGTGGAAGTGATTTTGAGAGCTGGAAACCGGTCATGCATGGCCAGCTTTGGACACCACCTATGAACGCCAGGTGATACTCACTATAACCATCACCATCATCAGTTTTGCCTCGGTGTCGTAGGTATTGTCATGCACGTTTTCGTCCAGTAGTGATCTGCCAACTTTTATCCAGTACAGTGCAAGTGAAATCATCGCCTGCCATCACTAGCTGCCATACAACATATCGCTATTTCAGTGTGTTGCGGCCGTTCATTCAGCACAACGCTGACATGTTTTCGACGCCATGGCCCCTGCTCTTCACGTGCCTCCACCAAATTTGTCGAAGCGTGGAAAATATTCGACCATGACGGTGGACAAGAAGGCCGCCATCATCAGGCTTATCGAGCAAGGACGGACCCAAGTCAACGTCGCAAAGGAGTTTAATATCTCCAAACAGACCTTGCCTGATTATGTGAAAAACAAAGAAAAGATCTTGTCTGCAGTCGACTAGTCGCACTGCAAAAGTAAAAAAAAATAACTGGAAAGGACAACATCCAAAGCTTGAAGAGGCCCTGTAGCTGTGGTTTAAAGGAGTCCTAGCAAAGAACCTCCCCGTTTCGGGAAACATGCTCAAGCCGAAAGCCGAGATGCTCGCTTTAAAAAGGGGCATTCAGGACTTCAAGTTCACCAATGGGTGGATCCGTGGGTTTAAGAAAAGGCACAGAGTCTCTTTCAAGAAAGTTCGTGGGGAGAGCAGTGCCGTGGATCAATCTACTGTCACGGATTACTGGACAAGTAAGTTGAAGGCTCTGCTACAAGAGTATGCTCCTGCAGACATGTTAAATTGTGACGAGACAGACCTATTCAACATGCTGCCGACCGTTCACTTTTAATGAGGCCGGCGTTGGTGGGAAGCATAGTAAGGAGAGGGTAACTGTCATGGTCGGGGCAAGCATGGTTGGCACTGAGAAGCTGCCCCTTCTAGTGATAGGGAAGGCAAAAAACCCACGTTGCTTTAAGGGTGCGAAGAACCTGCCTGTGTGGTACAGCAGCAATACAAAGGCCTGTATTACACAAAGCTTGTTCGAAGATTACGTCCGCCGTCTGGAATGGATGTTTGAGCACCAGAAGAGGCAAGTGTTAATAGTTGTAGACAACTGCGGGGCCCAATGAGGAATTGCCCAAACCCTCTCAAGTGAAGCTAGTCTAGCGGGACTCTCTGAGGAACTGTCAGGCATTGTTTGGCATATAATTGGCCTTAGTGAGGTTAGAACTGGTGACTAATCCACAAAAAGGGAGACTTTAAAGAATTGAAAAATTATAGGCCCATTAGCTTACTTCCAGTATTATATAAAATATTCACCAAGATAATCTCCAATAGAATAAGGGCAACACTGGACTTTAGTTAACCAAGAGAACAGGCAGGCATGAGGAAGGGATAATCTACAATAGATTACATCCATATCGTCAATCAGGTAATCGAGAAATCGCGGAGTACAATCAGCCTCTCTATATGGCTTTCATAGATTACGAAAAGGCATTTGATTCAGTCGAGATGCCGCCAGTCATACAGACATTACACAATCAAGGAGTACAGGACGGTTACATAAATATCTTTGGAAGTAGCTACAGAGATTCCACAGCTACCTTAATTTTCCACAAGTAGAAAGATGCCTATAAAGAAAGGGGTCAGACAAGGAGGCACAATCTCTCCTATGCTATTCACTGCATGCTTGGAAGAAGTATTCAAGCTGTTAAACTGGGAAGGCTTAGGAATAAGCATCGATGGTGAACATCTCAACAACCTTCGGTTTGTAGATGACATTGACCTGCTCAGGAACACTGGGGATGAGTTACAACAAATGGTTGAGGACCTTAACAGAGAGAGTCTAAGAGTGGGGTTGAAGATTAATATGCAGAACACTAAGATAATGAATAGCCGGGCAAGGGAACAAGAGTTCAGGATCACCAGCCAGCCTCTAGAGTCTATGAAGTAATATGTTTACCTAAGTCAATTACACACAGGGGACCCTGATCATGAGAAGAAAATTTACAGAAGAATAAAAATGCGTTGAAGCGCATTCGGCAGACATTGTCATATCCTGACTGGAAGCTTACCATTATCACAAAAAGTAAAGGTGTACAATCAGTGCATTTTACCGGTGCTGACATATGGGGCAGAAACTTGGAAACTGAAACTGACAAAGAAGCTTGAAAACAAGTTAAGGACCATGCAAAGAGCAATGGAATGAAGAATGTTAGGCTTAGCGTTAAGAGACGGGAAGAGAGCGGTGTGGATCAGAGAGCAAACGGGGATAGCTGATATTCTGACATTAAGAGGAAGCTTTAGCTCGGGTGCTCCTATCTAAATACACGTGAAAGAAGTTTTTCTCGACAACCACTGCATCGAATTTGACGAGGTTTGTTGCATTTAAAAGAAAAAGTTAAAATCTAGTGACTGTCTGTTTCGAATTTTCGTTTTAGGTCGTCAATCTTTTATTAAAATTGGTCGAAAATGGCAAATTTTCAGAAAACGAAACTATCACGTTTACAACTCTAAGCCAGCAATGAAAAATGATACCACAATTCTGTGAATTGCATCTAATAGTACATCTAAAGGGGACAAAATTGATGTGTTACACATGAATCCCCAAAAATTTAGTAAGATGTTAATACAGCTTTTGCAAAACCCTTGTACACAATGTAACGAAATCACGTAAAACAAATTGACATATCGAACTTGTCCGCTTTTAATGATCTAATGGATGCCGATTACAGAACTGCAATATCTGTTCTTGTTGTGGAGCTATTAGTTTCTAAACTTCGTGCTTCTGTTTTCCTCGTACTTCTATATATTTGAATATTCTTTTAACAAAATTCAGGCCCCAAATTGATATTCCGCTTATAACAGTCACTAGAATTTAACTTTCTCTCTCAAATGCAATAAATTTCATTAAAATCGGGCCAGGGGTTGTCTCAGAAAAGCGTTTCTGCGTTTGACATGTATTTGAATAGGCTGCGTCGGAGTTGGTCCCGAGCTAAAGCTTCCTGTTAAGAGAAAGAAATTAAGCTGGGCAGGTCATGTAATGCGTAGGTTAGATAACCAGTGGACCATTAGGGTTACAGAATGGGTGCCAAGAGCAACACGCACACACACATGGGGCTCGGAAATTTTATATAATTGTTATAAACTATTATATGGGTTCCATATATATATATATATATATATATATATATATATATATATATATATATATATATATATATATATATATATATATATATTGTTACGTGTGGAAAGACACAGACGAAAGATGCTATTTACACGCTATTTACACTGGAGCCAGGCTGACACTCGCTCGTGCCAAGGGCACCAACAAATTTCTTCGTCGTTCTCGCTTCGGCTCGTCTCTTGAGCATCGCTCGATGATATCGTAATATTACCCTCCCCCCCCCCCGCCCCGGCGGCAAAAGCACCGTCACGGTGCTGTTAAATATCCAAGGTGCATGGAGAGTTGTAGGGCTTGAGTCGGGCAACGTGGACAATGTCATTGGTTGTCACAGCGGAGGACGTAGTGGGCGTGGCTAGAACGATTTCATAGGTGACATCGGTCACTTAGCGTATCACGCGATATGGGCCTATGTAACAGGGAAGCAGTGTTTCACAAAGGCCGACTTTACGCGATGGTGACCAAAGCAACACGAGGGCACCGGGCACAAAATGGACATCACGGTGACGGAGGTCGTAGCGTTGTTTCTGCTTGTCTTGAGACACTTGGAGACGAGCGCGCGCAAGTTGGCGAGCATGGTCAGCATGGGCGATTGCATCACGGGCACAATCGCTAGTTGAAGCTGTGGCGGACGGAAGCACAGTGTCCAGTGGTAGCGTCGGTTCGCGGCCGTACAAGAGGTAAAACGGGGAAAAGCCAGCTGTTTCGAGACGGGAAGAGTTGTATTCGAAGGTAATGTAAGGTAGAGCCAGGTCCCAGTCACGGTGGTCGTCTGAAACGTATTTGGATAGCATGTCTGTAAGGGTGCTGTTCAAACGCTCAGTGAGGCCGTTCGTTTGGGGGTGGTAGGAGGTGGTAAATTTATGCTGTATTGAGCAGGCACGCATGATGTCGTCAATGACTTTGGCCAAAAAGGTGCGGCCGTGGTCTGTAAGCAATTGACGCGGAGCACCATGCATCAAAATGATATCATGTAGGAGGAAGTCCGCAACGTCAGTTGCGCAACTGGTCGGAAGAGCGCGGGTTACGGCGTAGCGGGTCGCGTGGTCCGCTGCGACCGCAACCCACTTGTTTCCTGATGTAGATTCCGGAAATGGGCCGAGAAGGTCCAAGCCGACACGATGGAAGGGCTCGGCGGGGATGTCGCGCGGCTGCAGGTAACCAGCGGGAAGTTTGGAAGGCTTCTTGCGTCGTTGGCAAAGTTCACATGCGGCGACGTAACGTCGTACGGAACGGGCAAGGCCCGGTCAGAAAAAACGGCGACGTGCACGGTCATAGGTTCGAGATAGGCCGAGGTGTCCTGCCGTTGGTGCATCGTGAAGCTCTTCTAGAACGATTGAGCGCAGTTGTTTAGGTATTACAAGTAGGAACTCAGAGCCGTCTGGGTGAAGGTTACGACGGTACAGAGTATACCGTCGCGGAGGACGAAGAGGCGTAGAGTAGCATTGGCCGGAGAGTGTTCAAAACGGTCGATGAGTGCTCTGATGTAGGCGTAATGGCGTTGCTCGTCGGCGAAATGAAGCAGCTGGGATACAGAGAATACGCAAGAAGCACAGGCAATATTGGAGGAGTCAGAGTCGTCAACAGGGTAACGCGACAAACTGTCAGCGTCTTGGCGCAGGCGGCCAGACTTGTACATTACGGAATATGAAAATTCCTGTAGCCTCAAAGCCCATCGACCAAGCCGGCCTGTAGGATCTTTTAGCGACGAGAGCCAGCAGAGAGCATGATGGTTAGTGATTACGGAAAAAGGGCGACCGTAAAGGTAAGGACGGAACTTCGCAACCGCCCAGACAACAGCAAGGCATTCGCGTCCCGTAATGGAATAGTTGCGATCCGATGGTGCTAAGAGGCGGCTCGCATAAGCAATAACGCGATCCTTGCCATGTTGACGCTGGGCTAAGACGGCATCTACGCCATGACCACTGGCATCTGTACGTAATTCTGTAGGGGCATCAGGGTCGAAGTGGGCGAGCATGGGTGGTGAGGTTAGAAGAGTGACGAGACGAGAGAAGGCGGCGGCTTCTGCAGTACCCCACGAGAATTGTACGCCTTTCTTCAAAAGATTAGTTAGGGGCCTAGCAATTATCGCAAAATCTGGAACAAAACGACGAAAGTACGAGCACAGCCCTACAAAACTTCGAACGTCTGCGGCTGTCTTCGGAACCGGAAACTCTCGGACAGCGCGAGTTTTGTCGGGATCAGGCTGTACTCCGGAAGCGTCAACGAGATGGCCCGGAAGAGTAATTTATCGGTGACCAAAACGACATTTGGACGAGTTGCAGCTTCGCCTTCAAGTATAGTTGTGAGACGCTCAACGTGAGTGGCGAACGTTGGCGAGAAGACGATGACGTCGTCGAGGTAGCAGAGGCATGTGGACCATTTGAAACCTTGGAGCAAGGAGTCCATCATACGCTGAAAGGTGGCAGGGGCGTTGCATAATCCAAACGGCATTACTTTAAATTGGTATAGGCCATCAGGTGTGATGAACGCGGTTTTTCTCTGTTCATATCGTCAACAGCAATCTGCCAATATCCCGAACGAAGATCAATAGACGAGAAATAGCTGGAACCGTGCAGGCAGGCAAGGGCGTCGTCTATACGTGGGAGCGGGTAGACGTCCTTCTTTGTAATGCTGTTCAGATGACGGTAGTCTACACAGAAGCGCCACGTGCCGTCCTTCTTCTTAACCAACACCACAGGTGACGCCCAGGGGCTCGATGAAGGCTCAATGATGTTTTTATCGAGCATTTTGTTCACATCATCTTGAATTACTCGGCGTTCCGCCAGAGAAACTCCATACGGTCGTCGGTGACTAGGCGCAGCATCGCCAGTAAGAATGCGATGCTTGACCGCGAGTGTCTGTCCTAAAGGGCGATCGTCGAAGTCGAAAATATCGCGGTAGGATGATAATACTTCGCAAAGGTCTTCAGCCTGCGTAGAGGAAAGGTCCGTCGCAAGCATTTTCTTTATGTTGGGATCGACGCCCGAGGCTGGCGCGAGGGGCATGCTAAGCTCGCGAGAGCCATCGGTCGATAACGCTGCCACGTATTGGTCGCCGAGACAATCAATGATGGCAAGGCAAATACCTTGCGGTAGAATTTGCTTTGCCAATCCAAAGTTACAGACAGGCATTCGAGTGGGGTTTGCAGTAATAGTAAGTATACTGTGAGGCACGGTGACGTCATACTGTATTGGGATGTCGGGCAGAGGTGTGACGAGGTACTCGCCATCAGGAACTGGTGGGAAAGACAACTGTTCAATGTAGGCTATGGACTTTGGCAGCAGGCGAAGAAAGCCGGTGGAGCGTAAGCGGCAGTGGGGTGCGTCAGAAGGTTCTGCGAGCATCGGCAACTCAAGGCGAAGGGTACTGGAAGAGCAGTCAATAAGAGCAGAATGGGCGGAGAGAAAATTGAGGCCGAGAATGAGGTCGTGGGGGCAATGAGCAATTACGGTGAAGAGGACAGGAGTGTGGCGGCCGGCGATGCTGACACGTGCCGTACACATGCCGATGGTAGGCACAGTACCGCCATCCACAACGCGGACGACACGTGCCGACGCTGGGGTGAGGAGCTTGTTCAGTCGTCGGAAGGCAGCACTCATAATAGAAAGATGTGCTCCTGTATCGATGAGTGCCGTGACAAGATAGCCGTCAACGTCAACGTCAAGAAGGCTTTGGTTAGTAGGTAACGTGAGCAGAGGATTTGAGGGCAGGGTCGACAACGCAGCTTCACCTCCAGAAGCTGCAGTGCCTAGTTTTCCGGCTGGGTCCGGGAGGCGATAGGCGGCGAAGAGAAGCGGTGGGGTTGGGGCGAACGAGACTGGTGGCGTCGAGGCGAGGGCGAGCGGCTGTAGCGAAGGTTCGGAGCAGGGGCATCAGCGGTAGTGGGTTCATGGCGGGTGGCATAGGGTACAGAAGGCCTAAAAGTGCGGGAATAAGTGGCGGCGTAAGTCCGAGGAGGTGGTGGCCATCGGTTGCGGCAGTGACGGGCGACGTGGCCGATGCGACAGCAGTGGAAGCAGGTCGGCCTGTCATCAGGGGTACGCCATTCGGACGGGTTGCGGCGAGATGGGGCAGAAAAGGACTGCCGGGGTCGAGGAGGGCCGCTAGATAACTGGGGAACGCTGGGTCGAGACGTAGAACACACGGTGTTCAGACCCATGTTTTCAAATTCCTGTCTGACGACAGCCTGAATCATCGCAATGGTGGTTGCTGGCGGATCGGGAGGCGTCGTGGAGAAGGCTGGCGAACAGGCGGCCTCGAGTTCGCGGCGAACGATACGGGTGACGTCGTCACAGGGGGTGGTCTGACGCGGTCGACCCTCACATGTCGACGTAGCAGCAGTGTTGGGTAGCTGCGCAATGTGGTGTGAGATACGGCGGCTCTTAGCCTGTTCAAGGCGACGGCATTCTTTTATAATGGCGTCGATAGTCGAGACGTTGCCGAAAACAAGCAAATTGAAAGCGTCGTTGGCGATGCCTTTTAGCACATGTGCCACTTTATCTGCTTCGGACATATCGTCAGCTTTACGGCATAGAGACAAGACGTCGAGGATGTAGGAAACGTATGGCTCTGTAGATGACTGAACACGACACGCAAGAGCCTTTCTCGCGTCAGCCTTGCGCCCAATGGTGTCGCCGAACAGTTCCCGTAGCTTTTCTTTGAAACTGTCCCAACTGGTTATTTCGTCATCGTGCGTTTGGTGCCACACGCGTGGGGTGCCGCCGAGATAAAAGATGACATTGGCGAGCGTAATTGTTGGGTCCCACCTGTTATTAGCACTGGCGTGTTCATAAAGCTTGATCCAGTCGTCGACATCCTGTCCCTCCAAGCCAGAGAAGACACCTGGGTCACGATGTGGGGCAACCGTGACGATTGGAGCAGCCGGACAAGCCGAAGCCGTTGCAGAGGCGGGCTCGTCACCGGGAGGCATGGCGACAAGCTCGGTGTGCCGACCACTTCGGAGTTCCGTGGTGAGGACAGGGATCGCCGACCTCCACCAGAAATGTTACGTGTGGAAAGACACATACGAAAGATGCTGTTTACACGCTATTTACACTGGAGCCAGGCAGCCAGGCTGACACTCGCTCGTGCCAAGAGCACCGACCAACTTCTTCGTCGTTCTCGCTTCGGCTCGTCTCTTGAGCATCGCTCGATGATATCGTAATAATATATATATTTCTTGCACTTGAAGAAGCTTCGTGTGACCTCGAGGAACTGAGCGCTGTAGTGATGGCATTATATGAGAATATACAAGACCTCCTAGTAGGAGACAGTACAATTTCACAGCCTGAGTCCTCTCGGTGATGTAATGTTCCTTCGTCCAATTGTCGCATATTTGGCTATCACTAGTACTGCTTCACATTCCCGGCGAAACTGCAGCCTCTCTCTCTCTCTCTTTTTTTTTCCCTGAGTCTGAGCATAAGCACTGCTGCGCATGAGCGCTGGTGATCCTGATTTCCAGTGAATCTGGCTTGGCCTCATTTTGGTTACTGAGTGAATTATACAGTGTTCCCCAACTATCATGCACCAAGACTTAAAAATAAAGCAGTAGCGTTACTCAAAGAAAACCTAGTGCAAATTGTTTCCAGTACAGTACAGTGGAGTAGCCGCCAGTAATTCTTTCGTTACTGAGATTCAATTCGGTAACTGTAATTAATTATCTAACTCGAGAAGTACTGTCCTAATTGTCAAAGTGTCACTGACTCATTTATAGGCACCCAAAATGACATATGAGTGTGGTGTTTTCAGCGACGTACTAAAATTACGTGTGATTTCTTTCGACTGCCAAAGAAACCTCACGAAATATGCAAAATACCAAATCAGTGCGCTCACACCCGCATCATAAAGCAGCGCCCTGAAATAAGCTGAATGAAAGCAACTGTATTGCCTGTCGCAAACTCGAAGAGACAGCACATCACCTTGATAATGGTACGGAAGGAGTACCAACAGTAGGTTTTGTGGCTTTGCAGCTATTCCTTCCTCTCATTTCTACGTCACACTTATCCGTCTCTCAAGGTCGTCTTATCACATTGATAACAAAAGCCTCTTGATAACACGGCCGAAGCGCCGCTCAAAAGCAATGTAATAGGCATAGGATGTTTCAAGATCCAAGCTTTGCTCGCACTACATCGAAAGAGTGCGTGCGAAGCTATATTTTGCTCCAGAAACTTGCTTCGGACCAAAGCCAAATTAAAGTGACCGTTTTATTTTTCATGAAAATGTATACGTGCTGCAAAAACAGGTTCATGTAAAAAAAATAAAAGTGAAATAAACGGACCGGGAAGCGACCAACGTGTAGAGAATAGACAAAACCGATGCGTTCAAGTAAGTAAATATTCCGCTTCTAAATGAGCCGAATCGGCAATCAAGATGTCTGCACAAAAAAAAAAAAAAATCAGATGATAAGGGCACACTGAAATCTATGAATTCATAAGCTCGTGAACACCAGCTGCTGCATAGAGGACATGTTCTAATAGGTCTCCTTTTGCAGCTACGCACTAATGTGTCCGTTATATCACATCTTCAGTGGTTTTCTTGATGACTGACGCCGGAATTCTACGGCAACCATCCGTTATCCTTGTCTTGAGCTAATCTGACATCCGTCTCAATCATGTAAGTACGATCTTTCGGGTAACCCCAAAGAAAGAAATCGAGTGGAGAGGTCAGGTGACCTAGCCGGCCAATTTACAGGCCCGTGCCTTCCAATCTATTGCGCATGAAAAGTTGCATCCAGCTAGTTTCGTGCTTGGCTGCTGCTTTGTGCAGGTGCCCCATCTTGCTGATACCACAGAAGTGGAAGACGTGACAGCAAGACTTCGCTGAAAAAAACATCCACTACTCCAAGTATTTCGTTCACGTAACGCTGTCCAGTCAGTGCGTGATCAAAGAAGGTGGGACTGATTATAGCACCGTCGTAAATTTCGAACCACACATTGAATGACCACTGGTTCTGGTGCCGATTGCACTTCACCCAGTGTGAATTGTCACGCCAATAGTGTGCATTATGCAAATATATCTGGGTGTTTCTGTGAAAATTGGCTTCATCTGTGCACGTGATGTTGCTCAAAAAGTCCAGTGACTCGTCGGCTTTTGTGAGAACCCAATTCGAGAAATCTAGACGATTCTACAGGTATCTATCTTCCGAGCACTGGTGCTAATTAAGGTGGTACGGGTGAAAGACCATCGTTTAGAATCATCCAAACTGATGACTTGGAAATTGGTACCTGGCGTTGCATGCTCCAGGGTAGCGTATCGTACTGCTGGCGAGAAGTAGCGGCGCCTGTCTATCGAAGCTCGACCGACGTTACTTATTGGGTAGCGTGGCGTTGTCGGCGGGCTCCGGTAGACCATGGCGACCAAGCAAGGGCGTAACGATTTTCTAGTGCGAAACTTGCACGGTTTATTCAAAGGTAGATGAAAGAAAATGAGAAGAGCATGAAGTGATGAAAAGTACATTTCGGAGCCCCTTAAATAGGCTTTCTACAATCGTGGGTGGGATCTTGCTTCCGACGATGTCACGTGACCGGCACAGAAAGAGGGCCCCTCCTCCTCTGGTTATACCGATCCTGCTGAAAGGAAGACGTCGTCCCGCCTCCTGGAATTGTAGACGCCTGTCCGCCTCTTCTGCGCTTTGCGGGTTCGTGGAAGTTCTCTTCTAGGTCCAATTCGAGGAAAGGGCCTCTCTAAACACGCGCGCGCACGCACGCACGCACGCACGCACACACACAAAAGAGGCCTGTACATTGCGGGGCTTCCGGCAGACGGGGCACACTCGAGACGGTCATGGTGAATTAGAAAGTCACGCTTCATTTCGACGAGGCCTGGTAAAGAGAAAGTTCTTTCTGCACGTGGATCAGGATGCCCACAATAGCAGGCGAAGTCACGCCTCATTTCGACGAGGCAGGATGAAATGGTCGGTTGAAATTCCTTTCAACACGTGGTGTCAGACGCCAACCCTAACACTGGGTGGCGACGTCCCGCGCGCTAGCATGAGGGTTTGAGGCCATAAATGCTAGAACATACGTGCATAGGCTAGGACTCAAAGATGGAGTCCTACGCCGAGTTTCTTGAAGCTGCCGGTTTGTCTCGGGTATCATCATTTCTGATGATAGTCGATGCATTTGGTCTACCACCACACTTCCATGTCTGATATATGTTTGCGGCCTTACTCTTGTTCTCATTCTCAGCTCCCAAAGCAAGGATCATTTTTACCTTCTGCTCATTAGAGAAAGACATGGCGACTACACTCTTAGGCAAAGTTACACCCTTTGGCTTGCCCCTTCTGCCACACAACAATAATCGTAATCTGCCTTGATGCGTTTCCTTTGTTTAACGCTGCGAGCTCGGTACTTTCCAGTAACGAACAGCACGCGCGTTATCAGCATACAACAGTTTACACCCTTTGGATTGCCCCTTTTGATAACGCGCGTGCCGTTCGTTACTGGAAAGTTCCGGCCTCGCAGCGTTAAAGAAAGGAAACGCATCAAGGCAGATAACGATTATTGTTGTGTGGCAGAAGGGGCAAGCCAAAGGGTGTAACTTTGCCTAAGAGTGTAGGATGAAACGAAACGCACCTTTAAACCTTTGCACTGACCTCAATTCGCTTTTGTGGTGATAGTTATTGTGGCAAAAAAAAAAGAAAAAATATCGGTGCACTTTATCTACGCTGAGACAACAGCTATCACAGCTTGTTTCCAAGAAACACCAAACGCAATATGTTACTTCGGCGGGGGCGTGGCAGATAAGGCACTCGCTCGATCACAATGTTATTCTTTATTTCCTTTATTTCGTTCTGAATAACTCAGAGGGAACCCGTTCGAGGGCGCTGCTTTATGATCCGGGTGGGAGCGTAGTCACGTGGTATCCTCCATATTTCACGGAATTTATTTATCTTTTCGAAAACATTTGTGCGAAATTAGTACGTCACTGAAAATACCGCAGTTAGATGAACCTTGGCTGTGCCTACAAATGCCTCATTGACAGTTTGATAATTAGGATAGTATGTCTCGAGTTAGATAAATAATTATAACTACCTGATTAAAACTCAGTAACGAAAAAATTACTGGCAGCTACTTCACTGTGCTACAAACAATATGCACTAGGTTTTCTTCAAGTAACGCATTGCTCTTCTTTCAAATCTTGGTGCATGATTGTTAATTGGAACCTTTCGAAATAATTTTTAATTGACCAGCTCCATCTCTTTCAAAAATATAATAAACTTTGTCCTGTGTGTATATTTAAATATATTGTGTAGTGGTGTATTGCGTTTACAGTGGAAATTTAAAACAATGTTCAAGTGAGAAAATACAGATGAGGCAGCCGCCGCTAGTGTTTCTAATGTGTGTGTCCTCCTATTGTCAGGATTTGGAGAAATAAAACGAAAGTATGAATTAAAAGCCATGCATGTCCGTGCCAACAATGATGCACCCTATTCACCACATTAAAATTGAAAGTGAAAAGGTCGAGGAAAGTCAAAAGAAACCTCAAATGATGTGGATGAAAGAGCTCTGGTAATGGCACTTTAGGTGTGTGTGTCTTTGGCGGGGGGGGGGGGGGCTCAGCCCCCCTCCGGAAAACTCCAGGAGGTTAGGGCCCTGGAGCCCCCTCCGTAGTCGGCGCCTATGGAATGAGGCAAACTTAATGTGGCTTGTGTAAGTTTTGTTATATATAGAGAATGCTCTTTTTTAGGAATTATTCTTCACCGCTCTTTAATCAAACATTTGCATGGTGTGGCCTGGAAAGTGGGATTTTTTTTACTATATAAAAGTAGGAGAGCCCATGTCTCCTTTTCTCACCTGGCCGTAGCTGCACGTGGCTGTCCGGGCGACTGAGCGTATACGCTGCTCGCGTGTCGCTTCGTAGAGCAATCTACAGTGGACGCATTGCTGCCAACTCCAGATAAATTTCCTTAGATCTAGGGATTTTTGGTGTTTAGGATTTTTTTTTGTATCCAGGGAAAACTTGTGAAGGAAAGAAAAACTTGTACTGCAAGAAATTACGCTACCACATCATTTAAGCTGGAGTGCAGCGACTTCGTTAATAAAGTTTATAAAAATAAACTTGACAATAAATTTAGACTACGCTTTCGCAGTCGATCTGCATAACAAAGAAGTATATTGCCAAGTGAACAACCATATGCATCCTAATAAATAGGGAAATCTAGATAATTTCTTTATCCGATTTAGGGGATAACAGGTTTCAGAGGTTGGCTGCACTGAGCGCATGTAAAGGTTAAGTATGAGTGAGCCGAGATGGCTGATGGCTTCACACGCTCCGTCTTCCCGCACGCATATTGTTGGAGGTCGCATAATCTAAAATTTCCGAGGTACGGTGAAGCAAGAGACAGCACAGAGCATTCGCTCTTTTGCGCTGTGACAGCATTGTGTTCCCGGTGAGCGACACCAAACTTAATTATTAAGCTACTGTCATAGAATTTATACGGCTGATGAAACTAAGATGCTTGCTACGTGTAATTGTCTAATACATTACTATCGCCGTGAATGCTTCACCTTTCGGGCGAAGTTGCGACTTATTTTCCTTTGTGCTTGCTTAGTACTATGTGTGTGTGATACCGACTGGCGTGGAGGAATGAAATAAAACTAGGAGGGGACATTCCGTCAAGCAGCTAGCCTCCACAAGCCAACTTGCCATGAAGCCATTCATGCTTTTTCTCCCAAGAAGTCTGCCCAACACGTGACTCTGTGCTCGGAGGACTCGGTCTGGAGTGCTTGGTTCCCGGCAGGTTTTGATAGACGCGCGCTTGTTCAGGTGCTTTTAGAGCGCACACTATAGGTGCCTTGCCAACTGCATTGTGCGCATTTTCTCCCTATGTGCTTGTGAAACTTTGGTTTGTTGCAACGTATAATTATTGAAATTATTGTCTTCGTTGCAATGTGCGAGTGTGTCTGTCAGCCGCACGTTGCAGAATGTGCTCAGTGCACGAAGAGCGTGTACGGAGCGCGGCGGTGGAAGGCACTCAAACTTGCCGCGACATGCTCACGTATGAGACTGACCCTTTTTGGCATGAAACAAAGACTATGACGGAGCGTCACCCATGGCTATCTTAAAGCCTAGCAAAAAAAAAAAAACTCATGGTCCGATGGTTCGCAATTATCAATGATTTACTAATGGCAGCTGCGTCAGCAGGAGGTCATGGTATGAGAAAGCAGGTGTACATGTACAAAGCATGGATGCAAGGGGGGGGGGGAAGAGCAACACAAATAAAACCATCGAACCCATGCTTTTAAGTCTCACACACACGGCTCACACACACGCACACACACACACACACGCACACACACACACACACATAGATGCAATGGTCCGGAGCCGACGTCAAAGGGGCTTCGTAGAACTCTGAGCCGTCCCGGGTAGCGTGCCCGAGTAGCACATTGTCTTGCGTCTTGGTCGGCGCGTGGGAAGGAGCCTTCGTCGGCGTTCCCGCGGCAACTCCCCCACTCATAGCAGAACAGGGCGGCGTTGTCGTGTTGCGCACAAAGCCTGCTGCGTCGAACTCGGAGCCCTCCCGGGTGGCGAGCCCGGGTAGCACATTGTCTGGTGTCTCGAAAAGCGCGTGGGGAGGTTCCGCCAATTACCCCCTCCCCCCTCGAGAACTCCCCTAAGCTGACCCCTCGCCACGTGGCTGCCGGTCATCCGCAGTTCTCTGAAGTGCGCCACCGTCGCGGTTGGATCGGAACACGTGCAGCGGGCTGAAATAGCTGCAGGCCGACCCTAAGACTGCCTAATGAGACAACTGCGATCTTCACGGAGGAAATGAGACGTCTATTCCGTCACGCCGACGCCGAAATGGCCGAGGAGAAGAAAGTCCGCCTACTCATGCGTGGTGGGAAAGAGGAACGTTTTGCCGGAATGGTACGAAGCCCACCGAAGACCGTCGACGAGTTTCTTCGCGAGGCCACCAGCATCGAGAAGACACTCGAGATGCTAAACCGGCAATTCGATCGCAGCACGAACTCTACAAACTACGCCGGGGTTCAATCACTGGCTACCGACGATCTACGCGAGACTATCAGAGCGGTCGTACGGGAGGAGCTGCAGAAGTTGTACCCAAGGTCGCAGTCCCAAGTGGATCCAATCGCTGAAATCGTCAAAGAAGAGGTTCAGCGATCGCTTGGAGTCCCTGAGGCGCAACCACAATCACCGCAACCTCAGCCGGAAGCGATGACCTACGCCGCCGTCGCCCGCCGTCAAGGTCCCCCTCCGCAACAACGCCAGGGCCCTGTAACGCCGCAATTCCGTCGTCTACCGCCGCCGCCGCCAGCACGCCCACCCGTCGCCCAGCGCAGCTACGCGAGGAAGACGGATATTTGGCGAGCCCCCGACCACCGCCCGCTCTGCTACCACTGCGACGGAGCCGGCCATGTGTACCGCCGATGCCCATATCGCTACCTGGGATTGCGAGGGTTCGCCGTCGACGCACCGCGCCCTCGGGAAGGTGAACGCCCTCGTGACATAGCTGACTACCTCGCCGCTACTCAGTGGAGCCCTCGACGACCGTCCCGTTCGCCGTCACCAGGCCGCTACCTGTCGCCGCAGCGCCGACCATACACCGGCCCAGACGGGGCCGCTCTGCGAGCGCATATCCGGAAAACTAAAAGCAGCAACCGATGGAGGTGCGGTTGCTGTTCGTAGAACTGACGAAGATCCTCCGCCGCCGATGAAGACGCCGAAGAGACCATCTCGACGACATAATAACGACACGCCGCCGTCCCGACGAAGCCAGGAAGCAAAGACTACACCGACGAAAGACGACTTGACGACGCAGCCGTGATCCGACGCCAAGACCTAACTGCAACGCCAGACAAAGAACCACCGACCTCGACGTGCTTCTCGACGGCCACGCAGTTACCGCCTTAGTGGACACAGGGGCTGATTACTCCGTAATGACTGGACACATCGCCGCCCAGTTGAAGAAAGTTAAGACCGCATGGGAAGGCCCTCAAATTCGGACCGCTGGAGGACACCTCATCACGCCGACTGGAATCTGCACGGCAAGAGTAACCATTCATGACCGGACTTACCCTGCCACTTTCGTTATCCTCCAACAGTGTTCACGAGACGTAATTCTCGGTATGGACTTCCTGAATCAACACGGCGCAATCATCGACCTGAAGTCGAAGTCCATAACGCTGTCGGAAGATAAAGCGATACCGCCGGAGAGCCCTCGTAGTCACCACGCCTTGAGTGTGCTCGAAGATCAAGTGAGCATCCCGCCTCGCTCCAGCATTGTTATTTCGGTCGGCACCGAAACACCCGCTGACGTAGAAGGCGTCATCGAAGGCGGCCAACGTCTACTGCTAGACCGTGAAATTTGCGTCGCAAGAGGGATCGCTCGACTGCATGGAAGGAAAACTGAAGTGTTGCTGACAAACTTCAGCCAGGAGTTCAAGCACATCAACAAGGGCACGACGATCGCGTACATCGAGGAAATTCTGGAAACCAGTAATGCGTTTGTCCTGTCGGATTCCGCCGCATCTACCCCGACGACCATGGTTCCCGAACCAGACTACGACATTAATCCAAGTATCCCCGTGATTAAGCAACAGCAGCTCAGAAGTCTGCTCCGATGATACAAAGGCTGCTTTCCGACGTCATCGAGGATTCGACAAACGCCAGTCGCCAAGCATCGCATAATCACCGAGGAGTGCGCTCGACCACTCCGCCAGAGCCCTTACCGAGTTTCGCCTCGAGAACGTGAAGCTATAAGAGAACAAGTCGACGAAATGCTGCGCGACGACATCATCCAGCCGTCGAAAAGCCCGTGGGCATCCCCTGTTGTCCTGGCGAAGAGAAAGGACAGAACCCTACGTTTCTGCGTCGATTATCGTCGTCTGAACAAGATCACGAAGAAGGACGTATACCTCCTCCCACGGATAGACGACGCATTGGATCGGCTCTGCAACGCTAAATACTTCTCGTCGATGGACCTCAAGTCTGGCTATTGGCAAATAGAAGTCGACGAAATAGATCGCGAAAAGACCGTCTTCATCACCCCAGACGGCCAGTACGAGTTCAAGGTTATGCCATTTGGACTGTGCTCGGCGCCTGCAACGTTCCAGCGCATGATGGACACGGTTTTAGCAGGATTGAAGTGGCAGACCTGTCTCGTTTACTTGGATGACGTCGTTGTCTTCGCCGGAAATTTCGACGATCACCTTAGGCGGCTTGCAACAGCACTAGAGGCCATCAAGTTATCAGGGCTCACTCTGAAGCCAGAAAAGTGCCGCTTCGCTTACGACGAGCTTCTGTTCCTAGGCCACGTTATGAGCAAGTCTGGAGTCCGCCCCGACCCGCAGAAGACAGCTGCCATCGCAAAGTTCCTGCAACCCATCGACAAGAAGGCAGTGCGTAGATTTCTTGGCATGTGTTCCTACTACATGCGATTTGTCAAGGACTTTTCACGCATCGCTGAGCCGCTAACACAGCTAACTAAATGTGACGTCGAGTTCAAGTGGGAAACGCCGCAGGCCGACGCATTTCAAGAACTCAAACGACGCATGCAGTCGTCGCCCGTACTTGCGCACTTCGACGAGCACGCCGATACCGAAATACACACTGACGCCAGTAGCCTAGGCCTCGGTGCCGTCCTAGTCCAGAGAAAAGATGGACATGAACACGTGATAGCTTACGCTAGCCGGTCGTTGTCAAAAGCGGAAGTCAATTATTCTACAACCGAAAAGGAATGCCTCGCCATCGTTTGGGCTGCAGCGAAATTTCGCCCTTACCTATAGACCGTTTTTTCGTAGGCGCCGCCATATTGTGAACGCAGTGGCGCCGCCTATGAGCAGCGCCATACTGGCTTGGGTAAAAGCGGTCTTTTGCATGGCAGGTATACGCTCGGCGGTAGGTTCTGGCGTTTGTTTTCGCGGTCGTGCGGTCTGTTTAGTATGACGTGCGTCTTCTACGTGGTAAACGGTTCTGTGAGACGTGCTCAAGTGGTTTAAGGCGTAATGGCCGGAATTTATGCTGGCGTTGAGGTGGACGGAACACGCAGCGCGATGTGTGCACGCATATTTGAGCCTACAATCAGCCTCGGAGATCAATTGTGTATTTCTGAATGTACCAATCACTAATGTGACCTTATTCTAGTATTATCCTCTATTTGTTAGCTGCGGTTAGGAGCCATGAAACATACGCGATGATCGTAACATGGTCGGCTACGATAGGAGCTGTGATGTTATACTTTTACAAGCGTTCAAACTGTTCGCTGCAGGTTACATTGCGTGACTATACTTGGTTCGATGGATCAGGTTTCCGCCCCTGAATAAAATAGTTTTGGCAAGTAATACCAGCATACCTTACAGTCTGAATTAAGCTTGTCCAGAAAAGAGACTGTTTACGAACTGCGCGAGCGTCCTAAGCAGTGGTAGGTGCTGGACTACATATATATTTGTTCTATATACCGCATGGTCCAAGCATACGGCATCAGCGGTTATATATTTATAAACGTTGTGCGGCGTGATTATGCGAGGTCCTATTGCGGCGTTAGCTCGTTTTCTCTTGCTTTTTTGAGAAACAGGATGATAAACGAATTTTCTTTTCGGTTGTGTTCGTTCCGTTCTCTACGACGCACTCACACGTATTACGGAAACTTTGTCCTCAAAAATAGGCATCGCATTCTTTTTATGCGATCCCTCTCATACATTATAGCAGTATACAGGCCAAAAAGGCAATGCCGAAGCGCACAGCTTACATATGTATCGTGCTGGTTCACCAACCGCAGTGATCGCTGTGTTGAGCAGCGCCATCGGCCTCATGCAGGAAGGCTAGCGTGGACATATAGTAATTTCAAGCCTACTAGACTTGAAATGCGTGAGAACGATGCCGGTGCATCACAAATCTTTGATAGCGCCTGCCGCTTAGATGTTTCGTGGTTGCCTTATGTTGGCCGTGCACGAGCATGCGCTCTTATGCTTTATGTTTTACTCCCTACGCCAAGCGATCAGATAATGAGCAGATTTACCATTTCATGCTACTAATACAGAGACGCCGTTTCTCTTCGTTGAATTAAAACCGTTAAATGCAAAAGAGTTCACAACTCACAGACGCACCACGGCTGACGATGCGCATCGCGTGTTTGCGCCCCCAAGAGATATTTCCGCGTACTGTAGTTACCGATGCACTGAAAGGCTTCCCTGACGACCTTATATGAACGGACATGGCTTAAATTTGAGAAAGTACCATCTAAAACATCTCCAAATCGTTCGGCAGCACGCGACAGCAATACTTTCAAGCAGCGCCGCACCGGATCGCCCAAGCCAGAGAGGAGGAAAGGCTCCCCGCGCGCCCTATCCTCCTCGCCCGATGAAACGGTCTATATGGCAGGCCATTCAAAGTGGTCAGCGACCATCACGCGTTGTGTTGGCAAGCTAACTTAAGAGACCCTTCAGGACGGCTGGCACGGTGGAGCATCAGACTACAAGAATACGACATCACTGTAACGTACAAGTCTGGACGAAAACACTCAGATGCCGATTGCCTATCACGCGCCCCCATTGACCCGCCGCCGCAAGATGATGAGGATGACGACGCCTTCCTTGGAATAATAAGCGTGGAAGACTTCGCCGAACAGCAACGAGGAGACCCGGAGCTAAAAGCCCAAGTCGAGTATTTGGAAGGGCACACGTACCGACGTTGTCCCTAGAGCATTTAAGCGTGGATTGTCTTCATTCACGCTTCAAAACAACCTACTCGTGAAGAAGAACTTCTCACCAGTCCGCGCCAACTACCTTCTTGTTGTTCCGTCGGCGCTGCGTCCAGAAGTACTGCACGCCTTACATGACGATCCGACCGCTGGGCACCTCGGTTTCTCCCGGACGCTATCGAGGATACAAGAAAGGTATTACTCGCCGCACCTAACCGCCGATATCGCCCGTTACGTCAAGACATGCCGAGACTGTCAGCGACGCAAGACACCACCGACAAGGCCAGCGGGATTACTTCAGCCGATCAAGCCTCCTTACCGACCTTTTCAACAGATCGGGATGGACTTGTTGGGACCGTTTCCGACATCAACTTCCGGAAATAAGGGGATCGTCGTGGCGACGAACTATCTCACCCGCTTCACTGAAACAAAAGCTCTACCGAAAGGCAGCGCAGCCGAAGTGGCGAAATTTTTCGTCGAGAACATCATGCTGCGACATGGTGCTCCAGAAGTCCTCATCACCGACAGAGGAACGGCTTTTACAGTAGAGCTCACGCAAGCCATTCTACAATACAGCCAGACAAGTCACAGGAGGACAACTGCCTACCATCCGCAGACGAATGGTCTCACGGAGCGCCTGAACAAGACCCTAGCCGACATGCTAGCAATGTACGTTGACGTCGAGCACAAGACGTGGGATGCAGTCCTGCTGTACGTAACATTCGCTTACAACACGGCGGTGCAAGAAACAACACAGATCACGCCATTTAAGCTGGTTTACGGCAGGAATCCGACGACGACGCTTGACGCCATGCTACCGCACGTCAGTGACGAGGAAAATCTTGACGTCGCTACCTATCTCCAGCGCGCCGAAGAAGCCCGACAACTCGCCCGCCTGCGGATCAAGAACCAGCAGAGGACCGACAGCCGACACTACAACCCCCGACGACGCTTCGTCGAGTACCAGCCCGGCGACCGTTTTTGGGTATGGACCCCGATACGCCGACGAGGACTCAGTGAGAAGCTACTGCGACGATATTTCGGACCCTACAAGGTCATCCGACGTATTGGCGCACTGGACTATGAGGTCGTGCCAGACGGCATTTCGCATTCACAGCGGCGCCGCGCACGATCTGAAGTGGTCCACGTGGTGCGCCTTAAACCATTTTACGGACGCTGACGAACTTCCTTATTTTACCCGCCGTGGTTGCTCAGTGGCTATGGTGTTGGGCTGCTGAGCACGAGGTCGCGGGATCGAATCCCGGCCACGGCGGCCGCATTTCGATGGGGGCGAAATGCGAAAACACCCGTGTGCTTAGATTTAGGTGCACGTTAAAGAACCCCAGGTGGTCAAAATTTCCGGAGTCCTCCACTACGGCGTGCCTCATAATCAGAAAGTGGTTTTGGCACGTAAAACCCCAAATATTATTAACTTCCTTATTTTGTTGTTTTCTTTGCTACGAGTGCTTTTCTTTATTACTTTCGTTTGTTTGCAGCATCGGGTCGATGCTTTTTAAGAGGGGGGTAATGACACGTGTACTTATCTTTATCGGGCGACCACGTTTCGCTGCCTAACAAATGTTATCGCACAGCGCGGGACGCGCCTGCATCTATCCGAAATTTCTGGAAAGTTATCGATGCTTCTATCCGCTTTCTGTTGTCGCCGAACCTTATGTTATCTGATTTCATCGCCTGACGCGAATGGTGTAGAACTTTGTGGAAGGCACGCGGGTCCCAACGATTAGTCTGGAACATTCGACGATTGATGTATAAAAGCCGACGCGCTTGACCCGTTGATCAGATTTTCGACGATCGCCGACCGTGTTCGCCGCTATCGTTGTGCTATAAGTGTAGCCTGTCTTGTGGGCAAAGGTTCGCCCAATAAAAGTTAGTTTTGTCGTTCACAGTATTGCTGCTGTGTTCTTCAACGTCACCACCACGTGACAATATAATCCCTGACAACATGTGCACAAAACCTACCAGGGATATCTCAAAAATGCATCAACATCCCATGTCCCCCACCGGACGTTATACGGGCATCCTGTGGATCTCACAGGGGATTATGCAGGAAAGATGTTCCGAAAAACGTCCCTTGCAGGACTTCCTCTGTGCGGGTTGTAACTCGCATATACAGGGTGTCCCAGCTAACTTTAGCCACAGTTTAAAACTATGCGAATGCCACGTAGCTGGACAGAACCGAGCTAATATTGTTTGCCGTCGCTTGGAGATACTCAAATAATTTTTTCATTCTGCCTAATCAGATAATTAGTGTTAATTCTCAAATATTATAGTTAGGTGAAAAGTGTCAATGAGAAAATTGTAGAGCGACATGAAAAACTCCCTATACAGCTTTCTGTTACTAAATACGTTCTACATAAACGTGTTTTTCCGAGCGTGAAAGAAGCCCGCAAATGCATACAAAATTGCCGCATGACTGGCCAATCGAGGCACCTTGCGTGTATTCGCATGCGGCCTTCACGTTTGGAGAAACACTTTTATGTAGCAGGTATTGAGCAACAGAAAGCTGTATCGGGTGTTTTTCATGTCGCTCTACAATTTTCTCATTGAAACTTTTCATCTCATTATAATATTTGAGAAGTGGATTAATTAGGACTAATGATCTAATTAGGCGGAATGAAAAGCAATTAAGTATCTACAAGCGACGGCAAACAATGCTACCTTGGTTCTGTCCAGCTATGTGGCATTTACATTTTTTAAACTCTGGCTAAAGTTGGCTGGGGTATATGTTACGTGAACTCTGTTATCACTTTCTTGACTTTGCATCGGTTTTAGCAGGTCCTGTAACACGGGGAACACAGAATTAAGATTCATTACGTTTGTTAGTGCGTTTATAACCAGATTGAAATTGTTTAATATAAAGGATCGAGCCATTCTTATTAGCTTAGTGGGCGTATTATCCGACTTCAGAACATTCTTTTTCCTTTAGCGCGGCGCTTTGTTTCGCAAGATTGCTATGGCATGTTGCTCGTGAAACCGAAATAACGAGGGTTTAATTGTTTGTTTTACTTCAACTTTTCATTGTTAGTATTTAATTTGTTATCATCGAAATACCAATAAAAATAAGTGTTGTGTAGTGACTGTTTTTATCTAGAAATTGAAAATGCATATAAATATTCTGGTCGTTTCTTTTAACGCACCATCATCATCATTTTCTCTCGTATTAAGCCACGGAGCCACGTTTTGAACAAAAGCAGAACTATGCAGAACCAGAGAGAAAATTCAACAAGAGGGGACACTCGGCGAAAACTGGCAGCAGGAAACACGTCACGCGTAATGTTCACACCATCTGTTAGCTGACGCGAGCATCGGAAAAAAAGAATGTGAAATGAACTTACAACGTTTCATTTATTTTTTATTCTTTCCCGCTGAAGCTAAAGAGTTTTGCTTATAGATGAACTTGTACTTTGCGACTTATTTTTATTGCGTTACCGAGCAACAACGTAACGGCCAGCCAGACGTGCCAGATGCATGCGTCATGCGCCAGACACCATAGAGTTTCCTTCTTTATTGTATGAAACTCTATGCCAGACACCGCAGACACGCCACCGAAGCGAGAGAGGCCGGCGGTGCATGTGAAGTTCGCCTGTTCAGCGACGCGTTTCTTTTGGATGTAGCCTGTTTGCTAGGCTCCCGGCGTATTCTTGCGTTCCTTATGCTCTTCGACACGGCACCAATGCACTATTGGACTACGGCAAGGCGAGAAATTTTGTTTGACAGTCTGCGACGCATTTCAAGCAATTTAGGCTTTTAGCATAGCTTTTACGGCACGAAACCGAAACTTGTTACGCAATTAGCGAAAAACAGCTAGGCCGTCTTTCATGCGTCTTGTCGCAGTTGAGTTAATGACTTGTACTGGGAGATGTTTGAGACGCTTTCTTTAGGCCGCAACATTATTGACTTATTTTGGTAGTTTTTTGGCACACTCGCCGCACCCGGCTTTGTGACGCACTGAAAAGCAACTGGGCCGTGTGACGCAGTTAGTTTCGCGTGTACTAAATCGTGCTGGTACAAGTTCGTGACGCTTTATTTCCGTGACCCCCAACATTATTGTAATTAATTTCTGTACTTTTTGGGGTATTTTTCAAGTACATGACCATAAGGAGGTGAAAGCGCACAGCAACAAACATCTATCATCCTGAAGAGCCTGCTATCTTCGAATTTTGCCGCACAGTACAGCTGGTTCGGAGCGAAAGGGAAGAGGTTCACTGACCTGAATATCTGCAAGATGATGTGTAGCAAGTTATTTTTCATTACGGAAGTTTTTGCTCTGCGTTTCTTTCATTTCTCATTGTTTATTTTTAATGTTTCATTGTGTATAATATTCCTAAATCACCTGAGGATATTTGATAAAACTTGCGCACACACCCACGCAATGCCTGTGCAGAATGCGAAGGCACAATGTGGATAACCCACAAAGCACTTGTTACTGTGAGACAACTGGGTGCAATCACTGGTGGGTCTATATTGTATGCTATTTTAAAAACTAGCTTATATGTCAATAATAAATGACTACCAAGTGCATCATTATTCAGGAAATTTGAGCAAGCGAGTGGTAGTAATGGTTGTGCAAGTTTCTGCTTTTCAATCCAAAGATGCCCTACTGGATTTAAAAAAAAACAATGGACGTTTTTGATGAGTGTGCAGGCAGCCTGACCAATGACAGATCCTTCAGCGCCATCCTGAAAGATAAAAAAGCACGCATGTCATGGTTTCGACACGCTCCTGAGAGGGCGGCAGCAGAGAGATGACTCAGCGTGAAGAAACCCATTTTGTGGTACGGTTATCATTTGACAATCATTTTTATGATACTCATTCTTTTTTCCTTTTAGTGCAACGTAAAGGCTTTCCAGTTCATTCATTGTCCATTTATGCAGTTGTAATGAGAAAAAAAGTTGTGGAACATTTACCTGAATCGTTCGTTAATTATGTATGTATCCCACACTTTGTGGGAGCTCAGGGAACGCTTAAAAATTAAGCATGCTGATTTTTATGTTCACAGTAGTTGTATATATTATAATGTTCACTGCTTTGGACATAATAAAAGTATTTGTTGTGTGGGTGTTGCTTCCAGAGTTTTTGAACTGGCGGCTCCATGGCAGAACCGATGTCTGAGAATTAAAAACATGCACCATACATATCAAGCACTATATGCAGTATGCACATTCTAGACTTGCCCTTCTTCCTCATTCTCCCGTTGAAAATCTCTGTGACACTCCAGTTTCTGAGAAAAAACAAGGCATCTAACATCCCAATCAAGTACTACAAGCAGTCACTTGGGGACATCCCAGGGAGGTCGTTTTTTGTCTCACTTGGGTAGCGTTCGAGATTAATCTCAAACATCCCCAGGATGTCCACAAAATCCAATATCGGACATCCTTCTTATGTCCCTACGTTGCCTTTGTGTTGTTGGGGAAGATACCTATATATAACTCCTGGTTATCAATAATCACAGATAACCATTTATGTTCCATAGATGTCCACATGACATGATGGTTTAAACATTGCACACACCCTATAGTTATCTTGATTTATCCAAACAGCATTACAAATACATACTATGGATATTATAAGTACGATCCAGATCACGTTGCTGTAACGATATCCCAATATAGGTCTATAGAACACCTAATGGATATTCTCCCGTTCAAGCTTGGTGCCACAGCATAGGTACTATCAAGGAGAAATCTAATGTTCGCAGCAGACGCTGTGTCACAGAACGCCCAAGATCAGACACGTCGCGTGCACACATTAGTGCGCACGCCCGCGACGAGGAAGCGCAGCGTACTCATTCGTCTGGACCTTCCACCTGGCACACTGAGAATATTAACGAAGTGCTGCGCGTGACCGCTGTGGCAGCGAGGAAACTCTTGAACACGTTCTTTGACGTTGTTCCCGATACAGCGTACACAGGTAGTCACCGGTCGCTTTCGTAGCAGATTGGAAATAGCGGAGATAAAGCAAAAGCACGTAAAAAAAAAGAGAGGAGGTAGAGAATGCCCGTGAGAAATAGCCTAACAGGCCACTCGAATGCAAAAACTTCAAGAGCGCCTTGACCGACTTGTGGTGCTGGTGTTCCAGAAAACGAATTCTGCAACGATTCGGTTTTCGAAGAATTCGCTTTGCGAGCAGCGATTGGTCGCTGCCTGGGTGACGCTATCGCCTCGGGGCGCGCACGCAGATTATGATGCCGTAACGCACATGTCAATCCTGCGGAAACCGAATCCGTTGTCTGCTACGAAGTGGCGCGAGGTGCTTCGGTGTGATGCGCAAGCGCAGTGTGCCGTGTGCTTGCGTGCCGTGTGCACAGGCGCGATCGTATGCAAGATCGGCGTTCAGAGGAAAATGGTGGTGATGGTGATACCTATGGCGCCTGTGTTCGTGCTTAGTTAGGGTAGAGTGGTTAGGGAGGGCCAACTCAAATTTGGGGGTGGGCTAACTTAAAAGTTGGGGGAGCGAACTTGAAATTTTTACATGGGTCAACCTAAAATCTGGGCGTGGGCGAACTTGAAATATGGAGGTGCGCCAGCATAAATTTGCGGTTGGGCCAACTTGAAATTTTGGGGTGGGCAATCTTAAATTTGGGGGCGGGCACAAAAATTTGGACGTGAGCCAACTTAACCCTTTAATGGCAAGATAAGAAACACTTGACCTAGAATGTCTTTTTTGCTTTATTTCTTCTTGATATTATTTAAATACACAACAAATGAAATATGAAAGTGTTTCTCTGAAAACTAAGTGAGATACAGCGGGTCGAAAATATTGTTGACCAGCTGGTTAGAGGCAAATGTATGGTCCGAATTTGTGTTTGGTACTTGGTTTGGTAAGGTAAGTATGTGTTCTTGGGGTGCACTTCAATGGAGAAAAAAAAATACAAGCTTTCTTAAACAAAGGAAAGATTTTTTGCATTAGCAATAATATGACCACCACGTACGCTAAGACCATATCGACGAGGTATTCGAGTTTCGTCACCAAAACATCTGCTGCTCCTCAAAGTCGACATTTTTGTGACTACCACTGTTGAGCAGGTACATAAATTAAGGTAAATTGAAAGGCACAGATTAATATTTGGTTTTGTATAGACCTTTTGCATCCGCGATGTGGCAGCACTGCGTTCATGACCCCAGGGAACTTCCGGTCAGCCAACTTCGACAGTCCAGTTAGCCAAGAAAAAAAGTATTTTGTCGCATAGTATACTCCACGCACATATTCTTGGTGTTTTCAGATATAAGGAACGTGCGCTGATCATCAAGCTCATGTAGGGGCTTTTTTGTTGCACTTAACACTACAATTCACCTGTCAATCGTTCCAACTCTGCAGCAAAACTGGTGCCAGCTGGAGGGTCCTGTTAGTTTATAGGCTATTGTAACATATGCCGCCACTGAGGGCTTAACCGGAAGTCTTCTGGGAACTCTGTTTGTAAGCGTTTCTACCGACGCCCCTGCGTGTTCCACGTCGGGGACGTCCACCTCTCACGCCATGGCGCCTACAGCGTCATGGACTCCCTCGAAGGCCCACGTCTTCGATGTTGTTGTCCCTACGGGGAATGGTCCCGAGACCGTCGTCGACGCGACGGCCTCAATAGTTGGCCTCTCTGAGGTCTACTGCGTTCAGCACATGGGAGGCCTCAACTTCCAAGTCACCGTCAAGAGCATGGCTTCCAGGACTCTAATCGTCGATGCTGGCTGCCTCGTCATCGGTGGCGAGCGTTGTCCCGTCGTTTCCGTTGGCCCGCAGGTAACCAACGTAACCTGCCTCTTTTTGCCGTCCTTCGTTCCGAACGAAGTCCTCGTCCAGGCACTATCACCATACGGCAAGGTTCTGTCTGTCAATGCTGGTCTCATGAGCGGACGACGTGGCGTGGTCACGGGCGCACGCTTCGTGCGTATGGAAATGAGTGCCACAACCCCGGTCCCAAATTATCTGCGAGTCTCTGGTCATCGTGTGACGTTTGACTACCGCGGCTTGCAACGCGTGTGTCGTCGGTGCGGTTCCAGCGACCACTACCGTGCACAGTGCACCGCAGCGTTCTGTGGCCATTGTGGCGTCCATGGCCACGAAAGCGACGGGTGTGACCGTCCTTGTCGGCGTTGCGGGGATAGTCACCCTACAGTCGCGTGCCCTGTGCGGCGTTCATACTCAGACGCTGCTACTGGGGCCTTTCCCCCCTTACCGCCGGCGTCAGCTGCGGTTGCGACTGCGCGTGAGGCCATAACCAAAGAAATTGCACTGACACCGCAAGAACTAGCGTCAAGAAATGAAAAAGAAGAGGCATGCAGCTCGAGACGTCCCAGCGCGTCATGTTCGCCGGCCTCCTCTACTGAAAAAGACCGTGACGTGGCGGATCGCAACACGCCATGTTCGCTGGCCTTCCAAGCAGCGAAGGACACGCGTGCTGTGGCCGAAAGCGCCTCCACTTCGGCTGCTACCATCACTCCTCCTGATCCCAGCAAAGTTTTGAACGCGGATAAAGCGCCTGACTCTGCGATCGCTGCAGTCGATGTACCCACGAAGTCTGCTGCGGCTTCATCCGCCTCAGTTGCATCTCCTACAGCGGCGCAGCCATTGCATCCGGGTGGGCCCCCGGCTGCCGAGGTTGTCGGCGACGATGAAATCAATCCCGCCGTCCTACCGCTACCGACATCATCCTCATCAGAAAACAGCTTCAGCCTCGGAGTTGATAGCAGCGTTGGACTGTCGCCAAGCCTGGATGAACTCGACATAGAAATGGCGGCCCCACGAGACGTAAAGCGCGCTCATGCGTCAGCCTCTGGCTCGGACGGCGGCCCCTTATCGCCGTGCCGAGTTACAGCGGCCCAAAAAACCTCGGCCTTCTTCGAGAGGGTCGAAGAAGTGACGCGTGGACTGCTTAACCCCTGGACTTGTTCCCGGGGCGCCGACTTGAACAACACGACCAGGTCAGTTTGGTGATACATTTAATTAATTATGGCTGACACCTTGAAGATTATTTCATTAAATGCACAAGGGTTCCGAAGTCCTGTAAAACAAGCCGAAATTATCAGCGTGGCCCGCGCAAAACAGTGTGACATACTGTGTTTACAAGAAACAAATTTTTTCACCATTGGACATGTCCTTACTTTCAAACGCACTTTTAACCTAGACTGTTTCTTCTCCTTCGCTACATCACGATCTAGCGGAGTTGGTATTATTATTTTCAACAGAGCTCTCTTGCGAGATCATCATGTCTTTTATGATGGGACTGGGCGAATATTGGCATTTGATTGTGTACTATCTTCATTTAGGTTACGGATTTTGTGCATATATGGACCCGCGCAGGCCATTAAGTCCAATGATTTTTTCCGTGACCTGGACGTGTATTTCCTTGACGGCCGTCACGTGGTGCTCGTTGGGGATTTTAACTGCGTCTTAGACACGCGAGCAGATGTGCAGGGCCCGGGCTGGGGTCGCCCTAATTGGAACGCACGGGAGTTGCGGCGCCTCGTCCAGCATTTTTCGTTGCTAGATACATATCAACTTTTTCATGGTTCTTTATTTTCCTGGACCTGGCGACGCGGTGCGTCGTCAAGCAGGTTAGACCGTGCCTATGTGCCAAGCAGTTTAGCTCAGTATGTCACCCAGTCTGATGTGATAACGTTACCTTCATCCCCTGTTTATATTTCCGATCACAAACCAGTAATACTTGAAATTCGCTTCCCTGCTTCCTCATCAGTAAAACCCTGGCGTCTGGACATGCGCGTTCTACATGACGCGCGCTCGCGCTCTTGTTTGTCACGAGTTTTGGGCGCCTCTGTTTCTAGATCTGACCGAGAGTCATGGGATGCGCTCAAGGTGCAGTGGCGTCTACACTGTTCAGTTGAAGGACGTGCACTCAGACGATGTATGTCAGAGGAACTGGCGGATACTGCCACGAAGCTCCGCATCGCCCTTCGGGTCAATCACCTGACTCCGTTGATGCGGTCCTGGCAGCGTGAGCTACGGAGGCGTTTCCAACGCCTCATCGCGGCGTCGTCTTTGTCAGCTGCTGCTTGGCGATGCAGACGTAATCCGTGTGCGCACCCAGAAGTTCTGCGCTTTTCAAGAAACTCGCTTTTTAGACAGCCGAATGCATTCGGTTCTGCGGCCCCAAGAGCACTTCCTATTACACCACCTCCCACACGTGATTATTCGCTATTTGTAACGCATTTTGAAAACATGGCGCGTACGACCATGCAAATAGATTCTGACTCTCAAGGACTTCATACTTTGCTTAGTGGGCTGCCTCAGGTTCCACCTGAGGTAGCTGACCGTCTTTGTGCACGACCATGAGCCGAGGAAGTGAAAGCAGCATTATCTTCTATGAAGCGTGGCTCGGCCCCAGGGCCGGACGGGTTACCCGTGGAGTTTTATCTAACGTTCTGGGAAGATATCGGTGCCACTTTCGTATCGGTTATCAGCCAATGCTTTGAGAACTTTGATTTCCCGTTTAGTTTTCGGGACGGTCGTATTGTGCTGATACCTAAGCATGATCCGTCATCAGTTCGTCCAGAGGAATGGAGGCCAATCACGCTTCTCAACGTCGACTACAAAACCTTCACAGCTGTTCTCACCCGGCGCTTGAGAAGCCTGATGCCTTCCCTAATAGGACACCATCAGGCATGCTCAGTCCCTGGCAGAGAGATACACAGTCTTTCGTTCGTTACTCGTGACATAATGACATACACGCTGACCAGGTCGGCACGTGGTCTCTTAGTTTCACTGGATCAAGAAAAGGCATTCGATCGCCTTGAACATAACTACATTTTTAATGTACTGACCTCGTTCGGCTTCTCGTCAAATTTTGTTGAACTTATTAGGAATACCTATTCAAATATCCGAAGTACATTGTTCCTTGATGGTCGAGAAAGTGCACCGTTTCCCGTTACTCGTGGCGTTCGTCAAGGGTGCCCTCTATCCCCAGTACTTTTTGTGCTCAGCCTAGAACCATTTCTGCGCTCAATAGTGAGAGACCCTTACGTATGCGGTCTCCCACTGCCTGGTAGCGGTGTTGTGAAGGTGACAGCCTTCGCCGATGACATCACATTATATCTCAGGAATGAAGATAGCTTAACCCGTAGCCTTCGAATTTTCACTGAGTACGGAAATATTTCAGGTGCTGCGCTAAATTTTTCAAAATGTCGTTATTTGTTCATTGGTTCACCACAGACACGCCTAAGTCCCCTTTTCCGTCTTCAAAAGAGCAATTCTCTTCGCATTTTAGGCCTTGACTACACCTCTAATGGCATATCAGACTCTGTGTGGCTCTCAATTCTTGAAGATGTAAGGCGAAATATTGAAGATGTTCAAGGTTATGATTTACCCCTATCAGAAAGAAGGTACTTAGCGCAGTCTGTATTTTGCGGCCGAGTGTGGTACGTTTGTCACGTCGTACAGCCACCATTACGGGTTACTAGGTCCTTGCAATCCCTTCTTGGTGCCTTCTTCTGGTCGGGCCGTACAGAACTAGTCTTGTATTTCGCTAGAATAGCAGCTTGGGCTTGTTGGTTTTCCATCCTGCTAGTAACAGCGCAAAATATAGACAAGGGACGAGAGAAGAAGACACCACAAGCGCTGTTTTCAACAACGTTTATTCTGAAAGAAACACGGCTTCTTATAAACATTGCCCTCACGTGTCGCGCTTGTGGTGTCTTCTTCTCTCGTCCTTTGTCTATATTTTGCGCTGTTACTAGCAGAACTAGTCTGTCGCGCGGCGCTTGGGCAACCACGCTCTCGCGGTGGGTTCGCCTTCCCATCCGTGTCTGTCCGCTGCCGGCTGCTTGCTCTGCGATTTCTGCTCCGTCTGTTACAACATGATCAGTGTCCAGCGCGTGAACTCGCTTGCTATTTCCTTGGCACAAAAATTCGCTACATGTTACCGGGCGTACACTTAAATCGCGGCCCACAAGTGTTAAACGCACCTACATTTTACTGTACGGCCGTGGCATTTTATCGCCACATACAACAGGTATGTCCTGATGTAGACGTTCTCCAAAACCGCGTAGTAGATACTATGTCAGCCTTACTGCTTCCTCTAGTTCCCCCAGCGCGCCTCGCACGTTCCAATAATGTGTCGTGGGATGCGATAACGGCATCATTTTTGCCTGGCCACCTACGCGACTTCATGTGGCGTCTAGGGTGGCAAGTGCTTCCAACTCGGGACAGGCTTGAGCGGTGGGGCGTTGTCCCATCTTCGCAGTGTCCAAATTGCCCCCTTCAAGAATCCAATAAACATGTACTGCTGCAATGCGTCGTTGCCAGGATATTTTGGAGGGCCGTGCATACTGGATTTCGTGGCCTTGGAGTTAACCACTTTATTACATCTGGTCGCTGCTCACGTGGCCGCTTCGCGCGACTTTTAATTGCTGCGGGGGCCTTCTGTCTATGGCGTAACCGGTGCGAGGCAGTTGCCATGGGACGTCGTCACCGCGCTCTGTTTCCACTTATGGGGAGGCTCTACTCTGAGCTACTGTCGTTTCTGTCGGAGGAGTTGTTCTTCCTTGGAGAAGAAGAGTTCCTTCGACAGTGGTCATGTCGTTTCCTGTCGGTGGCTGATGGACGCGTATGGCTGAATTTTCGTCCAGCCTGGTTCTTGTAGCCAGACCATCAGAATTATTCATTTAATGCACATAGAATGCAGGTGCCCGTGATTTCTGTGTGTGTGTCCTCTCGTATACATGATCATTTTTGTATATACACATCTCGTGCACATCACTTCAAAATTGTGTAAAGTGTTCTATCACATCATCATTGTATATAACCATTGTGTACGCTGTATATATTGAAAATTATTTTGTACATGTGGCATTTAGTTTATGTGTAACTGTGCCTTTCCGTGGGTATACGTGTTTATATGTTGGTGCGTGAGGACTCGGACACTACTTACGTTGACAACGCGCTTTGTTTTCGTTTCTTACATGTTATCGTCCGGGTGGAATCGTGCCGTGATTATGACTCAGTGTTCGTATCGTCTCTTGTCGAAATAAACTTTTTCTAAACACAACCATTGTGTACACTGTACATATTGAAAATCATTTTGTACATGTGGCATTTAGTTTATGTGTAACTGTGCCTTTCCGTGGGTATACGTGTTTATATGTTGGTGCGTGAGGACTCGGACATTACTTACGTTGAAAACGTGCTGTGTTTCGTTTCTTACATGTTATCGTCCCAGTGGAATTGTGCCGTGAATATGACTCAGTGTTCGTATCGTCTCTTGTCGAAATAAACTTTTTCTAAACACACAGCATGAAAAGGGTCTATGTGTATCCAGATATTTTTGTAAGGTCAACAATATTGTTGAGCTGCCAGTTAAAGGGTTAAATTCAAGGGTGGGCCAACTTAAAATGGCGGGGGGGCAACTTAAATTTGGACGTGGGCCAACTTGAAACTTGTGGCTTGGTCAACTTAAGTTTTGGGGTATGCTTACGCATACTTGGACAACTCCAGTGGAGTTTCTGCACGCCATGTTAACGTACGACGTACCATGTAACGGCTAGATTCTTGAACCGCAGTAAACATAATACGCTAAATAACTCACCGCCAGTATAAACGAGAAGAAAGGGGGTTTAACCGAGGGGCCCGATTTTTATTAGTCATATCATAAGAAGCCAGCAAACACTGACACCAAGGACAACATAGGGAGAATTACTTGTGCTTAATAAATGAAATAAAGAAACGCTAAAATTAATGGAAATTAAAGTGGATGAAAAAACAACTTGCCGCAGGTGGGAACCGAACCAACAACCTTCGCATTTCGCGTGCGATGCTCTACCAATTGAGCTACCACGGCGCCGTATCCCCATCCACTTTCTTGGGTATTTATGTGTCCTAGTAGAACCCTGGGAGTGTTAGCGTTGGGAGTGTTAGGAGGAGTGTTAGTGTTAGATGTGTGGACGGAACTCTCATCGCAGTCGTTCGCCCTAAGAATTAGCTGAGCCACGGCTGAACGAAATCCTATTAGAGCCGCGGCCTACCTGCAGGAAACCGCTCTGACTGCTTAACCTATGGTGCATTACCTAGCAAAGAAAAAAATGCAGTAAAATTAAACCACCAGCTGTCCGCGTGGAAAGTTCACAGTTATTACTGGAAATTAAATGTGCAAGTGTTGTTTGTATACAAACCAGCATGTTTTTTTTTTACCAAACTAGCAACATCCTTCATGTACTGTACCTTCCCCAAAATACGCACAAAAATGATGACGTGACCTTGCGGCGGTACGCCTCTCGTTGATATTACTCCTTCGCGCCGTGACGTTCCACTCTTTCTCCGAGTGACGTAACCCAGACGTAACAGCCAGAGCGAACCAGTTCCCAAAGCGAACAGTTACAGAATTCGGCCCCATCTTTCATTTCCCCTTAGCCTTCCCCCAATGCAGGGTAGCAAGCCAGAATCTCTTCCGGTTAGTCTCCTTCACTTTCCCAGCCCGTTTCTCTCCCTCGCTCTTAACGAGCGTTTTGAAAGGGAATTCTGTCAGAAAATAGCCAGAGTAGATGCATACATATGTGTATGCAAGCTGGATAGTTTTGAACTATAATTTAAAAAAAAAGGAGAAAACATGACGCTGTCCTAGGGAAACTGGTAAAAAATGCATCTGGGGGGGGGGGGGGAGGGGGCAACTATTCATGTGTGGTCCGAAAAAACGCCATAGCCACGGACTACCACGTTTTGGAACAAAAATTATCAGAAAACTTTCGACGAGCCTTCATTGCCTAACCTGTGCCTATGGTTGCACCTTTTACTTCTGCAAAATTTATATGCCATATTCAATGTGAGTAGCATTTCATGCGCGATGAAGCTCGTGGAATTTAGCGTTTTCAATGATATAGTATTATAAAAATTTAACGACAAAGCTTTAGTTACACCCCCCCAACCGATACGGCATACCAAATAAATCAAGAAAACTTAAAATGCAGCCAACTGATATGACGTAGCGCGTACATCTCTACAATATCAGTACTTAAGGTTCATAAACAAAGTAATTCAAGAGTAGCTTGAACGTCAATAACACGTCGTCTGCTTGATATTTGTAAAATACGTGCTAGTAGGACGTCCTTTAGATGTTATGACGAGACGTTGACGAATGGATCGTACGTCGATGTTGATAGGATATCGGTCGTTCACTGGGATAAAAGTACTCGCAACTACAAACGCCCATCCTTGCTATGTTGAAGGTACGTTGCACAAGCATAGTGGATAGACAGAGTGATAATTTTTAAGTTTTCATGGGAATTAAAAAAATAGCCTGTTGCAGATAACATAATTCTCGTCCATGAACTGGATTATTCACAGAGGCGAACATTACTTTCACGAGAAATCGAAACATATCAAACGAATGAACAAAAATCCATTTATTATCTTTTAAATCAAGTAATTTACGGCACGTATTGCAACTTACGAATTGTAGCCGGTAAGTTTGCAAGGTGGGTCCTCCTGGAATGAATTTCCAGAATTACGCAAGTTTGGAGATATGCGCCATATTACTTGCCGTACATATCCACTGCTGTTCCACTTACTTTTTTAACGAAGCGCTCTTTTATGCATTGAAGCGCAAAATTTACTGGAACGCCCTTGTATTTCGTTCCACACTTTGAGAAATATGTCGAAGTTAGTGTCATCCTGGAAATTCATTTCAAATGGATACGTCTTGCTAGCTCACCGGCTACATTCCGTAAATTGCAATATGTGTCGTAAGGTAATCAAGAAGTTAATGAATGATTTTTCAGTTGGTTGAATATGTGTCACATAATACAGCTCAAGGATTAGAATTATACTATTTGCCACCGGCAATTTGTAAAAATTATATAAAACTTAAAAATGATCGTGTATATTATCCACAAATATATTGCCACGTAGTAAAATGTCTGTTACTAAGTAAAAATGTTACCAAGAGTAAATGTTGTACATTCCCCTTAATGCGTGAGAATTGTTGAGTCTATTTATTGGAAGATTGGACTTTGCTGACAGAAATGAAAACGCATGACTGCCCGGCATATCAAATTCTTTTGTAAAACGTTTACTATATCGAATATTACGTTCGAAGCTGGCGCTGTGCTAGAGGTGCAATAGGCAGAATGCCCACACATCAAGATTAGATACATCCGTATACACAAATATTTTTTTATAAGTGCACTGCCCGAGACGGCGAGATAAGGAAGCGCAGTGTACATTATTTCTGTACTCCCTGCCTGGCACAATTAAGTAGCATAAAGAATTAACGAAAGCTTTCAAAGTAAACTGTATCAGAAAATAGGTAGAGTAGATCAACACATATGAGATCCACACGGGATAGTTTCGAACTATAAATGAGAAGACATCATTTTGTCATTTTGGAAAAAAATGGCCTATGGAAGGGTAACTGTTCATGTGTGGTCCGAAAAAAGTATATTTGTCGTGTTATAAAGTATACATTAGAGGCCATGTGATAAAATTTATAGACCGTTTCTTCTTTTAAGTCAAAGCAACATACTTTAGACGGCCTGCATTTCTCCGGCCGAAACGTACCTGCCTGTCACGTCTAGCAGATGTCGGTCTTGGACTTAATTAGGAGCTAATTCGTACATTGCAGGGGCAGAAAACGCGTGACGGAGCGGCATGGACAAAGGTAGGCAACTATAACATGACGCAACCAGTCGAGAATAAGCGTTCTCCCTGCGACCATGTAGTAATATTTACTTGTCTTTATGTATTTCTTTGGCTTTTGCCTGATGTGCTATGTAGTTATGCTGTCAGAATGGAGCGTAATAAGATAAAGCTTTATGAAGGGACAGGCTCCCGGTGATTCTAAACTTACTTACGCAACACGACAATCATCCGCATGTTCCTCGTTGGAAACTTGACTCAAACATTCAGTTTTACAAAGCTTCTCGTCAATTTCTCGCTCAACAACACGGGAATTCCGAAAGCCGGCCAGAGTGTCAAGTCCAGGAGGCCTGGACAGTCGGCGAAAGGCTCTTGCTCCCTTCAAGAAGGCGTTGCCCATAGCAGAACATAACAACGCGCACCCGTCGTGGTTGCTTTGTGGCTTCGGCGTTGCGCTGCTAAGCACGAGGTCGTGGGATCAAATCCCGGCCGCAGTGGCCGCATTTCGATGGGGGCGAAACGCAAAAACGCCCGTGTTCCGGGCAACGGGTGCACGTTAAAGAACCCTGTGTGGCCAAAATTAATCCGGAGTCCGCCGCTATACGGCGCTACTCATAATCAGAGGTTGGTTTTGGCACGTAAAAACCCAAAACATAATTTAATAACAACGCGCAACCATGGAGCAGCGTGCGCTCGACAGCATATATATAGAGCGACGCGCCGATTCGAGCAAGCGGAAGCACTGTGTACGCTGGTTTTCATCAGATGACCAAAGCTATAATCATTGCATGGTCACTCCGTGGAAGTGAGGCCACTTGGCAGTGGTAGTAGAGAGTTTTGTCAATGTAAGTATAGGTGTCATCGATTTGTCTGCACTTTCTGAACTAGCGAACCAGTTCTCGATAGTGCCGTGTGTGGCGCCGCATGAGGTCATGTCGTGCAAGTGCGGCACATGCGCGCCTCGTTGCCCTTGCAAATAGGGTGTCGAGCGAACCGAAAACCGGAGTTGAGCCGTTATTTTCAGCAGAACCGGAACCGAACCGTTATTTTTCCGTCATCTTGGAACTGAACTCGAACCGGAACATATTGGAGGAACTGATCCGAACTGTTTCGACAAACTGCTCAGATGACCCTGTGGTCCCCCTGCCCGGTGACGTCAAAGGGGAGACGTTGGACAAAATTTCAAAGGCTTCCGTAGCCAACAAACGATCCCCACGCTACAGCACGCTCAAATAACAAAATAACTTAGTTCTGACACTCATCGTGTTGTTTTTCTGTGCAACCAAGGCTGGGTGCAGTACTGCGTGTCGATTAAAAAAAAAATTGATCTTCATCAAACATACAACTACAAGAGAGAGAGAAAAAAAAGCAAGGATAGGAAAGGCAGGGAGGTCAACCAGAAGAGCATCTGGGGGTGGGGGAAAGGGGAATAGAGAGAGGAAAAGGGTAGAAAGTGAGCACTGAGTGCGTGTGGGCGGGACACTATGCACAGGGACACTATAAACGGTCTCGTAAGCCGGTGCACTTCAAGTATTGCACTAATGCACGATTCGCTTTTCGTGCCAGTGACGGGTGTGGCCACGGTCCGAGTATCTTTGACGGTTTAAAGGGAAGCTGAAAGGTTTTCCAGAAAAAATGAGTGAACATCTGTACATAATGGTTTTCAACCCTCCGAATTCGAATATCGTATCGAAATTGAGCGAAAGAAAGCGCAAATATATTTTATTTCGACGAAAAGTGCAGCAGCGGACACGCCCAGCTCGCGCGTCTCGTTTCCGCCTGTGATTGGTCGGTGCGCCTCGTGACGTCAACTCTGCCGCTGCCGACCGCTGCCGCTACACATGAAGCGCGGTGCCAGGTAGTGTGGTGCTGTTTTTCTGAGACGGTAATGGAAAATTTAGAGAGACTGCGTTTTTCTGAGGAGTTCGGCGTTACTCCCACATGTACGAGCCGATTGCGAAGAGCCGGCCTCTCGAAGAAGCAAACGATGCTGGTGCGAGCAGTGCTTTCGACGCGAACGAAAGCAAAGTCTTGGGATCTCCTCGTGTATGCTCTTTGGTGAGTATGTTTTTTGCAAAGCGATCTAGTGATCTCGCCGATTTTTCGCCGATCTAGTGAGCTCGTTTCCGGTCAAACAACTGTAGTGTTGTGTTCCTGCATGCCTCCTCGTGGAACGTAAGCGGGGATGCGATCGTCGGCATTTGTGCGCTGTCCAAAGCTGTCGGCAATCTACAAAGACGGTTTAAACGCGTGAAAAGCCTCCCGTTTCACGCAGTACGTGTAGTGACCTTCATCTGTTGACTTCCACTCACGTTGACTACCACTCACGTTAATTACCACTCACGTTGACTACCACGCACGTTGACTACCACTCTACATACACGCAGACGCACCAACAAAGGAATGCAGGGTCGATCGAAGCAGATTACGATGGCACGCACGCAGAAACAAGCGCGGTCAGGCACGGTCGCGGACGCTGCGAAGGAACGAAGCAGAGTTGACGTCACAACACCGCGGTTTCCGGTCTCCGCTCCGCTCGCTCACTCAAAGGGGGGCGGAGCTACAGCGCAATTTCAACCGACGATTACGTCGCTCCTAATTGAAAAAAACCCCCAAATTTTACCTACATGGTTTATAAGGTTCCCGCATCCGTATATGAGCGTCTTATTGAATTCGACAGACTCTTCAGCTTTGTCCAGTCGGTGTAAAGCCCGTAACGTGATGTTAAAAAAACAACAAACAAACACATGACAGCGTTTGTTTCAGCCACCTGCATGGATGCGTCATTAGAAGATGGTCGCAGACTGTGTAGAACATAACATGTTTTGTAAGGCTAACGCCTTGCCAAATATTAATATATTAGTCCCTCACTAGCCCTCAGTCTGAACGGGTGAAGTACACACACGTGTAAGACAGCTTGCAGGTGCAAGTATAAATGGAATTACAAATCTGTTTTCAATGCATTACGCACTGTGGGGCCCTTCGACAACAAATCACAGTATGCCTGCGTGGCTCCGGTCCCACTGTGTTTAATCTCGTGCGTGATAACACCAGAGATACATCGGTTCGCGTCACGTAAAGGTAAGAATGCTGTAAAACCCTATAACTTACCGGCCCAAGCTGTTTGCGAAATCAGGGACTCCGGGCATACTTGCGGCTCCTAACCTGGCGGATTTCGCTCTTGTGTCTAAGGCTCACTTCTGCAGCTTTTAGATGTGCACTTTACCGCTATATTAAAGTCCGGAATGAATACGTGCATTGGTACGCCAGCACAATCGCGACGCAGCTGAAGCAGCGCGAAGACAAAAAGAGCGAAGGAAAGGCAGTAAGGTTAACCAGATGGACTATGGACGGGGGAGGGGGCATGAGGGACTGAAAGAAAAGGAGAAGAAAAAGGAGGAGAGCGTTCATGCGCACAGTTGTAGACTCAGGGTGTCTATAAGCGTCTTTTCAGGTCTGTTGATTTTAGAAAAGTCATTAGAACGCGCTTAGCTTCTGGGTTGGTGATGGATGAAGCCAAGCACCTAAGACCTTTGCCTCTGTAAAGGGTCGATCGTCCAGTTGGCTGAGCGCGCTGGCGTTGCAGTGCCAGGGGACAGTGCTCGATAGTCTCCTCACAAGTGCAGTGGTTGCATATAGTGGAGTCAGCCATTCAAACAAGGAAGGAGTATACGAATTTGTGAAGGCTATACCCAGTCGTAAGCGGCGCAGCAGTGTAATGTCACACTGGGAGCTCTTTGATCTTAATTGCAGCTGCAGTGATGAATCATGCGTGTACAAGCGATGGTTGGGATACGCTGGAGTATTGCAAAGAGCCAGCGTGATGTAGCGAGCAATTCGTTGAAGTTCCGTGGGTGCGTCCGTTCTTGATAGTAATTGTATGCGCATGGTCTCTGCGTTATCATGCGCTGATCTTGCAGCTTCACCAGCAAGATGGTTGACAAAACTGTCCCAGTGACCACTAGAAATGTCCCACTGGGTAATGATATCAAGTCCTTTCCAACAAAGCGACGGTATATTTCTATTATATTTGAGTCATTGGTCCAAAATACAGTCGCCATCCCCGGTATCACGGATCATGACTGCGTTGTGGCCACTTGCTCTAACACCTGAGAACAGCCCACAAACACCCTAGGGAGGTGTTTCTTTATGACCGATGTGACTATGAGTCATTATCACGTGATAGTTCTCGTTCTTACCCAGATTTTTGTGAAGTCACTCAGTCACAGAACGTACATAAAGCTTGGATTATTTTCAGAGATAAACTAATGGCTATAATAGAACAACACATCCCTTCAAAACGCTTAACAAGTAAACGCTAGAATGACAAACCCTGGGTAAATAAAGAAATTCGAGCACAAATAAACAAGAAATACCACCTGTATGCTACATATTTAGGAAATCACAAGCAGTGTGTTCTCCAAGAAATGCGCCGTACAAGCCACAAAATTACAAACAAAATTAAATTCAAGACTAAAAGAAAGCCTTAAAGAATTTTGGAAATTTGTTAAATTAACAGCAAACAAATGACCACAGACCCTCATCTATTAGTCGATGATAAAATGCTGTCTGATGACTATGAGAAGGCTTGCTCTCTTAATTCCTATTTTAAATCTGTGTTTTCTTCCTCATACACATGTCCACTCTCTGAAATGCATGAAATAGCCTACGAGCGTATGCGCATGACTACGGTCACTTATAGCGGTGTTCTGGAGCTTCTTTCTAATCTAATAAACACATCTGCTGGGGGTCCTGACGCTATCTCGTCCCTAGTAATCATAGCTTGCCCTGAAGAAATTGCTTATTTTTTAGTTGTTTTGTTTAATAAATCATTACATAGCTGTTCAATTCCAGCACAATGGAAAGTATCTCATGTAGTGCCAATTCATAAAGGTGGTCTCAAAAATACACAACAGAACTATAGGCTCCTCTCTAACATGCGTGGGCTGTAAAATAATGGAACCCATAATCTACAGTGCAGTGATGAAACACCTTCAAAGCAATAGTTTCTTTTCAGATTCCCAACAGATTCAGGCCTGGCTTGTCATGCACAACTCAAATGGTAGAATTCTTTCATGATCTTTCGACTTAGGTTGCCAGGTCGACGGTGTATATTTGGACTTCCAAAAGGCCTTTGATACCGTTCCTCATGGCTTGCTGTTACATAGATTATCATGTCTTTGCATTCATCCTGCTATTGTCAATTGGATGAGAAATGATGTGACTGGGTGAATGCAGCATGTCTTGATCAACGAAGCTAAATCAACTAGCGCCACGGTAACTTCTGGCGTGCCCCACGGGTCTGTTTGGGAGCCGTTGTTATTTTAGTTTATATAAATGATATTGCGCAAGGACTTCAGTGCAAAGTGCGATTATATACAGACAACTTTATAATTTATAGATATATACAAAATGATCATGGGGTTAGCTGCCTACAGAGTGATATAAACATAATTCTAGGTTGGTGCTCGAAGTTTGGCATGTTCCTAAACAGCGCAAAATGTCAAGTCTTGTCTTTCACCCATAAACGCCTCCCTTTGAGATCCGTTTATAATTTGGATGGACTGCCTCTTCAATGGGTTGAACGTTATAAATATCTTCGGGTTTACTCTTCAGAAAGTTTTGCCTAGAATAGACATATTGGATGTCTCACCTTAACGTCATCAAGAATGCTCAACCTTATTAGTCCAAAAACAAGAAAGGGGCTGACAGATGGAATAGCACACTGTGGTATAAAGTTCGTAAACAGGGATAAGGTGCCTCAGAAAGGCTGGCCAACGTTTCGATTGGAGGACCTATCTTCGTCAAAGGAGATAGGTCCTCCTATCGAAACGTTGGCCAGCCTTTCTTAGGCACCTTATCCCTGTTTACGAACCTTATTAGAAGTAATTTCCAGAAAGCCCCCAAAAGGGTAAAATAAAAAAGGGGGTTTTACGTGACAAAACCACGATTTGATTTTGGGGCAAGCCGTAGTGGGGGACTCCGGAATAATTTGGACACGGGTGCTTTCGCCCCATCGAAATGCGGCCGCCGTGGCAAAGATTCGATCCCGCGACCTCGTGCTTAGCAGCCCAACACCATAGCCACTGAGAAACCACGGCGACCCGCCATGGTTGCTCAGTGGCTATGGTGTTGGGCTGCTGAGCACGAGGTCGCGGGATCAAATCCCGGCCACGGCGGCCGCATTTCGATGGAGGCGAAAACACCCGTGTATTTAGATTTAGGTGCATGTTAAAGAACCCCAGGTGGTCTAAATGTTCGGAGTCCTCCACTACGGCTTGCCTCATAATCAGAAAGTGGTTTTGGCACGTAAAACCCCACAATTTAATTTTTTTAAAGAAATGACGGCGTACTCGGCGCGCAAGCGTACTCGAGTACTGTGCGAACATTTGTGTTGTAAAGCTGCTATTTTACGCTTTACAACACAAATGTTCGCACAGTACTCGAGTACGCTTGCGCGGCTCGGGACCCTCAAACCTCTTATCTTATAGAAAAACTTGAACGCATTCAAAACCGCGCTGCCAGGTTTGCTTCTGGAAATTACAACTTCCACAGGAGTGTTATTTTATTTATTTACGTTAATTAAAGAAAACCTTGACTTGCAAACACTAGCAAAACGCCGCTTAGCAACGTAATTGGAACTTTTTTTCTGAATTTGCTCTGGTCTCAGAGGAATAAACAAGAACTTGTACACTTTTCCGCCCCATTTCATTTCTTTGCGGTGGGATCATGAGCTTCAAGTTCTTGAAACGCGCTGTCGCATGTTTTCCGCAATTAATTTTTCCAGCTCTCTTCAACGGACTAGAATAAGCTTCTTAACTTCCTAAGAGTGTTGATCAATGTAAAACATGCTTTGAGTTTCAGTTGTTTTTATCGCCTAACCTGTCGTAAGCGCATATCATTGCGCTTCGTGCGATAAACTATCCTTTCCTTTTCTATGATGCGAATGCGCCTGTCAGCTTGTTGCGGAGCTTTTTCTTCTCTCGTCTTTCCTTTTTTATGTTTCGTTTGTATACCTTGCTGTCTGCTTTTTTGAATCAGCTCAGTTTTTGCTTACGTTTTTCTTTTCGTTACAAATATCACCCCCCTGCAATAATGCCCTTGTGGCCCTCCAGGTACTTGTCTAAATAAATCTAAATAATATTTGAGATCAACTGCTCATAATTCCAATGACGCAGTGCCGCCTGCAGGCTTTTAAGGGATGCCATAGAATCACGGAACACTCCTCATTTAGGTGGCGACATTTGTTCTATAAGTTTAACCGCCGAACGAAGCGCGGCAACTTCTGATCCCGTGGGCATCCGCCGGGGTGGTGTGGCTTTAGCACTGCGCTGCTAAGCACGAGGTCGCGGGATTGAATCCCGGCCGCGGCAGCCGCATTTCGGTGGGGGTGAAATGCAAAAAACACCGGTGTACCGTGCATTGGGTGTACGTTGAAGAACCCCAGGTGGTCAAAATTAATCCCAAGTCCTTCACTACGGCGTGTCTCATGATCATATCATTGTTTTGGCGCGTAGAACCCCAAAATTTAGTTTCTTTTATTGCGATAGCAATTATATGGACACTCCAGGCGCATTTCTGCCGTCGCCGTCGCCGTGAGTTTCCGTATGAGTGAAAGCATGTGAGGGTGAGCCGGCGAACGCGGTTCCATCTCGCATGTGCGAGCGAGGAACGCAGCCCGGATGCGTGCCCTCTCCTGTGGCGCGCTAGGCAGGGGGGTGAGGCGAGGAAGGAGGGGCGTTATTTTTCGGCGGCTGCTACAGTGCCTCGTTGTCCTCCTCGCCCGCCGCTCCGTACAGAGTGGAGACAACCGCGGCGCCTTCTGCGGCGTTGGCCACGCGAATCGCGGACGCCGTAGTAGACGCTTTGACGGACGCCGTAGGGGACGCATTGCCGGCGCTCGTGTCTTGAGAGCGGTCTGCGAAGTTGCTAAAGTGCACGCCCGCGCGGGCCTCATCTTCAAAGCGATCTGCGACGTTTGCAGAGTGCGCGTAGGGCCGGTCGCTTCGTATGCGCTGTGCTTTCGACGCTTCGTTCGCGCTGAAGCGAGACATGCATAGAGGTCAATTCGCTTGCTGCGGCCGCTAGTCCTCACTCCAGAATTTTCACAGCGAGTTTCCGCGCTCATCTATAGCGAGATGTGGTCATGTGTACCTGTGCGCGCGTGACACCGTGCTGGTTAAGTTAAAACACGTTGAAGGGCTAGTTGGTTTGAATCCATGATAGAATGTGTAAGCGCGACTGAACAAGGACGTAGAAAGAAGCAGACACACAAAGACAGCGCTGTCTCTGTGTGTCTATTTCTTTTTACGTCTTTGTTGAGTCACGCTTACACATTCTATCATTGTTAATTTAGTCACTAAGGGATTGTTTACAAGTTTATACCGCCGATAAAACTACTATTCGTACTTCGTACAGCTATCTACTAATCTGCTATCGCAATCGATGCTTCGCCTTTCAGGCGGAATTGCGATTTTTTTTCCGTGGATACATCATAATATGCGAGGATGTTCACGAAAGGGCGCGCGAAATTGAAGGGTTTTACATTAAACTATCTTTCGCTCCATAACTTCGCGGGTAAGAGTGAAAATCGTCGTCAAAAAAAAAAAAACCTTTTCATTTTCCGTATATGAATTCGTATGAACCGGTTCAAACCGGTTCGAACCATTTTTGCTCTGGAGCTGAACCTCAACCGAATTAACCGGAAGATATACATAAGGCTGAACCAGACCAAACCCGAAAACCTTCCGGTACGACACCCTACTTGCAAACTGAATAGTGCAGCAAGGAATGAGCGTCTGCTACAAATGATTAATCCTTTTTGACAAATACGCACGCAGCAAAAGGGAGGGTATTTTCTTTTCACTATCGCAATAATCGTTGTCGTTGTAGCACCCGCCGTGGTTGCTTAGTGGCTATGGTGTTGCGCTGTAAGCACGAGGTCGCGGGATCGAATCCCGGCCACGGCGGCCGCATTTCGATGGGGGCGAAAACACCCGTGTACTTAGATTTAGGTACACGTTAAAGAACCCCAGGTGGTCGAAATTTCTGTAGTCCCTCACTACGGCGTGCCTCATAATCAGAAAGTGGTTGTGGCACGTAAAACCCCATTTTTTTTTCTCACTGTAGCACCGACTTTGGTCGCATACTACGTCGTGGGAACCGAATATGGCAGCCGTGGGTGCTATTTTTTCGTCCGAAAGCGCGCTGCGAGCGACAACCGTACGATGGAAGGCTATTTAGCCCGTTACAAATGTTTATTAAGGTGCCCTGACAGAACATGCTCATGCCATATATAGAGTAACTGATATAGCCGCAGCTGGAGACATTTGCGTTCGCGCACCATGAATCATTTGGCGCTGTACCATGTCGTCCACTACAGAGAGCTTGCACGACGCCTGCACTTCCAAAGTAGCGAGTGCAGGAGAACCGTGAACTTATGCTGAACTGGCCTTGCAGCGAATCAAACCGAAGAGCGCGGTGCAGGCGGCATGCGTTGCACTTCGAGGACCATGGGTGTGCTACATGGGTGTGCTACGCACGCACGCACGCACGCACGCACGCACGCACGCGCGCGCGCGCGCGCGCGTGTATACGTGCGTGTGGGTGGGTGTGCGTGCATGTTCTAGTTGAACTCAACGTCAGTCCTCTCATCTTGGCGCAATACTTCCTACACCCGAAGACAAATTTATCCGGGCCTCAACTGAAAAGAAAAAAAAAGACTGTTAGAGGTCTCGGCATAAGAATGCATCACGAAACTGAAAGGCGTCACGCGGTTATCGCGTGCACACGCTGGTTATTTTTGTCCCCAAGTATCCAGCAGGGCGTCCATACCGAAAAATAAATAATAAGAGCCCGAGGACACCTAAGCACTTCTTATGAGTTATTGCGAAAGCATTAATCGACCATTGAACAACGCTGAGCGGTCCTTCGAGTTATGAACTCCTCGCGGGCAAGCGAGCGCGTTGAGGCGCTCGGCCGGCTTGGCGCGTTTTGATTTGCCCTTATCGATGCGCAATTAGAACGGATGCGAGAGCTTGTGCGGACAAGGAATGTGCGGGTAACACAGGCTTCCGAGAGCGAGGGCGACGTGTCGTCGCGATGCCCCCTCCCTTCGGGCAACACCTGACGCGGTATGGCGGCAGCAGGTGTTGCCCTTTCGCCCGCTCTGCTCCGTCGAGGCGCGCTTGCGACGTGGCGGCAATTCCACGCCAATGCCAGTGGGAATTCAGTTGTTGTTTTTTGCTTGTCCAGACGACAGACGCTGTCTTTTTTGCTCAATGGGCCATCTGATGCTTTCGCATCAATAATAAAAATAAACAGGAACGGTTTTGTTCGGTTCTGGTCTATCGTGCTGTGGTGGTTCAGCTGCCGTCCAGTTAGATAATGTAACTATGCTCCGCGAAGCGGTTTGGGGCACTCATCACAGATTGAATCGTTATCTCAAACCGCAAAACAACTTTTAGAGACTCGGACGCGCTCACTTCTTTGTAAAACTGTATCTGCAAAAACCATCGCGCATTATTTCTTATCGGCTAAAAGAACTGTTATGAATCAATGTATTCCTTATCACCTAATGCGATAGCATTTGGGGGATTCTATCAATTGATGATCTCTCACCAGACATTCGCTTCGAGGCAGGCGGACGAGCTAGGCGGACAAAACGTTGAACGTCGTGGTTTGCGCTTGCATCTATACGAAGGCACTTATGTCCATGAGGTTGCGGTGAACTTGAGTAGTGTATGACAGGCGTTCAGCTAGAGCAGCAAGGCCTTGGAGGTTGAGTAATCTTGTCACGTGTGCTTCAGTTCAGTGACATTGATGCGGCAAATTAGCGGCAACAAAAAGACCATGCACGCAGGAAGGGAAGGCAAGGACAAGTGCCCGTCTTTGTCTTTTCTTCCCGTGTGCTTTATCTTTTTGTTGCGGTAACTTTCCTGAGTAGCAATGCAAGACCAACTGGCCCAACAATTAATTATGCCACTGAGATGCGAGTGCTGAAAATGGCATCGCCTTTGCCCGTGCCAAAGCCTTGTTTCTTTAGGTGCTCTTTCTCTATAAGCTGGTTTTGTTTGAGGAGGCGTTTCCGGAACAAAAGCCGAGCAGTGTTGTTAATTACGCTTTCGTTTAACCGAACTAAGTCCTGACAAAGCCCAACAGGAGTGTTCGGTGATAAGTACGATTTTTTTTGGGTGGTCAGCGCCTCATATTTACAAACCCATTTAATGAGATTTAAGGCGAGATAACGAAGGGCACTATGTATAGACTTTGTCGGTGTACAATAACCTGAAGGATTCTTAATCGGAGCACGGCGCACGCCTTCCTTTTTTATTCATCAATAATTTGTTTCGTGTTTAAAATTTTGATACTTGGACGATCTTTCGCCCGCGTACGCAATGGCTAGAACGACACTCCGACTTTGGTCGCTTCGTTTCAGACAACTTGATGAGAAAGGATGTGGGGCCTCGAGAAGCTGAAGATACTGCGCAAAACAGCATCCTTGTTCCCCATTGTTTCTTTTGTGAACGAGCGGGACCTGCAATCTTCAGCTTGCAATATTTTTAGTATTATGTTGCGAGTGAGTATTGCTGATTCCTTTTTTTTCCCTTTTTTTTTGTCTTTATGCACATGCAGTAGGCTCAGTATTCTACAAATCGGAAGCGTTTCCTTTCGCCGGAGAAGAGGAAAAAAATCATAGGTTCAGTTTATTCTGTTTATTCCTCCTCTCGGCAAGCGTTCCTGCGGTGTCTCTTTTTTGTGGGAAGAATTTTTCTTCAGGTTAGTTCTTCAGTTTTCTCCTGTTGAGAGCTGTGAAACTGTGGAGCAGCCCATCTTCTTGAGACAGTTGTTCTTGGCAACTTGGAGAAAACGGTGGGGCGAGCATCGTCTAAGACGCCGTGCCGTAGTCAGTTCCGCCGGCCTTGCTCACTGTGTTTTTGATGTGATCCTCGGTGAGCTCTCCGGGGTCCTCGACCTGGAGCTCAACGGCGAAGTTCTGGAGTGAGAACGAAAGAGACGAACATGTTACTGGGTAAGTGGCCGGACACTGAGCTCTTGCGAATGAAGCCCGCTTAACACAGACGTGCACATTACAGGGGCAACCGCTCAGTATATACTAGCAGCAATAATACGTAGTAATAATAATAATAATAATAATAATAATAATAATAATAATAATAATAATAATAATAATAATAATAATAATAATAATAATAATAATAATAATAATAATAATAATAATAATAATGTTGATAAACGTCATTGCCAAGCTCTCAATAATAGACGATACACAGTCGCTTAATTCGGCCCTTGCTAAAGAAACCCTGAAGTAGTTGCTAACATAATCTTAGTAATTGACTCGCATACGTTTCTAGGTGCTTAGTAGGGCGCAAATTTATAACTCGATAAGATTAATTAAAGTAACTACGTCGGCATGCTAGTTGCATAAACGAGGACAAACATGGCGGCAGCTAGTAGCGTGTGCTAGTGCTTGTACACAGCTGCGTCCGTTTTTGTTAGAGGGATGATCCAAAGGTTGTCGCAATTCTGCTGCTCTGCCTCGACGGGGTGCATTACGCTGCTGCGCCGCCAGAGAGCGCCTCTAGTACGAATAATGCAGTTTTGTTGATGAAGGTAGCGACACTCAATCACGTCGTGTGGTTTTATATTGTTATTTTGACGCTACTTCGCATTGGCCGTCAGGCGTATTGAAAGAACGATGAATAGATCTGAAGTCTTTTTTTTCGACTGCGAAAGAGAGTAGAGAGCTGCCGACTGCTCCAACAAGCACTTGGAGATAGCCAAAGTTGCAACTTGTTCAGTCTTAGCAGAATGTATGCGGATGATAAACGCTCTAAACACTCTTTAATCGGGATTACTGATGCTAGCGTCACAATAAATCGCCAAACACTCATGAACATCGCCGACATTCCTTGATCTTTCGGAAGCTTTTGACTCAGCATATGGGACCTGCTGCGGAACTCTAACGGAGGAGTTAAAATATGTGCCACATTGAAGCGAGCTTTGCGCCCTGTCTTCTCACGACTGAAGAAAAAAAAGAACATTGTGTGCATGTGTGCACGAATTAAATGATCAAAGCAGCGTACGCACACATTCACACATAAAATGGCATGCTCAAACACACATGTTCGCACGAAAACACGAGCGACATGCACAATTAAACAAATTCGCACACAGCCTATTATAGGCAACGCGAAATTCCACAACCATAGCATTACAAATGCACATAATGTGAACCAATATTAGCTGTTATCTTTGCCAACAAATGTTTCAAGGTTAGCTGGTAAAATATGGGGGCGGCCGCTTTTTATCATGGAGGTTAATTAAAATTTACATAATGGGGTTTTACGTGCCAAAACCACGATCTGATTATGAGGCACGCCGTAGTGGGGGGCTCCGCAAATTTGGACCAGCTGGAGTTCTTTAACGTGCACCTAAATCTAAGTGTTTTCGTCCCCATCGAAATGTGGCCGCCGCGGCCGGGATTAGATCCCGCGACCTAGCGCTTAGCAGCCCAACACCATAGTCACAAAGCAACCGCGGCGGATTTTTACCGTGGAGATGACGTTTCCCCTGGCGATAAAGAGAAATCTACGTGACCTAAGTTTTCTTCACGCCATGGCAAATCTGTGATGATGATGATCGTTAATGGCATCCCCTTTAAATTGGAGTCCTACAAATAATCACCTAGCCTGCGTGAGCTAATTCCGTGTTACCGTGTCTTAATCTAGAATTCTACCTGTGCCTGCTTTATCTTGTAAAATTACCTCATATCTGTGACAGTCCTGTCCTGATCTCCATTCTGCTTTTTTTTTTCACAATTACTCATATCGTCTCTTACTGATATCTACCTATGACCAGTTAACGCTCCCATCAGCTTCGAACTACAGCGCTTCTGGAAAGTGGACAACCCCAACGATTCTGGCTGCAATCTCTGGATTTTTCTGCAACAGGCACATGTTTCATCCCGTTGCAAAATTTGCTCCTGTATGTTCTCGTCCTCAGGCAGCCAGCTCAGGACTCACTAAGCAAGGCGCTACCTTTTGTGTTGTACAAGTCTTCTTTCGCGATTTCTTGTTTGCTATCTTTGTAAAACTCCATGGCCTTTTTTGTTTCCATTCCTTGGAACGAATTTACGGTCTCGGTATCTCTCACTTTCTTTTTGATAACTCCGGCTTGCCTACTTGTACTTCCAATTGCGCTCCACTTGGTTGCCAACTTTCTTGACTGCTTCCTCCATTCCGTGTCCACGTTTTTGAAGTGCACGTATTTGTACATTTTAGCCGCCCCCTTCTTGTCATACATATTCCTTAGTTTTTTTTTCCCTCAGAACCAATATTGATCTGCGCTTCTGTGACTTCAAAAGAGGCTCACCAATTACGCCCTGCACTGATTCATTTGCGGTTATACCGCGGCCACCTAGTGCCAATTGGCAGACCGCCTTTTGGTTATCTCCTAACCCTGGCAAGAACTTTGATGTCATGTGACAGAACGGGCGTTTAAGTTAGCACCTTCACCATTGCCGCTTTCCGATGGCTCGTGCCACGTCATAATTATTGTAGTCCCAAAGGGCTTTATGTTTTTTTTTTTATGGCGTTCCACTTCACCTTCATCCTCAGCTGTTTTTGCTGGGTGTTTTAGAAGTCTTCTTACATTGCTTGACTGCGATTATGACTTTCTGTTGAATTGGTGCCAATTGGTCACACATTTCTTCATGAAAGGTCGCAATTCCCAATTTCTACGTGCTAAAATTAATGCCGAGATATGTCGCCTCATTATCGTACATACTCGCAAACACCTGTAAATCCCCTGGATTGTCCCCTAGTAGCACTGTCTTTCGCATACACTAGCCCAGGAACCACCTAGTTGCTAAGAAATAAAAAAAATAATAATTCTGGGGTTTTACTTGCCAAAGAACCTTCTGTTGTACCAGATGGCCGTTATGTGCGTAAGATTTTCAAAATCCAATTTACTACTTTCCAGTCATGTGTCTATTCCATTAACGTAAAACGTGAGCTACAATGGAGGTAGGAAGCATCCTTGTTTTAGCGCTGGGGCCATTTCTGCCATTTCTGTGCATCGATCTTCTGCCTTTCCGAGCGATTTGTACTCGGAGTTCTCTATGTATTTCCCTGAGCAGCTCAACGAAATCGGAATCTATATACTCCTGCTTGAGGATATTCCATAGCAACTCCCTCTCTACGTTATCGCAAGCTTCCGTAATATCTAGAAACAGCATCCATAATGGTCTACTTTGAGCCAATGAAACCTTTATATACTAAGTTCCTCGTATTACAGGTAACCTCTAAAGGCGGAGAAGCGTTCCACTCTCCGTTGAGGTATACGGCTGCATGATTCCGAAAACTTTCGGATCACCCCTCGTAACACGATCGCCGAATAACACGTGAACCGACCAAACAAAACATACTGAATACGTCTGCATCGCGAGGAGGCGAAAGTTTAGGGCGGTGGACTGTTGGGCTCGTTGGTAATGCATGTTGAATATTGCTCTGAGCGAAAAAAAAACGTAGGAAAAAAGACGTGGTACGTATCACTTTTTGTGGCCGTCACCTCAAGAACTCCACCTGAAACAGTGGGCGCACACGTGTTTCGCAGAGACTATTGTGTACTGTATCTTTCGAACACATTGTGTACCATTACGCATTCCGAAAAGCAGCACGGAATTGTTAACTCAACATAACTAAATAAATGATACGTCATAACAATAACGCCTCACGATCACCGTCGAACAGAATAATAAGCCACGGATCGGACCGCATATATACGTAAGTTTGCTAATTCAGCATCAACATTGCTACTAAATGCCTATTAAGTCAGTAACGGATGGAAATAGTTAGCAGATGAAGCAGTTAATAACTTTTTATGACGTTTTATGCTAACTACGTAGGTCACGCACTCAATTCCAGGCCGCAGCGGTGTTTTCTCAAACCGTTCACGGTATAGCGTTACTGCGTAAGGTAGGTGAGACCAGCTGTATACACTTTATACGTACAGTGTGCCGCGTATATGCATTAAGCGTTTGCCAGGGGCGCTAATTTTAACGCTTTACAAAAACGTTCGAAGTATACAACACCTCGCAAGCAGATGAGCAGGCCAGAGAAGTGCTATTCCGGCCGATCCCTTCTTTCTGCTCATTGAAACCTCTCTCTCGCATGCTGGTATCTTGGCATGACCGGAATGCCGTCAAGCGAATGATGGAGCTTGCTCTCGAATGCTTCTCTTGACGAAAAAAGCCGAGCTGCAGCTCACAGGCCCAGACCAGAAATGTGAGCGCAGTGCGGCCGCTTGCGGTTTATGCTTTGTGCTTGGAGCACTTGGAGCATGCGAACTGCCTTATCACGAGCCCTGGCAGCACCGTGGTCCCTTCGCGGGATGTTGCCCATCGCTTGCCGGCTACTATGACACGAGTAGTAATACGATATTGTATTGAACATTTGCTTGCTGCAGCAGGTGCAACTAAAAACTCTAAATAGAAAGTGTCAGGAGGATCTAATATAACGTCTGAATTTTCTGAGAAGAAACAGTGCAATGCATGGGACGACAATAGCGCAGATAAAGGGGCAGAATATGTTGCCCCAAAACTGAAAAAAAAAAAACTTCGGCAGCGTGTGACACTTCTGTAATACATGAAGGCGAGGGCCTGCTGCACACTTGGTAATGCGTCGTCTCGCATCGTCGCGTTGCTGCTTTCGCAGTTCGGCTTCTTCGGCTCGTTTTCGACGCTTAGCTGTGGCTTCGCGCGCTCTTATAGCGGTGTCAGGCTCGCGCCAACGACGTTTCTCTTGGACTTTACGTTGCATCCTCTCAGCATTGGATTGAAACGTACGCTGTTGTATGGGTGGTTTCAATGAATGTATGCACTGTTTGCTTCACTTTGCTGAGCGTTTGTAGCTTCAGCCTTACGGGGATATAAGCCATTGTATTTTTTGCTTGCTTAGGGGGGTATGAGCCATTGCTGCTGCTGATATTTTTTGTACCATTGGAGTTTACGACGTTTTACTTTTTTTTTTTTTCAGGGCCGTCAGGGGTATGAATCACTTAAGGCTTTCGCCTCAGAAAAGAGAAACGCTCGCGCACACAAATTTAATGAGCACCTAGAGGAGGCAGGATTAGTCGCCGTTCGAGAGCTGGCCGTGATATGGACTATACTACGTGCGTCTATCATCTCAGAAGTCATTAAGACATTACCGCAGTAAAATTTTTAGTGCGGATTCGGCAACTAGAACTACGCTTTGCCAAACGATTATTTTTCTTTCCTTCCTTTTTTCGTTTATCTAATTCGACCAGTTCAAAGTATTGGAATAGACTAACTTCTTCACTGCGAGCACGCTGGCAAAAATACTATTTTCTAGTTATTATTCTTATCCTCATATTATTCTTTGAGCTGATTTGATACGGAGGTCGAGCCAACGCTCTTATTCGGGACTTCACAGACAGAGCTCGCGGAAGAATATAAGGTTGCATCATCATCACCACCACCACCACCACCACCACCACCACCACCACCACCACCACCACCACCACCACCACCATCATCATCATCATCATCATCACCATCACCACCACCACCACCACCACCACCACCACCACCACCACCATCATCACCATCATCATCATCATCATCATCATCGTCGCAATCCATCATCATCATGATTCATAATCCCAGCCACGCACTTCCGTAGATCGGCTCGCCGATCCACGAGCAACAAAACAAGCGCTCTCATTCTCGGCCGTGCTAGCAGCAGCCGCTGCTCCGCTTGCAGCGTCGCCGTGGGCTCTTCCTTCAAAGGACGGCGGCACGTCTCTTCGGCCGCCGTCAGGTCGTCTTTACAAGGTCTACGATAATAATGATTATATACAACTACAAAGATGAAGACCATAAACAGCGCTTACAATATGGCATTATGACGTACAGCCTTTGTGAATAATGAGATTAATAGCCTTACCGAGGGTCGATGAAGGCTTTATCGAGCTTTAAGTGTTCGTCATATTTTCATCGGCGGTCGTTTTATACTGTACGGCTGGTAGACCGCGCGCCAGGATCAGAAGACTTTGATTATTTCACGCTTTCTTATTTCACGAATATTTCACGCTTTTTGATTTTTTCAGTTATCGAAAACTCGCGAAAGTAATGAAAATGCGGCAGCAAGTGTTTGCGCCCGTGCTGAATATTTTTCAGTCATCTTGTCTGCAGTCGTATTACGCAGTGTGGCTCAATCGATCTCTCGCAAAGATTTGTGACACGACCCATCCGCCAGTGTCGCCCAGCACCGACAGCCGTCGTCTGGCGAACTCCGCGCCTACGTGCTTGACGCTAACGAATTTTGCGCGTTTTTCACGATGGCTCGCTTCAGCTTGACGCCTTTGACGACAAGGAGCTGCGGTGCCCTCTGGCGGAGAACGCGTCACGTTCATCACCGCGCACCGCTGAGTGGATTAGCGCACTGGGAGAGAGAGAGAGCTGGCCGCACCACGTTCTGACAGTGCGGCGAAATCACCTCGCAAAGCTTTTACAAAAATAATACGGTAGGTGTGTGAAGGACCGCTGGCGGGCTTTGCTACGGCATGAGTTGCTTGATAGGCGTAACGCAGGTAGCCACAGTGCACACCTAGGTTGAAATAAATAAATAAATAAATAAATAAATAAATAAATAGTAATAATAATAATAATAATAATAATAATAATAATAATAATAGCAGCGAGATATTCAATTCTTGAGAGCACGCAAGACGTACAGGCGATAGTTGAACGCTATACCAACGTTTTCTTTGATAAATTCGTTTACACAAGCACATCACAACGCGTTTACGTTAATCGCAATGTGCACATGTTGGCACCATGGACACCATATTATGTCTAGAGACAGCTCATTCACTGACATTCCGTCTGACACACGCTTCAGGTCAATTATTCACTACGCGAGGGATTATCTTGCGGCGCGCTTAGAAAAAATCTACATTTTCAATTACAAAAGGACTTCTTCTTGGGCAAGTTGGTGCTTTGGTTTCCTAGGTATACTTGATTGTGGCGCGAAATACGCTTAATGAAAAGGGATAGAAATAAAATAAAGACAGTAAAGCGCCCCATTTGGCGCTTCACTGTCTCCTTTTTTCTGTCCCATTTCACGAAATGTATTTCAAGTATACATTTTCAGTGTCGTGCATAGCGGCCCAGTGCTTGCAACGCCAGAACGTCATTGTCCTTGAAGCACGCGCAAAGCGGCGGGCTCAAATATGAAGCACGCGCAAGTGACGGCGCTGTTCCTTTTTTTAAGGTATAGCATTCCGGTGGATACTAGGGCATTGTAACATTCCTGGCAACTCAGCAGCCGATGAAGCAGCTGGACAAGCACACCTAAAAGAAAATGTGGTTCCGTTCCCAATATCAAAGAATGAATTACGCTGTATTATAAGGACAACGTTTTTCAAAATGTGTAGGAACACGTGGTTTGACCAGAATTCTAAGAGCTCGGATTTGTATCATATTGATCCGTTTACTGAATTCAAATTTTCATTGTCACTAGACAGAAATATGGAAACCCTTATTCACCGATTAAGGCTGGGCACTGCCTACACAAAACATTTCTTACACAGAATTGGCCGTGCGGAAGCCCCCGAATTTGAATGGGGATTTGTAGACGAAGATATACATCACCTCCTCCTAGATTGCACACATCACGACACACCAAGACGCCGACTTAGTTGAACCCTAGTTACATTAGACCGCAGACTTTTCAGTTTAAAGAAACTTTTTGGTCCTTGGCCAACAAAGTCCTTGCAGAAGAGCGCTTTAAAAGCACTAAAGACTTTTCTTGACGAGAGCGGCATTGTGGGCCGTTATGAACGCTTTTATTATTCCTTTCATTTCAATGTCACTGTATATATGTATGTGTTTGTGGATTATGCTATGTTGACTGTTCTGCTGTGACTATATGTGATGCGTGTACCACCCGCTGACTAGACACTGCATTATTAGGCGAAAGTATCATTTGTATTTTTGAGAGTCTTTTTCTACAGAACTGTAGAGCCATTTAACTTGTATATTGTATGTACCATGTGTTTCTTACGTCATAGTGTTACTGTCAAAACGTTGTTTGACAAGTACTGGTGTTTCTATGAAAAGGTTATTTGATATGTGATCCTGTACCCTGTATTTTGGAAGCTAAACCCGTTCAAGAGCTAAGGAGTAGCCGGCGCCTTAAATTGTGTGTCAACATCTCCTTATATCATATCAATAAAGAAAAGGTGCATTTCAGGAAGAGGCAGAAATTACATACATTGAGATCGGAATGCCTATGTGTCTATATAAAAATATTTACTAATTAACTTGGTAATTATTCACTTTAGAGCACATGTTGCCATCGTGAAATTGAGGCTTGGCTGCAGGGAAGTCGTGTTTGTTTATCCAGAAATCGCAAGACCATCAGGCGTAAAGCAGTGACTGACGTCACTGCTGCTCACCATTAATTTGCTATTGAAACTTAGGTGCTACATTAAATAATTGAAAAATAGCAATCTTCCTAATTAGCCGCCTGGATATTGCGACTGTGCAAGCAGTACCCGCTTCTTCAGGTATCTGAACGAACCGAATTGCGTTACATACTCCATCCGATTAAAATAAATTGCTGTAGCAAAACAACAACAACATAAAAAAATTATGGTAGAACCCTAAGTAAGCCAATGCATTACAAACAACAATATATATTCTTTCGGTCCATGCAAATATTCGAAATTTTGAAAGCAAATCGAATAGTTCTTGTTATTCGATTCATATTCGATTCGAGCACTAACTATTCGAAACTGTCGAATATTCGTTTCTGTTCGAATAACAACACTAGTTGGAGTCTCGAGGGCGAGATCGATGATAATGAGGACTGTTGCAACTGATAACTAACTCATAGGCTTATCTACCGGGGGGGGGGAGAGATTGCCCCCCTCAATGTCAAACGTGGAGGGGCAGCAACGTATGCCGTTTGCATCACCCCCCGCACACACACACTTTTGAAAACGGGCACTTTCGGCGGCATGCTGGAAAGTTCAACAAAGCTAAATTTTCGTTCTTAATAGAGTGGCCACGTAAGCAATGCTTTTGGGCAGCGAGTGTTGTCCTTCGTGCCTCCTCGGGGCGCGCAGTAGCGGAAGGCGCGCGGGCATACACGCTCGCGTTGCGTAGAAGGCCTGGCGCTGGGAAGTTCCCGCCTTAACAAGTATGAGCTTGCGCTACTTGCGTCATGACCACTATGTCCCTATTTGAAAACACAATCTTCTTGCTGTATTTAACCTGCGGGCGAGGGGGAGGTCCGGATAAGGTATTACAATTAGCCGCGCCCGACGACTGGTGTGCCTTACGGCATGAAGTCGTTGGATTATCAAATGCTGGGACTATTTAATTTCCGTCCAGAAATAGCCTACATTGCGTTGCAGTCTCAGTGTCTTCCCACCATCAAACGTATAAGCAAACTTCTTACAGGTGTAATTGTCGAATTTCATTGTGTAATCATGACTTATCGTGGATATGCTCGTGAAAATGACCTGCGTCGAACATGCAGAGTCTAGTCAAGCTGTCTGTTCAGTTATTTCCCCCTACCTCCCCCGTCACGTTGATGGAAACAAAGATTACTACTACTACTATTATTATTATTATTATTATTATTATTATTATTATTATTATTATTATTATTATTATTATTATTATTTAGATCTTTGCTTGGTCGTGCTGGCGTGCCCTAGGTTGTTCTGCCCGGCTCTACATGACCTGTCGCTGCATTTAAAACAAATATTGCTTTTGGCTGGGGACGTCCAGATAAACCCTGGTCCTGACGCGGCACAGCCAACCAAGAAATTACAACAAATTGCTGACGATATTTAACATAATAAAGAAAACCGTTTAAATTCTATCGATGCCAAACTTGAAAAATCAACGTTTCTAGAAAGCAAGATCTCGTCCTGCGTTAGCCAGGTCGCACACTTACAGCATGTAGTATGTTCACTGGAAGTCAAGATAGACGACCTAGAAAACAGAGCAAGACGATCCAACCTAATTGTTTACGGCATCCCACAGGAAGCTAGTGAGAACGACCATCTCACTTGAAGGAATTCTTGCTGACAGAATCGTCGAGAGCATTCTAAAGCTTCAACCAATAAATATAGAGCGAATCCGCATACTTGGATGGCCAGTAGCTGGGAAAACTAGGCCCATTATAATGAAATTACTCGAATCCTGCAATGAAGGGAATGCCTTAAAAAACTGTTACAAACTAAAAGGGACGAACTTCTCGATTGGAGAGGATTTTTCAGCCCGTGTGCGCGGCATCAGACAAAAGCTCTGGGACTTCGCGAAAACATACAAAAACTTTGAAGCTAAAGTCTCTCTTACGTTCGATAAACTTCGCATAAATGGTGACACTTACCGATGGGACGCTCAAAGCAACAAGGTAACCCTTACTGAAAACCCATTTGACTTGTCTAGTTCTAAAAAAAAAACAACTATAATATAGACAGACGCGCATTAGCCCCGCCTTCCGCAACGGAACGAGAAATAAGCTCTGCCAGCCTAAATTCACGTAGCATACTACCAAAATGAACTTTGCTAGAATCCCTACTTCTCAGCATCGAATCTCACTTCGTAGGAGTCACCGAAACATGGCAAATAACTGATGTTGATGATGACGACTGGTGGGCGCTGTGTACTGTTTTTCTTCCCTCTGTAGCCGCCCATGTACGCTTTTAACTATTTATGGTGTTAAAAATTTCGAAATAACGTCACCAAATTATGCTATGAAACGTAAAGACAGAATATTTCTTGGCGGTGGCGTAGCGATTATTATAAACAAGGACATTCCTTTTACTATACTGCCTAACATAGAAGGCGTGGAAGCCATTTTATGCAGACTGCTTTTCAGCTCTCACCCAATTGTTGTCGGCTGCGTGTATTGTAGCCCTTCTTCCGAAATCGTATACGCATGCGATTGAAATATGCATACGTGCTCAAACACATTTTTGGAGCTAAGCTAGACCTAGTTGGCGCCTTCAACCTAACAAGCATGTGCTGGCACACTTGAGAAAGTAGAGGCGCATGTTCCGATATGCTTATAGACATGATGTTCGCATTTAACTTCTGTCAAATTGTAAACGAACCTACAGGTGTCGAAGGAAGCAGTTCTAACATCCTTGACTTGATATTTTTGAGTGGCCACTTTTCGGTAGATAAAGCTAAGGTGGCACTGATCGATGACATGTCGGACCATAAAATAAGCCTATGCTCTCTCCCTATTCAAGACACTAATTTACCACCAAAACTAATCAATACTTTTCTAGATTTCAACAGAGCTGACGACAACAGCATAGTAAACTATCTCTTTCATGAACTAAGCGCCTTTGAAACGACTAGCCAGCGTTCCCAGTGGGGACGTAGGAGTACTCCGGCAAAGGTTTAAATCTATTATTTTCTACTGTGTTGACCGCTATGTGCCCACACGAACAAAGGAAAGAAACACACGCAATCCTTGGATTGCACGTGACATCTTCCACGCGAAACGGAGGGCCAGAAGGCTGAAAAAAAAAACTTTGAAAAAAAAAATGCTCAGGCAAACTTAAAGCAAAAACTCACTCTAACCATAATCACTATGAAAGCTAAAATAAAATCAGCTAAATACAATTACTTTCAAATCACTCTTGGTGACTACTAAAGTCCTCTTCTCATAAATTCTGGGACCACCTGTTGCCAAAATCTAACCCCAGTACCGCAATTACGCCGGAAGAAATAAGCCAGAGCTAACAACTTAAATGAGTACTTTCACTCTATTTTTGAATTGAATTATGGGGTTTTAGTTGCCAAAACCACTTCCTGATTATGAGGCACGCCGTAGTGGAGGACTCCGGAAATTTTGACCACCTGGGGTTCTTTAACGTGCACTTAAATCTAAGTACACGGGTATTTTCGCCCCCATCGAAATGCGGCCGCCGCGGCCGGGATTCGATCCCGCGACCTCGTGCTCAGCAGCCCAACACCATAGCCACTGAGCAACCACGGGGGGTTTTCACTCTATTTTTACAGTAGGCGATGATAACCTGCCGCACTTTAAATCTTCCTCTAACATATTGCTTGGACCTCTTATTGTAACACGGGCCGGTGTGCTAAACCTACTACTGAATTTGGACAATAATAAAGGTTTAGGACCAGACAAAATTGCAAACGCTTTTCTTAAAAGGTATGCTGAGATACTATCTTCTTATTTAACCTTAATCTATGACAAATATTTATCTACGTGTACTTTACTGAATGACTGGAAGACTGCTAAAATTATCCCAGTACACAAGTCAAGAAACAAAAATGAGCCTTCTAACTTTCGGCCAATCTCTCACACAAGCACCGTGTGTAAACTATCTGCGCACATCACCTTTAAACACATAAACACTTACCTCGAGCAAAACCCCATTTTATCCACGGTTCAGCATGGTTTTCGTCAAGGTTCATCCACAGTCACTCAACTAAACGAATTAATACGTGATACCTCCAGTGGCATAGACAACCAAAACCAAACAGATCTTCCTCGATTTTTCAAAACGATGAGCAAAACGAGAACAAGGTGAAAGCAAGAGCCAATGTTTCGACGAGCGGACTTGTCTTCTTCAAGACGGCATATGCTTTCCTCGCCACAGTATATATAGGTGGGGTTTTTCAAAAGCATTCGATCGCGTTTAACGTTAGAAACTAATGTTAAAATTTGAGCACACTTTCGGGAAGGGGCCTATTAGCGAATGGATAAAGGACAACTTAAATAACCGGACACAATTTGTGCAGATCAACCAGTCGAATTCTGTCCTAACTCAGGTTACCTCTAGTGTGCCTCAAGGCAGTGTTCTAACACCTGCACTATTTTTAGTTTACATTGACGACTTGCCCACTGACATTCACGTCAACATAAGACTTTTCGCTGAGGATTGCATACTGTATGAAGCAATTACTTCGTCATATAATCATGTAATTCTAAACAATGCACTGAAATTAGTCTCTGCGTGGCGTACGCAGCGGCAAATTACTCTCAATGTAAAAAAATGTGTTCTTTTTGCGAATAACTAGAAAACACCATGTACAGGAGTTCACTTGCACCATAAACGATGACCCCATAACAACAGTCACAGAGCACAAGTATCTCGGTCTAACACGAACGTCTGACCTGAGATGGAATTCCCATGTTAATCATATTACTTCAAAGGCCCTAAGTCGACTTTTCTTTCTTAAGCGGGGCCTACGCCAAGCTCCACGCGCAACTAAATTACTAGCTTATAATGGACTCGTGAAATCAACCCTAGAATACGCTATCTCAGCTTGGTTTCCGTCGACTAACAAATTAATTAACATGCTGATGGGAGTACAAAGAAAAGCAATCAGATTCATCTTCAATAAATATCGACTTAGAGATTCTCCAAGCGCCCTAGTAAAAACTGCCGGAATAATCACAATGCAAAATCGAGCCACACCCGCACGGTTGAAATTACTGCACCAGTTAATTTATAAGAAGTAAACGTTAATAGCTACCATCATAAACACCAGAATAACACGACTTAAGCATTCGTACATCCCACAGGAATATAGTTTTCAAACTGATTGTTTTAAACACTTGTTTTTCTCCCCGAAAACTAAAGGAGGCAGCTTCATTATGTTTGGCGACTAAGGGTAACGTAATGGGTGATGTGTGGGTAAAGTTAGAAATAGATGGGTAATAAGGGCTTTCGCAATAAATTACATATGCAAGCACTCTAGAGTATTATGCTCGTTTCTAACGAGCAGGAAAGAATTGAGCCCGCTCCCCTGGCAGACCTATAAAAGCCACCAAGACCAAATTTAGCGAAATTAGGGTACGCTATGAGAACTTTGTGCGAAGTTATATTCGGTTGGATCAAACACCACCTTTGCTAAAAATTTCTTATTCAAGTGCTAAAGCGTGTGATATGGCGCTATCAGCTATGCTTCCAAGTGTGCCGACATAGCTGTAAGTTACAACAGGTTTAAATTTTGTGGAAAGGGAAGGGGCGTCATGGTAAGTGAAATGTGCAACAAAATTTTTACATTCCTGGTTCAGTTAAAAGCGTTGCAAGTAATTATTGAGCCGTCATCGTTTTCCCCATAATCTCATGCTTTATAAGACGTTCCTGCTTGATTTCAGCGATGTCCTCGGTGAACTAAACAAGGGACTTCGCTTGTATTTGGCGAAAATAAAGGTTGTGTTGTGGGCAATATGTAGGGAAATTTTGCAGACAAGGGACTAATTATGGCATTTGCAGTAAATTGCGCGTGCAAGTGATTCGGATCTTTATGAGTGTGTTTTACGAGCAAAACACAATGCATTTCGCTGCCTTGGGAGAACTGTACATTCTGTATACATTCTCAGCTAATTGAATTTTTGGAGAACAATTCTTTTTTTAATAATTCTCAACATGGGATTTAGGAAAATGCTTTCGTGTGAGACCCAACTACTAACGTTTACTAATGATCTACTTATAGCTACTGACCTCGATTTCGCAAAGACATTTGACTCAGTACCTCATGACTTATTCCTTTTTAAGCTTAGTAAACTTAATATCGGCACTAGCGTATTTAACTGGATTAAAGATTTTCTTTCAAACCGTACTCAGTATGTAACTGCTAACGATTCTTCTTCTCTTTCTTCTGTTACGTCCGGCGTACCACAGGGGTCTGTACTGGGCCCTTTGTTGTTTCTTGTATATATAAATGATCTTCCTGACAGTATTGTTTTTTCATCAATTAAGTTTTTTGCAGATGACTGTGTAATTTACAACAAAATACCAAATTTATCTGATTCACTAAATATCCAAAAAGATCTCGATCAATTATCTCTATGGTGTGACAAATGGCTTATGCAATTAAACGTTAATAAATGTAAAACCAGGAGAATAACCCGGCGCCCTCACAGTACAAACCACAGTTATTACCTTAAAGGAGCCCCCTTGAATCCCGTTAACTCCTAAAAATACCTTGGCAATTGGCATTAATATTACTGACGACCTATCCTGGAGGAGGAGGAGGAGGAAGTAAACTTTATTGCCCTAGAAAGAGTAATTCAGCGGTCGGGTCGGATGTCTTCATCTTCTATTGGTTGATGCCGATCTCCGGCCTGCATGGTTGGCGCCCCTATTCCAGGGCACCACTGAGCGTGGCTGCTCGTCGGGCATGATCCACCAGCCTCCGTTGGAGGCTAGGGTCGCCGCTGGAGAGCACGCTCTCCCACTGCTCCGCACTCGGATTTTCTATTTTGTGGAATGCCTTATTCGTATTGCACCCCCATGTGATGTGATAAAGTGTGGGTATCGCGCCACACCACGGGCATGTGTCCCTGTATTGACCTGGGAACATTTTGTATAGCTTATGCAAATTTGGGAAAGTTCCTGTCTGCAGCTCTTCTGTATCCACAATGAAGAACACACTAAACCTGCCTGATCTGTCTTTACGTCGTAAATTTCTTCGTCTTTGCCTCTTTCACAAAATCTATCATCAAATTTCTTCATATCTATCATCATCTTTTTCTTCAACCGACGCACATTTCATCGCGTGTGGACCACAAGTTCAAGGTTGGTGTGCCATTTTGCCGAACCAACTTATATAATTATTCTTTCATTCCCAAAGCCAGCGCAGAATGGAACCACCTTCCTGCATCCATCGCTGCCATTATCGACACTAAGTTCAGAGTACTTATTTGTTAACTTGTATTTTCATAAATTGTATATGTATATGCACACTTGTATATGTATTAACCACTCCTTTCTGTAATGCCTTCGGGCTCTGAAAGTATTTGTAATAAATAAATAAATAAATAAATAAATAAATAAATAAATAAATAAATAAATAAATAAATAAATAAATAAATAAACTGTGAACTCAATCAATATCAAATCAAGCGGAATTTGTGTGGGTCGGGGGGAGGGGAGCACCATGGTAAATGTTAAGGCGAATTAACCAGTTTGTTGATGAATTGCGGGGTTTTTGAACATTTTCAAAGAGAAGTGCTCAAAAGCGTTACATGCGGGCAGGGTTTTGAACTGAACAGTCATATACGGGCAACTTTTTAATGTATGCGATATAATTACAGGAAACTGAAACTTTTGTCGCAACTCTTCGAAACTGTTCGAAAGAAACAGAACCAGCGCATTGTGGTGTCTTCTCCCTTCCGTCCTTGTTTGCTGGCGCTAAATATGCTTTCAGTTTACCAACACGCCCAACAAATGGCAATGCTGAAACAGCTTCGCTGGAAATCAGGTTGTAATTCTTCATAGCCGCACACATCTGCTGTTTCTTTTGCTTGTGAATATTGCGAGTTATTTATGTTGATTGTACATCGGTGTGTATTATCCTAGACAATAATATTACTTAAACTAGCGATACATTTGTACTGTAGACTTAAACAATCAGTACAATTCTTTGTTTAATTATTAAATTTGTTTGTAACACGTGCATGTTTATGTGAACTGTACTGCTGGGCGGGATCAGGGACCTCTGTGAGGCACTCATTGCCTTTTGACCCTGTATCATCTTGAGATTTTATATAGGTGCAAGAGATGAATGCAAATTCAAAAATTTCGGTTGCCCATGGTTCATCGTGTGTCATTCATAGATCTGTGTCTGTTAAATATCAAAGTAACTTACAGAAGCATTTCAAGGCTCTTTCACTTTAATAGTAATTCACAACACACACACACACACACACACACACACACACACACACACACACACACACACACACACACACACACACACACACATATATATATATATATATATATATATATATATATATATATATATATATATATATATTTCAACGAGGAGAAAGGAAATAGATGGGGCTCGATTTTTATTTGTCTTATGAGAAGCCAACAAACAATGACACTGAGGACAGCACAGGGGAAATTATGTGCAGTTCTTAATTGAAATAAAGAAATGAGAAGTACGTGGAAATGAAAGTCGATAAAAAACAACAACTGGCCGCAGGTGGGATACGAACCCATGTCTTCGCATTACGAATGCGATGATCTTACCGATTGAGATACCGCGGTGCAACGGAGCTACCGAGGCGCTACTGCCATGGAGGAAGGAAGCAACTAGGAGAGAGCGTCACGGGATAAAACAGAAAAAAAAAGACATATGGCCCAGCACGTGATCATGTCTCCCGCCGGGGCGCTATAGCTGCGCTCCAGCGCGGCTCCTCCGAAAATACAACGAGTGCGACCGCAGCGTGCGGCTACAGCTCTGGCGCTGAGCAGCGAAAACGATGAACGTATACGAGGCAATAAACGACCGAAGTTGCGCAAGCATATCGGGAGAAAAGGCGCGCAAGCAGGCTGGCAAAGCGCTCTCCTAACGAGTGCGCATAGGTGAGAACCTACTACGAACCAAGCACACCGGGCCGAGTGCGCCGAGCGCAGGGTCACGTGTTGGGCCGACCTTTTGACGGAGAAAAAAGCAAAATAGATGGCTTCACGGAGAGTTGGCTTGGGAAGGCTGGCTGCGTGATGGGAATGCGTCCTCCTAGCTCATTTTCTTCCTCTATGGCACCTGCTTCATTTCCAAAATTTGGGCGGCGTCCGCAATCTTCTGTTGGTCAAACTTTGTTTCCCGAAAAGCGCCCTTGCATAGTTTTCGCATATCCCCTGCCCTATTAAAGATGAACTATACTGTTTTAAGCGAAACCACTCTCGACAAAATCCTTTTCTTTTTGCGTTGGTTTTCGCAGTTGTACGAGCACGCATGCTCCCTCCGGCTGTCCAACGGCGAGTGCCGCATAGAGTGCCGTCCACCGTCTGCTTCAACGTAGCCACTACTGGGGCATCTACCCACATATACCTTATTCACTCATTGCGCTATGCCGGTTTAATATTGTACACATGTGCGGTTGTGCATCACGCTTTTGCTTCCGCGCAGTCTCTAGGAGCAAAACAACGTAAAGCAAAATAAAAATGAACCATTTATTCTGCAAGTCTGCGTGGTGACAGCATAAATTCTATTAATTTTTGTTTTGTGACTGTAATGAAGCGAACCAAAAGAATGACAGAAGCGTACACTGTTGGGCCAGTTGGTGCATTATGTAGTGTCGTTGAGCGGAAATACGGGCGGGAAGAAATGGAGTGGACATGACAGACGCTCACTCAGAGTGTCTGTCCTGTACACTGCGTTTGTTCCCGCCCATATTTCAGCTCAATGACGCTACAAAAAGGATGACAGGCAAGCTTGTCTAATTTGTGACAGACCGTATATTTATTTATTTACTTACTTATGCATTTCTGCATTTTGAAACATACTGCAGACGCTGTGGCCCTAGCGGGATGGGGCAAAGGATAGTAATAAAGCACAAAAAATCGATGTTATGCCAAACGTTCTGCAGGCAGTTGGCTATCCAGCATCGATTGGCTATTCAATCTTCCATAGTTCGTGTATTCACCATGGACAGTACAGACGGAGCAGATGGGTTTCGTCTGCCCCCGCACTCGTAAAGTTGGACTGAAGCACCATGCCATTTCAGCTCTGAGTACAATTTTTTTTATGCTTTAATTCCCCACTTCGTTCACTCATACCCCTTCCTTAAAAAAAAAAAAACAACAACTCGATTTAACGCATTTCACCTTATCGCTGCGAGCCTTGATCGGAACAAGCTTGTCTTTTGGGAATACGTTTGAAGTTTGATGAATGTCTTCGCCCGGACATAGCTTATGAAACAGCACAGCAGATTAAATTCTGCGTTCGTGTACGGGCGTATGCGTAAGCTGCGTGAGAGTAGACTTGCAAGCGGCTCCGTGTAGAACACGGAGGAGAAAAGAATGCAGCGAGACGATGACAATGCACTTTGTAATCGTCTTGCTTCCTCCTTTTGTCCTTCGTGTTCTCTGGCGCCGTTTGAAAGCCATGACAAACTAAAAAGTCCAACAATATATTCTGAAGCCATTGACTCACCTTGATTATTTCCTTGACCGCAGCCTTGTCACTACTGATGCGGGCTCGCTGCAGCACCCCGACTGTCTCGGATAGCCACGTTATGAAGACAAACTTGGACCGCTTGCTCATCTCGTCGCCTGCCTGGATTCGGAGGTAGATGAACGCTCTCTCGTGTTCTGCGATTGATCAGCGCAGCGCACGTTAGCCACGGCTGGCCACTACAGGTTCCGATTTCCTTTTGGCTGGCGCGAAATAAACTATTAGTATACCCACCAAAACGATACTCACATCCTTTGTCTGCTTTTCGCATGAGCAATCAGCCTGTCGTAATCAGTGTTAAAAGAAACATGACCCCCGTTCTCAGTTTTAGCAATTTTGGAGGATAGTTCCTTTGTTGTCGTGAAAAGCCTGCTGGAAGTGATTACCACTCGGACAGTAGCGGGAACTGCACATTTACAATTTATTAGCGATTAATAAAAAGAGATTACCTAATTCCTGGATGACTGACAATATTGATCATCATAAGCTGTCTAGCAAACGAGAGGGAACGAGATGCACTTGCGATAGCGGAGGGGCCCCCCGTATCCACTGATAAATGCGTTTACATAAGCAATTCTGGCACCACATCATGTGTAGAGAACTGACGTTCCCTCTGACGAGCATTTTGGATTTCTTTTGAGATGAATAATACATCACAAAAGAAATTTTGCGCCAGAAATATGCTTTTTCGCTGTCGCGCATCGCGAACGCGTGCTTGCAACGCCAAACCTTAGTCCTCCGTGAAGCACGAGGGCAAAGTGGCTCGATTCATTGCATCGCGTGCCATTATGGAGTGATCTGCATAATGACTATTGCCATTAGAATGAGGGGGTGGGGATGATGGTGTGCACTTAGCGTGCGCTTAAACGGAAGTTCGTGGCAATTTGGTACATGTGTTAAGAATTTATTTCTTTTCCCTGGACATCTTCATTTATACGTTTTCTTCTTAGTAGCGGTTCACAATTACTCCTATCCTGAGGAAGCTGTCTGTTCTGGCTCTTTAATAGACGTGACGTCTGTGATTTTATACGATGGAGCGGCGAATCCTTCCATATTTTCGTTTTCTGAGCTGGAAAGTGGTAAGGCTGTAAAAGATCCCCTTCCTGGCCGTTTCTTTGAGAAAAGGCTTTCAATGGGAAAAGCCAAACCTTAATTCGTACGATTCGCATGCTCCAGTAATGCTACATAGCGCATCTGTTATAAATTCATATGGATGTCTTGAGTGATCTTTCAGTAGCCAGAACATTCCAGGTATTTTCTTAGTAGTCATCAATGAATTGTCTACAACGAATTGCTCGAAATAAAAAGAAACTCCGCTGCTCAAACAGCTGTGCGGTAGCGAGCCTGTGTGGATGTTTCACTTAATCTACTGTTAGAGTGAGAGCGGGGATAAAAACAAAGGGCCAGACAAACGTCCGGTTTGCTACCCCGCATTGCGAGAAACGGATAAAGGAACGGAAAGAAAGAAATAAGGAAGGGAAAGAGCACTAGGCTCCGCTGACACGTGAAGGTGCACATCGAGTGTGTAAATGGTCTCAGAGACAGCTCGACTTGAGCTACTGTAGTAGCGCTTTCTTTGCATTCTGCGCCGACGACGCGCACGGCTATGGTGCAAGGATCTTCGCTTCCAACAATTACTATATACGCATATATATGTACGTTGAAAAGAGGTTGACATGTTGCAAACACCTTTAACAAATTAGGAACTACCTTTTACTGCGATAATAATTATACGGCCGCTCGAGACGCATTTTCGCTGACACTGTCGGTGCCGCCGTGGTGTCCCACATCCACGACCCGCGTGGCCCAGCCCGGTGAGCCCGCTCGCCGTGTGTTAGAGGTTGCGGCGGTTGCGAGGGCAAGCATGCGAGGGTGAACCAAGATGGCTGGTGGCTTCATGTGCGCTACCTTCCCGCGCGCCCAGTGTTGGAGGAGGTCACGTGATCTGCTGAGTTTGGGAGGCGCGACACATTTGTAATGGTGAAGGGAGCAGCAGCAGGGAACGTTCGGGACAAGCACGCGCACTCTCCGCCGCTCGCACTCCTTATTGCGCTAGTGTCGTGACCGCGAGTGCTCGCGGTCATCGAGTGAGCATCCCGGTCGCTTATTTAGTGAGCGAATGTTTGCTGCAGTTTATCCTGTCCATAAAAAATGCGAGCCTTACTTCATGTAAGTCTCCCAGACAACGCAAAAGTCTCATGGACGTCCCAAAAATATCCACGTGTCCCACATCCAAATAAAGACGTCCGGTGGACTTCCGAGTGACGTACTACTCGGCAAGGTCCGAGAAACGTGCCTTCTTGGAGGTGATTACTATGTGGAATCAGCATGCGAAATATTTTTCTGTGAACATGCATCAGGGAGACGACGTGCCGAATGGCTGTGTCTCTGCTTTCCACGCGGGCTGTCTCTTTAAGGTTACTTAATATTTTAGGCTTTTCTCAAGGACGTCACACCTGGATCTTTTTACGGCCCACACACTGTTAGTCAGAATCCTAAGAGGTTCAGTCTATGAGTTTCTGAGAAAGAGAAACATGTTTTCTGATATGTTGAAATTATAACCAAGGAAGGAAGGAAGGAAAAAGTGGAGAAGGAAGGCAGGGAGGTTAACCAGTTTTGCCTAACCGGTTTGCTACCCTACACATGGGAGCGGGATGGGGGGAGATGAAAGATGGGGAGAAGAGATAGAGGGCACATAACACGGCACACACATCGTTGGTTACAGTCTGTCACTCTTGTGCGGTACGTGACATCACTGTCACAGCCGCTTGTCCAAGCCCGAAATTATAACCAAAATCTTTATTATCTCAAGCGCTTGCATATACCATAGTTTGCGTATTTTACGGCAGCACTGACTTTCAAAACTTTAGTTCGTTTAATATCCCACCTGTGCCAGCTGGAAGTTCCTAAACAACGGAACTTCCCACTGCGCGCGCTGGCGCTTGTGCACATGCGATGTATCTGCTCTTGTGTACATTGCATATATATCATAAAAAGCCAACAACGACACCAATGGCAATAAAGGTGAAATTGCTTGTACGTACTAACTGAATTAAAGAAATGATAAATTAATGGAAGTGAAAGTGGATGAAGAAACAAATGGCTGCAAGTGGGATACAAACCCACGTCTTTGCATTAGGCGTGCGATGCTCTTACCAATTGAGCTACTGTGGCGCCGTTTTCCCATCCACTTTCTTGGGTATTTATGTTTTACTACTAGAACTAACGCTGGGAATGTTAGCCAGCTCCACCACTTACAAACCTTGGCGGCGGATATGGAACATCCTTTCTTCCGCAAGCGTCACGAGTACGTGATCTCTTTGGGTGAAGGCAACTGGTCAATAAACCCCCACATGCTACCTGAAGGCATCAATGTTGCCGGATTCGAGACCCTCGTAATGTAATGAATGAGAAGAAGGAGAACCGAGGGGCTCGATTTTTATTAATCATATCATAAGGAGACAACAAACGAAGACACCAAAGGCAACATAGGAAAAATTTCTTGTACTTGCTAATTGTATGAAAGAAATAATAAATTAATGGAAATGAAAGTAGGTGAAGAAAAAAACAACTGGCCGCAGGTGGGATACGAACCCCCGTCTTCGGATTACACGTGTGGTGCGATATATATGTGACATCAATTCAATATCTAGAGTTCAATCGGTTCAGAATCTGTCAAGTGCACTGCGCATGTCCGCTGAAAAACACTTGCAACTGATATTGGGCAGCTATTTTAAATATACTGAACTATACAAGATTTGGGTAATCCGAGATCTTTTAATAATTTTCTCAGGGGGCAAATACGCCCCTGTCGCTGTGCAACTTCGAACGGCCACAAGAACACCAACTAGCCCGCCAACGCATTGTGCTGTACGCTGTAATTTATCGTTCATGTAATTTCCGCTTCTGGAAATCTACGTGAAGAGTCGGATAGGTGCACGGTATTCTTTAAAGGTCAGTTCGAAAAAAAAAAAAAACAATGCTTTCTGGCCAATAAGTTATCGGATTATACATCACCGTTTTTCGAAAAACTACAAAGTTTTGAAAGTCAAAACTGATTTGGTGTAAATCTTTATAGTTTTCCTTTAACAAAAGAAACAAAAGTTGCCCATATGTTAGCGCCACGGGCTGCTGTAGAATCCATCTGAACAGACCGAATTGCGTTATATTTCTCATGCGGTCTTGAAGAAATCCGTTCAACTAAAAAAAAATGAAGAAAAAAAAACAGAGAGAGAGAGAGAGAAAGAAAGGAAGACAATGACGGCACCGCTCGCAACGAAATGAAAATATCGCGCAATAACATAGTACACGCGCACGTGCAACCTTTCGTTGAGAATCCGTGCGCACATTGCATTGAGACAACATTGCCTAACCTTTTAAAGATAGCGTGCAACACGAATATATTTGATGGCTTCCTTCACGCCAAAAGCCAGTTCGATGCAGTTCATTGCGACGACCGCATAGAGAGGTCGCGCATTATATTTTGCAAAAAAATACGGCGTGTGTAAAGCGTTCTGCTTTTGCAGTTTGCCTAGGACCAGTCATTTGGCATATACCAAGTTCCTTTGTTTTTGAAGGCACTCGCGAAAGTGTCCAGGAGGGCGCCCGCACGGCGCTTCATTTTAACGCCGGCAATTCAACTGTGAGGTGCACGCCGTGCCATTCATCGCACCACGTGATCGGGACGGTCCGTGAAGATGGCGTCACTGGTGTCCTCGCGCCTAAACTCGCGGATAATTTTTCTTGAATATATCGGAAGCCAAAGCTATAAAACTGAAGCGTTTGTGTTACCGCTGCTGGAAGTAGTCTCGCACTTTCGTTCACATTTTCTAACGTGCAAAGTAAACAGCGTGTATATTTTATTTTCTGCTGCCCGTAAATTTAAACGTGAAGTATACAGTAACTAGTCGTGCTGTTGGTGTTTTCTTTTTAATTTTTTTTGTCCACCCTTTCGGCTTTTTGCATATGTCACACCGTCGCACCGTTTCGCGCATTCCTCAATATCAAAATAGCGTTCGCGTCTTCTGGTACTGCGTTATCACCTGCTGGCCCGCCTGCCGCCTGTCCACTATCCTAGGAGACATGACGACCTATTTCTGCAACAAATGACTGTCGAATCAGACGAAACAAATTGTGTGCGACGTTTACACAGAAACCAGAAGAACACACCGGCAACGCACGAGCGTCGCCTATATATATATATAAGAGAAAAGAAAAAAAGAAAGGAGCTACGTAAGCTTGGAAAAACGAAAACCGTTGTGAAATTCGCCTTGACATCTTTGCGTACGAATACATGTGCGGTATAGCTCCGCCCCCGTATCTCTCACTTCACTGCCCAGAAAAGTCGTCCACTAGTATAGCAGAAGCGAGCGTTATCCTCATACCCTTGGCCGTTTAAGTCATAGATGCAGACTAAGAATGTGCGAACGGATTCCTTTCTATAGCATGTTTATTTCGTACTTATAGACCATTCCTAGCTCGTCTTCATAACATATACTGTTACTCCTTCGCTAAGGAATTTCCAGGTAATTCCCTCTCTTTTTTTTTGCGCTCACGTGCCTATGACAATGAAAATACATGTGCACAACTCGAACCTGGTTAGCGTCGTCTAGAGGCATCTTATAATTAAAAAAAAAAACATCGACAGATGTGAAAAGTAGATTGTATGGTGCTTTGTGGATAAAAACAAAAAGCGACTCACCAGCGAGGTTCTTCTTGAGTGTCTCGAAGTCCTCGCCCCTGGACGTGGCCCGGATCTCCCCGCCGTCGTACGTGAGCAGCGCCCTGCGGCATAGTCGCACATCCTGCATCGCGTGGACAGCTACGCTCGGACACTTCTCCTTTGTGTCTTTATGGACCATTACAGCACGGAGAAATCCGCCAACTCTTGAGCAGTTAACGACAGCTCTCTAATTGTACTAATAATAGCCGATGGGGTATGACGAAAGAAAGAAAGAAAGAAAGACCACCGCCGATATTCAGAAAAGCTTCTCACGCGCAAATTGTTCGGAATAGAACATTTTAACCAATTCGGATGCTATACATATTATTAGCGAAGGCGGCCGGCCAACCGAAAGGAACACTTACGAAAGAGAAACTGTGAATTCGGCAGCAGTTGCATAAGTTTACTTGGCATTGCCTGTACGTAGCTGCATACCACCATGCGCGTGAAGTTTTTGAAATGGTCGCTTGCTAACAGGCCAGATGGCAATACCCACGGACCGAAACTAAGTCTTCTGTGGCACTACATACGCGCACACATAGACACTGTGGGTATACTTTCTTGGTGTGCACTATATGCCTCGCCGCTTTATACGTTGTTTGACTCGACTGCAATTGTGGCCCCTCGCTCTTTGTCATCTTTTTTCTTTTTATTCTTTTTCTTTTCCCTACAGTGGAAGCCAGCGAACGGGTTAGTCAGTGGTGATTCTCTAATGGCATCGACCTGTTCATATCTTTAAAGCACTTCACCCGTATACTGTCGAACCAGATTACTGGCATGAGCAACCATTTCGAAAATGAGAAACGGGGTGGAGAGGCTACCGAGTGCGTCTGCGTTCACCCGCTCCTCCGCCTTTTTTTTTTTTTTTTTTTTTCAGAGGCCGCTGACGAGCTGCTTGGTTCCTTGCCACGCTATCACGGCTGCGGTAAAGGGGTCGAATAATTATGGCTCCTTAAGACTGCACATGTATTAAAGGCCGCTCGAAACCAACCAGCCGCATTGATTAGAGAGCAAGCGCTACTTGCTACTGTGAGCGAAATTACGAGGCACAAGTGGACTTGAGCAGGACACGCGATATGAGAACGCGTACACTGTGGTCTGCTGGAGTAACCGAACGGCTACCAAGGAAGGTAATTTAACTCGTGCACTGCGGTGTTGATCTAACCGACCGCGTGCTCAGCTTTTGTTTCGCTAATGGTTGACCCAGACAGCGTGTGTACAACCCACCCAAGCGAGCTTCAGCGCTTTTCACTGCCAGCGGGCACCTTCTATGTGTCACTTTCACAATGGATACTGATTGTGAACCGATGTCATGCTACTGTCGAAAACGCATGAATAGCTTGCCCCGTTGATAATATAGTTACGTTTATGCGAACTAACGTAATTATGGAAGGCATACGTGGCGAGCGAAGGTTGGCGAATGCATTTACGCTTTCTTAACATGGAAACTGGCCGGATAATGAACAGGACACACAATGCTCATAGACAGCGTCAGGTGGAACTATACCTCACTTGTGCAGACGCTTTGCGCACTTTCTTGTAGTTTTTAACCAGGTTGGATGGCAGACCGGTTACTTCCTCAGCGTTGGCATCTCGTTTTAGGTTTCATGTTCTACCAAGCACACGGGTTTTAATTAGGCGCGACATACCGCGCAGAGTGGCTGCAAAGAACTCATCGCAACAAGAACTCCGAATAAAAAGCCTCTAATAAACTTCCGAGTTCGTATTTAGAAAAATAAAATAAAATAAAATAAACACTTGCACTAGAGTTGTTCGTAAGAGCATTTTCAGGCAATCATAAGCGAAGGCGGCCCGCCAATGGCAAAGAGTACTTACGAATGACAACCTTTGTGAATTCGGCCCTTGCTACTTTATCAAGCGGATTCAAAAGAAACCAGTCTTTTATAGACAAAGAAACTTTCAAGAAATTGGGGCTTGATGCATTTTCCCTGTCAGGTCAAGCATGTGAACTGCAGAATGAGAGAAGCACAGATGTCCAGATGTTCATCTGTGCCCGTATTCACAAACATCTCTTACGCTAGAACTATTCGTAAAAGAAAATTCCAGCCAATCCTTGTGCTGGATATGTTATTGCGAAAGTTGCCGTACAATGAAAAAGAGCCAGTTGCACAGCCAGAGATGTCTATTTTTTTTAAAGGGGGGATGCACCCTTTTGCCCGGGGACGGGGCGGGGGAGTAAAGGGGGGGGGGTGATTCGGAAGGTCGCATACTAACACAGAAATTTCCAAGCGGGGGGGGGGGGGGGAGTTTGTACACCGAGTGTAGGGTAGCAAACTGGATGCTCGTCTGTTTGACTTCCCCGCCTTTCCTCTCCTTGCTTTCTCTCTCTCGGGGAGGGGGAGGGAGTGGGCACGTGACCGGTGTGGTACTCCCTAGCTACGCTAGTGCAAAAGGATTTACGAACGAGAAGCTTTGTGAATGCGGCTGGATGATGCTTTACAAGCCGCTAAAGCGCTAGGTGCGTTCTTCATAACTCGAGTCTTCAGTGTAGCGCTTGCCTGTGCAGGCAGGTAGAAGTCATTCTCTATTAATTTAACGCGAAAACATTATATGTTCCATGAGGCAGAAAAGCCGTACGTTGTCCACAACTAGTTGTACCAGAAAAACCATCATCCTCAATGATGTCATCAGCATCTTGTATGACGTCAGCAGCAATGCAGAATTTAAGTTCGAAGAATCTTGAAGAGTAAGGTGACTTCAGGTGGAGTAAAGTGGATTAAGGTGAAGTCAATGACGGTGAATTGAAGTTGGTTAAGGTGGATTACATTCGCTTAAGATGGATTAAAATGGATTAAGGTTGGCACAAATTAGAGCAAGGTGGATTAAGCTGGATTAAAGTGGATTAAGATGGATTAAGGTATATAGAGTTGTGAAGGACACGTGATAATGTATGACGCCACGTATCATGAACGAAACCAATTAATTAGAGAAGCCATTTTGCTTTCGCATTGAAATCACGTAAGGATGCTTCAATAACTCCCAATTATTTATTTAGTGTTTCGCTTTTCGCAACCATTCCGGACTGAAAGGCTCTTGAGTATTCAAACTTGCCATTTTGTCGCACTTAATAAACACAATGAAAATACGAATGAAACTTAGTGGAACTTAGGGCCGCAAACTAAGAAACAACAATTATTTATTAGTTAGGTTGCTTCAAGTACAAGTCGTGGGGCTAAACGACCCGACACAGCACAGTGGGCTATGAGGGGCGCCCTGTTGCAGGGCTCCGGATTTATTTTGACCACCTGGTTTTTCTTTTTTTTAGCGTCCACGCAACCCAGTACACAAGCATCTTTTGCATGCCGCACTCATCAGAAATGTGGCCTCCGCAGCCGGAAATCGAACCTGCGACCTTGTGGCTTAGCAGCAGAACGCCATAGCCACTGAGCCACCGCGAAGAGTAACCTCGCTTCCAGAGAAACAGTTGAGCTATAATCCCTATGCACTATCTGTATTGGATTGCAGTCCTCTTGAACTGCACCGAAATACTCGAAGATAATGGCTACAATGAGGTCGCATTTCGAGCTACCCCGTATCTTGCGAAATCTCAGCTCCTTCGCACACTGGAACTCGTGGAAAGAGCCCGTAAATGCAATATTTCCTTGAGTAAGTTTCGTCATTATGGACGGCTCATAATAAAAACAGACAGTCAAGGGACACTGGTGTGCAATATCAGCAGGACACCGGTGTATGTCGTATTTGCAGGGCTTGAGCAAAATGCAAGGCTTGTAGGCCTTGTCCAGTCGTAAATTGTGCAGAACGGTGACCAATGTGTACGGCCAATTTTCTTGATTACATAAAGCCGCAGAATTTAGGGCCTATACTCGATACAGAAACCGCATGTTAGTTTGTTCGCCTAACCGCACGTCTTAAGAAACTTTCTAAGTATCTTACTTTTTATACCACGCGCGAAATAGGCAAACCTTTCACTGTCGCTAATGTTAGGCCCCAAAGGCTTCTGAGCGCTATATTATGAAATGTCCGCGATATGATCAGCAGCGGTAGGTTTAGGTGAAAAGTTGAGCCACTTGGACTGACGTGCTTTTTCTGCAATCAATGTGCTTGGCCCATGATTCATCATCATCATCATCATCAGCCTGGCTACGCCCACTGCAGGCCAAAGGCTTCTCCCATCTCCAACTCCAACTACCCCGGTTCTCCAACTTCTCCAACTACCCCGGTCATGTGCTAATTGTGGCCATGTTGTCCCTGCAAACTTCTTAATCTCATCCGCCCACCTAACTTTCTGCCGCCTCCTGCTACGCTTCCCTTCTCTTAGAATCCAGTACGTAACCCTTAATTACCATCGGTTATCTTCCCTCCTCATTACATGCCCTGCCCATGCCCACTTATTTTTCTTGATTTCAACTAAGATGTCATTAACTCGCGTTTGTTCCTTCACCCAATCTGCTCTCCTCCTATACCCTTAACGTCACACCCATCATTCTTCTTTCCATAGCTCGTTGCGTCGTTCTCAATTTAAGTAGAACCATTTTCGTAAGCCTCCAGGTTTCTGCCCCGTAGGTGAGTACTGGTAAGACAGACACAGCTGTTATACAATTTTCCCTTTAGGGATAATGGCAACCTGCTGTTCATGATCTCAGAATGCCTGCAAAACGCACCCCAGCCCATTCTTATTCTTCTGATTATTTCGATCTCATGATCCCCGTATCCACGGTCACTATCTGCCCTAAGTAGGTTTATTCCCTTACCACTTCCAGTGCCTCGCTACCTATCGTAAACTGTTGTTCCCTTCCGAGACTGTTAAACATTACTTCAGTTTTCTGCAGATTAATTTTTAGACCCACCCTTCTGCTTTGCCTGTCCAGGTCAGTGAGCATACATTGAAATTGGTCCCCTGCAAAGCAATATCATCAGCGAATCGCAAGTTACTAAGGTATCCTCCATTAACTCTTATCCCCAATTCTTCCCAATCCAGGTCTCTGAATACCTCCATGATTATAACCCCCTAAACAAAGATGTGCTTTGACTCCCCGACAAGCTTAACTTGTGGATAACAATCTAATTAACATTATTTCATTTGTAAACGTTGTGGCGAACTCTACACATGTTAGGTGTTTCATTATTCTCCAGAATTACTTCAACAATATGACATGTACGTATGTACGTTTGTAATCGCACAATGGCGTGGCCTTCTATTACTTAACGCATGGGCGTATAGGAAGCGTTTCTGGTTCGCTTTATTTTCTGCTTTGTCTGCATTCAAGTTTTCTTGTGGACTTAGCACGTTGATGTGCTTGTGTGTTTAGTACGTGTGCGCGAGCTATAGGCGCAAGGGTGAGACTAAGTTTCTTAAGCGTGTCTTAGAATAGCCGGATGTTGCTTATCTTCCCATTTATTTTCATTTAATAAACGGGAAGAACAAAAGGCTTGTACACTGCGCGCACGCCTACTACGACATTAGTTTGTACCCTGTATGTACGTCCGTATGTATACTGTTGATAGCGCGTGCTGATCAATGCGGCCAAGATAGATAGGGAGGGAGAGGCAGGCGCCCCCCCCCCATTTTTTTTTACTTGGATACGCCAGCAATTAATAAATCTTTCAGGTAGATGATCTATTTGTAGCATGTGTGAAAAGATAATCACTGGGCGCACTCTATGTTACCTGTATATACTCCCTCGAGGGAGTATACAGCCAGGTAACCCCCTGCTGGTAACACAGGTAACATAGTATATATATATATATATATATATATATATATATAAATTAAGTAGATTATTTCACAAACTTGAAAGACGCCCGCTATGAGTATCAGCTCAATTTTCTGCACAATATAGCCACAATTAGTGCCGGTCGGCATGTCTAGTGTGAGGGGGGCAAGCACTGCCTCTTCCCTGAAGATGTCAGTGACTGACACCCGGTACCCCCAGATAGATATAACTGTACTATTTGCAAAAGATGCTTACTGCGCACATTCTGTTACCTACGTGTGCACTCAAGTGCACATGTAGGTAACATAGAGTGCACCATATATAGATTAATGCTCTATGTTACCTACGTGTGCACTGATGTACACACCTAGGTAACATCCCGCCGTAAACACAAAGGGCACATCCTACAAGAATAATAATAAGGGTTGTTTTCTTGGGGCAAATGAGAGGATAAGTCAAGATTTAGTACTTACAATGAGTCTGCTGAGTGTGTCAATGGCTGTCACACAGTACAGATAGATCTGGCTGTATTATATGTACAGACGGTTGTTATCTGCACTTTATGTCACCTACATGTGCACTCAAGCGTACACTCAGGTAACACATAGTGTACATCCAGTCAACATCCTGCCGTAAACATAAAGGACGCATCTTATAGGCATAATAAAGATTACTTCCTCGAGGTATACGTTAGGATGAGTAAACACGTAGTACACACAAATTTGGCGTCCCGGAGGTCACACAAAGGACAAGGAATCATAAAGGTCACATAGGGGCACAAGAAGGAAACATAAAGGAAACATAAAGGCAATGGCCATTTTCATAGGGGTATTATGAATGTAATACAGCGCCTGACATCGGGTGCTATACAAGCTAAGTGCTTTATGCTTATAACAAACTTCTACTTCTACCTTCTTTTCGTGAATAACTTGACGACTTCACTTTCCTTTTTTTATTCGCTTTGTCCTCTGTTTCTTAATGGTTCTACGACCACTCCATCCCGCGCGGGTGACACTTTTTCGAAAAGCGGACGTCACGAGTCATACTATTTCATAGAGGCTTGTGCTAGTGTGTGCGTATGAACACGCGGAAGGTTACTGCGGGCCTCGCTTGCAGCACGCCAGTGCTTAAATTCTGAGGTACATGCTGTGTACATATAGACACGCAGGGTGCGCACGACATGATTCACGTCAGTGTGGCACTACATAATTGCTTCTTTGCACCTTGCTGACCTCGAAAATACGAACTAAGTTGTCTGGCTGCGCGCGGTGAGAGCGTCAGTCTTAAGTGCCAACGCACAGAGCGAGCAGTGCCTTGATCACTAAAGAAAAAGAAACCGAACAAAAGCAGCAAAATGACAAGCGAACGCAAGACGCTGCGCTCGATATTTATAGGGGGGTTTTCTTTTTTTTTTTTGTACCTGGGTAAGGTGCGCCAGGGTGAGAATGCGGTTTCAGTGAGGTTCCTCGTGCTGTAGAGTTTCCATAATGCTCTCTGGAGTGTTGTAACTACGCGAGAGGCCCCGTCTCCCATCCCCACCCCCACGCAATAGTACTGCAGAAGCGGCCACACATGCCGCTGTACCCCTGCGCAACAGTCCAGAAAGGAGGTGCTCTCTACCCCGAAAGGAATGTGTGTATATTCGCTCCTTCTGACGTTTGTTTGCGCAGCATTCGTTGCGGCCAGCGATGCCTGCGGAAGCAGTAAAAACAGAGCTAGGCTGTTCGGTCTCGTGGACATTAGGGCGCTCTTCCAGTGGTATTTATCTGATACGTCGCTGCGGTCGTGAAGCAGACGGGTAAGGCGTTCAGATACGAGCGAGCACACATGCCGATTGGCGACAGAGGAGAAGAAACAATATATATATATATATATATATAATATATATATATATATATATATATATATATATATATATATATATATATATATATATAGATATATATATATATATATATATTCTTCTCTGTCGCCAATCGTCATGTGTGCTCGGCATCTGTGCTCGGCATATATATGGTGTCCCAGCTAACTCCCAGAATACCCGTCTCTTGAAGCTTTCAGCGCCCTATGAACATGTTTTATTTAGCCTTATGAACATGTTATCCTAAAGGTTCTTTTTTCGAGGGACTACGCATACGCGGTCACTACATGCGCGCAGCTTACTACTTCTAACGCCCTGGGAAGGGCGGGGAAAGGGGAAATAGGAGGCGCGTCGTTTGTGAAAGCAGTACATAATGGAGCAGCTTCGACGAAAGGAACTCTCATAAATGAAGTAGTACACCAAACCTTGCTCCAATCGCGTTGCATATTTAAGTTGTTGACTGAAAAACTCGTCGTGGCTCTCCCGATTTCATGATGATGAACGATATATAGGTCGCGCGATTAAGGTAAGGTTGCCGTTGCTTAGGAATATACCAATACGCAAAAACAGAAGTGAGAAAGAAGGTCTTATGTCTGCAAGCGTCGTCAAGTGCGGCGACGCCGAGCGCTACCTTCTCTACTAGCAGCGGCTGAATGTTTCATAAGGTATACCGGTGAAATTAACTCTGCTAACACACAGCCACAGAGCGAGAGAGAGAGACTAACGATAAAACGATAAAGACAAAAAAAAAAAAAGGTGCGCGAACTTGAAAGTTCGCGCACCTTTTGTTGTGACGTATTTTCTGGCTCGCCAAGTCTCCGCACATGGTTTCTGGTATAATCTATATAAACGCGATTATTTAAAAACTATTTTCATAGCTTCGGCAGAAAAAATGTTGATTATACTAAAGAGGATAACATGACTGTTATCCTGAAACTCATTTTATCCTGTTACCATGAACGTTAACATGAATTTAATTAGGGTCCCTTTATCAGAAGTTTCTGCGATGACGTTTATATGTTAATTAGAGGTATAGTAGCGTATTTAATGCGTCGATAACCTGCTGCTTTTTCATCAATAATGATTCATTATTACTGGTGTGCGAGGGTTGGAAATCTTGAATACGTTGCTACTCTATTCCGGAATTCAGAAATCGAAATTGTCAAATATTCGTTTCGTTTCGAATATAAATTATGTAAGAGATAACAGCGTGGGTCCTTGTGAGGAAGTAGTACTTCTGATACTGACACCTTCTAGTGTATGATCGCCTCGTGGCATATTTTTTATCTCCATAGTGTAGCCGTGTTACGTCTCCCACACGAAATTCACAGTTCATGTGTCATCGACAACCCAGTACCATGGCCTTAGCGTTCTTTCACTACATCTGCGCCTTGCGCCAATAAACTGCATTAATAATTGAGAGATAAGGACACTTATTACAGTTTTGAAGGAGAAAGATCAGTGCTAGTGCAGACTCTTCTGAATGATTCTGCTGCGGGACAGCAGCGGCTGTTGCGCAGAGGCAGTCCCTAAGCAAACGCATAGCATGCAGCTTCTGCTCAACCATTTCGAGTCGCTCAGTAAGGATGCCGCTCAACCATTCTGTGGTTGTGATTTAGGCAGAGTCTTAGTGCGATTGCTTCCCTTTAAAACAATGAGTGATGATGGGGTGTCTTGCTTCTCTCCTTCAATAAACACAAATACTCTACGTGCATCTGGTGACATGCTGTTCCCTGGCTTCATTAATGGCGTTGTCATGGCGGAGCAGATAACTGAAAGGATGTGCACGCTTCTCAGTTGACTGGACGTCCAGTGGTAAGGGCGTTACATGTATGTATCAGATAATGCAAATAAGCTTTTTAATGCGAAATAACTATGTGGTCCATGAAGCGAAAAATCCTGTGAGCGTCGGGCATTAACATCCGATGGTATCAAAACCCACGTGGCCAAGTGATGACGTCATGTTCCTGGCGCTGGACCTGCCGCGGCTCGCACTGCGATAACTCATGGTGAAGAGCCAAGGCGTCGGACGGCCACCATGGCCCACACCCAAAAAAAAAATGACTGTGCCCAATTCGAAAATTTAGTTGACGCACGTTCAAAACCGATCTGGTCCACTCCCAAAATTGACTTGGTCCATCCCCAAAATTTGGGTGGTCCACACCTCAAAAATTTACTTTGCCCAATTCGAAAATTGAGTTGACCCACGTTCAAAACCGACTTGGCTCACTCCCGAAATTGGCTTGGCCCACACTCAAAATTGACTTTGCTTAATTCGAAAATTGAGTTGACCCACGTTCAATGCTTTCCGATTGGATGCACGTAAGGAGATTTAAGTGCTCCTGTAACATTTTTTTAACTGAAAAGACTCCGCCGGAGCTTTATATTTCACTTTGTATAGCAATTAAAAAAATAGCATTTGATATTTGAAAGTTGTTTTTCTCAACTATTCATGTTTGATTCGAGAAAAAAAATCAGTTTGCAAACACCGCTGCTCATCGTGTATCCTTGTCAGCCATCGGCCCACGCGTGATACGAAGATTCACATCTGTGTATCACCCATTGTCTCGGTGATGATGATGTCAAGTTATTGGCACCCCCTTTGAAACATCATCATCATCATCAGCCTGGTTACGCCCACTGCAGGGCAAAGGCCTCTCCCATACATTTCCAACAACCCCGGTCATGTACTAATTGTGGCCATGTCGTCCCTGCAAACTCCTTAATCTCATCCGCCCACCTAACTTTCTGCCGCCCCCTGCTACGCTTCCCTTCCCTTGGAATCCAGTCCGTAACTCTTAATGACCATCGGTTATCTTCCCTCCTCATTACATGTCCTGCCCATGCCTCCCCCCCCCCCCCATTTCTTTTTCTTGATTTCAACTAAGATGTCGTTTACCCGCGTTTGTTGCCTCACCCAATCTGCTCTTTTCTTATCCCTTAACGTCACACCCATCATTCTTCTTTCCATAGCTCGTTGCGTCGTCCTTAATTTCAGCAGAACCCTTTTCGTAAGCCTCCAGGTTTCTGTCCCATATGTGAGTACTGGTAACACACTGCTATTATACACTTTTCTCTTGAGGGATAATGGCAACCTGCTGTCCATGATCTGAGAATGCCTGCCAAACGCACCCCAGCCCATTCTTATTCTTCTGATTATTTCAGTCTCATGATCCGGATCCGCCGTTACTACCTGCCCTAAGTAGATGTATTCCCTTACCACTTCCAGTGCCTCGCTACCTATTGTAAATTGCTGTTCTCTTCTGAGACTGTTAAACATTACTTTAGTTTTCTGCAGATTAATTTTTAGACCCATTCTTCTGCTTTGCCTCTCCAGGTCAGTGAGCATGCATTGCAATTGGTTCCCTGAGTTACTAAGCAAGGCAATATCATCAGCGAATCGCAAGTTACTAAGGTATTCTCTATTAACTTTTATCCCCAATTCTTCCCAATCCAGGTCTCTGAATACCTCCTGCAAACATGCTGTGAATAGCATTGCAGAGATCGTATCTCCCTGCCTGACGCCTTTCTTTATCGGGATTTTGTTGCTTTGCTTATGGAGGACTATGGTGGCTGTGGAGCCGCTATAGATATCTTTCAGTATTTTTATATACGGCTCGTCTACACCCTGATTCCGTAATGCCTCCACGACTGCTGAGGTTTCGACAGAATCAAACGCTTTCTCGTAATCAATGAAAGCTATATATAAGGGTTGGTTATATTCCGCACACTTCTCTATCACCTGATTGATAGTGTGAATATGGTCTATTGTAGAGTAGCCTTTACGGAATCCTGCCTGGTCCCTTGCTTGACAGAAGTCTAAGGTGTTCCTGATTCTATTTGCGATTACCTTAGTAAATAGTTTGTAGGCAACTGACAGTAAGCTGATCGGTCTATAATTTTTGAAGTCCTTGGTGTCCCCTTTCTCATGGATTAGGATTATGTTAGCGTTCTTCCAATATTCCGGTACGCTCGAGGTCATGAGGCATTGCGTATACAGGGTGGCCAGTTTTTCTAGAACAATCTGCCCACCATCCTTCAACAAATCTGCTGTTACCTGATCCTCCCCAGCTGCCTTCCCTCTTTGCATATCTCCCAAGGCTTTCTTTACTTCTTCCGGCGTTATCTGTGGGATTTCGAATTCCTCTAGAGTCTTTTCTTTTCTATTATTGTCGTGGCTCCCACTGGTACTGTATAAATCTCTATAGAATTCTTCAGTCACTTGAAATATCTCATCCATATTAGTAATGATATTGCCGGCTTTGTCTATTAATGCATACATCTGATTCTTGCGAATTCCTAGTCTCTTCTTCACTGCTTTTAGGATTCCTCCGTTCCTGAGAGCACGTTCAATTCTATCCATATTATACTTCCTTACGTCAGCTGTCTTACGCTTGTTGATTAACTTCGAAATTTCTGCCAGTTCTATTCTAGCTGTGGGGTTAGAGGCTTTCATACATTGGCGTTTCTTGATCAGATCTTTCGTCTCCTGCGATAGTTTACTGGTATTTTGCCTAACGGAGTTTCCACCGACTTCCATTGCACACTCCTTAATGATGCCCACAAGATTGTCGTTCATTGCTTCAACACTAAGGTCCACTTCCTGAGTTAAAGCCGAATACCTGTTCTGTAGCTTGACCTGGAAATCCTCTATTTTCCCTCTTACCGCTAACTCATTGATCGGCTTCTTATGTACCAGTTTCTTCCGTTCCCTCCTCAGGTCTAGGTTAATTCGAGTTCTTACCATCCTATGGTCACTGCAGCGCACCTTGCTGAGCACGTCCACATCTTGTATGATACCAGGGTTAGCGCAGAGTATGAAGTCTATTTCATTTCTAGTCTCGCCGTTCGGGATCCTCCACGTCCACTTTCGGCTATACCGTTTGCGGAAGAAGGTATTTGTCACAGCCCTTTGAAACAGGGCTGTGACAAATAGTCACCTAGCCTGCTTGAGCTAATCAGGTATGCTATGCATGCTTTTCACTCTAGAATTTTGTACACGTCTTGTTAAGCTGTTTTCTTTTCCTCAAAACTTCTCTATCTACCTTGTATCGCTACCTATGCCTGCAACGGATCCGGTCGTATCAATCTCTTGTTTTTTCTCTACCAATACTCTAAACCTTTCTTGCTTATCTCAACTGCTGACCGGTTGATACTTCCGTCCACTTTAAGGTAAGTGCTTCTGCAAGGTGTACGTTGCCTACGGTTCTCACTGGGTGAATCTCTTCGCATTCCATTAGGGTGCGCTGAGTGGTCTCCGCATATTTGCTGCAGGATATACATGCCTCATCTTGTTGCGAATATTTGCTTCGGTATGTTCTTATATTTAGGCAGCCAGCTTGAGCCTCAAATTGAAAGGCACTGCCCTTTGTATCATCACCCAGCACCTCGAGTAGCATGTCAGGCGAAGAGCCACGCTAACATCTCCAGCATATCATTAAAGCTTGTTTCTCTCTCTTCTCTGCCCTTTGTGTTATCATACAGGTTTCCGGTTCTAATCTCTTTCTTGTCTTTCTCGTAAATCTGCATGGTCTTTTTGGTTTCCATTCTTTGCATCCAATTCACTGTCTCTGCTTCTCTCAATTTCTTCTCTCACTTTCTCCTGGTTGTCTTTTTACACACTCAATTACCCTGTACTTTGCTGCTAACTTTCTTGACATCTTCCTCCATTCTGTGTCCACGCTTTTCAGGTACATATACTTGTGCACTTTAGTCGCCCATTTAATTTGATCGATGTTCCCGAGTCTATCTTCATAGCTAATTTTGCTCTGCGCTTCTCAGACTTCAAAAGAGGCCCAACTCACGTCATTTTGCACTGCCACATGTGTGGTTTTCCCGTGGGCTCCACGGGAAAAGCGAACCGGCCGACAGATTTTTGGTTAACTTCCAACCCCGAAAATATATCCCATTTTAAGCACAGTATGGCATTTGCGAGCGTTAGCGCTGTCACCATTACTCATTTACAGATTCCATGCACCACCTCATATTTATTCTAACCTTAAAGTGTTCTATGTTTTATTAGTTCTGCATTTCGCTTCCCCTTTATTTTTAGATTTATTTGGTGGGTGCTTGAGTAAGCCTTTTGTTCGTTTATGTATACGCTGAGGTATTTATTTTGCTTGACTACGGGTATGACTTGCTGTTGAATTGACACCAGGTGGCGAGATCAGCGCCACCAGTGGCGCTTGTGGCCCGGGTTGTTCTCCCTTGACTGAGGGGCAATGGTAAGGGCTCAAACCCCGCACAAAGGGTTTGTTGTACGGATTTTCTTGTGACATCTCTCGTGCTGAGTGGTTCGGCAGCATTTTCTTTTTGTTTTTATTCTGCGGGACATGGTTAATGCCTAGTGACCTAGGTGGTTGCAAAACACAACTATGCCCCCGAGCCGCAGCAATTTCACGAAACCGAAAAGCGAGCTTGTACAACCCGACGGGCGCACTCGTGCCAAAAAGCTCTCCCTGAATACAAGCTGATACTCGAGGAGCATATTCGTCATTCTTGCTTTCGCTGACGTAAATTGGAAGTCGAAGCTCGTCGTGCGGGCATCGTCTCGATGTTGAAGGACTAAAAAAAACAATAAAAGCAAATAGAATTACGAAATAAAGAAAGAGCGATAAGGAAAGGCGGCCGCTAGTCGTAGATTATTCTTCAGGGTTCTATCTCTTCATATGCGAAGATGGTAATAAGGGGCTAGAAACACGAGCGCAGACGTCAGGGGTTCTCCTCCGGACTTTTTCTTTCTTTTACTTCTTTACTTAATCAGACGTGTCATTAGTTCGCACTTCCGCACTGCGACATGTCACTGCCTCATTCCGTTTGGTTACATACACAGCAAAAGAAGTGATCAAGAGGTTTCGCTCCCTTCTTTTCGATTTAACTTTTTCAAAAGTTGGCACAAAAAGCAGCAGAGTGCCTCATGAGTTTAAACCCGTCTGTCGATTTTGTTGTTCGAACTGAATTAAAAAATTCTCAATTACGGGTTTTGTAGGAAAGCGAGGACTGCAGATAAGTATTCCTAATTTACGCAAACGGCACGTCTTGCAGTTTCAGCGGTCGTTTCCAGACTACAGTGATCCTGTCCAGTGCTGCCAGTATAGCATTAAGTATGAAGGATTGGTGGGCTAGTTTATCTCACATTATGTGGACACAGCCCTAAACACGGAGCACAAAGACAGAAACTCGCGGTATCTGTCGTCGTCTCGATTTCGTGTTCCGTGTTCCGCTCTTTTTACACGTGCCATCTAAGTCAGTGCGCACGGAAGCCTGCATACGCATCATGTCATGCTAACACGGCTGTATATATGACCAGTATTACCTCAACCTGGTTTCTTTCACGCATTGCAAGGCGCGATATGGTAATATTTCTTTTTACTTTTCTTCACCCAAATGCAGAAACCTTAACAGACAAGACGAATTTATTTATTGATTATTTTGTTGGAAGTATTGACAACAAATATTTTACCGGCTTCTAAATAATGTTAAAGTGTGTGAATGAAATTATGATGTGATGTGAAGTTAACCTTTACAGCTTTTAAGTGGTTCTCTACCCCACAGTGCCAACGTAGTCCAGCGGCGTCATCCTCTCGCATTTTGCAACAGCAGTGCTTGAGTGAGACCGGACGCGACGTTATGAATGTCAAAGAAGCCTAGGAAAGTGCTTATGACGTTCCCTGGTCTGCACTGCCAAATGCACGCCCACCTGCTGAGCTTGAGCAGCGTACATCGCCTTCGTCGAACGTATCTCTTGCTACCGACAAGTTGCTGAACAGGATGTGTAGGTGGTTATTTGGTGAAGTCGCTAATGGCTGTGGCTCGCACACTTTTAGGAAATGCACAAACTCCCACTGCTCAGTTGTCCAACCTAGCTTTCATTGGGCTGGCGGAATTCCTGGCACAGTCGGTCATCTGCTAATTTACGTAGTTCACATTTGCATCTGGGCTTCAGGAGTAACTCGATCGAAGGATCGCGCAGGATTACAACAGGCTGCAACGCTGACGTCTGTTTATCTTGAGAGACAAGGCCTCGGTGTCTAAACAGCAAAATGCGCACGCATTTGTCGCCTTAACGCGAAAATCGATGGCTGGATACCAAGCCTATCTTGTACAGTGCTCAGCGATACTCAGACCGCATGGCGGCCGGCGCTTCTTGCGCCACCGGTGATCGCTGGGTGATCGCTGAGGCCGATTGCAGTTACGATGCAGCAAAAGGATTCTCGATTAAATGTGACAAAAAAATGCATCATCTCAGTTTTACCAGCGCCCACCGGTGGCACAAGAAAGTAGCGGCCGCCATGTTGTCCGAGTGTCGAGTTTCAATCGCTGACCAATCTACAAGAGAACCGATCGATTCTTAGGGATCATTGTCGACCGCGACCTTTCCTGGAGCCCCCATTTAACCTACGTAAGGAAGAGACTCCTCTCGGTCAGTCACCTTTTCAAATCTATCGCTGGGACAACATGAGGACCGTCTGTGTGTTCTATGCTTCAAATGTACAAAGCGCCCTTCATTGGTTTCTTGCGTTACAGCAGTCCGGTGCTGTCGAACACCAGGAGGACAAATCTCAGAGTGCTCGAGAGCATGCAAGCTCAAGCGCTTAGAACCTGTCGGGGTCTACCGCGATGCGATTCAACAGCCACCACAATTGCCAACACCAGGGAACACCTCATCAGTACATATGTCGTAACAGACATCTTAGAAATAATCTTCGACACCTTTTCAGACTACAGCCTCAGCGCCTTGCTTCTATCTCGCAAAATAGACCAGAGGCACCTTTTTGGGGCATTGTAGCCTTCTACCGATTCTCTCCTCCATCCGATTTCACTCTTGCAGCAAGATGTCCTTTGTGGTGTCTCCGGCAGCCACAAGTGTGACTTTCCATTCCAGGATTTGAAATGAAGTCCGATTTGCCAATCGGTGCATGAATCAAGCCGCTGTACATCTACTATATGATTACTACTCAAATCGAGTTAATATTTATAAAGATGTCTCTTCGACTCTAACCAGCTCTGGTGCTGTAGTCGGCAAGAAGTTCAAGGTCAGCCACGTCACAACATCGACAGGGTTCGAACTTTCCGCCCTCCGTAGTGCAGCACTATATGGGCAGCAACAGTTACCAAATCACTAGGCGAAATGCGAAGGTTGTGGGTTCGATTCCCACCTGCGGCAAAGTTGTTTTTTCATCCACTTTAATTTCCATTAATTTATCGTTTCTTCATTCCATTTATTAAGCACAAGTAATTTCCCCAATGTTGTCCTTGGTGCCAGTGTTTGTTGGCTTCTCATGATATGTCTAATAAAAATCGAACCCCTCGGTTAACCCCCTTTCTTCTCGTTTATTACTTAACGAGGGTCTCGAATCCGGCAACATTGATGCCTTCAGGTAGCATATGTGGGTTTATTGACCAGGTGCCTTCACCCAAAAAGATTACGTTCTCGTGACGCCTGCGGCAACAAGGACGTTCCACGTCCGCCGCCAAGGTCTGTGAGTGGTGGCGCTGGCTAACACTCCCAGGGTGTACTAGTACACATGAATACCCAAGAAAGTGGATGGGGAAACAGCGCCGCGGTAGCTCAATTGGTAGAGCATCGCACGCGAAATGCGAAGGTTGTGGGTTCGGTTCCCACCTGCGGCAAGGTTGCTTTTTCATCCACTTTAATTTCCATTAATTTATCGCTTCTTCATTCCATTTATTAAGCACAAGTAATTTCCCCAATGTTGTCCTAGGTGTCAGTGTTTGTTGGCTTCTCATGATATGTCTAATAAAAATCGGGCCCCTCGGTTAACCCCCTTTCTTCTCGTTTAGGCTATATTTAGTGACTCAAAAGCAGCCCTGCAATCACTCTTATCAGCTCTGCGCCGTAGCCCACATGAACAATTTGTTGCAGAGACAATATTACGCTGCCATCAAGCGGTGGACTGAAGCCACGACATTGTATTTCAATGGACACTTGGGCACTACAACATAACTGGCAATGAAAGTGCCACAAAGCTGTCCGTGAGGCGCATGGAGAATGTGAAAGCACATCGATACCATTGTCGAGAACGGATGCAGTGCGCCACCTTTAGTGCCGCGCTGTACAATGCCCTTTTTTCTTCTCACCTACAGAATACAATGACCTTTTTTTCTTCTTATTTACATTATTGTTATCTTGTTTGGTCAACAGGCTCTAAAAAATCTTTGAATACTTTAGTCTCCCTGCAAAAATGCATTACAGTCTATTGAAGATGTCTCTTACAATGGGCACGCCTCTGAATTGTTCAAGTTCGGAATCATGAAAGCTGGTTATTGCTACGAATACCAGCTGTTGTTGGCTTTTATATCTGAAATACACAGAGGCAGTATGTATACTTACGTAACTTAGCTGGTTTGCAATCTAATACAGCCTGTCTTACAACTCGACATAAAGAGAATTGGTATGTGCTATGTCCTCGAACTAATTATGGATTTCGAGCTCTTCGTTACGGCCTTCCAAACGTACTAAATAGGTGGAAATTAACAATTGAGAACTGATCGAAGTACTTCACCGAAAACCGTGTTACATAAGATGATGTGTTTATTTCAATAATTATAAAACATCTAGCTCTCGTGTTATGTAACTGTTTTATTCAACCTTTTTTTGTGAAAGACCACGTATGCGTATGTATTTTTATGTACCGTTGTTTTCTGCTGCCTGTGATTGTCGTTTTTGTTTTTTTAGACGTGATGGGGCCCGTCAAGCTGCTTTTATGCAGATTTTTTCTCATTATACCCACCCACAAATGCACATTTCTCATGCACCCTGTGGTTAAGTAAACTCGAACTCATTTCTAACTTTAGCGGTCTTGCCCTCATTATTACTCTAAGAAAATGGAATACACCGGAGTTCACCAACCGGCGCCTGTATGCCATGAACCTATATATGAGATTACAACATTTACCTGGTTTTTAACCGACGGGAAGAAACGTCACTGTGCCGCCTGCGAGTAGGAATTTCTTTTACAAACGCCTACTCATTCCTAATTGGAATGGAGGAAAGTCGCAATTGCAGCACATTTGGTGTCGAAGAAACGACCAAACATCTACTGTTTGACTGCTGCCCTACCTACGAAGACGAGCGGAGTGCCCTTCGCAAAGCTTTAGGGCACTTAGACGACCGTCCTTTCACAGAGGAGAAGATCTTGGGCCTGTGGCCTCGCGCAACTGCTATGTGCGAGGCCACAAAGGCGCTGGTGCGTTTCTTGAAACGCACCAGCCTGTATGACCGCCTGTGACTGACTCAGTGGTACACGCTTGTGTGTGTAACAGTGAAAAGCGCCAACTTACTTTTTCCTTCTCCTCTTTCAATCGCCTTTCCTCCTTCCCCAGTGCAGGTTAGCCTACCGGGCTCAGCCTGGTGAACCTCCCTGCCTTTCCCTTATGACTTCTCTCTCTCCCCTCTTTGTCACATGCCGAGCGGTCATTATAACTAATAATCATAATGATGATGCTGCTGTTGCTGTTGATGATAATACTAATACTAATAATAAACCCTCATGAAAAAGAGATTTATAGCACTTTCCGCACAGGCTCAGCCAGGAGATGAAGAATACACCATGCGTTAGACTCATGAATTAAGCATCTAGGTTCGTGTTGTGTAATTTCTTCAACGCCAGCCATAACAAAACAAGAGCAATGCTCTAGCGTGGCGTGGCGACGTGCGCATAGCCGCGCGGAGCTCGCGTTTGTTATCTCGCACCGTCATCGTGCACCACGCGCGGTCCAGCGGCCACCGCGAAGCGCCCCGTCATGCTGAGAATATAGGGAGCCTTGATAGGCACGCCCACGTACGTCCCTGCGGCGTAAACGTACGTACGAAGGCTCCCTACTGAAAAAAAAAAATGTACAACACCTTGACCCGTCCACGATGGCCTTCATTTAGCCCCGAAGTCACTTTTCAATACTTCTAACGCGGCTTTTTAGCGCGAGTATCGAGATAACTGGGACAGCGAAAAGTAACGGCGGGCTCCCGTTTTTCTTCCCATTAAATATACTTCACACACAGACGAAAGATACGGCCTCCCTTTGTCCTAATTTATTTTCACTTTCGTCGAGCAACAAGGAAGTATTCTTCCGGCTCTGCTGTCGGTCCTCGTTTGGAGAGGCATCGATTTGAGCCTCGTGCGCGCCCTTCCCTTTCCTCCTCCTTTTGCACAAGCCAGCCGCAGCAGGAATGTAAAAGGCGAAGGAGAAAAGGTAATGAAAAGAAAAGAAAGAAATAATGAGCACACATTGAGAGCGAGAGAGAGAGAAAGGTAGCGTGAGACGAATTATCTTTAACCATTCAATACACAGGATTAAACAAAAAAGCCGATATCTTCGAGTCCTGTTCGGTTCGCATATATTTCTCCTTGCTTCGAGGCCGTCAGAGTTTTGGTTGTATAGTTTTTATTGATGGCAAGAAAAAAAAGAAACTGCAGCACAAGGAACCAGTCAGGTGAAAAAGGTGGCCTTTCTTCTTTTCCTTTGTTCTTCTCACACACACTCACACACACACACATATATATATATATATATATATATATATATATATATATATATATATATATGAAACATTACACAGAAAGACAAAGAGAGAACCAAGACAGGCATTTGCACCGCTGCTGCAGCGCCTGCGCGACTATTAGCCAGCCATTTTGAAATATTTTTTTTTCTATCGATCCATGAACTGGCTTGCTTGCGACGTCCTACCGCAGTGGAGCTATTTCGCTCAAATCCACGCATAATATCAGGCTCTGCTAATGTTTCGCGCCATTACAGCGGCTGAGTACGAAATCTCGGCTCGCGCGATAGACTGTGGGATCAAGTTGCACAATGGGGCGGCTACTGGAAGTGGTATTCGTAATCGTTGCTATAACTTTTCTTTTCTTTGAGGGCATACGTGTGTGCATACGCATCTGTGATAGTGTATGCCTTGTTTTTTTATCGTATACAGTTAAGCGTCTTATTATATCAAGTCATTCTATAAAAAAAAACGCGAAACAAATAATTGTATAGGCAGGCGTACATATGCGCGTATGAAGGTGACAGATGCCGGAGAGTTTGGAGATAGTTCGCGTATCTTTTTAACAAAACCACGAACTCGCGTAGTGGGCCTTGCTACAGCGGGTTAAGTAACAACACCTTCGTGTAATGTATACGCTTGCACTCTGATGAACCTGCGGAATGCGCCCTCATATCCCTCTCGACGAGGCGAATTCTGGGTACCAGAAACATTACACAACAGTTCTGAGTGGGAAACGAAACACAAAAGGGGGGGGGGGGGATGCGCGAGAAGGCAATTGCGTTTTTCGCCCTTTTTCGAACTTCCAAAGCGAGTAACGTGCAGCGAGTGAGATGTGCAATGTGCTAATACGTGAAGGACACGTAGCAGCGCCCTTCACTGTCGTCTGAACACGACCCAGTGTCGCTTGCATAAGTTTATATGTCTTGGTTCGTTTTTCCGAGGGTTTCTTTACAGTAAGCGGATTCACTCGAGAAATAATCGGTCCACGCTTACGTGTTGGAAATGCGAGAGCCCGGCGGGCCGCATTCCGATGGGAGAAACGCTCACCGAGCTTTAAATGCGCGTAAAAAAAACCCCGGTAAGTGATAATTAATCTGGAACCCACTATTACGGCACCTCTTACTTTCACTGCGCTAAATCCCATGAATCGTCAAAATATATACCAAATAGTATTTCTCCATGACGCAAACTATGACAACTTCAGCAGAAAGAGCCTAGTTTAATGGCGGGTGAAAAACATCCTGCGCCTATTTTCAGTGTCTTCGCTGATTAAAGCGTGCGTGTCCACAGAGGTGGAAGACATTACGGTATACTGGAAAGGAAACACGCTAGCCGCGAACCTAACATAACCCATGTAGCGTATGATAAGCGAAAGAATATGCGCATGGTATGGTGTTCACTTTATTTGTTCACACACACATACACACACGCACACGCGCACACACGCACATACACGCACACGCACACACACGCGCACACACACGCACACACACGCACACACACGCACACACACGCACAAGCACACACGCACACGCACACACGCACACATGCACACGCACACATGCACGCATGCACATGCACACACGCACATGCACACATGCACATGCACACACGCACATGCACACGCGCGCGCGCTCTCAAGATCAGCCGTATATAGTGGCGCGACGGCCCCATTTCGATGGGGGTGAAATGCCAAAGCTATCGTGTACCGTGCATTGCATGCACGTTAAAGAACCCGAGTTGGTCAATATTAATCAGGAGCCCCTCTCTAAGGCGTTCCCCGCAATGAAATCGTGGTTTTGGCTCGTAAATCCCCCGAATTGATTTCTTTTAAGGAGACACGCGCGCACGCACACTCGCACGCACACCAGCTGTAAACGCGCGCAAGTGTGGGATAATTTTAAAGTAAATCTTTTTTTAGACATTGCTTTTCTAACACTTTAGGCATTAACAAAACACGCACACAAATGATTAAGTAGCTAATTGTTGAAGCAACGTGTTCGAATATGTGCATTAATGTATGGATGTTACTACTGCAGAACTTTAAGTCACCCTTCAATTCGAAATTCTTGTTCTTGTATATTTCCCGATGCCTATAATAGACAGTTTTAATGGAAACTACACACGCATCTGCGAGCACTAAGGTATGTAGTTACGTACAGAATAAGAAAAAAGAAAGAGTGGGGAAAGAGGAACCATCCGTTTTCGTACTTCAGGCGGGCGAATTTCTTATGTGCTTACTGTACTTAAAGCCCCTCAATTTTTCAAAAGTAGCGCCATTCTTAGATCTTTCCGCCACCCCGCTCACCCTGGCGCTTCCTCCGCCACGCCTCTAAAGTGACCTTAATGTCGCTACCTTGTTATAGAGGGACCTTACACGCCTCCTGTCACCTCAGCCTCCTCCGCTCCCCCATTGGCCAATCTGTGTCACGTGGAAGCAGGCGCCGCGCTTTTGTATATTTTTTTTTCCAGCGCGCTCCTACCTCCGTTGTTGGGCCTACGCGACGAAAGTACGGCAGGCGGACTGACGGAATGCGTTAGCATAATAGAATGTGTTAGGGCCGAGAACTTAATCGCAATGCCGTGCTGCTGCGCCTTCGATTGCCGCAACAGACACAGCGAGGGCAAAAAGCTTTTTGCTTTGCCATCCGGCGGGCGCAACGCAAAAAGAAAAGTGTGGATTCACAGGATCGGGCGGGTTGACTTCGAGGAAGTGGCAAAGAATGCACTGCTTCGTGAAGTAAGTGCCACGGCTCCTCACAACCTCTTCTTTTGAGCCTAGTTGACAAGTTCCGCTTCGAAAAAGTGTATGTGTTCATACTCTGCGTGGTTTTTAGCGCGTTGAAGTTGATTTTTTTCTGGAATGTGCTCTCTTTGTTTCATGTAGTTTCGTCTTGCGGTGAAAGTGCACGCATCTGCAGCTGGCCTGTGACATTGAAGCGACTTTATTCTGGGTGTGTTTTGAGCTCCACCAGAAGTTAGCACATTCTCGACGCTTTTGCTAGGCTCACTATGACTTATGGATGCACTCTTTTAGCTTCGAATGTACGCCCGCATGTATTGATTTGGTTTGTGGTGATTAACGTTTTTAACGTCCCGAAGCGACTAAAGCTGTGATGGAGGTCGCAGTGGATGGCTCCGGATAACTTTATCTAGGTCGCCAGGGGATGTTTAACGTGCAGTTTGATCGTGGAGTCGTACGTAGGCCGGTAAATTCCTCGTTGGTGTTTCATAATTCTCGCGCGGGCGCGCTAGCGCTACTTTAGAAGTTGGTGCCTCAGCGCGATTGTATTCCTCAAATATATTTTATTTACTAGTTGTAACAACGTGTCATTATTTCGTACTATTGACGGCGCCTCCAGGGCATCAAAGCTGCAACGGGAGCACAAAAGCTAGAACCAGGGCTGGATGGGGCTCGCCGAAGCTTGTGCATGCCAAGGGAGTATAAGATAGGTTGTCCGCTATAGCGGACAGCCAATTTTGTGTGCGAAGACTTCCTGCGCCGCTAGCTTTATTGTAATGTCACGTGCTCTTCAGAGGCCTCCGTTAGCCGTTACATGTGCCATCCTGGAGCAGTACTTGTAAAAAAAAAACCTATCGTCACGATTACCAAAGCACCCCGCAATGAAAAAAGCCGCCCTTTTGCCAGGCATTGCTGACCGCAGACAGTCGGAATCTCTCACGCGCCGGCCGAACAAAAGTATCCTGCAGGTACGTAAATGAACCTACGAAACCATGCACACATACTTTCACGCTGTCCAAACCTGAAACTTTGGTAGTTACGCGCGTGTTTGAGCACACCGCGTGCTTGCGTCGTGTTTCAGCAACACGAACTCTCAGCGTGCGCGCACTTTACGCCTTAAATACGCCTTGAATAATAGTCCTTTTCTCTATTTCTTCCACAATTCCAAGACGACATTTTTAAGTCCAGTTACCGACTGACGAAGCAACATCTGTATTGAAAAAACTGCTCCGCAGGGCTCGAACAAGCTTTTCCGCGGATTTCTTCCCGTAGGGTGTCAGCCGTCCTCTGCTACGGCAGGCCCATCACCGGCGGCGCCACCGTCGAGGCCGCGCCGAGCGGAGGAGGAGGGAAGTGAATGGCGCTACTTTGGGAGATTGAGGGACTTTAACTGTACTTAAAGCCCCTTAAACTTCGTAAAGTAGTGCCACGCTTTGAAGAATGCCGCCTACTCCTTGAACGCTCTGGCCGAAGGCGACGCCGCGTCGCTATTGGCCTAATGGCATCACGTGGCCACTTGCGCCGGCTTCGTTTGTTTATAGTCACGCTTCAGTGCCATTTTTGCTCGAGAAGCGGCGGCGCTTGTTGGCGTCTTTCCTTCCATTCCTATTCTGTGTTGTTTTGATTTCGTGAACGCATTGAAGGATGTTTTGTGGCAAGTGCGACGTCGCTTCACCTCATTTTCTGTGACCATGACCTGCTGCGCGTTCGGATGCCAATATAGTTTTAGCAAAGGCAAGAATTTGTTCGCGATACCGTCCGGTAAGCGCGACGGGTTATGAAGAAGCACATGGCTTCATCGAATCGGGAGGGAGAACTTCCGACCAACTTCCTCCGCGCGACTGTGCGAGGTAAGTTGTGAGTCTCTCAGAGTATAGTATGTGCCAGGCTAGCGTGTTGTGCTGCGGGCAATAACGTAGTAGATATTGTACAGTTCACTGTGCATGTTGTCATTTGTACGCACGCTTTAACATGAATTTTACGCAACGTCTGCTTCGTTTATATACGAACTACGTGGTCGTGTTGGTCGTATTTGGTGCGCTTAATCGTTTTGTACGCCAACCGGCTTGAGTTCGCGGGCACGCGAGGTTGCGTGCGATAAGATGATTACGAAAATTTTAAGATTCAGCACAGTCCTTTTGACAAAATTTCAGTCTCGATCATGAAAGCGCCTCAGGAAAGCAACTCTCAGCCTTTTGTGGTTACTTACTAGCCTTCTTTAGATAGAATAGCTTTGTTTGCCTCACTTGTTCGTGTTCCTCGTTGGCGGCCGCCCGGTGGATTTGCGATAAAGAGGCACCGATGAAAAGCGTGCCTGCTCTCCCGAAACCGTGTTACACGGGGCATTCGTCGCCGAGTGACAGCATCATAGGTATGTGCTAATTCGTGTGAGCTTTAAAGTGTGCGAAGCTTAAGATGCGGCAGTGGAGCACTCGCAAAGAAAACGTGCGGTCGCCCGCCCGTTCCCTGGCTGGTTTAGTCGTCGTTCGTGCTTAGACGTTTGCTCGTTCGTTCGCACGCTCGTTTAGTCGTTCGTTTAGTCGTTTGCTCGTTCGTTTAGTTCGTGCGCTCGTATAGTCGTTCGCTTGCTCGTTCATTCCACTATTAGTTTCTACAGTCACTATGCCTAATTGAGACGCGCTTGCTATAGGACTCTGAGGCTGGTGCGTTTATTTACGCATTGAGACAATAAATGGTGCACACGGACTTGGGAGTGCAAAGGCAAATCTGTAATGCATCTATGCTGAAAATAAACTGTTAACTTGCAACTCGAATGCTGTTTCATATCATTTTGACCTATAGATAAAACACCATTTCACCTGCCGCGATTTCGGCCGCGTCATGGCGGGGGGATGCTTTGCGCGATGATGACTTCACTATATAAAGTCATGTCTCGCAAATGTTACTTCGGAGGGAGCGCAACCGTCCTCAATGCATGCACCTCAGTGCAACTCGGTTCGCGACAAGTACGTCACTTAGTAAACGGGCGAACCAACGCACGATGAAGTGTTATTCGTGATAAGTCATTAACCTGAAAAAAATTACTGAAGCCCACAGTGGTCTTGTTTGGGATTGAGTCAAGCATTGTTATCGCGCTCCCGCTTCGCGCACGAATGCTAAAAACTTATTTTATTTTCTTGTGTACGCAGAGTCCCGACTCGATGATCGGCCGCGGTATTTCTGTCGACGTTGAGACACGAGAAACATAATAGCACCAGCGCCCACCTCTGAGCCTTTGCGCGCGCTTAGATTGGCAAGCACGCACGTTGGTGGCACTGTAGCTTGTAATACACTTTCAAACCTTCAGAGCAGTGATCTCCGTCAGCCTTTGTACGTCATAGCTGATACGCGCCGCGAATTCACATGGTAAGGGCGGCGCGGATTCTTTAGGCTGAGGGCTTGCTGGAAGTCAAGATGTTGTCATTCGATCGTAAACGTGTTATTTACAACCATTCGCAACAAGCTCTTGCGACACCCCCTTGACAAATGTTGCGTACCTAATTGTAGGGCACGCGATACATTCGCAGTTGTCAACGCACATCGTTAACACTCCTTCAGGTACTTTTTTAAAGAAATAGTTATCAACAAATGAAACAAAAGCTGCCGTTACTGAATTTGTACAACCATCGACTAGAAATTCTATGCTGTACACGAAGTTACGTGGAGCTGGAAAGCCAACGTGAACGCCTAAGGAGCACTGCCTTGCTATGCGTGCATTCACTCTGCGAAAGGTCGTCTGCTGGGCTCGAGCATCGTAGGCGGCGCCACAGTCGAGGAGGGAGCGTGAAAGAGAGGAGAAATGAGGAGGAGTGAAGGCGGAGGAGGAGAGTGTCACTACTTTACGAAGATTAAGGGCACGGAGGAAGAAAACTCAGGAGAAGCCCTGACGTCACTCTTTGTGAAGCTAAAGTGAAGCCGGAAGTTGGCGTTGCTCATGGCGTTGCTCCGCCTATCGGGCCAGCTCTCCTCTCTTTACATTTTTCGCGAAACCACGCCGCGCTGCGCGCAACCGTGCTACTCGGACCCTCTCGCTCCGCAGCAATACTAAACAATCGCTAGCACGTTAGCATGATTCCGCCAAAGAGGGCAACATTTCCCGCGGATATTCCTTCGTCCGTTGCCATTGCCGTGGCGCTGTACATTGCGTACAGCGTTGCATGCGCGTTCATTTCACGAACTTTAGTTCCTCGTGTCCCACCTGGCCACAGCAACATCCGGGAGAGCACGGTCCATATAACGCAGCGCAGCAAAACACGGAGACCAACGGAAACCTGCCCGCTCGGCGCATTTGCCACGGTACGAAACCTACAGAGCAACACGTGTGAGCGCACACACAGAGGAAGGAAACTAAGGAGAGGCCCTACCCCCTCCGCGCGCTAGGAGAAAAGTGTGGCGGAAATGACGTAGTAGGTTCTCATTTTTTTTGCTGCTTTTTTATTTTGTTTGTTGTATGGCCACGCCTTTTGGGCCACAATGGCGGCGTTGTTCTGGTTTTGAGCGCTCACACGTGTTGCTTTGGTAGGTTTCGTGCCGTGGCAAAGGCGCTGTGTGGGCGGGTTTGCGTTAGTCACCGTGTCTTGTTGCGCTGTGTTACCTGCACCGTGCTCTGCCGGATGTTGCGCGAGCGTGCGCGAAACCACGCGCAGCGCGGCGTGGTTTCGCGAAAGATGTAAACAAGAGAGGAGGGTGGCACAAAAGGCGGAGCATCGCGATGAGCAACGCCAACTTCCGGCTTCACTTTTGCTTCACAAAGAGTGACGTCAGGGCCTCTCCTTAGTTTCCTTCCTCCGTGGAGCGCACAGAACCAAAACAGAGCCGCCATTGTGGCCCGAAAGGCGTGGCCGCTACGGCAAAGAAATAAAAAATCAACTAAAAAGAGGAGAACCTACTACGTCACTTCCTCCACACTTTTCTCCTAGCGCGCGGAGGAGGTAGGGCCTTTTCTCAGTTTTCTTCCTCCATGATTAAGGGGTCTTAACTGTACTTCACGTGTCGCGCCCTCTAGCGGCAATCGAAAGTGAAGGAATGTTTCTTCATGGCCTCCCAGATTGCGCTCCCTCGCAGGTTTTTCTCCGGCCGTCCCAATCGGTGCGCTCCCCAGCAAAAAGAATGTAACGCACTCAGCCGCCTCTGGATGGCGCTGTTAGCCGAGAGCTCCGGCGCGCGCGAAGGCAGCCGACGAAGGCAGACGGCGCGAGATCTGAACGGGCGCATTGCCTCTCTTTTCACGTGTTGCGCAAGATGGTCACAGTATATGTCCCGGGCTATTTTTCAGCTCTGCCTAGAACATTTTGACGTCTCAACTATCTAGTTCTTTAGTGCCTTCATTTGTTCCAGTACTTATCTGCATTCTTATCCACTGAGTTTGTAGTACTTATGTTTCATAATTTCTTTTTATAAAGAAATCATGTGTTGGTTCACACATCATTCATCGTCTCTGAATTGTAATGGCAGAGTTTAATTGTTGTTGCCTTGTCTTAATTTGTTTCTTTTTATTTTTTCATTCTGTTTTCGCACTTCGCATCGCGGTGATTCAGTAATTGATATGGCAATGGCCGCATTGTACGCCTACTCAGTAGTGCGGTAATAGTCGTGTAATATTTATTAGTATATTACCGTGCGTACTTTTTTCCTGTTTTTAGTTTTCATTTCAGTTTCACTTTTTATACTGACTGTATTGATCTTGCATGCTATTACGTTGTGCGAATAAAGCTTTTGTGACGTTTGTGCTTTCTTTTTGCCTTGTTGCACGAGGCTCGTTTTACGCTTATGTATATGTGGTTTGCCGCTCACCCAATGATTTCCCGAAGGCCTGTAAGGTAATCATAAATAAGTATTGGTTACTATAATATTAGCTGTGTTTGTCTGGTTGAGCTCTGGCACCAGGTGGCTGCGCCGTGCAGGCCGCCTGGTGAGGCCGCTCCTGTGGAATGCTTAGTCGGCCTGTGTTTACTGAAATTAGAAAATCGGAATTTAGAACTTCATAATGGCCCGCAAACGCACGCAGCAGAAGATACGGATCTTGTTAATCCGCATTAAAACCTTTCTTAAAGCTTGCCGTGCCTCATATGAAACATTCATGGTGCGTTTGCACTTTCAGTGACACTTCACCTATAATGATGCAGTTATACTTCACAATATTTGCCTTTGAACAGGAACACTTGATCCTTCGATTTAGGTTCGTTCGTTCGCTAACAAAGCCAGCACTAGATATATCGTTCAAAAGGTCGGTGAAAGGGATAGTTGGTGGCTTTCCTTCTTTCTACCCGTCTCATGCCGAACTCTTGCACAGACATACCCCTTCTACATACCCACGTGAATGTTGCGAGAGTACAGTAAACTCTCAGTTGTACGAACGTCGGTTTAACGAATATTAAAGAACAACGAACTTATGGAATATCTCAGGTGGTTCTGCTATGCGTGCTATGCAAAAATATTTCAGTTAAACGAATTTCTTGATAGCGAGTATTCCAGCTGAACGAACTTTACCTGTGGCCTGGCGACAATTCGAAGCAGCATTTCGTTAGAAGACTATGTGCAGTGTGACAGTGTGTTCGTTACCGGTGCCGAACTATCAGACCTCGAAATTGTTTCCAGTGTTCGTCCCGAAGAAGAAGAGTGCGATGAGGAAGATGCAATGGCAGAGGCAGGTTCAAATCATTTAACTTTAGGCGAGGCTGTAGAATGCCTTGAAAAGTTGCGAGGCTTCGTGTCTCAGGAACACGCTGCGCCAGTGGAAGTGCACAAAAGCACAGACTCTCTTGACAGCTTTGTTACTTCTTGCGCTTTAAGAGCACCAGTGCAAATGAAAATTACAGATTTTTTTTCTTCAATATGAGACAGGCAGCAACATAAGTGCTATGTACTTTGTATATATTGATGTACATAACTCCACGAATTGAATTTCACACTTTTGACTCGATATCTGCTGCGCCCTATGCTGTTCCATATTCTTGTGAATATTCAATTTAGTGAGGCTTGAGTTAAGTGAACTATTTTCTTGGGTCTGTTGAAGATCACTCAAGTGAGGGCTCACTGTATATGTGCGCACAACAATATTACCGCATTTGAGAATAAATAGGCGCCAGCACGCGATTTGCCCTTCGTACAGCTTCAGCCATCATTTCCTAACCAGTAAGGATTGATATGGCAGTGCCTGTTTATCTCCCCTCATCCAAACCGCAGCAACAGTCCCGGAGTGCGCGAAAGCCTCCTCGACGCATGCAAAGCCCCAAAACACTCGGGTCCGAGCGCCGCGGCGCGGAGAAGGAGCCAACCACTGAAATTACGCTCTCTCCGTGCGAATGGGTCGGCCGGAGCAATACCTGCCAGCGCGCGAATCTCGGAGACCATGGCTTACGACTTGCGTGCCGCCATCGCGGGCGACCCGAACATCGGCTGCACCTGATTATGGACGGAAAATAATGCCAGTTAGAATAATCTGAGGTCTAAAGTATAATTTTTGTGATAAGCGAGCAGCATAGTGTCAAACCTCCAGCACGAACAGGAGCTTCGATGCGAGGAAAGTTCGTCGGAGCCACCGTTCGGCCGCCGGTACACAGCGAGCCGGCTCGCCCATACGCCGCGGACAGCAGCCTGTTTTCCACATGTATATGAAGTTGGACGAGAAAAAAATTGCTCAAATCCAGCCCCTGGGGAATTCGGGAAGCGAAACTTTCCTGAATCAGAAAGTCAAAAGGGCGCAATACTTAAGCGTTTAGTAAACGGCAGCGCTTGTTTTCTGAAGCGCCATCCGATATGCCTTCGACGCGAAAGCAGGATGCGCTTACCAGCTCTGTCGGCACTGAACTGATGATTGGAAATCGCTAATCGAAGGTCGTTCAATATCGCGTGGTTTTATAGTAACAGGTATGTGTGGTTTTGAGGTGCCTTATTAGCGGAAAATATTTATTTTTATTTATTTATTTATCAAATCCTGCAGGCCCGCACAGCGGGCCCTAGCAGGAGTGGCATAAAATACAGCAATGCACAATATGAATTCAGCGCAGTGACAGCACAAAACATAATAGCTCATTTACAATGGGACAGGTTGTATATAGTAACACGAGAACATTTATACAGTGTGAAACAGGACTATGAATAAGAAGCAATCAATTTGTCAATGAAGTCAATCATTACAATCACATCACAAGGCAGCTTGCTCCATTTCGTGGAAAAAAAGAATACTTAAAGGCGTTTATTTTAGCGTGGTATGGAGTTAGAGACTGATCATGATGATGCCTTGTACGACGAGTAGTAATGGGCATAAGATAAGGTTGAAGACTCATAGAAAGTTTACTGTTCTTAAGTAAAAATATAAATTTTTGTTTTTGAATTTTCCTTCGTGCTTGCCGTGGTAGGATGGCATGTTCTTTCATTAAATCGGAGGGTGAGTCTGTACTGCGGGATATTGAAAAAAAAATGAAGCAGAATATACATACAAGAATTCTGTTGAGCTATATTGTTTGAGTGCGCGTAGAACAGAGATGCTCCCACCGGCACTATATTGTAGGTTGGAACACCACGGCTATATGAGCCGGTTGTTAGGTCCATGATTATAGCTAGCCAGGGCAGTGTTTGTATTGATTGTGCTTGTGCGGGTGTATGTGTTTGTACGCGAGTGTGCTATTGTGCTGTGAGTGTATGTCTATTGTTTGTGGGTTCCCTTTAATCTTGCTCTGTTTAGTACGTATTGGATGTAGATGTGTTCGTAACACGCAAATACACAGTGCATGGGCTTGCTATGAATCGCCGCTTCAGGTGCACGTTGACTAACTTGCTGTAGCAAGGCGCAGGTTATAATCGCCCTACAGCGACAGCCACGGAAAGCTGTTATGATTCTATCTTGCATGGAGTCGGCGAATGACAGGCATCGTCTTCGCGATTTCGGCGTACACCTTCGCGTTTTTTCCGCCTTTTTGTTTTTTACACGATTAAGCATATGACACACAAAAGGCTTCAGACAAGAGGCTTCACAAACTAGTGCAAACACCAAGTATAACTTGCTCTTTCAAGCAAAATTATGCATGGTTTCACATCTCGAAGGAACTTATGGCACAAAAGCGGCATTGGATAAGAGGCAGCACGAACCAGTGCAAACACTGAGTATGACTTGCTTTCGCAAGTAAAAGAAGCCGTTTAGAGCCAGTGGATCCAGTGAGCAAGGTGCACACGGACGTACACGAAAAGCTGCGGCATGTGCGGAACTCGCAGTATCGCACAGCTCTCAGACTGGAGTACAAACAACTGCCCGCTGAATGCACGTTGAAGATATACTGGCGTTGTACGTTGCGGTCGAATGCATAACGTCCGGATGAGCCCAATGCGCAATGACTCCATGCTGCAGCCTAGGAGTTCTTGCTCATTAGACTTTCTCCAGAATGGTGTAACAACACAAGTAGCATAAGAAAGCATAAGCATAAGAAAACGTTAGCATTGTTGTGTCTTTCTATGGTTGCCTTTACCGCTTCTGCGAAATGCCATCTGCGCACGCACGTCGCGGCATACCTAGCGCTCGCGTAGCCGCCATCGGAATGAGGCGGTAACGTGGCGTTGCAACGCTCATTGAAACAATACCTCCGCATTCTCGTACCTAACGAGGCGTTTGGTTATACGAGCGGCATAAGATGAAACGCAATACGAAGAAACAAACAAGGACGTGTTTCATGCGTCGTTACGTGAATGTGCGATTAAGTGCTGCGTGTCATTGAACATGGTGTAGACACAGAGCTGCTTTTTATAGGATCAAATCACGTCGATAACACGCACACTGATGTACGTGAAAACGCACAAACCTGTTCTAACTTCTTCTAATTTGTTTGAATTTGTTCTGCGTTGTTCGGGTTTCTGGTTATGTTGGTAGTGCTTTGCTCTAAGTACGTATATTGTGGAAAAACAAATGGACAAGCCTAAGAGTATAGGAGCCGAATTGACAAAGGTATTCGTCCTTGAGTGTTATCTGCCATAATTGGGCCGGTAGCCTCCACTAATGATATGTTCAACGTCAGGATTGGCTGGAATATCTTGTTAAGAACAATTTGTAGCGTCAGAGTGTTTTGTGACTAACGGTCCTGATAGCTCGGTCATATATATATACCAAGTGTTACGCCATACAAATTTACGTGAAATACGCATGCGTGAAGGAAGCATTGAAAGTGCATATTTACACCAAATATGCACCGCTGATTGTTCTTAATGTCGCCTATTTTTGCTATTGGGTGCGTTGGCGTTAGCAGCAACTCGTACTTTTGCGACATGACGAGAAGGGCTTACCAGGAGGTGCTGTTGCGGTCGTCTCTAACGTCGTCGTAGGCACCGCGGACAGACTCGGCGTGGACGGGCATGTCGATGTGGAGCTTTCGACTGACAGCGTCGAGCTGAGAAGCGCTAATGAAGCTCCGTCTCGTCTATACTGCAAGCTGTTTGCATATCCGCGTAGCACGCCAAGAGCCTTTCTCCCTCGCCCACGGCGCCGCCCAATTATATGGCATGACTCAAGGCTCAACAGTAGACGTTCCGCAGTGCATAAACGGAGCGTTCGCTGTAAACGACCCGTTCGCTCAGCGAGTCAGTCAGCGTCGGCGCAGTGGAGCGCAGATTCACATTGGCACATTAATGGCTGCAGCTCCGTTGTTGGCTGCTGACAGAATGCGATTTGGTTTCTGGCACCCTCCTCTCACCGTTCTTTCTTTCTTCTTTTTTTTCTCACACGTTCACCTTCCCGGCTTCCTCTTGTCATCCTTAGTTATATGCAAGTGCTGTTTGAATAAGCTGCGTGAGTGTGTCGTTAGCAAAAACCACGATCCATCACTCGATAATGGGCTTGCGCGTGCTGTCATTGCCGTGGTGGATCGAGGCAATCCTTCCAATACTCCCATGTGAAGCGGTGGGCTTTCGTATAATCAACAAATATAGTGTACTTCATAGGTCAGAGTTGACGCCAAATTTTAACGCGTTAGTATCCTTAGGGCACTTCACGCACTTACCGGCGACTATGTATCTTTGTTTCATGTTTGTATCTATGTATGTGTGCTTGTATCTGTTTTCCCGCCTACCTGGGTCACTGGGTAGTCCGTGGTCGAATGGGTAGCGCATCAGGTGGCTGTGCTGAAGGAACAGGAAGGTTCGAAACAGTCAGTAGGGACCCCTTAACAAATTTTGGGTGTCAAAAGTGTGTACTTTTCCAATTGTATACGTTATTTATGTTAAATAACCTTTAAACTTTCAAATAAACTGTCAAACTTTCAAACCTACTGTCGGACCAACTCGGGTCACCGAGTATGTGGTGATGTGTACATACGTGCCGCTCTTCAACAAACCTTTCACGCCGACACGGGTCGGTGCAGATGCAGGACTGGGTAGGTACCGCTGTTCGAAAAAAACATGAGCCACTCGGTCTGCGCTGATCTTCAAAGAACATATTTGATGCCAACTTGGGTAACTAGGTGTGTGCCACTGGGAATGCGCCTCTCTACGACAACGAAAAGATCCCTTGAATTTCTCCGATGCTGAGCGGAATCGAACCCACGTCACAAGGGCTCCTTAAGGATAGCAACCCTACGCTTTAGCAGGCTGCGCCACAAATACACTGAGTGTGTGCCGCTTTCAATGGACGCCTTTGATGCCAACGCTTTAGCGAGCTGCGCCATGAGCGCACTGGGTATGTGTCGCTCTTCAGTGAACCTTTCGCCGACTTGGGTCGCTGAATATGTGCCACTGAGTGTGCGGCAAGTGAGGGAACAATTTTCATCGTTCGCAGGCACCGGCACGCCACGCGCGAACTTCTCGTCAGCGCCACTGGATGGCGCAGCGTGTCTAGAAAGAAGCGCTACAGAGGAGTCCTCTTGCCGCATGACGCGTTTCTCAGCGTTTGCGCGCAATTGCGCGCCATGCATTTCGGGTGCCACGCGCAAGCTTCGCGGTGGATGTACTAGATGGCGGCAAGTGTTGTTACGGAAGCGCGAAAGAGGAATCCCGCTGCAGTGCACACCTCGTACATGTTTCGATGGTGGCAATACGTTGTGTAGATATATTGATTGAATGCTAACGTATTACTGTCTACAGTGGGTTCAGCCGCGATTGTCGTGGAATAATATTAGTCATCGCAATAAAAATACTAATCTTTTAGAATAAAGAATAGAACACGTGTATTTTGAAACGTGTGTATTATTGAAATGTCATAACGTTAGAGTCACATTTGTTAGGCAGCCTTTGTGGCAGTCACAGAAGTCGTGCTGGCATCAACGGGCGAAAGACAGGTGTGACCACCTTCACAGCAAAGCATCAGTTGTATACATTTGATCCTGTCAAATCTCATTGCTAATTCACGCAAGGGCTTTTCTCGAATTAGCTCATTTTGTGTTTCAGATATTGCTCTATTTGATGTACACATTCATCTCTGTTACTTATGTGACCCCAATTCTGGGCGAGTCTCTGAGAGGCTAGCATAAACTTTGTTGTTCTTGGCTTTTGTAGTGAAAAATTGAGCGTACGTGCAGTGCCTTCAGAGTTAAAGTATCGGTAAATTTAATGAAAAGGCTGTGCTAGCTACGTACAGGCGGTTTACGCACTCTGATGGACAGACTTTCTGTGCAAATCAGCTAATGCACAATTTATAAAAATGATATAACGTTATAAATATCGCTATTATGGTATAGCATATTTTATCACAAACTTAAAGATAAACGTATTGGAACTGAATTCCATGTTGAATTATGCTAGAGCGCTTAGGTTCCGTGATATTCATAATAAAATTCGACACTCAATGGTGAGTTAATCTAGCTCTTAGACGCTAGAACCTCGAAACTAAGGCACGCGGCCGTCTATATGACGCAGCCGATTTCGTGTATCACGCCAGACTATAGCATGGGGGCGCTGATAATACCTGTGCTCCTACTATCGGCTGGCAAAACAAGTAAATACTGACTTCTACCTTTCTCCTGCACTAAGCTATCTCATATAGGGGGTTCTGTGCGTCGAGACTCCCTCAATGAAACTAGTGTAGTTGTCAAATTTAATGCGGAATAAGTCCGAACACAAGCTCTCTAGAGTTATGAAAGAAAATGGAGTTGTCTTCGAAATGGGAGTTGCCTCGTATATAAGTAAACAGATAGCACAATGAAAAACTTCTCATTTTTGATCTGAAAGATAATTCCAATGAGCACTGCGGAATGCGAACGGTAAAAAAAGTGCAGACTGCCAACCGGGACTTGAGCACTTGACCCGCTCCTTCACTTTCTGCGTGTCACGTACTTCTTCCATCACGCCTTCTTTACTGGGCCTTAGTGTTGTCCATAAAATTTTTTTTCCTCCTCTCCTCCTCCTTGAGGGTGTTGTTCCTCCAGATGCACGCAGAGGCAAGAGGAGCCGGTGCCGGTCGCATGTGTGAACATTTTTTAAAAACAGGACTGGCGTATACTCACTGACGCTCCTTGCGTGCGTGTATTTAGCTTTAAAGAGCAGCTAGCGTGAAAGTGTACTGCAGCTTTATCATTTCAAATTGGGCAGAAACAACAAGTTGGCGGTTGTTTACAAGTGGATGAGCAATCGCATGTTGACAACGTGAAAAGAAAAAAAAAATGATGTCGTTTTCTGTTTCCGAAACACACACACACACACACACACACACACACACATATATATATATATATATATATATATATATATATATATATATCCGGAAGACGAACGCTCATATTGTTGGTTTTAAACGGCTTTTATTGGGATGAATTATGTTTCTTCTACCGCGCCTGTGGTTATCAATGCATAGGGCATTCTTGTTTGTTCATCAGTAAGAGTGCTACTAGGACGAATCTAATACGACTAAAAGGTCACTTATCTCGGAGAATGATTAGTGACATGATTTTGCCGATACTCATTAGAAAATACGTTTTGCCAATATTGCTGTAGTGAGCGAAAACATTTTGAATCTCAAACAGGAACACATTGGATCATGCTAGTGCTTGGCCGACTACGCTGAGGGTAAAAGACTACGCCCCCCCCCCCTCCTTTCTTTTTCTGATGTATTTCTGTTCGAAAAAAAAGTGCTGTATTTCCCACAACATGATAGGTCAGTTTTTCGTAATAGTTCCATAAAACCCCTAAAGAACCGTGATTCCTGCTTGAGATTGAGCACTGTGTTGAATAATTGGTTTGTCCCGCAGCTCGTGCTACTCACGTTACCTTAAAAGTAACGGCTCTAAAAAAAAGTAAAAAAAGTAAAAGTAATGTCTCTAGTAGTCAACACCGACAAAGGCTACTCTCATTGGCACACATTGAGATGAGATGAGCACACAATGGCACACTGGGTGAGATGAGATTAGAACGAAAACTTGTTTCCGACGAGTCCTGAGTTTGGTGACACAGGTGCACAAAGAACGAAGGATAAAGAAGAAGAAAAAGAAAAGAAATAAGGACTATAAGCTTTTCAAGAGAGCTGATATAAAGTAAGGAAAATATTATTACAGTGGGTTGAATGTTCGGCAAAAGCTTGGGAGGCTACCTTCCGATATAAACAGTTGCTACAGAATTGTGCCGGTCTAGGTCATTAGTATAGCCAAAGGAACACACAGTAGTTGCCGCTGTTTCTTTGGTTACATTATGTATACTAGGGAAAAGCTTTCACATTGAGTGTACATTCCCAGCTTTACTCGCGGACCTGGCTTGTTTAAAGGAATGGACCACGGTTGTATGTTACTAATGTGGCTGCTTGGGCGTGTTGGTAAGACATGACTAAAAATCTTAAGTGCACAACGAGACAAAGATGGTGAAAGGAAGCGGGAGACACATGACCGCTAGACACGTTGGAGGCAGCTCCGAATTGTTTGTTGTTTGCCAGGATGAGTAAAAGCAGACAGCTCTGTGTCTACTTACAGCAGCGCACCTTTAATAACGTAAAATTGAAGAATAACAAGCGAACAGGAAATTGCTTTGAAATATTCGCAGGAGATTGTGAAGTTACCAAGTGTGAGAAAAGCGATACCAAGCCAGTGTATATAAGGTGTGCCAGCTAACGTTAGCCAAGCTGGTCAACGAAAAAAAAAAAGATTTAGAAAGCATGGTGCGAGATACTATCTTAAGACCTACGGTGTTTAGTCATCAGAAGTTTGACGACCGAACACTGTATGTCTTAGTATCTCATCTTGCACCATCACTTTTTAATTTTTTTTTCGGTGAACACTTCTGCTAACGTTAGCTCGGACACACGGTATATATAGCGAAAGTTCAATTTATAAATAATGACAAAACTCGCCGCGGGGGCTCAGTGGCTGTGGCATTCTTTTGCTGAGTACGAGGTAGCGGGCTCGAATACCTGTCGTAGCGCTCTCATTCCGATCCACTGTGCTACTTTTGAATAGTAAACCCCATCATACCAACACTTAAACATGTTGAACAACAACAACAACAACAACAACAACAACAACAACAACAACAACAACAACAACAACAACAACAACAACAACAACAACAACAACAACAACAACAACAACAACAACAACAACAACAACAACAACAACAACAACAACAACGTTATTTAGAGAAGTGTTTCGACATATGTTTAGCTCCACCTCATCAAAACCGAAGTGGAATAGGACAAGCAGCCGTTTTTCCAAATGTGTTACTTTGCACTCGTATGATTTTACACTCGGATGGTGAAGGCACTGCGCACCCGCTGCGAGGCGTCGAGTGGTGGTGATCATTTATTGGCATCGTCTTTGAAACCGGGCGTTGACAAATAGTCTCCTAGCCTGCTTGAGTTATTCAGGTATGTTATACATGCTTTTCATTCTAGCACTTTTGTATAGATCTCTTTCACCTTTTTTCCCTTACTCAGGACATCTCTATCTACCTTTTACCACCACTTATGCCTGTAACGAATCCAGTCGTATTAATATCTTTCCTTCTATTTTTCCACCAATACGTCTCTTGCTCATCTCGACTGCTGACCGCTCGACGCTTCCGTCCACTTTAAATGCAAGCTCTTCTGGGAGGCGTACGTTACCTACGGGTCTCACTGGATGAATACCTTCGTATCCCATTGGGATGTGTTGAGTGGTCTCCGGACAAACTTTGAAAGTTGTAGCTTGTAGCATCGCATTCTTGTGTGACATTTTCTCACTTTTTTCTTTTTTTTCTTCTTTCACCTTTTATTTCCTTTACCCCTTTCCCCAGCGCAGGGTAGCCAGCCGCTACTTACGCTGGCTAAGCTCCCTGTCTTTCCTTCACTTTAGACTATCTTTATTTCTTTACGGATTACTGCTGCAGTATACACATGCCTCATATAATTGCGAGTATTTGCTCCGGTATGTTTCCGTCCTTAGGCAACCGACTCGAGCCTCAGAGAGCAAGGCACTGCCCTTTGTGCTATCGTACAGATATTCCCTTCTAATTTCTTTCTTCTTATTATTTTAAATCGCCATGTTTTTTTTTTGTTTCCATTCTTTGCATCCAATTCACTGTCGCTGACTCCATAGATGACTAGATGACTCCTGGTTGTCTGTTTACACTATCAATTACCCTGTACTTTGTTGCGAACTTTCTGGACCTCTTCCTCCGTTCTGCGTCCACGCTGTTCAGGTGCAGATACTTGTACACTCTAGCCATCCATTTATTTTCATCCATGTTTCTGAGTCTTTCTTGAAAATTAGTTTTGCTCTGTGCTTCTCTGATTTCAAAAAGGGCTCAACATATGTCACCCTGCACTGCCTCATTTGCAGTTTTACCGTGGGCTCCCAAAGTCAACCGGCCTACCGATCTTTGATTAACTTCTATCCCCGATAAGATATCCGATTTTAGGCACCGAGTAGTATTTGCGAACGTTAGCGCTAGTACCATTACTTCTTTCCAGATTCCGTGCACCACCTCATACTTACTTATTGTGGCCCTTGATTGTTCCGTGTTTCATTATTGCTGCATTTCGCTTCACCTTTATTTTCAAATCATCTTGATGGGTGCTTGAGTACGTGTTTCCTTCATTTATGTATATGCCGGGGTACTTATATTGCTTGACTATGGGCATGACTTGCTGTTGAATTGACACCACATAATTACTTGCCCCTTCAATATCATAATTCCCGATTTATCTGTGGTAAACTTAGGCCTAGATTTGTTGCTGCGTTCCCGCTCGTATTTGGAAGTGTCCGTAAATATCTTGCATTGTCTGCTAGTAGCACTATGTCGTTCGCATACATCAATGCGGGGAAGCTTCTATTGCACCATTTGCCCGTTACGCATGTATAAGAAATCAAACCCTAATTCACTGTTTTCTAGTCCTCTTTCTATGCCCATAACATAAGGCGTGAACAACAATGAGACAGATGACATGCGTGTTTCAGTCATTGTTGGATTTCCACCACTTTATTACATTTTCGGCCTTACCATTCTATTTGTATGCGGTTGTCTCTATATATATCTCTCTGCAGCTCCGATATATATATATATATATAAATATTATGGCATCCTCTATGTATCATTCGTAAGTGTATGTCGAAGCGATTTGCACTTTCGATTATTATACTTGTAATGCCAGGATAGCATGGATGTAGTGCACAGGCACTGTATTAAAAATAAAAGAAAAGGTGTGGCCTGTCGCGTCAGGCGGACTTCAATGGGAGCGGACGTGACAGCCGTAGTTGCGTTCTCAGCTGCTTGGCTGGGCTGAACGGCGCCAGCTGGCGGGTATGGGACGCGTCGGGCTACGGCGTCCCAAGCGCTTTCCTGACGCATTTTCTATGCCGATCCCAGAAAACACTCCCCGCCTGACTGCGCCGCGACGGATCACACCATTTACGACAAACGCGGCAGGCCGCGCCTTTTTTTTTTCTTTTTGTTTTTATCCAGTGGCCGTGCCAGTGCACCGATTACGTCCCATCATATTTAGCATAATAGGCGTTATCCCGCGGTGCTGTGATTGAACATTGGCGTATAACAAGTGCCTGGACGACATATCATAGTACAGGCGTCTCAGAAGTAGAAACAGTCAATTTTTTTTTATTCGTTTAAGAATGTCAACCAAGGTTTGAATGTCAAGGTTTGAACCAAGGAATGTCAACGAAATTAGGTTTGAAAAATGGCAAATTATTTCTATGTGGTTAAATGTTTGTTGCAGAAAGTTAAGGCGAACATTGTTGAAAACAAAATCTTCGCCTAGTTCCTACGTGTAGCTCATTGAACGAAAAACGCCCCTGCTATATATATATATATATATATATATATATATATATATATATATATATATATATATATATATATATATATATATATATATAGCGAGAGAGAGAGAGAGAGAAAGAGAGAGATCTGGAGAAATATTTATTTGATGCGATCGCTTTTCTATACAAACCTGGTGACCATGAAGATGCTGATGCAACGTCACGCACGTTGAGAGGAAGAACGGAGGCTTGTAATTATTGTGATCGGTGTCCATCAATTCGTTTCTTTAGCTTAGTCGGTTGTCATCTAGTATAACATTGGTCTCGCCTTTGACCTTTGGGTCAAAGCGGGTTCAGTTTCAACTACAAAGATTTTAGAAGCCTGCAGAGCTTTCCTCCAGTACCTTATACTTGGGCGAAGAAAGGTGGATATTGACAAAGCTTCGCATAAGCGCATAAACGCTTAAATACGCTTATGACGGCACATATACGGTTGTTGTCATTCATTTTGTCATCGAGGTACTTTCCTACATAGATGCACGCAAATGCAAGGGAAAGGGCAGCACGAAAATATCTCAATTACCATGAACACAAAAGTAAACTAAGTTTCTTTTTTTTCCGATTGTTTGTCTTCTTGATGAAATGAATCGCTGGTCCTTTGGTTGGGTCATTATTCTTGTTTAACATGCTTACTGCGTTGTTTTCGTTCCTAGTGCCTAGCGCACCTTAGTTTATTGATAAAAAGTAATTATTGTTTTTTTTCACGTTGTTAGCGCGATTGTTGCATTTCCGAGCTTCCTTCACGTAATATTTGGCTGAGTTCATAAACTATTTGAGTTTATTTGAGTTTACAATTCATGCTGCTTGGTATTTCCTAATCGCGATTTATTTGACGTGCTTTATTGTTTTTCTGACAAACCACTGATCATATAGTGATATCCCTAATTTAGGAAGCAGGCATTCGCGAGGTCATCTCCTTTTCGAGCCGCACTACTGCCACTGTGTCGCGGTGTGAGTTTTCCCGATCCGCGCTGGGCTTCCGTTCCCACTCCCGGCCCTCGTAATCGGGGCCCGTCGTGCTCTGCGGGCCGAAGCGGCGCCGCGTGCTCCCGCAGTCTTCAGCGGCCTGCTCGGCGCGCGTCTCCCCTTGTGCGCAGCAGCCGGTCTGCTGATAACGGCGCGGCCGTGGTCTTAGCGGTGTCCCCGAGAGAACGCGCCCAAAGGACGTGACCTCAATGGTGGGCTGCCGTAGGGCCACCCGAGCGTGACTACGAGCCGGGCTCCTGGCTCTTAATGAACGCGGCTGGCGTTCTTGTCGACTCACGACGCGCTTTGTCGACCTCCAGTGGCGCGCGGCGCTTTTCGAAGGTGTCCGCGCTGCGCGCACGTGTCGCGCGGCAGCCGGAGCCGAGCGTGGTCAAGTGCCGCCGCATTGCAGTCGCATCGCGCGCTTTCTTTTTTTTTTTTTTTTTTTCGTGATCGACGCGCGGTCTTATCCGGAAAACGGATGGCCCTTCAGCGATGCGCTTACGCTTAAAAGGTTTCGGTACATCAGGTTAGAGGAGCCGCACCTGCGGCTATTGCTTGGAGCGACATAAACGTTTTTTTTTTTTTTTTCGGTTGGTTTGCGCACATGCGGAATTCATTCTTTCGTAAGTACGATCAGCGCGTCCAAGATACTGCGGCCACTGGTTCAACTCCTATATGCGAGGCGTCAGCAGAGGCGATATAGGTAAGACGACTGCTTGAGTTTGCTGCACTGCTTTGGTGAGACGAAATACGACACAAGGAACGACGAGGACACGCGGATCCACAACCGTTTACTGTTTTGTCCGCGTGCGTCCATCAGGCATACGAGACGCCGCGGAATTCGAGGAAAAGAGTAGTAAACGGACAAGAAAAGTACTAATGCGATCAACTCTATCAGTATTACTGGGACACGCGTGGCTGTCTGCTATTGTCTGAAAATGTATGCAACGAACTAGCATCGTATCGCCCAGTGCCATTTTGTCATAGTATCGCCCAGCATTTTGCGTGGTGACGGCAATGGATAGTTAGTTGGACAGAAGACTAGGATTTTGTTTATTTAATACAATTGAAAACTGCCAGCGCGTGTGGCTGGATTGCGGCAGCGGCTGCTCGCTGAACATAGTGTACTGGGCATTATGAGTCACAACGGACCCCGCCGAAGAGGCGATTTCTCGACACTTGCTGTTTATACGAACATTTCTAAACTATGCATGCGACTGTGTTCTAGAAGTATAGCTATCATCAGCCAGCTGAAAGCTATGGGAACTGATGTTCATGTCTTACGTCTTATTCATTTATTCTTTCCCCAACGTCTTATTTTATTCCTGATCGGAGGAAGTCAGAGTAAATTGAGACATATATTTCGGGGGGTACCACAGGGGATTCTTTTGTCACCACTGCTTTATACTTTGCCTTGGCTAGCTTCTCGCGAGTGCTTGGTTGTAGCTGAATGTCGCTTTAAAGGATATTAAAGAGCACCGAATCAGTTTAAACTGTCCTGCGAAGACTTAGTATTTAATTATCTGTGCAGAAAAAATGTTACTTTCTAGCCGACAAAATACAAGGGAAGTTTGCCTATCATAAATATTGCTCCCAAAGCGAACTAAATGATGTTCTACAAAAAAAAAAAAGAAAAACAAAAGACATGAGCGAAGAGAGGACGGCAGGATGTACTATATAGCGAAGCGATGTGTCATGTTATCCAATTTCATCGTTGTTTTTTTTCCTCCTCTGGAATATTACTTAGTCGCTACGAGAACCGAAAAATCTCGCTTATCAGTTTCATAGCACGATACGTCAGTATGACGTCATGAAATTTAAAGTATCTTCAAGTGCTGAGGGCGCCTTTGTGCACATAATGCTATTAAAAAGAAAAAAACTCGTTAGGTTGATTGTTTGGTTCTGTTAGAATGCAATGTATTCTTTATTTATCGACAAACTATTAGCTAGTCCCGAGGAGGTACCATCAAAATTCTTGATGCCACTGCTAGCGCAGTAACATCAAGGTAGCTTCTTCACTTGTCTTTCGCTTCTGCGTATTTTACGGTTTACGAAGCTCCGCACACAGTAGGACTTACCTCTTCGATGTTCCAGAAGTGTAATTTACCAATTCAGTTTAACCTGACAGTGCTATGTAAGTAATTCATTATTTATTCAACTTTATTTTTCTAGTCTATGCTAGAAATGCTCTTCTTGCTGCCGTAAACAGCTTCACTGCTCATAGCGTGTGACAGCGCGAGAAAGGCTGGTGCTCTTGAAGGGCAGACAAACGGTAAAACGAACAAAAATGGCAATTGAAAACATATCGTCGTCATCTCTGCCACCACCACCACCACCACCACCAACAACAACAACAACAACAACAACAAAGAAAGGTAGGACGGGATGTTTTGGCGCACTTACGAACGCATCATGCCAGCGACAGGGTACCTGACATGTCATATTGACGCTGGCGTAGTAATATATCAGTTTTTTACCGACAACGAAGAGAAAGGTGCGTGACCTATTTAGAGCAAACAACATTTTAACATTCTATGTGATAAAGTGGTATACAAACAATAAACTTTGTCACACAAAAAGTATCAATTACCTATGAGCATATACACCTACAAGTTCAAATACACCTTCAGGTCGTTGCGAGACAATTTAGGGGTGTTAATGTATTCATTAAGGATTTTCGGTAACTGTTTAATGAAGTGAAAATTGTATTCTGTGCGAAAAATATGCAGACAAGTGTTTGTAAATTCTGTCGGGTAAATTGTGCCAGTATAAGCTCGCGTGCTAGCGAGCGAAGCTATGTAACTGCATCGGTTGTGTACTGTTGCAGTGCTATACAATGGTCACCATCATGGGCAGATCGGGTGGCGTCATTCGCACGGTTGATATCACAAGTGCCGCAATGACCTGGTATCCACTGATATGATCTATTGTCTCCACATCTTGCATCTGATTCTACAGCTCCGTCTTTACGCCTGGAATATTACGAGCTAAGGATACGCTTCCGTGCCGCCTGTGGCTCGGCGTGTGTCACAAGAACGCCAGTTGATTTCACATCGAAATGGTTGACAGCCCTGCATGCTACACGCATCTTCTCTGTGAATGTCCTTGACACACTGTTCCTAAAGAAGATCGAATCCCGGCCATGGCGGCCGCATTTCGATGGGGCCGAAATGGGAAAACACCCGTGTACTTAGATTTAGGTGCACGTTGAAAAACCCCAGGTGGTCCAAATTTTCGGAGTCTCCCACTACTGCGTACATCATAATGAGATTATGGTTTTGGCTCGTAATACCCCATAACTTATTTTTTTGAAGACAATCATTGGACTCTGGCTCAGACTGTGAATTGTGGCGCGCTGCAACGAATGCTCTCATGAGCAGATTTTTCTTCTTATTTTGCATGTGCCTCCTTCTATCACGTTTAATTCTCTTTACCCCAGCACAAGGTAGCCAGCCGATGTGCACACTGTCTAACCTCCCGGTCTATCCCTCAATGAACATTCGCTGGGCAAGGGAAGAAGAGTTCAGGATCACCAGTCAGCCTCTAGAGTCTATGAAGGAATACGTTTACCTAGGTCAATTACACACAGGGGACCCTGATCATGAGAAGGAAACTCACAGAAGAATAAAAATGGGTTGGAGCGCATACGGCAGTTATTATCAGCTCCTGACTGGAAGCTTACCGATATAATTGAAAAGGAAGGTGTACAATTAGTACATTATACTGGTGCTAACATATGGGGTAGAAACTTGGAGACTGACAAAGAAGCTTTAGAATAAGTTAAGGACCGCGCAAAGAGCTATGGAACTAAGAATGCTAGGCTTACCGTCAAGAGATTAAAGGGGATGGGACACCAAATTTTGAGGCTATAAAAATTATGTTGTAGGCTGCTTCCGTATGCAAAGACCCCCACAACGAGGTATTGGACGCTGCAAACATTTCAAAATAATTTTAATTCAGTTCCAAAAAGTGATTAAAAGCTCCTTCTCGTGGACTAGACCCATCGCTAGCGCGGCAGTTCTGACGTCACAGCGGAGGAACGAAAATATTGACGTCATAGCACACTAGCACAAAGACGTTACGTATGATGAGTATATAACGATGAAATGCCGATTACGGAGCCTGCTGAGCCGAGCGACCGAGCATAGCCTCCACTATGACCGAGCTACAGGCATATAGAAATCCTTTCTTAATGCAAAGAAGGGGTAAGGCGTGCAGACACGGACACAGGAGGGGAGAAGTAAACAACACGAACGCCGCACGGCGGCCCGCGAACGGCAAACTGAGTGCGGCGAGTTGCCGTGCCGGTAATGAGGACGGGCATTTGAGTGCAACACGTTGAGTGCAGCACTAGCCGGCCGACTGCGAAAGCGACCAGGATATGCGGCGTTCGTGTTGTCCGTTTCTCTCCTGTTGTGCCCGTGTCTGAACGCAATCGCCCCTTAATTTGCATTATGACTCCTAACCAACTAGCTCAGCTCCCTGTCAGTCTAAAAAATCCTTTCTCTATGCTACAGGCTTCTAGAACACTGTAACCGAGCTAACCCTGGCCCCTGGCTAAACGAGACATGCACATCGCTGTCGTGGAGAGCAGTTGACGTAGCATCTGCCAGTCGCATAGTTCGGCAGCTCGGAGCGGTCTCTCGTTCGCTTGGCCTTTCTCAATGGGAAGGCCCGTCCATGTTACCGGCACGGAAACTCGCCGCACGCCGCTCGCGGGGCCCCGTGCGACGGAGGTTTTACTCGCGAACGGCGAGATTTCCTTGCCGTAGAGAGGACGGGCCCGGGACCCATTTGTGCGGTAGCCGTACGGCGAAGCGGCCAATCAGCGACCGAGGAGTGGTCACTCTGGCACCGACGGCAGCCTCAACGCCACTGATCGTTCGGCGCCGCCGATATCGTCGCTAGGCCTTTTCCGGTTCACTTCAAAGCTAAAGCTTACGGCGCTTCGGAATGAATCACCGACTCTCACAAGCCGCAATATTTTCTTACCGTTGTTGTCGCTCTTCGCAATAATTATAATAATCGCGACATGCACTTCGAATCGCCAGTTGTTTATCTCTGCTGGGAGGGCACGCGTATGCGCGAGCAGACGACGCAGCATAGTTTTACGTCACTATTTTTTGATTCCCACGTGACCAAGCCGTGTTGCGTTTCCTCTCCTATGACGTAATACCATCACCCGGAGCCCAGAAACCAAAACCGAGATCGCTCGGTATAATAACGCTATTATTAAATTATTTATCGGGTATATATGAATCCCGCGGTGTGTATCATGCTTACTGAAGCAGTACGCAACGCTTGAATTGAAGAACGCATGAACGAAAATTTTCATGTCTCCACCCCTTTAAGAGACAGAAAGAAAGCGGTGGTGGATCAGAGAGCAATTGAGGATAATCGATATTGTAATTGACATTAAGAGAAAGAAAATGGAGCTGGGCAGGTCATGTTAGACAACTGGTAGACCATTAGGGTTACAGAATGGGGGCCAAGAGAAGGGAAGCGCAGTCGAGAAAGGCAGAAGACTAGGTGTGGCGATGAAATAAGGAAATTCGCAGGCGCTAGTTGTAATCGGTTCGCGCAGGACAGGGGCAATTGGAGATTGCAAGGAGAGGCCTTCGCCGTGCAGTGGACATAAAATAGGCCTTTCTTTGCTGAGGATCTGCTTTAGCGGCATTCTTAACCTTCCATTGCACGCCGCCGCCATTCTTGACCAACCATCGCAAGCTACGTAAGGGGAAGCGGGTCAATCGTAGACGCCGGCACGACCCTCTTCATACGGTTATCTACTTTCACTGTGCCGATTCGGCCCTATCGAACCCCTCTCTACTTGAGCGTGCTCCTCGCCTCTTTTCATGCAAATCTATATAAATAAAAAAACCTGCTCAACGTAAGCAATGCTATTTGCTTTGAAAGAAAAAAAAAAGTGACCTCCTATAAACGAAGAGCGCGTTTGATTGGGCATTTCGAACAACGCTGCTGGTTACCGCCCGAGGCTTGCGTTTGTGGTTACGTAAATTCGACGACAGGAGATTGGAATCAAAACAGATTGGAATAGTTTCCCGTTATAAGACCCTAGCTTTACGTTATAGCGCCCCAATTTGCTTACCGCAAGCAACGGCATCTCCGCATGGTCACCTTCGTGTGATGAAGCCTTCAGGCAACTACGTCGCCTACTTACTTCGCCACCTATTCTTCGATATTACAATTCCACCGCGCCTACAGAGGTACACACGGACGCCAGCGGCATCGGACTTGGTGCAGTCCTGGCACAACGGAAAGACCGCTACGACAAGTACGTCGTCGCGTTTGCGAGCCGCACTTTAAAGAAGGCAGAAGCCAACTACTCTGTAACAGAAAAGGAGTGCTTGGCCATTCCTTAGGCTCTCGTCAAATTTCGTCCATACTTATATGGTCGCCCTTTTGACACTGTCACAGACCGCCCCGCCCTTTGCTGACTGTCCTCGTTAGAAGATCCGTCAGGTCGCCTAGGCCGATGAGCACTTCGCTTACAAGGATATGACATCCGCATTGTCTACCGATCGGGTAGGAAGCACTCTGACGTCGATGCGCTTTCGCGATCGCCGATACCTTGTGATGTGGCTTTAGTGTCTACGCCCTTCGCATCCATGTCACCCATCAACGTCGCTGATACGCCGGACGAGCAGCGTGTTATCCCTTGCTGAATTTAATCCGCGATCCATCCTTCACACCCTCTTCTCGAACACGTCGTCGCCAAGCCGCTCACTTCGCTGTACGCGACAACGTCCTTTACCGTAGAAAATATTTGCCTGATGGTCGCAAATGTCTGCTTCTCATACCACGACACAAGCGTTCTGACATATGCGCTTATTTTCATGCTGCTCCTCATAATGGTCACGCCGGCGTTCTGAAAACGTTTACTCGGCTGTGGCAGCGTTTCTACTGGCACGGCATGTATCACTTCGTGTGCCAGTACGTAGTCGCTTGCGCTGCGCGCCAACGGCGTAAAATTCAACAGCGCCCACCTGGTGAGTTACAGCCGCTGCCCTGTCTGGCTGGGCCCTTCCATCGCGTTGGAATAGACCTATATGGACCACTTCCATGCAGCTCCTCGGGTAACCGATGGATAATTGTAGGTGTAGACAACTTGACGCGCTACGCCGAGACTACCGCATTCCCGGCGGCCTCGGCACGCGATGTTGCGTTTTTCATCTTGCGGAACTTCGTCGCTGTCCCTGAGCCCCCTGTCGCTAAGCGAACTGCTCAGCGACAGGGGGATTCCTGTCCGAAGTAATCCAAGCCCTTCTCGCTGCATGCAGCATCGTTCACCGCGAGTGTACAGCGTATACCACCCGCAAACCGACGGCTTGACAGAGAGGTTGAACCGCTCACTCGGTGACATGTTGACTATGTACGTCGCCGCGCACCACAGTAACTGGGACACTGTTCTGCCGTTCGTAACGTATGCCTATAATATGGCCACACAAGCTACCGCTGGATTTTCGACATTTTTTCTGCTACATGGATGAGAGCCCTCGTGTACTATAGACACGCTGCTCCCATACCGACCCGACGCTTCCGAATGCACACCAGTGTCGGAAGCCGTCAAATACGCAGATGACTGTAGACAGCTCGCTCGTACCCTTACGACCACCGCTCAAGGTCGCCAAAAGCTGCGGCGTGACAGTGGCATGCCTACACCAGGTTTTCCGATTGGTTGGCTTGTTTGGTTGTGGGTCCTACCTCACAGCCCTGGACTTTCAACCAAACTTCTTGCACGCTATGATGGCCCCTACCACGTCATAGACCGTACCTCCGCTGTCAACTACGCTGTCGAACCTGTGACGCCATCACATGACCTTAGAAATCGCAGGCGTGACACGGTTCATGTAAGCCGACTTAAGCCATACTATGGCCCCCTGATCCTACCTACGCCGTAGGTCGCCAGGATGGTTCATCTTCTCTCCCGGGGGCATTTGTAGTGAAGAAGAGGACGAAGAAAACGCTCTTGCGCCTGTCGCTGTACGCGCGATCAGCGTTCGTGTACTGACGGTGCGACATCCATTGTGTGAGACGTTAGTGTCTTATAATAAATCGTCATACTACACTGGCAATGAACGAAGAGACGTTCGTGCAAAAGAAGCGCCTTCAGCGACACCAGCAGTGAGAGCACCGATCAGCCACCAGTTCACAACTGAGTAGAGGATAGCAGAAGACTAGGTGGTGCGATGAAATTAGGAAATTCGCAGATGCTAGCTGGAATCGGATGGCGCAGGACAGGAGCTATTGGATATCGCAGAGAGAGGCCTTCGTCCTGCAGTGGGCCTAAAGTAGGCTGCTGCTGCTGCTAATGATGATGATGATGATGGATCGGCGTACCCGCTACCTTGGGCGTTCAAAACCGGGCGAAGTCATCATGCGCAAATGCAATGAAATTGGTGACGTGACGTGGCTACATTTCATTTAGTCCTCCCGGCTGCTTCATTGTGAAAAGAAAGTTTTTGACAACTTGCAAATAAGAGGTTTACCACATGCGTGTGTGCAAGAGGTAGTGTGCCTCCAAGGACGAACGATCGTGCGAAACTAGACCTCGCGTACTCTACTCTCATTTTACGCAACACTGAACTCGTGGACGCGTGGTGACTCCTTTTGACTCTGCACAGTCGCGTTCAATATGAGCTGCAACATGGTGCCAATGTTCTAAGGGGGCCCAAGACTGCATGACGGAATTGACATACGAAAAATCTGAAAATTAAACACCGTTCGAGCTATCGGTATTTAGCAAACCAATTTTTCGTATGTCCGCGCCATCGAGCAGTCTTGTAACCCCTTCGACCAAGGGCACTGTGTTGCAGCTCATGTGAACGGGACGGTACGTTTCTGAGAAGAGGAAAGCTACGATAAGGGTGGAGAAATCGCCGACCCAGACTGCCAGGCTAGCCCCGCCAGTGCCAGCCACCTTAAGCGACCTATGCATATACCGACCGACCAATCGACTTGCGCAGCCGTGTGTCTTCTTAATTTCTCGTGTTTCCCTTTTCCCGAAGTAAGTGCAGTAAATTAAAGAAAGCGTCAGTTTGGAGCAGCGGTGGCGGCGGACAGAGACTCACTGAAACCTCTTCCCTCGGCGGCAGTATGCAGATTGTATAACTGCACATTCTCATTTTGTGGCATATTGCAAGACTTCACCGGGAAGTTCACAGCATCCGTGGCAAGAAGGCTCTCACTTTCAAAGTGTATGCCACTTCCTTCTGCCCAGAGATTTCCTGCGCACCAATAAAAATCTGTGTTCAAATTTACAAGGCATTTATTTCGTAAGTGACGCCTGCCATTATCCGACCAACTCTGTTAACATGTTCAACATGAAATCTGACATGCCCTCTGCTCTTACTAACGATTCTAGCATAACAATTTCTTTTTTTGCAAATACGGGTCCTGAGGCCGCGTCCCAGTGTTTAGTGCGTCTGATTTTCAATTGCACATTGTTCATTGGTGCAGGCACTTTAGTTCGATCGTTAGGGCGATGGTGGGGGAACTTCCATTTTTGGTTTTTCACTATATGTTGAAGACGAAACTGAGCTCTAGAAAATAGCCGTTTTACGACAACAGTGCAACGGAAAGACGGACATGATGAACGGATAGACACAGCAACCGTCTGTCGAGTTCTTAACTGCTAGCACGGTAGAAATAGAAAAAAAGAGGATACAGAACCAAAAGAAAAGGAAGAAAATAAGAGAAAGAGAAACGAAACAAAACAAAACTGACAAGTGAAAACAATAGCGTGACGAGTGAGGCAGCCTGGACACTCTCTGACTTTTATTTTCTCCTAAGAGGGTTCGGTTTCTCTAATGAAGCACAGACGCATTCCTTAACGAAGGCTTGAAATTACGGAATGCATACTGATCGAGGCTCATGTGAAACCAACTGTAGCCTAGAAATCCTTTCTACCAGCATATTTTGGCGTTGCGTTCCTTGATGCGTCTTTTTGGTGTAGCGCTCAATATACCACATGTTAGTGCACAATTAACGGAGCACACAAAAGCGAGCGCGATAAACATTCTTTCGCACAGCAAAGTGAAAGCTTCACCATTGCTTGACGTTAGATTTGTAGGTTTTTTTAAGATATGTGCAATCGTAACCATGCTATTCTCATTGCTGTAAATGATGTTATGAAATGAAGTTAACATCTCCTAGTTGAAGTAGTCGGCTCCTATCCTCAGCAGTGTTCAAATCAATCGTCGAAGACAGATGTTGTGATGACTTGTTAGCTAACTTGTTGACTTGATAGCCTGGATCACACAATAAAGGATGCCCTAGAGACTGCCACGCATTCGCTTCAGATAACATCTACACGCACTGAACACGGCATTGAACTGGAGAAGCTTCGTGCAATTCTTCGCCGTGCAGAGCGAAGATAGAGGCCTACAAAGTCTGTACACGACTGGCGGTTGGCCAGAAGAACTCAAAAGAAAATTCAGCGTTGGATGGAAAAACTTGCATCGCAAAGATGGCCGTCATTATGCGAGTCTTTGGATCCACGAAAACCTTTGTCTCACGTACGGAGAACTGTTCGTGGTCTCCGTGGAATCCCTCAGCAACGCCACCCTTTCAAGTCTTTGGCCCTTTGCCAACAATGCAGAGAGATTGACGCCGCTGAAGATTTCTGCAGGAGGACCGCTGGCAAAACTAGTTCCGATGGAACATCGACGCTCCACCATTCACCGATTTCACGCGACCCCTGCATAGACAGTACTTTCTGCATGGACGAACTCGAAGCTGCACAACCTTGTGCGCGCGTTCATCTTCACCAGGACTCGACGGTATAACCTACCGTGCCCTATGTAATGTTGGTGAAGAGGCTCGGAAATTGCTCCTGCTCTTGTTCAACAGCTCTTGGCAGAGAGGTACGTTTCCCTATAAATGGAAGACCAGTCGTCTAATTCCACTGCTCAAGCCTGGCAAGTCGCCTGCAAACATTGCATCATACCAACCAATTGCGCTTGCCAGTTGCACCGAAAAATTAAGAGAGAGGGTGGTTCTCGCACGGCTAGAATGGTACCTCAAACATTACCAGGTATATCCAGATGCAATGGCCGGTTTCAGGTGTGGCCGTTCTTCCATAGACAACGTTATCGACTTGCTGACGTATGTCGAGCACCAGAAGTCCCGCAAAAGATTATCTGCTGCCCTGTTTTTGGATGTTACAGGAGCATACGATAACGTAACGTACAAAGCGATTTTCAACGCCTTAGAGGCAGTAGGACTTGGCGGCAAGATCTGTTTCTGGATTAGTAGCTATCTACATAAGGGATTTTCTTCATACTTACCGAGGATGGCCGAACCTCCCAGCATTGCAGTAACCGTGTGGTGCCTCAGGGCGGCATACTGAGCCCGACGCTCTTCAACTTAACACTCATTGGACTCGCCGACACCCTTCCATGCACTGTTAGGCCCTCTATCTATGCCGACGACATCTGTATTCGGACGTCGGGTGTGACGCGACAGCAGCTTCGCACGCGGTTTCAGAAGGCAGCTACTTTAACATCATCCTACCTTCGACAACAAGCACTTTCATTATCATGTGAAAAGTGTGCAGCGGTGGCATTTACCAGAAAACCAGTGTCTCCATACGTGATACCTGTCGACGGACAGCTGATCTCCTACAGCACAAGTCAGAGATTTTTGGGGGTGGTCATTGACGGAAATCTCTCCTGGACTCCTCATGTGAATTATGTGAGAAAACGCCTGACACGAATTTGCCATATGTTCAAGTTTCTAGCAGGAAAGACCTGGGGAGTGTCAATACAATCTATGCTGCAACTGTACAGGGTCCTCTTTATTGTATTCCTGTGGTACAGCCAACCGGTCTTCTCCAACAGCTGCAGAACTAACCTGAATACAATCCAAAATATCCAAGGCCAAACGCTCAAGATATGCCTTGGTCTACCGCGGAGTGAGTCAACGACTGAAGTTATTGCAGTCGCTCAAGATTAGACTATTAGAGCGCACATTACCATTGAAACAATGCGTTTGCACCTAAGACACTTCGCCCGGACCCCCATCCACCACCTCGCAAGTCTACCTGTAGAAAGGCCCCACACGACATTCAGTGCAACTGTCTTCGAGCACCATGCCTCTCTCAGGCAAGGTTACGCACCTGCGACAAAACCTTCGATTCTTCCATAATGTGTGAACCGTGCTCAAGTAAACCTTACAATCCCAGGACTTCAGAAAAAGTCGGACTTGCCGGCATCAGCACTCAAGAAACTTACTTTACTCCTCTTGTACGAGAAATACAGCGACTGCACACACGTATATGCAGATGGATCAACTACATCAACCAGTTCCGGTGGCACTGTAGTCATACCAACAATGGGAATAACCCAGGAGTTCAAGACTTCCCATAAAACTACGTCTACGGCTGCAGAGCTCGCGGCTCTCCGCGACGCGCTTCTTGTGATAAATGCATAAAGTCCTCGAAAACGGGAAGTCTTCTGCGATTCAAGGCCGGCCTTGCAATATGTACAGTCGTTTCTCAGATGATGGCAAAATACAAAAAATGATGATGTACAGTCGAACCCACATATAGCAACATTCAAGTGCCACGAAAATTCCATTGTTATAACCTATAATTGTTATAACAGCGTTGCATGAAAAGATCAAAATAGGGGGACGGCTGATCTGATGTGAGAAAACTGGAATGGCGGGGAGGCCAGTGGCCCTCCCCAGCACCTTCCTCCATCCGGCTGCTGATTGTGTTTACTCGTTTAATTGCTTCCTGGGTGCTTTGATTGCGTCTAACAAGCCACGGCTCTCAGCGGTAAAGAATGGCACTGCTATAACAACTGCAAAGAGGGGTCACGGGTGGCAGGCGATATGCGAGCGCCGGCGAGGCATCGCTTTGGTGGCCCCATAAGGGTCCTTGTAAAAATTGCGAGAAGTCTGCTGAGGCAGCCTGTCAGCTTGAGAAATCCAGAAGAAACGTTGAGGTGAGATCGCCACAAGCATCTCACCACGTACTTCCCACTGGCTTAGACGAGAAAACCAGATGAAACAGAAAAACATGAAACTCACGATCAGCTCACGTGTGAAATAGTGGAAGTTGTGCACCTCTTGAGAGAAAAAGGACATGATATCTTATTTCAGTGGATACCAGGTTATTGCGGTATCGTTGGAAATGATGACGCAGATAAGGCAGCACGGACGTCAAACAAACAAGACCGCTGCCTTCCCATTCTTCTCTGAAGGATCGACGCTGTGAGAGAACTTCGCCTTCTAGCACACAAGCTCTCCTTAGCAGAGCGGAATACCGCACATACAAGGTGCACCATACTGCACAGACTAAACCCTTCACTGCGACTCAGATCTTCGGCTGGACTGCACCGACGCGAAGCGCCTCTTCTGTGTCGGTTGTGGCTTGGAGTTGCATTCACGAATGCCCACTCAGCACTAATTGGAATAGCCGATAGTCCTGCATGTGATGTTTGCGGATGCGAGGAGGACATTGACCACTTATTGTGTCACTGTCTTCAGTTTCAAGCCCCAAGACAATATTTGTCCAAAACATTGAGGAAAATAGATGATCGTCCTCTAAGTGAACAGACAGTACTAGAGCCCCGTCCCCACCGATCATCGGCTGAGAAGTCAGCGAAGGCGCTTTTGTGTGCTTTCTGGGAACGCCTGATTTTCACGAGCGGCTTTGGCTCAATGACTGTCTGTGCACGTCTCTTTACCCCTCCCCCATCTCTCTCTCTCTCTCTGCCCATTCTCCCTTCCCCCAGCGTAGGGTAGCCAACCAGACTCTTGACTGGTTGACATCCCTGCCTTCCTTATATCCCCCTCTCTCTCCTCTCCTACCTTCTGACGTGGAGAGGCTTCCACAGCTTCATTGTGTGGTCAACGAAGCAAATTTGAGAAAATAGACTGCTAGACAGGACGGAAAACGAAATGAGAGAAGAGGAGTCATTTTACTTCCTCAGAAATTTGCGTGGAAATTTGGGCCGGCTTCAAATGGCTGCATGCATGTGAAGATGCATAGCAGCCAACCACGACAGCATTTTACGAACGAAGGGACGGCTCCACTTACGTCCTAACCATTCTTGCACCCACCTCTCCACCCTCCCCGTAAATAGTGTACTTTATTTACTTGGTACGCTTTTAAAGAAACCTACAAAATTTAATCAGAATCAATTTAATTATCTGGCGAGGCGGACATCACTGCAAAAAGACTAATGCAATCAATTCACTATTTAAATTAACTACATCTTTTAGTTTCATAGTTAAAAATTTTACGGCACATCTTTACATTGGAAAGTTAAAGGAATCGTCATGAAAAACTATTTACGTCTACATTTCAGTGTGGTCACGTAGTCCGAAATACCGGGTGGTTTCATTCGTTGAATTTACTTGATTACGGATGCGGCACTGCGAAGTGCAGCTCTCCGTCTAGCGCCATTTGCAGTAAAAGCCGAAACGTCGAAATTAAATGTTTGTTTTTGCTTTTCTGCGTGCGCCTGCACATTTCCAAGCTATATATATATATATATATATATATATATATATATACACATGTGGGTGGCGGGGGGGGAGGCGGAGGCTTGATGCGATGGCTCGAGAGATAGACTTTGTGCGATGAGTGAGAGTGACATTTTTCCAAGCGCGCCTATGAATTAGGATTGAATTTGGCATGGATTCTTTTGTTCCGATTCAGCACCTGTATTCACAAATATTTCTTGCGCTAGAATTGTTATTAAAATAAAATTTGAGCCGATCGTGATGCTGGACATATCGTCTGCGAAGGCGGCCAGCCAGTGGCAAAGAACACTTACGAACGAAGAGCTTCGTGAATTGGGCCCCAGATAATTTGTCATCCATGTCACTGAGTGGCCGATACCGATGATAGCTGAGGTAAGGCTTCGTGTGTGCTCATGACAGAGAGAAAATCGAATGGAAAATGAAGCAAACAAAATTAAAGAGTATGGCCCAGAGCGTCGTAACCACCTGTTATGTTTAAGCGCATCGCAAAACACGCAACCATTACATCCAAAAGTTCGCTGAGCTCTACAGCGGAAGGCCCGGCCGGACGATGTTGGTGTCTGTTCTTGCTGCTGCGTCCAAGCACATTCGGGCGCAGCAGTCTGCGCTTAAAGTGGCAAGGGGGTTCCACCGTACTTAACACTGAAGAAAGTATAAAACACTGTAAAAACGTCTCAACATGCGCTTTATTTTGTACACTATTTGGTCACAACCGACGCAAGTGAACGTTTGTCCTTTCGTTGAATACATAACAAACGAGTATGCTGTAAATGGGTCAATGGTCTGTGGGTCAATGGTCAATGTGCCAAGCGGGCAAAATTGCTCTTTTTTGGCGTCCTCAATAATATGATGAATTGTTGTCTAAAGCCAAGGAGCAAACATATTCCTCGCAGTGCCGACAATGAGTTTCAAGGATTCGGAATACTTTTTCCCTCTGTAGCCTGGTTCTGATTTTACTTATTTTTAGTTATCTCGGTTTTCCGTAGCTCCGACATGTCACTATTTTAGGGAGTGGTGGAGTGAATAGAGATCAACAGTGGGAATCACAAAGAAGACGGTGGAAAGGCAACATAAATGTTAGAAATGACGGGTAAGAGATTGACGGCTACGCCAGACACACGGGCCCGTATTTACAAAAAAGCTCTCACGCTAGAGTTGTTGGCAAAAGAAAATTCCAACCAATTCTGATGCTGGACATTCTATTAGCCAAGGCGCCCGGCCAGTGACAAAAAAAAAAAACACTTTCGAACGAGGGCTCGTATTCCCGTCTTTTGACAATCACGCGTAGTTTTATAATGACTGGAGTGTAGCAGAGAGAATGCCTGTTCATGAAAGTGGAAATAAAAAAAAGCACCGATGATTACAATACTCCCTAATGGGAAATTTGAGCGCAGCTGTATATGCGTTTTGATTTCACCATATATTGGCAGTCGTGGACAATCGGTCTTGCGCGGCACGTTGCAAGTGGAGCGAAGTGTGGCGCGATTGCCTCGCTAATCGTGACGCGTGGGCGCGGTTAACGACAGCTGCCGCAGACAGACCTCTGCTTATGCAGTGCTTTGTTTCCATACAGACGGCGCGCGCTATTCTGGCTCAATCTCGCAGCCATCGCTATAGCCGCAAAGCCCGTCGTGCGGTGGCACTGCACTTTTCTTCTTACGCTCTCACCGTTCCGTCCTCCTCCGCTTTCCTCCTCGCGCTCTCTTCGCTATCGCCGTCTTTCATCCGCACTCCGCGTACGCTCTTTCATCATTCTGCTGTGCTCGTTCGCTCGGTTACGTCGAGGGAAGACGCCGACGCCGACGCCGACGCTCGATGCGGGAACATTCTCCCGTTAACTACCGCCGTATTTTCTTGACGTGCATTTGTTGCAAGATGCTGGAATGTACAATCGCATCTAAAATTTGCTCACATCTAGAGTGTATACCATTTTCTTTTTCACTAATCAACATGAATTTAGGAAAGTTTTTTTTATGTGAAACAAAGCTTTTTGAACTAGTGACCTGCATTATAACGTGAACAGTAGCCTAACCAGTAACCAGTAGACTGGTTGCCTGTTTCTTGGTTTCGCTAAGGCTTTCGACTGTGTTTCTCACTGCCGCTTAATCTTAAAGCTATCAACATTAGTACTTGTTAACCTCGTCATGGCTCCGTAATTTTCTTCACTTTTCGGCAGCAGTTCACAGTTATGAACAATTATTTATCATGGCTTTGTTACCTTGCTTCTGGGGTGCCGCAAGGCAGCGTACTTAGCCCTTTGCTCTTCTTCATATATATTGATGACTTGACCAGTAACATATCGTCTTGTACTATCATTTTTGATGATTATTACATTATATACTGTGCAATTAACAATTCTAATGACGACCAAGCTTTTGGTAAGTACACTGAACGTACTAGTAGTTCGTGTAAAATTTGGTTATATACTTTAAATTTGATGAAGTGCAATGTTGTCACACTTAATCGTAAACATGATAGTTCCAACTATATGTATCAAATTGGTAACCATACGGTGTCTAAAACTACTGAATATAAGTACCTATGCGTTAGCCTATGCTCTAATATTTCTTGGTCCTCACATGTAATCTCTATCTGTGCTAATGCTTTCAGGTCATTCGGCGACTTACGCCGTAACCTACGTAAATCTCTTTCTAATATACGGTAAGCAAGCATACTTACCTTATGTTCTTCCTGAACTTGAATTCGATTGTGTCATGTGGTGTCCTCATTATCATTATTTATTCGATACGCTAGAGGCTATTCAAAGCAGGGCCAGTAGATTTATTTCAAGTAATTACAGTTTTCAATCACGTGTAACACAAGCTAAACTGCATCCATCACTTCAGCCATTAACCGTCTGATGTGACACTGTCCTATTATCATTATATCACAAACTTGTTCACAGTAGTAGTATCTGTTCATTTTAAACCCACAAATCGGTCATCACGCGGTTTAGACAGTGACATCAGCGCCGCGCGCATTTACGGAAATACAGATGCTTCTAACTCATCAGCTCTGCTGCGAGATATCCGATTACAGAATGACCTTCCAGATTACATCTGTCTGATCATAACGCTTCTAAATTCCGTGATCGCCGTAACAATTATTTCTGAACCAAAAATTAATATCGCTTCTTATTAATATTTTTTTTCTTTCTGATGAGTTCCACCAAATGCGAAAATGAAGAGCTTTTCTGGTGCCGTCTTTCAAGTGTTCATTTTATCCTTCGTTGCTTAATGTATGTAACACTGGCGTCACTACGTTTGTGCAAGAGTCTGCATAAAGAAAAAACGAAAAGTTGGTCACAATACCGCCCATGGTATGGAAGAATGTCTAAATAATTACCTATGTACTAAGTTACAATAATGCTTTGAAGCCTGCAAGTACTACGGCTTGAAGGATGAGCGCACTAAGCATTTTCTTTCTGTTCATCGATGCACCCGCTGCTTTTGCACTAATGAAAAACAATTATATCTGCGTAGCTTGGCGTGTGCCGTGCAACCTTCCTTTAATCTGGTCGGTGAATGACGGCCGATTCGCTGCGCTCCGCTTGCTTTAATTTCGGCAGCATACTTGGCTAAGCGGGCAGTCGCTGGTGGGCTCTCTTGAGATACATTTATCCCAGCTTTGTTTGGGCACGCATACTCCCTGGTAAGCGGCTCCTGTGATGCAGCTGGTGCCTCTGGCTGTGTAAGAAAACATAGAAGGCATTAGTTCGTTAGCATCAACATGCCTTTCAGTTTAAGCTGCCTCGCGCGTTGGCGCCATGAAAGAAAAATACAAAAGCAAACAAACACATAGAACGCTTGATGTACCTAGGTATTTAGGTGCCACTAAGAAAGTAACTACCAGGTCCAAAAATGGCAGTGATTGTTTGTTGTCACGTGAAATAAATGACAGAAAACATGACGGCATCTGCACGAATAATTCGGTGCGGCGCACGCCTTGGTCATGTCTCTTCGCGGTGCTCAAGTATGAGATGATGATGATGAGAGCAGACAAAGTTGTTAGCTCGCTGTCTTTGCGGGGGGCCTGCTAAGTCTTAGAATCCATGTGACCTGCCCGCCCGCCGTGCCCTGTTCACTAGCTCACGCTGGTCATCAGGGTTAAGGCTGGTGATTTGCGTATCCCACTGCTCTTGTGTGGGGCGGGGTGATGTCGGTGTTTCGGTCGCATTCGCATGCCCTGTGGTACGGGGTGTTTGTCGTGTGTCAGAATTTGCAGTCGTATTCATGAAGTGTGCGGCAAATCAGGTGTTACTTCATGCCGTGTGGGAAAGTGTTGGTTTGTAGATATCTGTAATTAAGTTAACGCGCCCTCTTTCGAGAGCTTCGGGTGTGGCGGAATATAAAATCTTCTCTCAGAATTCCTAGAAAGCATTGTAGATAGATAGAAACTTTATTGTAATGGAAAAGATTTGAAGGAGGGGTGGTCGGAGCCTCTCAGTCCAAGGCCCAACTGGCCTCTGCCGCCTGCCTGACCTGGCTAATTAAGGACTTTTGTGCTGCCAGGTCGGAGCGGGCGAGCTGTGCCTCCCACTGCTCCATTGTGTCACTGATATTTGGCCTATGAGGTTGCTTAGTACACTCCCAAGTTATATGTATTAGGGTAGGTATGCCACCGCACCAAGGACAGTCGGCCCTATAACGAGTGGGATACATGGCGTTTAGCAATTTAAATGGGGGAATACCCCGGTCTGTATTTTATGCCAATTGGCGGCCTCTTCCCCGCTAAGTTGTGGGTGAGGCGGCGGGTATTTTCTGCGGACTCCGCGCTGATGAGCAAGGATGTCTTTGGCATTTAAATTGGTGGAATATTGTGAGGGATAGTGCGGGTGGTTGGGGTTAGAAGAGGACGCCGTCGCTCGTTTAGTGAACCCTCGAGCTAACGCGTTAGCCTTTTCGTTCCCCTGTAACCCCGCGTGGTCCGGGAACCAGATTAGGCGATGATGGTGGTTGAAGGATTTGTGGATTATCGCGAGGCTAGCCGCAGTCACGCGCCCCTTGAGAAACATGCGACATGTCTCCTGGGAGTCCGTGACTACGACCGAGTCCCTTTGCGAACGCTCCGCGTGAGCGAGTGCGATCGCCACTGATAATATTTCAGTCGAGGTGGGGGATCCAGCCGTGGCCGACGCGGTAATTTGCTGTTGGCTGATCGCGTTCACGACTGCCAGGGCGTACCTCCTTTGGTAGCGCTGCCCGGTCGCCTCTGCATACACAGCTGCGTCCGTGTAGTACGTGTTCTACCTATGGATATTAGAGTACGCTGATTGAATGTGTTGTGCGCGTGCTTTGCGCCTTTCTTTGTTGTACTCGGGATGCATATTCTTTGGAATTGGGGCTACTGTAATTTTGGATCTCATCGAAGGAGGGAGAGGTACGGCCTGCTCTGTGAGATAAGTTGGGTATGCTGGGATATTGAGTCTATCCAATATTGCCCTACCAGTTTTTGTGAAGCTTAGGCGCTCCCTCTGTCGCATCAGGGTGGCCTGCCTCAGTTCGTCGAAAGTATTGTGCACTCCCAAAGCTAACATGCGCTCCGTTGAAGTACATTTAGGCAGGGTCAGAGCAGCTTTGAAAGCGGTTCGGATTATTGTGTTAGCCTGCTTTCCCTCCTCCCTGTTCAGGATTTGGTACGGTTAGCCATACGTGATTCGACTAACCGCTAAGGCCTGTACGAGCCTTAGGGTATCGTCTTCTCGCATTGCCACTTTTCGATACGTCACGCGGCGTATCATTTGGGTTATGTTGTGGGCTGTGGATTTGAGGGTCTTGAGTGTCTGTACTGCTCTAAGAATCAAGTATGAGAGCAAGAAAAAAACTCAGTGGCGGTTTAACGGTAAATTTGAGAGAAATGCGGTAGCATTACGGGGCACGTATTCGAGATTCCGGATACATGGGGGGATTTAAACCGCGTTCAGAACATTGCAAATTGTTGTTCAGGAGCTCACTCGACTCGTCCTGCCTCTTCGAGGACCGAATTGCAACTGACGGTGGTCCGCAGCAGACCACCGTCAGTTTCAATGTATAGATATACATAGGCTCTTTCAGCTGCAACAAATTAAAAAAAAAATTGTCTATGGAAAATAGCGCAATTGTAACCCTTGATCTAAATTACTCGATGAGGCGGCCATTACTTCTACGAGAAATCAAAATGCTTAATAGAATTACTAGCATACTTACCGTAATATCCTATTCAATTATTTTACGGCGCGTAGTATAATCTACGAAGCTACTGAGTTTGCAAGGCATATTGACTGGGAACGAACTGGTTTCGAGATATGTGCCGTCAAAGTTGCGGCAGAAATGTACTCTTGTTATGCTTACATTTATGAGAAAATGCCGTTTTATCCATTTAAGCGCAAAAGTAACTGAAACACCAATGCATTTCGTCGGACGTTATGAAAATTAATATCTCGAAACTAGTGGAGTCCTGAGAATACGTTCTAATTAGATATGCCTTGCGAACTCACGGACTACTATTCTTAGATTGAAATTAGTTATTAATGCGTAATTACTCAAAAAGCTAATCCGTATCATTATCGTAATTATTGAATTACGCATTTCGATTTCTCGTAGAATTAATGGCCGCTTCATGTAGTAATTTAGATAAAGGGTTAGAATTCTGCTAAGGGCCACAGGCAAGTTTTAAAAATTTGGTGCAGATAAAAAAAAGAAAGAGAAAAGAAGAGTGTGTGTGTGTGTGTGCGCACACACACACACACACGCACGCACGCACACACACACGCACGCACGCACGCGCACACGCACACACACACACACACACACACACACACACACACACACACACACACACACACACACACACACACACACACACACACACACACACACACACGCACGCACACACGCACACACACACACACACACACACACACACACACACACACACACACACACACACACACACACACACACACACACACACACACACGAACTGTTTCTGTGGGCACTGTCACGCAGTCTGCGAAGGCGTTCCTAGTATTTAGGTGTCATCGTCCAATCCTACGTCACACAGTGTACAGTCACAATTTGTCACAAAGTCCCGTGTGTTTTAAGCACCGCAGCAGTGCCTTCATAGCGGATCGCACTGATGTTCACGTAGGCCGGTTTCCAAGGATGTTGCTTCCTGTTATGGGGCGCTTGTCCAGGGTGGCTGAAAGAAATGCTCTTTGCGGGTTGAGACGAGGGCACTCACAAAGAAGGTGCGCGATTCTTTCATTGCACCCGCAGAAGTCACAAAGTGGCCTGTTGGCCTTTCCGATAAGAAAGAAGTACGCCTTTGGAAATGCTACTCCAAGCCATAGACGGACTAGAAGGGTACAGTTACGTCGTGGATGGTCGGGCGGAATACGGAGCTGTAAATTAGGGTCCACGGTATGAAGGCGTGCACTTGTGAACTCTGATGAATTCCGTCGAGCTAATGTTAGGTCACGCGCAAGTGCCGAAAGTTTTTTCGTTGTGTCGGCTCTCGAAAGAGAAATGACAACACAGCTGCCGCCGCGGTCGACAATTACCCCTAAAAGGTGGTGTCTCCATGCGTTTGCAATTGCTTGCCCATTGACACTTACATAGTAACGCTTCATTGCCTGCAGAGTGAATGTAACAAGGCAGCATTTCTCTGAAGGCTGCTTACTGCATGTAATATTGCGCTGACGCCAGTGTTACACACTGTTGCGTACTCCAGGGTAGCGTATCGTACTGCTGCCGAGCTGTAGCGGCGCCTGCATATCAAAGCTCGACCGACGTTACTTATTGGGTAGCGTGGCGTTGTCGGCGGGCTGCAGGCATCCGGTAGACCATGGCGAACAAACAAGGGCGAGACGATTTCTAGTGCGAAACTTGCACGGTTTATTCAAAGGTAGATGAAAGAAAATAAGAAGAGCATGAAGGGATCAAAAGTACATTTCGGAGCCCCTTAAATAGGCTCTCTACAATCGTGGGCGGGATCTTGGTTCCGTCGACGTCACGTGACCGGCACAGAAAGAGGGCCCCTCCTCCTCTGGTTATACCGAGTCTGCTGCAAGGAGGAGGTCGTCCCGCCTCCTGGAATTTTAGACGCCTGTCCGTCTTTTCTGCGCCTTGCGGGTTCGTGGAAGTTCTCCTGTAGTTTGTTCGAGGAAAGGGTCTCTCTAACACACACACACACACACACACACACACACACACACACACACACACACACACACACACACACACACACACACACACACACACACACACACACACACACACACACACACACACACACACACACACACACACACACACACACACTCACACTCACACACACACACACACACACACACACAAAAGAGGCCTGTACACTGCGGGGCTTCCGCCAGACGGGCAGACACTCGAAATGGTCATGGCGAATTAGGAAGTCACGCTTCATTTCGACGAGGCCTGACGGAAGAAGGTCGGGTGAAAGTTCTCTCTGCACGTGGTGCGGGACGCCAACCATCGCAGGAGAAGTCATGCCTCATTTCGACGAACGAGGTCGCGTGAGAGAAAAGTCCCCTCTGTACGTGGTGCAGGACGCCAACCATCGCAGGAGAAGTCACGGCTCATTCCGACGAAGATGGTCCGATTAAATTCCTTTCCGCACGTGGTGCCAGACGCCAACTCTAACACACATAAATAAAAAGAACTTGCGCCTGCAGAACTACGATTGGTTGACGCGCTGGTATTCGTTGATGCTTGGCAGCTGATCTATAAAACATCAACGAGCTTAAAGAATTTAACGAAAGCCCGTGGTGAAAGCGAAAGGCAGTAAAGGAAATAAGAGAAACAGCTCCGTCTCTCCACTTCACCGCCTGGGATGCCACGTACATGAAGTAACAGGGTGACATCCATTGCATACTGTGATTATATGACGTGCTCGAACGATGACTTGGTGCATACCAGTGGGATTTAAACCCGTATGACTGTTTACCAGCTTTAAAGTTGAAGTGCCTAATCTCGCTAAATTTCTGTAAGGGGTATGTTCTGCCCAAAGCACCTTTTTAGCACCCTGAAATTAATGAATGTGTGCGTAGGGGTTTTCTTCTAACGAGTACACCCATTTAAAATTTTTCAATAAAGGTAAGCGTGCATAAGGAATGTTTCGACATTCAATCCGCCCTAGAGGGTGTTTATTTTCTTAGGGTGTATAAAATTCTGATTTTGTGCTGTCTTTGCTTTGGCGATAACACTCATACGTTAGTCTACTGCCGGAATGGTCAACCGCTTTATATCAAAAAGATAGGCGCGCAACACCGGGTTTTCCAAAAGGTGTAATTCAAGCTGTTTCATTAGGAAATAGTGGAACTTACTCTTCTCACAGCACACCTTTCCTTTGGTGCAGCCGAATAAAAAGGGTATGAACATGTAATTTTTGCACACTTGCCTCGAAAGACATGAGTAGCCCTCTGTCTCACAATTTAATGGTTTGTTTCCTGTATGAGAAATTGAGTTCAGATATTAGTCACATGAGAATACAGTCATAGATGGCACAGAGGATTTCAGTGAGCATAGAAACACAACACATTGTGAGGGGTGTGACCCATTGCTTTTCTGCAAGCCGTGCGTAAAATGCATGCATTTGGTAGAAGCTCTAGCAGATAGCCCAACAGCTCAAACATGGCCGAGATTTGTGCTGCGCTCTATGACGTGCAATAGCATCCGGACACTGTCACATGTGAGCGACCCGACAACGCCATATTTTCCAGTGTTTACCAGTTTTTTAGTCGGAAAATTAGGTCACGTGCGCTACTTAACAAGCCAAGCTAGGCACCGAATCAACTGGCATTAAGAGTCGTGCATGACATTTACCGCTGGAAAAATCTATGCAGGATTGCATCAGTACCTACGCACAAAATAATAAAAAAGGCATCGTAAAGCGCGCATAGAATCGATAAAACTAAAATAAATGGAAGAAACACACTGACTTCAACATCACGGAATGCTACACGTGTAATTAATTATAATAAAAAAAGGTGCAGAGGTATTTGTGCTACAGCTTCTTTTTTCCGTGAAACACTGACTAGTGCGAACACAAAAGGCTAATTTCATCTTTGCTGGCATCGGCTCACACTTAACAAGACTACACACCGAGATTTTAATTGTGAAGACACGCACTGCTTAACCCAGTGATCACTACAGTTGTGCCATTGGAGGGCACTTTCGCTTCGTCTGAAACAGTGGTAGTGGAAACAGCGCCACGATGGTGGACCTGATACGTCACTCCTCCGGAGATAATTTCTCTTCGTACGTGTTTTGGCGAGCGAAAGCAAGAAAACGTTAACAGAAATTTTCGCAAGCCGCTATACAAGATGGCGCCAGTTGCACTGTTGACGTTGAAATTATCGTCATCGTACCCCACACACGTTTATAGAATGGTAGATTCTACGCGAAGCCTACCAAATCGCAACTTTGGTCGCTGACTCCGACCAAGTGGCGCGTCCACTGTGAGCGCAGGGGGCGGCATGCCGTTGCAGCAGGTTAGCCCTTAACATTTTCGTACCAGTAGACCACATCGGTGATAGGGTGCGAGACCACGTGCAGGGCATGGACTGGTTGTGTCACGTGCATGAAACGGAATTTGGGTCCACAGGTGATCATCCGGCAACTACCGCGAAAGCCTTAAGTTTCTTGCGCGTGCGTACTGGACGGAGCGGCATAAGCTTAGTGTGGGCATAAAGCAATAAAGCTCTAAGCTGATTTTGAGCAGCACAGCCTAAACTTGCAGTGTTGCGGAGTGAAGGTCGTGGGCGCGGTATCAGCATTTAACGATGACCCACGACGCAGATCGGGCTACGTGATGGGTGAACGCGAAACGCCCCTGCGGTCTCGGCGGTCGCGAAATTTCAAGCAAACTTTATTTTAATGGACCACAACATTGAGAAAAAATTCGTATACACATTATCTGTGCGTGCTGGCTTTCTTACTTTCTTTCTTTCTTTTTTTCTTACTGCCCGATTATACGGCCATTTTTGTGGCATTATTCGCGTCCGAAAAATTTTTGCTGGCTATAATTAATTGTGTTCACTGTCGGCCGCCAGGGGTTGCATTATTTTGCATACCAGTCTTGGCGTACCCAGACCCAGTACCCGCACCCAGTATAAAGTAAAAAATAAAAATAAAAAATTAAGTGCGGGCCTTACACAAATAACTACGGTATTCATTTGCTTACTGATACTGCGGAAAAAATGCTTAGCAAGCGTTGAGTTTTGGCTTTTCAACATCGTTTCTAGTGTTTAGCGTAGAAACTTGAAAAAAAAAAATGGATAGGAAACAGAAGACACGTGCTCGTCTTCGCTCCGTTTTTCTCAACTTGCTGCGCCAAACATTATAGAAAAGATGCCAATACTTAGGTTTGTGATGGAGGGGTAACGCAGAAGAAACAATCACTAGACGCCTATTTAACCGCGAGGTCGCCTAGCGTAAGATATACTAAGGGGGCGGGGGTTCTAATTAATTCCAAACCAGAACATAAAGAATTTTTCTCGCATAAATGGGAGTTATCAGCATGTCGTTCTCATGAGAAGTTTTTTTCTTGTGGCAGGCTGTAAAGTAATGCCAATTTAATTTTACCCAGTAAACAGTAATAAAGAAAGGAGACGTTGCTGACTTTTCTATGAATTACTAACGACGACATGCTATTCTTATTCATTAAAGTGGAGACGAATTAATAAGTCCATATTTACCAAGTATAACTTTAGCTGCTTTGTAGTTGCTATTCTTGCAATATCTTTCTTGGTGTAAATATCAAAGAAAGTCGAGGCATATTCGAGATTAGATAAAACCCAGGCACTTTATTCTAGAATTTGTGGGCATATACCTGCAGCATAGAGCAGGACAGATCAAACTTACGATTGATATAACACATTTTACTTACACAACAGAGTGTCGCACAACTGTTCACACACTGCCCCCGGATGCGTACAGACCTCGTACTTTAGTATTCTCGAACACGAGCCATACGTATGTTACGGTCGCTGAAGTTTTGAAGGTGATCGAACTAGCTGCGACCAAACGTTCATGCAGTGTCCGCCACGGACACCTCCTGGGGACGTAATAGTGGCGTTATTAGATTTTCTCCTCCTCTTCGGCTGTTCTCTTAAACTGTGTCACTTTCTGAATATGTCTCTCTCTCTCTTTCAAATTAAGCCCTTGACATGCAACTCATGGGAGTGGCCTTGCACTGCCGGGTATACAAACGGAACCCACGAGGCTGTGAACTACTGTTTACCTTCTACGAAAAAGAAATGTGATTCGGCGCACAAGCCCACCTCGTTGATATGCATTCTTCCTGTCGGAATTGACGCGTACGTATTGCGCTTAACTTCAGCCAGTTTTATCGTCAGCGCCACTGGTTACATAAATGGACAGATAGCGAGAACATGAGAAATAGGGTATTAATGTTGCCCATACCAGGGGAGTGACGCCTGAAATGGAACAGCCGCAGAGAACAAGAAGGTAGCTCATCCCTGCATCGCCAGTAGGGTGTCCGCCTGGGGTTTTCGGAAGAAATAACGGACCGGCGCTCCCATGATCACTTTCAGAAAGTCGACGACTCTACAACTGCTGTGGCGGGCTGAGTACACAAGGTGCCCACGGGGCAAGGGGCTGCATGTTTTAGGGCAGGCACAGGTGCATTTCTAAGCCTCCTTTTAATGAAAGACGGCTTGCTAAATGCAGACTCTCAAATTTCACACATATGGCGCGACTACTTTAACCTTTACAAAATTGTGACACCCATATGTTTATGCCTCGAACTCTGAAATCACTAGCACGAAATGAACTTGTGAAAAATTTAGGGATGCGATGAAATAATGTACATAAAGCCTACGTCAAAAGAATGTTCAACACAAGCCATCATGCCGTAAGGGGTAATGGCTATCACTGTTAAGGCTAGATGTACTAACCATTTGTAAATGCCCGAGAAAGTGGAAATAAGGATAGGGCCGCGATTTTTTAAAGGTAAAGCATCGCGCGCGTAATGCGGACGATCGTGGGTTCGGCTCTCACCTGCGCCAAGTTGTCTTTACGTCCACTTTCATTTGTAGTTTATTTTATTGTTATTACAGTTCATTTAAAAACAGCCGGTAATTTTCCTGATGCTTTCTCTGACTTTGTTGCCTTTGTTTCACTCTGCATATAGTTGGTAAAAACTGTGGAGGTCAGCAAAGAGTCAGTAATAGTTTCATTGTAATTTACGATGCTTGTTATTTTATCCTGAGGTTGACTAAGGCGCCTCTAAAGTTTCTGTGGATCAGATATCAGAACGTACGAATGTCTAAAAAATGCTTTTTCAAGTTTCGCGTACTCGCAATAGTGAAACATTTCTTCGCTCGTGTAACCTTAGTGACGAAGTGAGATTTTGCTTGTTAATTTTTTTCAGCTTCTGCTTAATGCGTACGAAAGTTCTGATAGTTTAGAGATTTTGGTGCTTGGTATTGATTTTTATGTTAGCCACAAAATTATTTATACGAAGTCTTACAACGCAGCAAACATCTCTGCCAGGAAAATTCAACTCTATTAAGGGGAAAGCCTTAGGTGCCTCATATCCCCGATGCTCTGGAAAACGTGGCATGCTGTACAGGAAGTTATGTGAGCTCGCTTCGCGCAGACACGCGCTCGTGCCTCTGCTCGCGCGTTCGTCGTCGTCGTCTTCTTCCACAGCTGACTCCGATGCCGCTGATCATGCCAGCCTTCCCATACTGTCCCTCGCGCTCGTGCCCCTCCGCTCGCCTTCGTCGTGCTCTTCTTCCACAGCTGGCTCCGGTGCCACTCATCGTGCCAGCGTTTCCATACGGCTCCTCGCGCTCGTGCCACTGCTCTCGCCTTCGTCGTGGTCTTCTTCCACAGCTGGCTCCGACGCAGCTCATTATGCCAGCGTTCCCATACCGCTCTTCGCGCTCGTGCCCCTCCGCTCGCCTTCGTCGTGCTCTTCTTCCACAGCTGGCTCCGGTGCCACTCATCGTGCCAGCGTTCCCATACGGCTCCTCGCGCTCGTGCCACTGCTCTCGCCTTCGTCGTGGTCTTCTTCCACAGCTGGCTCCGACGCAGCTCATCATGCCAGCGTTCCCATACGGCTCCTCGCGCTCGTGCCCCTCCGCTCGCCTTCGTCGTGCTCTTCTTCCACAGCTGGCTCCGGTGCCACTCATCGTGCCAGCGTTCCCATACGGCTCCTCGCGCTCGTGCCACTGCTCTCGCCTTCGTCGTGGTCTTCTTCCACAGCTGGCTCCGACGCAGCTCATTATGCCAGCGTTCCCATACCGCTCTTCGCGCTCGTGCCCCTCCGCTCGCCTTCGTCGTGCTCTTCTTCCACAGCTGGCTCCGGTGCCACTCATCGTGCCAGCGTTCCCATACGGCTCCTCGCGCTCGTGCCACTGCTCTCGCCTTCGTCGTGGTCTTCTTCCACAGCTGGCTCCGACGCAGCTCATCATGCCAGCGTTCCCATACGGCTCCTCGCGCTCGTGCCCCTCCGCTCGCCTTCGTCGTGCTCTTCTTCCACAGCTGGCTCCGGTGCCACTCATCGTGCCAGCGTTCCCATACGGCTCCTCGCACTCGTGCCACTGCTCTCGCCTTCGTCGTGGTCTTCTTCCACAGCTGGCTCCGACGCAGCTCATCATGCCAGCGTTCCCATACGGCTCCTCGCGCTCGTGCCCCTCCGCTCGCCTTCGTCGTGCTCTTCTTCCACAGCTGGCTCCGGTGCCACTCATCGTGCCAGCGTTCCCATACGGCTCCTCGCGCTCGTGCCACTGCTCTCGCCTTCGTCGTGGTCTTCTTCCACAGCTGGCTCCGACGCAGCTCATCATGCCAGTGTTCCCATACGGCTCCTCGCGCTCGTGCCCCTCCGCTCGCCTTCGTCGTGCTCTTCTTCCACAGCTGGCTCCGGTGCCACTCATCGTGCCAGCGTTCCCATACGGCTCCTCGCGCTCGTGCCACTGCTCTCGCCTTCGTCGTGGTCTTCTTCCACAGCTGGCTCCGACGCAGCTCATCGTGCCAGCGTTCCCATACGGCTCCTCGCGCTCGTGCCACTGCTCTCGCCTTCGTCGTGGTCTTCTTCCACAGCTGGCTCCGACGCAGCTCATCATGCCAGTGTTCCCATACGGCTCCTCGCGCTCGTGCCCCTCCGCTCGCCTTCGTCGTGCTCTTCTTCCACAGCTGGCTCCGGTGCCACTCATCGTGCCAGCGTTCCCATACGGCTCCTCGCGCTCGTGCCACTGCTCTCGCCTTCGTCGTGGTCTTCTTCCACAGCTGGCTCCGACGCAGCTCATTATGCCAGCGTTCCCATACCGCTCTTCGCGCTCGTGCCCCTCCGCTCGCCTTCGTCGTGCTCTTCTTCCACAGCTGGCTCCGGTGCCACTCATCGTGCCAGCGTTCCCATACGGCTCCTCGCGCTCGTGCCACTGCTCTCGCCTTCGTCGTGGTCTTCTTCCACAGCTGGCTCCGGTGCCACTCATCGTGCCAGCGTTCCCATACGGCTCCTCGCGCTCGTGCCACTGCTCTCGCCTTCGTCGTGGTCTTCTTCCACAGCTGGCTCCGACGCAGCTCATCATGCCAGCGTTCCCATACTGTCCCTCGCGCTCGTGCCCCTCCGCTCGCCTTCGTCGTGCTCTTCTTCCACAGCTGGCTCCGGTGCCACTCATCGTGCCAGCGTTCCCATACGGCTCCTCGCGCTCGTGCCACTGCTCTCGCCTTCGTCGTGGTCTTCTTCCACAGCTGGCTCCGACGCAGCTGATCATGCCAGCGTTCCCATACGGCTCCTCGCGCTCGTGCCCCTCCGCTCGCCTTCGTCGTGCTCTTCTTCCACAGCTGGCTCCGGTGCCACTCATCGTGCCAGCGTTCCCATACGGCTCCTCGCGCTCGTGCCACTGCTCTCGCCTTCGTCGTGGTCTTCTTCCACAGCTGGCTCCGACGCAGCTCATCATGCCAGTGTTCCCATACGGCTCCTCGCGCTCGTGCCCCTCCGCTCGCCTTCGTCGTGCTCTTCTTCCACAGCTGGCTCCGGTGCCACTCATCGTGCCAGCGTTCCCATACGGCTCCTCGCGCTCGTGCCACTGCTCTCGCCTTCGTCGTGGTCTTCTTCCACAGCTGGCTCCGACGCAGCTCATCATGCTAGCGTTCCCATACGGCTCCTCGCGCTCGTGCCACTGCTCTCGCCTTCGTCGTGGTCTTCTTCCACAGCTGGCTCCGACGCAGCTCATCATGCCAGCGTTCCCATACTGTCCCTCGCGCTCGTGCCCCTCCGCTCGCCTTCGTCGTGCTCTTCTTCCACAGCTGGCTCCGGTGCCACTCATCGTGCCAGCGTTCCCATACGGCTCCTCGCGCTCGTGCCACTGCTCTCGCCTTCGTCGTGGTCTTCTTCCACAGCTGGCTCCGACGCAGCTGATCATGCCAGCGTTCCCATACGGCTCCTCGCGCTCGTGCCCCTCCGCTCGCCTTCGTCGTGCTCTTCTTCCACAGCGGGCTCCGGTGCTACTCATCGTGCCAGCGTTCCCATACGGCTCCTCGCGCTCGTGCCCCTCCGCTCGCCTTCGTCGTGCTCTTCTTCCACAGCTGGCTCCGGTGCTACTCATCGTGCCAGCGTTCCCATACGGCTCCTCGCGCTCGTGCCCCTCCGCTCGCCTTCGTCGTGCTCTTCTTCCACAGCTGGCTCCGGTGCTACTCATCGTGCCAGCGTTCCCATACGGCTCCTCGCGCTCGTGCAACTGCGCTCGCCTTCGTCGTGCTCTTCTTCCACAGCTGGCTCCGGTGCTACTCATCGTGCCAGCGTTCCCATACGGCTCCTCGCGCTCGTGCAACTGCGCTCGCCTTCGTCGTGGTCTTCTTCCACAGCTGGCTCCGGTGCTACTCATCGTGCCAGCGTTCCCATACGGCTCCTCGCGCTCGTGCCCCTCCGCTCGCCTTCGTCGTGCTCTTCTTCCACAGCTGGCTCCGGTGCTACTCATCGTGCCAGCGTTCCCATACGGCTCCTCGCGCTCGTGCCCCTCCGCTCGCCTTCGTCGTGCTCTTCTTCCACAGCTGGCTCCGGTGCTACTCATCGTGCCAGCGTTCCCATACGGCTCCTCGCGCTCGTGCAACTGCGCTCGCCTTCGTCGTGCTCTTCTTCCACAGCTGGCTCCGGTGCTACTCATCGTGCCAGCGTTCCCATACGGCTCCTCGCGCTCGTGCCACTGCTCTCGCCTTCGTCGTGGTCTTCTTCCACAGCTGGCTCCGGTGCTACTCATCGTGCCAGCGTTCCCATACGGCTCCTCGCGCTCGTGCCCCTGCGCTCGCCTTCGTCGTGCTCTTCTTCCACAGCTGGCTCCGGTGCCACTCATCGTGACAACGTTCCCATACTGTCCCTCGTGCACGTGTCACTGCTCTCGCCTTCGTCGTGATCTTATACAGCCGGCTCCGGATGCCACTCGTCGTGCCAGCGTTCCCATACTGTCCCTCGGACCCGTGCCCCTGCTATCGCCTTCGTCGTGGTCTACTTCCACAGCTGACTCCGATGCCGCTCATCATGTCAAAAAAAGGCAAAGTTAATTTAGATATACTTAATTCAGGCACTTTACCCCCGATCTTGGTGGAAGTCGAACCGTAAAACTTATGTGGAAGTCGAACCCACAACCTTTGGTGTAAATCGAGGTTAATTAAGAGACAGTTATTTAATATAGAGTTAATTATTACGCATGAACCCCCGACCTTTGGCGGGAGTCGCACCTCGACCTTTGGTGGGAGTCGACCCCCTACCTTTGGTGCTAATTAGGGTGAAGTTAATTAAGCCACAGTAAATAAAGTAGCGACAATTAAGAAACTGAACCCATGACCTTTGATGGGAGAAAACAAGTAATAAGAAGTAACAACGCAGTCGACTGAGAATGGTATGGTATGGTATGGTATGGTATGGTATGGTAAAACTTTAATGAAGTCCTACAGATCGTGAGAATTCACGAAGCGGGCCGCTCCCACGTGGGAACCAGAAAGCCGAGCTTCTCGGCCGCATCGTGGGTCTGGTGGACAGCCCAGAGTTGGTCAGCCAGAAGAGGGCTGCGAAGAACCGCCTCCTATCTGGCCGAGCTGTTATCGATGATAGAGCGTGACCGGGCACACCGCCAGAGCATGTGGTCTAACGTGGCTATTTCTCCACAATCGTGGCAGGTAGCGTTGGTGTAAGTATCCGGATAGATTTTATGTAAAAGCGACAGATTGGGATAGGTATTCGTTTGTAGTAGACGGAGCTTATGAGGGAAAAAGTAGGTTCTACAGCTCAGATAGTAGTGTTTAGTAATCTCGTTGTAGGTGGAGGGCGTGTCCCTGTTCTCTGAGGAGTCGGCTTCCAATTGGTCGAGGGTAGCGCGGTGGGCAAGTTCACGCGCAGCCCCGTGAGCCGACTCGTTGAGGTTGGGAGGAGCACCCTTTATCTGACCCTGATGTGCGGGAACCCAATAAATGAAGTGGTGCGTGATTTCCTTGCCCCCAAGGAGTCTGAGGGCCTGTTTGGAAACGGCGCCTTTTTCAAATGTTCTGACTGCAGATCTTGAATCACTATAGATGACATCCCGTGAGCTATCCAGCAGGGCTTGTGCAATAGCCATTTGTTCAGCTATTTCGGAGTACCTCGTCGGAACCGAGGCAGCATTGGTGATTCCTTGCCGACCATCGACAGTGACGATGGTGAATACGTCGCTTACAAGAAGCGGCATCCACAAAGCTGACGTGTCGCTGATCACTGTGTATTTGCCTAAGGAGGTTGGCCGCCCTTGCTCTCCTTCTACCGCGATTATGATCGGGATGCATGTTCCTAGGTATGCGCGCGACCGTAATGTTATCACGAATCGACGGAGGAACGTCAGAGAACTCTTCCGCTACTCTGTCGGGATGATATCCGAGTTCCTGCAAGATGGATAAACCTGTCTTCGTTGTAGTGAGGCGAGTTAGTTGTGCGCGCTCCTGGGCCTCTGCAATCTCTTCGAGAGTATTATGAATGCCAAGCTGCATTAAGCACTCTGTACAAGTGTATACGGCTAACCCGAGAACCCGCTTAGTAATCTTTCTAAGCTGTGCATTTAATTTATCCCGCCCTGCCAGTTTCCATCGATGCATGGCTGCCACGTATGTAAAGTGGCACAGAACGAAGGCATGCATTAGTCGAATGAGTTTATCCTCCTTGAGTCTATGATGCCGATTTGATACCCTCCGAACTAAACATACAGCACTTTCAGTTTTAGCAATTAGCTTGCATATAGTCTTGCCATTTGTACCCCCTGACTCAACGATCATGCTCAAGACTTTGATTGAAACGACTCTGGGTATGCGGCAACCGTTTCTTTTATATAGGTGAATGTCTCTGTCTTCTAAACGATGTCCACCCCTTCTGCCTTGGATCGCGTTTCTTGGGACTATACAGTAAGAGTTCCGACTCCAAGGGGAAGCATCTGAGACCGGTGGGTTTGAGATAGGTTTCGATAGTGTCTATAGCGTCCTTAAAGCTCCCTCAACGTGACCATCATTGCCTTCTGTGCATCATATAGTTATATCGTCAACATAGATAGTGTGTTTGATGCCTTCAATCTTGAGAAGCTTTTCGCTTAGGTCGACCATGACTATATTGAATAAACAGGGGGAAATGATTGACCCCTGTGGGGTGCCCCTCTCGCCAAGTTCCAGCGGTTGTGATTCGAGATCAGCCATCCGGAGGGTAGCTTTCCTATCCGAGAGGAACGATCTAACATAGTTGTAAAATCTCTCACCCAGATTGAGCCGAGTTATCGAGGCAAGGATATGCGAATGTAGAACGTTGTCGAAGGCCTTCTCAAGATCAAGCCCCAAAACGGCCCGAGTGTCGCTAGAGTCGTTGTCTATGATTTGATGCTTAATCAGTTTCATGGTATCCTGTGTGGATAGGCCTGGTCTGAATCCTATCATACTATGGGGGTAAATGCCGTTATTCTCCAGGAACCGGGAGAGTCGATTCAGGACCGCGTGCTCCGCTACCTTACCCACACAGGATGTAAGCGAGATGGGCCTCAAGTTGTCAACGCTAGGTGTTTTTCCAGGTTTGGGGATGAGTACTGCGAGAGCAGTCTTCCAAGGTAATGGGACGGTTCCATTCCTTGAATTACCTTGGAATGGAATGCCAATTTATTTAATAAATGTATTTTGAGCGCGCAGGCTTCCGCCTTCATCCTCTTTGGCTTATGCTAAGATGTCTGTCAATTATTTTTTACGAACTTCACGATGGTCACTCAAATAATGAATAACCAGAATTCTGCTGCCTCGCCGTATAGTTCAACACAAGATAGCGCATATATTACGTACGAGTCGGCTTATATGCATGGCTATACGTATAAGTCGAGGCGTTATTTCTGTACAATCATCTGTACCCTGTAGATGTGCCAGTGGTAGTCTCTCTTCTTTACGGAATTACGCAATGAAACAACAAGCGTTACCTAAATGTTCTGAGTGCAACAAATGTGCGCCTTCAAACACATTATTCCTTTATTAAAGCGAACAGCTTTCGTTGGCGCTCTCCCGTTTTCGTGGTCGGAAGAGTATGCGGTCTTAATCACACGCGCACTTGTCTCCTGTGTAAACGCAAACCAGCACTTTGAGGTGCACGTGCTTTCGCGCGAGAGCTCTTTTTTGGCATCCAAAGGTTTAGACTGCGGTCAGTGGTGGGGCTGTCTCGTGTTTCTCCGCTGACTTGGCTGGCGGTTGCGAGGCGTCGTTTCGTCTTGACGTGCTTACCACAGCTTTGCTATACCAGCTGTCATAGTGCCCGTGGGATGTGCATGGTTTTTTAAAATTCTTCGTCTACTATTCTGGGAGGTTTTAAGTTGGCATTTAGGTGTTTCTCGACGATTAACAACTCTAATCACACCAGCGTCCCAACTCCAGCTGTAGTTCACTGCACCCTATATTATGTACGAAGATGCTTATCTTATGTACTGCAGCTTCACAAGAATCGCAGAAGAGCAATCGAGGCGCTTCACTTATACACAGTGACATAAATGAACAGAATGGATGACATAGATTTTAAAATATGTATCATCTATGTAGCATAAATTTCCAGACATGCACCATTGTTTAGCAACGAATACTGTGTTATCTGTACATCACGTGCAATGGAAGTGAACATTGAAAAACATCGGTCTACCAAAACCAGGCCGGACGAAAAGCGAGTTTCAAGGGCCCTTCGGAGACCGACACTAAGGAGAGAACCACTGTCGAAGAAATTCTTCTTCGCCAAGGAAGAAGAGCTCCTGCGACTAAACAGACAGAAGCTCCAAATGCAACCGCTCTAAGATCGTAAAGAGAGAGGGCGGCAGCCAACGGCAGCCACCTCGCAGTGGTTCCGTCACAAAGAAGGCTTCTGCAATAAGGAGAAGCCCCCTGAAGCGGCCCAGCGAGCAATGCCCAGAAGAAATGAAACGATTTATTCTAGGGCCGCAAAATCTTGCATTCATGGACCTCCAGAAAGCTCTAGCAATAACCTCTTGCCGCAGAACATGCTGGTTCGTCTCGTGCAGTGACAGTTCGGACATGCTGCTGACTGGACCATTTCCCGTTGCGCCAGGCGGTCAAGAGTGGCAAGCACGCCCAACCTGAGGCGCCACGCGAAGTCGCGGAGGGAACGAGACAGAAAACACGCAGTTAGCCTTCCTCATGACACCTGTCTGGCGTGAGTAGCACGCGCTGGGGAAACTGGTGGGAACAGTAAGGCCACTGTCGTGTCAATGATGGGACTAGCAATCACGTCTACTCTGGGACAGCTCAGCTGCACACAGTGATAAAATGCTACGGCAGTTGCATAGAACATCTGGAACGTTAGCGACTGGGGGCCTTTGTTGAGACGCACGTTTGGCAGCAACTGCCGAAGATGAATGCCCAGGTTAGAACTCACGCGAGACCTCGCGAGAACTCGCGCGTGGAATTTGTCAACTTGCACTAGACACAGCAGGAAAGATAACGTGACCAGAAAATGGAACAGTGGAGTGACTGAAGAGATGACGAAATGCATAATGGGGGTTGAGAGAGAGAGAGAGAAAAGGATGCACAGAAAGGCAGGGAGGTTAACCAGAGGCAGTTCCGGTTGGCTGCACTGCACGGGGGAAGGGTGAAGGGGGATAAAAAGAGAAAAAGAGCAGAAGGGGGAGATAGAAAGAAATAGAGACGAGCACGACCAAACCGCGTGCATTACAAAGCGGTAGGCAGCGGCGTTCTTACAGTCTGTCGTGAAGCCCCGCAGACCGCAGGAACCTTAATAACGCGAGTAGGGCCTTTAGCGTGGATGTTCTGTGGGAGTACTGACCTAAAATTTGAGTTCTGATAGTGGACGATTGTCCAACTGGTCCAGTACTCTGCACATCACTTGTCTCTAGGCGCTGTATCATGGGCAGACACAGATAATGTGTGCGAGTGTCTCATCGCTGCTGCATGTGTCGCAAGTGGAGTTGTTGACCATTCCAATAAGGAAGGCATATGAGTTTGTAAATACAACGCCTAGCCACAGACGGTACAGCATGGCCTGTTCACGTCCTGGTAACCCAGGTGATAGATGCATCCGGATATCCGGAAACAACGAACGCAAGCGACACATAATGAAAACGTTCGAGTCCCACAGGGGCAAAGTACATTCATGAGACATCAATCGCAGCCCAGCCGCAGCGTCTGTTCGCGAAATCGGAATCAAAACACGTTGACCACTTTCATGCGCAGATCGGGCGGCTTCGTCGGCGTGGTCATTCCCGCTGATGCTGCAATGTCCTTGAAGCCCTTAAAGATTATGTTGTGTCCTTGGTCATGGCTGCGATGATACATGTGTAGAATTTCTGAGGCTAGTTGTTCATTGAGTCCGTGGCGCATTGGGCTTTGTATGCACTGAAGGACTGCCTTGGAGTCACTAAAGACTGTCCATTGTTGTGGTGGTTCCTGATTAATGAAATCAAGTGCAGCACGGAGTGCCGCAAGTTCAGCACCCGTTGATGTGGTCACGCATGAAGTTTTTAATTTTATTTCGTCAGATTTTGCCGCGATGATGACTGCAGCAGCTGAAGTGTTGAGTTTTACCGAACCATCTGTGTAGACATGTTGCCGGAATCTATGTACGTTGTGAATATGTTCCAAAGTTGCTTGTTTCAAAGCTTGCAACGGCGCTCCAGCTTTCTGTCTGATTCCTGGAATTGTCATTTTCACTTGCGGCTGGTGCAGACACCACAATGGATCTGATAATCGTGTAGCTGGCGTAAATTCTGATGGCAAGTAGGACTGATGTCTTACAACACTTTTGGCAAAAGTTGAATGTGGCCTCTTTGCTGGCAAGCAAGTAAGATGGTGTGAGGGAATCCGAGTCAGGTGTCGGATATGTGCTCTCAGGATATTTGTATTTATATAGGCTGCCAAAGGAGTGTCTCCGGCAATGGCCACTGTCGCAATCCATTACGTAGTTTTGGGGAGACCGAGACAAGTTTTGTGTGCTTGTGCTTGCACACTCTGAAGTTTGCGGATATTTGTAGCGCAAGTATTTCCTAGTACAGGTAAGCTGTACCGCAGGAAGCCCAAAAACAGTGCTTTATATAGTTGCAACATTGATGATACTGTTGCGCCCCACGACTTCCCGCGGAGAAATGCAAGAAGGTCCACGATGGCGGCCAAACGCTTTGTCATGTACGAGACGGGAGGACTCCAAGACAAGTCCCTATCAATGATGACGCCAAGAAAGCGGTGCGTTCGTCTGTGTCGTACAGTTTGGTCATTAATCCCCAAAGCATACGGGGCCATCGCTTTGCGAGTAAAGGCAACGAGTGCACATTTCTCCGGGGAAAGCTCTAGGCCTTGCCTACTTAGGTATGTTGACACGGCCGTCGAAGCCTTCTGAAGTAGTGCGCGGACTTGTAGACGTGTCACTCCTGAAGCCCATATGCAAATGTCGTCTGCATATACGGAGACTGAACGGTTTACTGTAACGAATCGGCGAGACTAACGAGCACCAGGTCGAACAGGGTTGGGCTGTGTACTCCGCCTTGCGGTACACCACGACTGGTATAGCTAGACGTCGTTGGTCCGTCTTCAGTCAAAATAAAGAAATATATTTCATTCAAATAGCTGCGTATCCAGCGAAAGGCGTGTCCACCAATCCCTACAGATTCTAAGGCGTCCAGAATCGCATGATGATGGACATTGTCGTATGCACCTTTAACATCAAGGAATAAGGCCGCAGTGATTCGCTTTAGATGTTTCTGGTGCTGTACATGTGTTACAAGGTCAATAACGCTATCTATTGACGAGCGTCCGCGTCGAAATCCAGCCATTACCTCTAGATAGACGTTGTAAAATTCCAAGTACCATTCTAACCGTGTAAGGATTATGCTCTTCATTACTTTGCTGCCCACACAGCTGGCCAGTGCTATCGGACGGTAAGATGACAATTCCAGTGGAGACTTGACAGGCTTGAGGAGTGGAATAAGGCGACTGGATTTCCACGTGGTAGGGACCAGACTGTCACGCCATGATGCATTGTATAGGCCAAGAAGTGCATCTCTGGCCTCTTGACCAAGGTTTGCAAGCGCAGAGTATGTGATGTCATCGGGTCCTGGTGACGAAGATCGTCTGCAGCCAGCAAGTGCCGCCTCCAGTCCTTCGATGGAGAAAGAAGCGTCCATACGAGGATCTCAGGAGCAAGGGGGTACAATAATAGGAATAGGTGCCCGAGGTGAATGGGTGAACGCTGGACACGCGATCCTTGCGCAGTAATCTTCGGCTACGTTGACTTCTCGGCGGCCTTGACGGAGGGCTAGAGATTTAAATGGCCAGCGCTGTTGAGGAGCTGTTCGAAGTCCGCGGACTGTTCTCTAGACAACTGACAGAGGTTTACGCGGATCGAGAGACTCACAAAAGGATTTCCAGCGTTGATTTCGCAGCACTGCAAGACGACGTTGAATTTTCTTTTGAAGACGTCTGGCCTCTCTAAGGTTGTAAACCGATTTAGTCCGTCTGTACCGTCGCTCCGATCACCGGCGGATTGCACGGAGGCTCTGTATTTCCGTATAAAAATATGTGCATTTCTCCAATGGCCGATATAAACGCTGTTAAGAACGGCCAGCTGCAGTGCAAGTTTGCCAGCCAGTTACGCCAGCGGTGGTAACCTCATCTTGGAACGCAATCGCCAACCTCTAGACTCGTCGCCGTTGCGACTGAAGGAGTTCGACGAAGCAGGCTTTGGGCTGAAACCACCAACCTCTAACGTCGGCTCCGGACCTTTACACCTGTGTGTGTGTGCGGCATGTGTATGACAGCCCTCATCCTCCAAAAGGGCGGGTCATCTTGAATGACGTCGAACTATGACGTCGAGCAGAGAGCTTATAAGCAGGGATTGTCGGCAGCTGGGTGTGCTCGCTGTGTGCTCGTCGTGGTGAGCTGAGTGCTCGTTGTCGTGCTCGAAATGTACTAGTGAGGTGCGTGCTCGTTGTCATGCTCCAAATGTACTAGTGAGCTGTGTGCTCGTAAGCTGTTTGCTGTATGTTAGTCTTGCGGGCTCCATATGGGAATCACGCTAGACTGTCGATGTATGTCTTGTCTAAGATGTAAATAATGTAAATAAATCCTGTTCACCGAGTTCCTCTCTACGACCTTCAACTCCTTCAAATGGTGGCAGCGGCGAGATCGTCCGACGAATCCTACATCTGGTTGACAGCGGTGGGATCGTCCGACAACTCTTACAACGCATAGCATCCTGCATAGCCTTGGTGATCTGAATTTCTAGTGTGGACGAAAAGCCTTCGTGGCATGCATCTACCATAAGTGATTTAAATATAGGACAATCTATTTTTTGTTTAAGATTGGATGGGACGGATTTGGTTAGGCCTTTAATCTTCAGGTAGGTAGGTAGGTAGGTAGGCAGGTAGGTAGGTTGGGTGGTTGAACTTCGTTATAGAGATACTAGGTAGTGCCGCGAAAGATGGACTGCGCGAATTTCTCCGCTCAAGAAGTGGAAGGTCAAATTCTCGCGAATATTAAATATTCGGCTTTGATATCTTCGGGCGCATCCGACCACACGGAGTCAGAAATGCCATAATGATTACAAAAGCTGATATACGATGAGATGCGCCTAGTTGTATATAAAAAGGATGCTTCAGTCTACAGTTTCGTAAGGTAATGAACAAATATCTTCATTTTGGAATAGTAGGAGCTTTGTCCAATATGAGACCATACGCAATGGAGAGGCGAAGGCAGCGTGATAGGCTATCCTCAAGTGCGAAGTACAATGTAGTGTCGTCTGTGAGAGTTTTCACTTTGGCAGCATTGCTGCCAGGGAGCTGAAGGTTTCGCACGCATGAATAACCCTTGAAATAAATTATGGGGTTTAACGTGCCAAAACTACTATCTGATTATGAGGCTCGCCGTAGTAGAGGACTCCGGAAGTTTCGACCACCTGGGGTTCTTTAACGTGCATCTAAATACACGGGTGTTTTCACATTTCACCCCCATCGAAATAGGGCCGCCGCGGCCCGGATTCGATCCCACGACCTCGTGCTCAGCAACCCAACACCATAGCCACTGAGCAACCACGGCGGGTAATAACCCTTGAAATAAAGCATTACAATATGGCTCAGGACTACCGACGAATGGTGAAGGTTCCCGAGGAACCCATCGAGTAATGGCAAAGAGGGCGCTTTGCCGGCCTCAGTGAACAAGATGCTGTGTAGGTTAGTGTAGACCTCCCTCAGTCGTTTCGCAAAAAGGTTGAGGAAAGCCAAACGTTTTCAGGACACAAAATATGTACGCGTGTTCTGCTCGGTCGTATGCCCTTTCACGGTTCAACGTGACCAGGAGACCACGGGCAGACTTTGACATCGTATGAGCTATGGTGTCATGCGTTGTCAAAGCGAACAAGCCTGATGACGGTAAAGAAAGAAGCTCATCAAGACCCCCAAGCGCCGAACGATACTGACCAAGAAAATCTTGTAATCAATTCGCCACTTCGGCATGAGCACAATGCCGTCATTTCAAAAGCTGACTGGGAAAACGTTATCCAGAAAGCACCTGCGGATAATCGAGGTAAAGGAGACCCCAGTTTCATTCCAAAATGGCAGCTAGGTGGAAGCTCAATATGCAACACATTCGGCCCGAGGGCCGAGCCATGCTTCATGGAGCGCAACGCCGCCTTCACTTTTTCATGTGACGGAGAAGCGCGCAGATTCAGCAGCTTGAGAAGGGACCTGAGGCAGCTCTCTAAACATAAAAGGTGAGGTTGATATCCACGTTGGCTTACATGGCCAAACACGCCATTGCCTCAATATGCGACTCGAACCGATCACGCACACGAAGCGCAGCAGCAGGTGCCGCCTCACATTCGCGGAGTCCATGGCTCCTGCTGGCCTAAAAGCGAGTGCTTTGCGTACCGTAATGAATCTGAATAAGGACAGGGGTTATGCCCACACCATCTCGCGGCCGCTGCTAAAGAAGAGGCAGCGAAGAGGCGCTGAAAGCGTTGAAGCGCCGCCAAGCTCGTGTCGAGATGGGAGATCGGCGCGATGCGGAGATTTGCTGTTGTTGCAGCTAGTTCTCCAGAAGCATGGTGATGCAGTGCGCGCTCCTTAATGAAAGAGTATAAGTGCGTATGCGTTTCAAGTGCGCCTCGGTCGTCCGGTCTAGATCTAACAAGTGACGCGCGTATAGAGCGCAATACACTGACGCTGACATACACCATTCACAAGACGGAAAAGGAGAGGCACAGCTTGAGGATAACAGACCGGTTATCAGAGACCCACACGGAAGACGGCGGAAAGTGCAGAGCGTTTAAACGGGAGACAAAGGCGTGGGACGTAAGCGTGGTGGAGCCTGCGGACCACGTTGCCACGCCGAGACGAACTTAGCTCTGTGCACATTATGTGCACCCAGTAATGATAGGGCTAGACGAGACGTAAAAGACGTAATTATCTCTCAAAAGGGTACGATTAAAATCACACCTACTCCTCTGAAACTAAATGTTGGAAAAGAAAAAAAATCACAATCCTGATTAAACAGGCATTTGAATGCAAGGACGTTATAAAGAAAATAAATTCATTTTAGTTTCTTGCAAGCACGTCACATGGGAAATTACAGCTTGGACTATACTAATCAGTTCTGCTTACTGCAACGAACTGTTAAACCCTTGCACATTTAAATGCAATATTTTCATAATATCAGCCTTAATAAAAGCAATTTCTCTTCTGGACGCACAGCTCATCACGATGTCCTGGCACATGTTCAGGGGGCACGCTCTGCTGAAGTAACAAAGAATTCACCTTTCGACTCTTCAGAATAAGGTCGAGGTTTAAATGGACCGTTTCAAGTCGACCTCGTCGACATCGTCCGCGCTAGAGCCCGGTGTACACAAGGGGAGTTTGCAAGGCGGATCCACTTGGAACGAGTTCTCAGGATGACACCACTTTCGAGATATTAATTCTCGAGCTTTGGGGAGAAATGCATTGGCGTTTCAGTTACTTTTCCGCTTCAGTGCATAAAACGATGTTTTGTTGAGAAAGTGAGTGGGATGACAGGGCATTTTTTACCGCAAGGTTGACGGTGCATACTCGTAAACGGTGTCATCCACACAATTCCTTTCAAGTGGGTTTGCCTTGCAATCTCAACAGCTAGAATTTGTAAATTGGGATATTACTTAAAAACTCAACTAGTGATTTTTTATGAATTAGTCGACTAAGCATTTCAATTTTTTGGGCAAGTAATATCAGCCGCTTCGAGTAGACCAACTCATGGCCTAGAATTGCGCTCTCTGCCACAGGCAATTTTAAAAATTTTGAAAGTGTTGGCTGAAACATTCTTTATATAGCGGGTATGGACTACCTGGTGCTTTTGTTGGCGTTTAAGTGCGATAGCAATTATAATGATATTGTGCACATTTTGCCGCCGCCGTGCTGCCCCGAATAAATGCGAGGATAATGAGCGGCCCACTCGACGTATGCTGCAGGTGCGAGAGAAAGCATGCGAGGGCAAGCGGAAAAGGATGGCGGCGTGACGCGCGCTGTCTTCCCGCGCACCCAAAGCTGGAAGTCACGTAATCCAGTGCGCGCCGCGCTAGAGGAGCAAAGCGCGCCTCTTTTCTAGCTTGGCTGCGGCTGCTGCGGGTGCCAGGATATGGGCGAGCCGAGATGGTTGGTGGCTTCGCGTACATGTGTTATATATATATATATATATATATATATATATATATATATATATATATATATATATATATATATATATATATATACACAGTGAAGTAGACGCGCGTATGAAGCGGTTTATTGACGTTTCGGCCGGGGTCCGGCCTTCATCAGAATACATTGCATGATGTCACTAGAGTTAATATACATGCGCCTATCAACCAAATGAAGATACGTTTACATGAAAAACAAATAAAATGGGCGAACAAAATGCATCCGAATCGTTCAAAGGATAGCCGACACGTGTATATACCGATGGCGTTTGCAAACATATCATCTAAAATACACAGCATAAAAACGCACCGAAATGAATTGTAAAAACCAATGGCCACGTGACAACAAAACGTCAATATGTGCTATGTTATCAAGCAAACACAGACACAGAAAAAGAGGAATAGCGACGTACTAGTAGAAGAAGGGACAAGTGACGGGCTACAAAGACAGGCAACTCAATTTTCCTACACATTCATTCATACCACACGCGACGGTATCAAACTTATACATAAAGAAGGATTCGCGGGCTTCTCTATCATAATTCGAACGAAATCCAGATTCAAGCAACGTGACACGTGTCAGCTATCCTTTGAACGATTCGGATGCATTTTGTTCGCCCATTTTATTTGTTTTTCATGTAAACGTATCTTCATTTGGTTGATAGGCACATGTATATTAACTGTACTGACACCATGCAATGTATTCTGATGAAGGCCGGACCCCGGCCGAAACGTCAATAAACCGCTTCATACGCGCGTCCACTTCACTGTGAATATTTACCCGGACCCAGAACTGCCTTTTTTTCTGGTATATTGGAACAATGGGGGGGGGGGGGGTTCCGGAGAAGACCGCGTTGAAGCACGTCTACTGGAAGTACCCAAAGAGAGCTCCGTCACTGACCGTTGTAGGTGACTCCCAGACGAAGCATATTTACCAGTACTTCGATCCTGCGGTGAACGAAACGCCAGCGTTTGTGTCTCAGTGCGGTGCATCAATCAGTGACGTACCAGCACTATTGGATTTCGTCCCCCAGTACACCACAACAATCGTTCTTCATGTAGGCACCATCGACCTAGCTCGAGTATCAGCCCGAAAAGCTTTCCAAAGTTACTGTGAAGTCATCAATCACATCGCCAAGGAACGTCCTGAAATCACCAGAATCTATGCCACTCTCATACTACCAAGGACCAGGAACCGCCGACGAGAGTACCCCAGCGCCACATTTGTTCGCTGCTTTAACCAAGAAGCGTGTTATTTCAACACCCGGTTGAAAAAATTCTGCAGTCGCTCTCGACTAGTATTTTTGCTGGACCATGGGTTTGAATGGCTCCCCCCGCACCGCGTGCTCGCAGCTGATGGTTTACACCCGAACTTCGAAGGCGTCTCACTCATGGCCTGTCACATTCGGCACCTCTGTTACAAGCCGTCCAGTGCTATGTACCATTCTTGGTTAGACAGTGCTCCCAGCAATCCGCCTCAGCACTGCACTAAGGAACCGAGCGTTGAAGGCCCATCTTCTGACCCGGCGTTATTGATAGGACAGACAACGAATGGTAGTCCCTCTCAAAAGGAGTCATCACCCCACAATCGAAAGACACAGGTCCATCGCAAGAAGGCTGCTTCAAAGAACCGCAAGAAGGCTGCTTCAAAGAATCGCCCAAAGAACGCCGCAGTGATAGCTCCGTCAGCTGAACAGTCGCCTTCAGCACAGGACGCTACAGGTTCCTCCCCCAAAAGGTCCCCGCTACGAGTTTCTCAGAGCCCACACGAAAACCGTGGATGATGCTCCGGCGAATTAACTAAAGGCTGTGTCTCCGGGTAACAATATTTCTTACCTCTGTTCAAATGCATTTCTAAGGCTATAGAAGATTACAGAAAAAAGAATTCGCCATGCTCTACATGTAGATACGCTAAATACCTACCTAGCTGCGGCTGTTGCACCAAAGGGTCTCCGTATTGTTGTAAAACCAGCTCTGTCGGACATGTCTGAGCGCAATATAGCTAGATGGGATAACATACTAACAAATGCTTCACTACAACTCACCCGTGTCATGTTAGATCACTATAGTTCTTCCAATAAGAAATTCATGAACCAAGAAAGTCAAATTGCTGCGAGCTTAAACTTGTCCTCTAGCCAATCCGCCGCATTAGAGGAATTCGCAACCAAAATACGGAATGAAATCTACGCAATGAAAGCCAAGAAACTGTCCCGTGATGGTGTTTTGTGCTCTTCTGGAAGCCAGGACAAGGTATTCAACTCTGCCCCTCTTCAAACCAAACCTCTAGAAGTACACTCTGGCACTTCTTCGTCATCCTCTGTTAGTAGGTTTGCCCATCAGGAGCAGAATAATATTGTTAATATTTCGGACATTCAGCTAACAGCTGAGGAGTGCAGTGTTCTACGTCGTGGTCTTAATTTTTGTCCAGCAACAGGTGGACATAATGAATTTCAACTACTGAAAGATTTGGATAATTTCGCCCGTAACTTACGCTGGCTCGAATACTTCCATGACCGCTCCAATTTAAGCAATTCGAAACACGCGTTACCCTCTGGCAAGCGCTGGGTCCCTCCTACACAGCGCGATAGATTTTTGGACATGTATATCAAAGCAGTACAACGAGACGTTCTACAATTGTATCAAAAACAAGCACCCTTCCGCCGTAATTTGTCCGCCAGCGAAATGAAAGCACTAAATACCCTGTCCTCTCGCAAAGACATCGTCATTAAGCCTGCTGGCAAAGGTGGTGCTGTTGTCATAATGAACAAGTCCGATTACGCCGCAGAGGCCCACAGACAGCTAGCAGACGCGACGTTTTATAAACGCCTTGATCATGACCCCACTGAGCAATATAAATCTTTGATCAAAAGCACAGTGCTAGATCTTGTCAAGAAGAAAAAGGTGCCTGACAATGCGGTTCATTCTCTAATTCCACTAAGTCCTGTTGCTGGTCGTTTTTACCTTTTACCTAAAATTCATAAGATAAACAACCCAGGTAGTCCCATCATTTCTGGTATTGGTACAGTCACAGAAAATTTGTCCAGCTACGTAGATTCCCTGATTAGTCATATCCCAACTACGTTTGCCTCTTACGTAAGAGACACTACCCACTTCCTGTCGGATATAATCGATCTCATTATTCCTCAAGGTTCTCTTTTGGTCACACTTGATGTAGCATCTTTGTATACTAACATTCCACATTCTGATTGCATCATGGCTGTCGTCAATTGCTACGAATGTGTATCACCCAAGAAACTCATCGATAGCGACACATTGACAACTTTGCTAGCCCTTATTTTAAAACTAAATAACTTCGAATTTGAAGGACAGAACTATGTGCAAGTTAGTGGGACGTCTATGGGTACGCGAATTGGCCCGAACTACGCCAATATATTTATGGGTCAGCTAGAAGAAAAATTTTTGCTAACCAGGACGTTAAAACCTTTTTATTACAAACGCTACATTGACGATGTTTTTCTGATTTGGCCTCATGGGGAACAGGAACTGCTTTCTTTCATATCCGACTTTAACAATGCCCATCCATCCATATCATTTTCTCACTTGTATTCTGCATCTACTATTAACTTCGTTGACGTCAGCGTTTCAGTGCTAAATGATAAACTGTCTACTGCCCTATACAAAAAGCCGACAGATAGATGTCAATATTTGCACTTCGATAGCAGTCACGTTAAACATTGCAAGACTAGCATTCCTTATAGCCAAGCCTTACGTTTTAAAAGAATTTGTTCTGCGCAATCAGAGTTTCAAAAGAATTGCGGTACCCTAAAAAACGCTTTAGCCAAACAAAATTACCCACCACAATTAATTGACGATGCAATAAAACGCGCAGACGTGCATGACCGAAGGACGCTTCTTTGCATTAAGAACAAACCGACTCCCTCACCCCAGACAAATCTTGTCCTAACCCACACTGCGTCAGTCTCAAGTGTTTCGCATGTATTAAAGAAACACCACAATATTCTAATGCAAAGTGAACGCCTCAAAAACATATTCTCTGATCCGCCTAAAGCAGTATACCGTAAAGCTAGAAATATTCGAGACATACTAGCATCATCATCTAAGACTGACTGCCCTGATGCCATCGGATGCCATCCTTGTCGAAACCGCGATGTAAAGTATGCCCCTACATGGTGACATCGCAACAGGTTACTAGTACGTCTTCAAACTTTTGTTTAAAAATCAAAGGCGATTTCGACTGCGACACAAAAAACGTAATATACATGCTTGAATGTACGGTCTGCAAAAAAACGGTACATCGGACAAACAGAAGGGCCTTTCAGATTCCGCTTTAACAATCATAAATCCCACGCTAACACGTTGCCCAACCTGCCCATCTCAAGACACGTGCATCTTCCTGACCACTCATTTGATAAACTGAGAGTCACGTTGCTTGAATCTGGATTTCGTTCGAATTATGATAGAGAAGCCCGCGAATCCTTCTTTATGTATAAGTTTGATACCGTCGCGTGTGGTATGAATGAATGTGTAGGAAAATTGAGTTGCCTGTCTTTGTAGCCCGTCACTTGTCCCTTCTTCTACTAGTACGTCGCTATTCCCCTTTTTCTGTGTCTGTGTTTGCTTGATAACATAGCACATATTGAGCACATATTGACGTTTTGTTGCCACGTGGCCATTGGTTCTTACAATGCATTTCGGTGCGTTTTTATGCTGTGTATTTTAGATGATGTGTTTGCAATCGCCATCGGTATATACACGTATCAGCTATCTTTTGAACGATTCGGATGCATTTTGTTCGCCCATTTTATTTGTTTTTCATGTAAACGTATCTTCATTTGGTTGATAGGCACATGTATATTAACTGTACTGAAACCATGCAATGTATTCTGATGAAGGCCGGACCCCGGCCGAAACGTCAATAAACCGCTGCATACGCGCGTCTACTTCACTGTGAATATTTACCCGGACCCAGAACTGCTTTTTTTCTGGTATATATATATATATATATATATATATATATATATATATATATATATATATATATATATATATATATATATAAATATACTGTGTGGCGCCCCATACTTGGCCCACAAGCTTTGAGTCAATTGTCAGGACAGCACCTACCAAAGCGACGGCTCTCGCGTAGGACCAAATCTGGGTCCGTTATCACAAAGCTTTCCGACCGGTAGCTCTTTTTTCCGTCGCTCGCCCACGTTGGCTAATAATATGTCCAGCATCAGGATTGGCTAGAATTTTTTCTTAAGAACAATTCTAGCGTAAGAAGTCCTTGTGAATATGGGCTCTGATCTGTTTTCTGTGCAACTAGTGACGGTCGTAAGAAACAAATGCTGATATAGGCGATCGCTTTCTCTTGTCTCATGCATATGATAGAGATTCAGCATTAAATTGCAGCTGTCTTTCAGATCAGTTGCCGATTCGAGAGCTCGTACAGACCTAAAGGGGGATGTTTACGACTGCAGAACCGAAGATGAATTGCTTTGGCTGATGGTGGTTAATAAGATACCCACACATAATTAAACATAATAAATTGTCCACTGGTAATGTACTAACACTCAGTTTTTATGAAGAACCGAAAAACATACACCGAATGCAAGGCCTATGTCATCTTTTACATTATTATTTATCGTAGCTTTGCTTTCTAGCCGTAGTGGCGCCGCAAGCGCAAGACGCAAATAGGTAGTGAAGAAACCCTTCTCAAGCTCGTATATCCTGCGTATCCAGCGTTCGCAAAGCTTTTTGGAGCCCCCAAATATTGGTTTCCCATTTCATAACTCTCCATTATAAAAGAGTGTGCACTAATATATACTTCATATGCTTCAGAGAGCCGGTGCGAAGAGCAAACTTCAAACTTATAAATAGGCGACAAACAACCTGTATTTGCGGCCCTTTACTAGCGCACATTGCACAGAAGACACGCAATGGTCATGTTAAAGATTTGTAAAGCGGTCGTTGTCACCTTACAAAGGAATATCACTGCAGCGCGTGCTTGCTTTTCATGGTTATGGCTTCTATGCAGAGTTAGACGGGCTTCGTGCTTGTCTTGATACCTAAGAAGTGCCTACTTATAATGTAGTGATATCCGAGCAATGACGTCTAGGAAATCTAACGCAACCTAAAGAAAAAAAAAACACTGAATTAGTGTATCCTTAATAGGTCTACGCAAGCTACTGAAATAAAGCCCGCCATCCGGTGTGTTTTCTATGTACGTCACCTAAACGCAATCGCCAAAGTTGAAAGCTCCTTTTCTTTCAGTCTTGCAGTAACTGAACTTCTGCCAAAACGGGGCCGCGGTAGCTCAATTGGTAAAGCATCGCACGCGTATAGCGAAGACGCGGGATCGCTCCCCACCTGCGACAAGTTTATTTTTCATCCACTTTTATTTCCATTAATTTATCATTGCTTTATTTCAATTATTAAGTACAAGTTATTTCCCCTGTGTTGTCCTTGCTGTCTTTGTTTGTTGGCTTCTTATGACATGAATGTATATATATATTTAAAGTTTGGGGGTAGACCTATTTTCCAGTTCTTACTATATATATATATATATATATATATATATATATATATATATAGTAAAAACTGGAATATAGGTCTACCCTCTCCCCTATTTTACTTCTAACAAAAATGAAAAGAAGAAATGGTGTAGTCCGAAAAAAATGATCGGTATATAAGACGGGGATCGATTTTATGCCGTGGTTTTTTGCATACGGGGTATACATATATGTATAATAGTGTGACTGGCGACGACACTATTTCTTTACCAAAGGCGTTTGGCGCTTCTACTTTAAAACCACCTCTATTGTTTTTGAAGCTACCAGTTTAACACATATGTGCATTGGGCCAGCACCCTTTTAGTTTCTTCACACTCTAAGGTTATGCGAGATAACCTGTGCGGAAGGAAAGGAAGTGTTCTTCTAGAATGTTCCTTATGGCGCGGAAGAGAAATAGGGAGACGTCACTTCTGCTGATTATTCTACAGCAATAACGTTGGACACAGTTTGTTTCGAGTGTTGGCTAAAGACATACTATATATGCCGCCCGAGTTCAAGAGGCCCTACATAGCCTAACGTTTGGCCACTGCAACCAGCACAAAAAAAAAAGCGAATGAACTCTGTATCCAGATAGAAAAACAGCTGCTAAGACAGTCTCTAGTCCTTCGTCAACGTTACAACAAGCGCAATTTGTTTCCTCGCGGCGTCACAAGTCCACACACACACACACACACAAAAAAAAAGAACGACTGCGACCATCCTCCTCCCTCCCACCTCACTTCTCCCCGAAGAGTGCTCTTGCCAGCCTCCGGGAGAGCACTTTTCGGGCTGTAAGAGGTACTCTTATCCTCCCAATCGAATACTCTGCAAGGCGGGATTGTGGAGGACATTTGATCATGATGACAACCGCTGTTCTTGGTGCACAAAAGACGTCATGCAAGCAGACAGCTGTCCTGGTTAAGATAATGCACATAGTCACTGGTGGCCTTGGATAAGTTCGCAGCGAATTCTATTTGTACTTATGGAAGGCGTGTGCAAGAGTGGAAGGAACAATCAGTGGTACTTACGATCTCCAATATTTCCTGATGGATTCACATCATGGGCGGCCCTTCTCTCTCTGTTCGGCAGATGTTCCTTTATTCTCACTCCGGCGATGTGGGGCTCAGAGGTGCGCGTAGCCGACCCCGAGTGCTCATCTGCTTCGAGAAAGTTTCGGAGCGAAATGAGTCGGTCCTGTCCTATGCCACCTATAGACGGGAGATCACATCCCGCCCCAGTTGCTACGAAGCTAACATAATGATGGCACATGTCGTTCGGAACATCGAGAACTGCAGGACGACGCTAATAAGCCGTACGAGACATCACCGACAATTAGTCAATACTCGAAGTGCAATGAGGGAACGCAGCAAACAACTGTCGCAACGCCGTATTCACGCAGTTTGCGGAAATGCTGTAATGACGCATTGTTGAGAGCATTAATCGCCTATGAAGATACGCGATATCGCTGGTGATAGGTTCACTTGCATGGATTCCCGCCAAGTTATACGGCAGACTGGGAGAGTGTACGGGGCTTTCCAGCGCTGTTTTCGTATGTTATTTTGTGTATAGCTCAGACTCTCAACTGCTTGCCCGCACGATAAAGACTGGGAATAACAATAGGCTGATTCCTTTGTACCGGAAAGGCGCTCGAACATTGTGCGCAGCAGTGCGCGTAGCGTGACCCTCGGAAGAAATGCTGAAGTAACGTATCAAGGGCCGGTTGCGGCGTCGTTTCGGTGGTGCCCAAGTCATCGACGACACTGCGCGACTTCTCTTCGGAGATTTTTGGCCTTTTGGCCCTGCAACCGAAAAAACTATGAATTATCTGAAAGTGCGAGACAACTTGAAACGATTGATCTCTGAAGGCGAGAGAGAGACAGAGAGAATGAAGAGGAAAGACAGGGAGGTTAACCAGATATGAGTCTCCGGTTTGCTGCTCTACACTGGGGATGGGGGATAGGGGTTAAGAAGATGACAGAGAGGAAAAAAAAAGAAAAGAAAAAGAAACACGCACACATGGAGACACACACACACAAAAGGCGTTCTAGTTAAAGGCGTTCGCAAAGGCCGGTAGATCGCAAAAAAGCGCGATAGCGCTTGCACGGACTTCTTCTGTGACGTTAGCTCCCTTCGATGTTGTAGAATTCTTTTTTCGGATAGCGGTTGGTCGTCCAGTTGGTCAAGTTCGTGGCGAAGGCATTCCCTCTGTAGACCGTACTGCTGGCAATCGCACAAAATATGGCCAATTGATTCTTCATGGCCTGGCCGCAGTGGTCACAGGTTGGGGTGTCGGTCGTCCCTATGCGGAATGCATAGGCTTTGTTAAAGGCAACGCCCAACCACAGTCGATGCAAAAGCCTGGCGTCTCCACAGCGAAGCTGTGATGGCGCTCGAAGCCTTAATGTTGGATCAAGTGAGTACAATCGCGCATTTCTTAAAAGGGGGCCATTCCAATGTGACATGATATACTGCCGAGCAAGCAGGCGGAGTTTCCGTGCTGCGTCAGTTCTGGAAAGTGGAATTGGTACGTGGTGCTCCTCAGTATGGGCTGAACGGGCAGCTTTATCGGCCCGTTCATTGCCGATAATCCCGCAGTGACTTGGAAGCAATTGGAAAGTTATTTTATGGCCTGCATCACTTAAATGGTGTAACGTCTCTGTAATGTGAAATATTAGCTGTTCGTGTGGTCCGCGTCGTAAAGGTGACAGTAGAGACTTCACTGCCGCCTTAGAATCACAGAATATCGTCCACTTGTGTGACTGTTCATTACCAATGTAGTGAAGGGCACTAAAGATCGCTGCGAGCTCTGTTGCCGTCGACGTTGTCGCGTTAGTCGTCTTAAATTTGATTGTTGTGACTGTCGCTGGTATCACGATTGCCGCCGCGGAGCTGTTTGGCAAGATAGATCCATCAGTGTAGATATGTGTAGAATCACGGTAGTTCTCGAACAGAAATAGTAGCGTGAGCTGTTTAAGGGCTGGTGATGTTAGATCAGCTTTTTTCGTGATGCCAGGTAATGTGAGATTGATTTTTGGCTGAGCGAGGCACCACGGAGGAACCAACTTGTTTCACTCCGGCTGCGAGAGAGGAAGAGAAAAGAACGTGCTCATACTAGCCCTGCTGGCGCCACTTGTTAACACGTGTAACGCGTGGTATTACGCTCGTTAATCGAGACTGCGCAAATTTGTTTTCGCTTTTTTGTGTTCCAAGTTTTTTTACGAAGTGTTATCCTCAAGGTTCTTAATTTATTTCTTGATCGGACCTTACTCGTCGAACAGAGATATAGTGAGAGGGAGAAAGAGGGAAACCGAATCAAAGGTTGTTATTGGTGAGAGCTGTTTAGGTCGAAAGCCGTCGCTGCCACTTACTGCGCCTAAGTGTCTGTTACACAAAACAATGGTTCAAGCTAACACAACTAAAGTGGTCTCAATTGGTTACAAAACGATCAAGAATGGACGCAAATGGCTATTTTAGTAACATTACAATCTTACGGTGCTCTCATTTTCGGGGTGCCCGAGAACGCTTCTATCACCACTCATTTAGCTTTCTCAATCTCAGCAATGCTAACGATGTACGGTAAGAATTGAGAACTCAGCGTGAACTCTTTAGTTCTGAGTTTCATAACGTGCACCAGCGCCTGTTGCAAAACTTGCGAGTCGACGTGGTTTATAGGTGGGTTTACCCTGGTATGGTGTAATTCATGTAGTGCAGGCCTCTAGTTCATTGAGCTGTCAAATAAACGTATTGAGGAGTTTAATGACAGAATCTGTCTTGGCTAACGCATGTAAAGCTGCACGTGTATAATGTCTAAATTCAGGTTAGCAAATCCTGTTAGGTGTTACCCATAGACGATGAACGTTTGTTCAAGCCCCCGATTACTTCGCTTTTTTTTTTCAGATTTCGTTGCAAGCGACCGTCACCGGCCTGTTTCCTGTGGAAGGCCAGCCCTACGCACGCCTTTCTGACGCAGAAGCGTCCACGGCGTCCGCCTTCAGGAAGCGAAACGGCTAAGAAAGCAGCGCTGACACCGACGACACCATGATCTACTGCATTGACTGTGAGGAAACCATCTGACGACAACTTTGAAACAATCCGACGACAGATTATGCTGAGCCGCAGGGGGAAGAGAATGCTCAGCGTCGCGTCCCGTTCGAATGCGTCCAATGTAAGGGGGACACGAACCCCTCAGCAATTCGCCATCCTTTTCGTGCCTGTACTCGCCACCAGCAACATCAGAGAACTCAACAGGCAAAGCGTATCTATGCATTTCGAGGCGCTGATGCCTAACGAAGTAAGATACATCAGTGTCAACACTCGAAGGAATATCCTCGCCATAGATGGGGAAGACCGCATCTTTGTTCTGTAGGACGCCTCTCATTCGGTCTTCTGAGTTCTTGCGTTCTTTAGTGTATTTTGGGGATCATGGGTCTCCTGCATGTGATGATATATCCTGACCCCGTTGTACGTAGCCCTAAACGGCATTGCCTTCGACGTCAACCTCAAGGAAATGGAGCAGCCGGGATGATGGCACCGACAGCACTCAACTGTACACGGTGAGTAGCGATGACAGCAATGACAGTTTCGTCCCTATGATAAAGCGCAAAGCCAAGAGGAGGATCCCCAGCGCGTCTTCACCAGCAAGTACGGCCACCATGAAGAGTAGTCGTGGTCCTCCGTGCCATATTATACTGTTTGTTCCCATCAATTCATCGGACAACCTGAGGAGCGTGAATCGGCAAATCATTTCGGCATGACTAGAAACTCGTGCCGAATGAGATAGAGGACATTTGACTCAATCCCCGGAAGAAAGTTCAGGCCATGGACATCGAACACCCTGCCACATAGCATGCTTTTGCGAACCTTTGCGGAGCTTGGGGACATCAAAGACTGCGCTTACATCCCGCAGGACCGACACACGGCAAGGAACCTCATATATGATGTCGACGTTTATATTCCAATTGCTGACTTTCCTGTTCTTGGTCCAGCCGGCTACTGACCCTACAGATATATTGGAAGTTTGCCTACATTGTAACTTCAATTGCGTCAAGGTGATCTTCAAGGGTGACTGTCTTCCTTCACATGTGAAAGTGGGTCCTTTTCGTCTTCATTGGAGCCTATATTCCGAGGCATCTTTAATGCCACAAGTGTCTGAATACCACAAGCACCTTCATGTCCTGGTCAAGCCAGCTACTGATACTACGGCCATATTGCAAGTTTGCCGACTTTATACAACTCCCATTGCGTCAAGGTAATATTCAAGGGCGACTGTCTTCCTTCACTTGTGAAGGCTGGTAATTTTGCCACGCCATTGGAGCCAATGTTCCGATGCCTCTTCAATGCCACAAGCGTTTGAGAAAGGGTCACGTGAGTGGAGTATGTTACAACAAGCCAGCTTCCCCCGCTGCACCGAACCCCACACAGTAATTTCTTGCAACGCGACTATCCTGTAATGTAGATACTGAAATGGAAATCATGATGCCTCATGAAACAACTGACCACTAATAAAGAAGAAACGGAGCCAAATGGTGAAGAATAACTCGTCATAGAAGGAAGCGATAACGACTGTTAAAAGACGACGTTCCCGTTGATGGCGCGCTCACTAGAAAGAACAAGGTGTTATTTAGCCTCCAGTGTGGTCCTTTACGCGGGCGCCACCGGCCCCACCGCCAAATAGACTACATCTAGATTGTCAGAAAAACGCTGAGGCTCAGAAAAGAGCTGCTGACGCTCCTTGGCCTGCACAAGCAAACTTCTCCGTCTCCATGCAGCGACAGTATCGACTACCGCCAAGTGCTACTTGCTGTAGTGACGTCGCGGTAATTGCTGTACTGAGGTCGCTGTTGAGTGTTATCCACCCACTCCTGAATGTTCTGCCAACACCTTCCGCTAAAGGCGCACTGCAAGCCCTGGACACCCTAGAGCAGTACTTCCAGGCTTGCAGTAACATGATGGCTTGCCATCCACAATCACTCAAGCCTTTCTGGAAGCTAGTCAAGTGCACTTCCATACTTCAATAGAGCGTCAGAGATCTGAAGTCAAGGATCTGAGAATTTCGGGCCTAAAGTAATATCATTACTTGCCATCGGCAACCATTCCGGCCTTTCCGGAAGCAAGTCAAGCGCGCTTCCATACTTCAAAAGAATGCCAGTGGTCTGCTGTCATGGATGTCAGAATTTCAGGCCTACAGTAACATGAAGGATAGCCTTCCACAACTACTTCGGCCATTCTGGAAGCAGGTCAATTGCCCATCTGTCATACAATAGAACGCCAGAGGTATACTGTCACGTATGTAAGAATTTGATGATTGCTTGCCATCGACAACCACCTTTCCGGGAGGAAGTCAAATGCGCTTCTCTATTGAATAGAACACCAGAGGTCTGCATTCATGGATGTCACAACTTCGGCACTTTGTTTTATTGCGATGTCAACTGTATGGACACTCACGGCGCATTTCTGCCATTGGCTTCGCTGTCACCGTCGCCGTGATGTTCCGTAGAAAGTGCAAGGGTGATAACATCGTTGCCGCGCGCCGTATGCTCTATGTGCGAGTGAAACCGTCCGAGGGTGAGCCGACGAGCCGACGTGGGTGAGCCGAATCTCGCGCGCGCAAGGGAAGAAAGTGAGGAGAACGCACTCGCTTTTCACTTTTCGCACTTTTCATCCCGCATGGACCACCGGTTCAAAGTTGGCGTGCCAAGCTGCAGGACTAATCTTTATTTTGATTCGTTTGTTCCGAAGACAAGCGCGGACTGGAACCACCTTCATGCCTCCATCGTGTCCATCGCAGTAACCGAAGTCTTCAAGTCTGCTGTACATGATCATCTTCATTAACCTGCCTACTAAAAATGTATTCGTGTATAGCCATTTGCATTTTTGTATAGCCACTCCTCTCTGTAACGCCGAACGGCCCTGAGAGTAAATAAATGAAATGAAATGAAATGAAACGAAATCCCCGGGGAACGGAGGGGCGGGAGAGGGGGGAGGGCGTTCTACTCTGGCGGCTGCTGCATATCGCACGGCCGCACGTGGCTTCGCGGGCCCTATCTTGGAATCGATCTGCGACGGGGACAGAGTCCGCCGTGCGCTGTGTTTTCGCCGCTTCATTTGCATTGAAGCGAGAGGCAGCACGAAGGTCAATTCGTTCGCTGCTTCCGCTGCGCTTCCTTATTCCAGCGTTTTGACAGCGAGTTTCCGCGGTCAACAAGTGCGATGTGTTCCTGTTAGCTTATGCGTGCGTGGCACCATGCTTGTTATTTAGTTAGTAAGTGAATCGAATGTTTTTACACGTTTATACGGCAGATAAAACTACTATCTTTATTTCGTAAAGCTGTCTACTAATTTGCTATTGCAATCAATGCTTCGCCTTTCTGACGAAACTGCGACTTTTTTTCAAACAAGTTCGCCATTATCAATTTTTGTGAAGCTAATTTTTCAAAGAAAGTGTGACTGGTGGGTTATGAATAATTTGTTTCTTCATCATGCATTCAACGCAGTAAAGTTATTGTGCATATTCTCAAGAAGATCACATATGTTCACCAAATAGTGCAGCCTCACGGCGACAATGAGTACTTGTGTATTCGTGTTGCAAAACAAATGTGTCATTTACACAGATATGTGCCTGTATGTCTCCTTTACGTCAGTTTGATAGACAGACTGAAAGATATATTCACAACAACTTCTGGTTCTTGGGCAATTATGGGCGACATTAACGCTCATCATCCACACTGGGGAAGCATCAGGGCAAATTAGAGGCTCGAGTATAGTTCACCTGGCTTCCGAGCATGGACTGAGAGTTTGGAACCATGGCAGCTCGATTTATCTCCGAAGATTGACTTACATCAGCTGCTCGGACTTGACATTAGTGTCGCAGAGTTTAAATGGCAAAGTTGACTGGTTCTCAGATATTGAAACTCACGGCAGCGAGCATATATATCCCTACGCACATGACTATTATAGGCCTTGATAGTTCTCTCACTTAGGCTCTCATACAGGCAAGCATATCGCATTTAGGTCAAGGCCAAGCGTAGACATGAAGCTCCCAAGTCCTTTGTAGACAAAGTCGCACAAACGCTGCAGGCTTCTACGCGTACCTTTACAACATGTATAAGACACACAGATTGCGTCGAAGAATTGGAGAGGCTTCGGGCGATCCGTTGGCGGGTCGAGAGGCGGTGTAGGCACATCAAGTCCATATATGATCTCGGGGAAGCCCAAGGTATTCAGAAGAAAGTTCAGCGTCAGCTGAATAAACTTCAGGACCAACGATGGAAGCCATTCTGCGAATCACTGGACCCTCCGAAGCCATTATCCCCTGTATGAAGAACCCTTTAGGTTTTTCGCTCGTTTTCACGACAGCGTCGTCCCTTCACTGCACTGGACTTACAGCAAAGCCATCCAGAGCTTGATGTTGCTGGTTATTTTTGTCCTAAGGTTGCTGGCGATGTCGTTTTGCCAGTCGACCAATCACTACATGATGTTCCCGTCGCGTGAAATCAAAGTATGGGAGTGCTTTTCTCTGTGGAAGAACTTCAAGTGGCTTTGGCTACGTGTAGGCGGTGGTCATAACTAGGTCCCGACGTGGTGACCTACACAGCCTTAAGCCACCTAGGTCAAAGATCACAATCCTGTCTTGCGGATACCTTCAATTATTCTTGGTATTACATCATAGCCCTGGACGATTGGAAGTGTAGCCGCCTGGTGCCTCTACTGAAGCCTGGAAAATCTCCGCTGCACCTTACACCTTACCGGCGGATTGCACTTGTGAGTTGTATCAGCAAGGTCATGGACATGATTGATGCTGCTGACACGTATAGAATGGTGCCTAGAATATTATGTCACCTACTATTATGCTATGGCTGGTTTTTGACGTGTCGTGTTTTGGCTGGTTTTTGACAGAGTTATTGATCTTGGCACAACCGTGCAACAATAAATATCTGTGAAGCGTCTCTCTGTAGCACTGTTTCTAGACGTAAAAGTTGCCTACGACAATGCTACCCACGAAGCCATTCTCTAAGCTCTTGAGCCTGTAGAACTAGGATGTAATGTCTTTGGATGGGTTAGGACCTATCTCTCAAAGAGATGTATGTTCGTTCTTACAGAAGATGGCGCGACAAATAAGTATTCTTCCAGTCATGCTGTCTCACAAGGCGAAATGTTCAGCCAGAGTCTTTTCAGCCTCGTGCTAGTGGGGATTACCGAAACGCTACCATCAAGCGCTCATGTCTCGCTCTACGCTGATAATATCTGCATCTGGTCGTCCGACGTGACACCGCCACAGGTGCGCACAAGAATACATCTAGTGCCGACCCTGACTTCGACATACCTTCGCCGGCAAGGTTTGACGATATCTACCGAAAAATGTACATTAGTGGCACTTACACGCAAACCGATTGTTCTACCCGGTGTGCATTGAGGGCCACTCACTCACGTATAAGAATACTCACGGGTTCTTAGGTTTATTGTCGATCGTGATCTCACCGGGAGTCCCCATATCTCCTACCTGAAAATTAATTTCTAATCCTAATATGTTTAAAATTGTAATTGGAAACTTGTGGAGACCATCCATGCACTCCATGTTACAGCCATAGGCAGCACGTTTTCTTGGATTCGTGCAACAGCCTTGTCTTTTCCAACACATCCAAGACCAATATTCGTGCGCTACAAAGCGTACGATCTGAAGCACTTAGGACACGTCTGAACCTCCCGAGATGTTCTTCGACAATGGCAACAACCGTCATTGCACAAGAGCACCCGGTCACCACTCATGTCGCCGTTGAACTGTTAAGAGTGAACATCTAACACCTCTCACGGCTACCATCCCACCATTTATCCTGTTTGCAAGTGCGGAGAACACAGGCTTCATTCTCTAATATTGTGATTAAATACCCATAACGCATTACAATATGGCTTCAAGTTTGCGAAACGCTCAACATCTGCATTGTGATATCTCCGGTAACCTTACGTGTGCCTCTCAGTTCCTGGGATTGTTAAGTACGCAGACTTGTCAATGATAGCTTTGAAGCAGTCTCTGCTCCTTCTGAACAAGTCCTATCAGAACCTCTTACACATGTACACAGACGGTTCCACCAATGCCAACAGCTCTACCTAAGCAGTGGTACCTACCTACCTACCTAAGAGACGCCGTCTCTCTGCAATTTAAATTTTGTCACATTACGACGTGGACAGCAGCAAAACTTGCGGCTCTTAGAAGTGCAGTCTCTTACGTGCTCCGACAACTACCAAATCGCTGGGCCATTTTCTGTGATTGAAAACAGCACTACAAACTTTGCAGTTTGCCTTACGTTATCGGCTACACGACCAGCTACTATACTAAGTAAGGCATAGTCATTACCAAGCACTCGAGAAAGGACACGACATTCTATTTCAATGGTTGCCGAGCCACTGTGTAATTGTCGGCAATGGCAGTGGAGAAGAAGCTACGTGGTCGGCTCATCAGAAATAGCGGGTACCTATACCACTCTCGAGAACGGATGCTGTACTCCAACTTCAATCACTTGCTCCCCAATTCCCACTTCTAGAATGAAATTCGCCGAGTTTGACCAACTCGCGCTTGTATTCTCTCCACCTTAACTTGCGACTTCGCCTGCCACCCGGACTCTCCCGTCGTAAAACTACTTTATTGTGTCACATGTTCTTGGGCGTCACATTTACGAATACCTACTCATTCCTAATAGGAATGGCCAACAGTGTGGCGTGGAATTTTTACAGGTGCGACGAGATAATGGGAAACCTGCGCCGCTGCCCATCCTTCGAGGATAAACGATGCGTTCTGCAAGCTAGGGCTGCAGGGGCGCTATAACCGAAAGCTATTCAAAACTTTTCCATTCCGATTCTGCAATCAGGCCTCCACAATCGGTCAAAAAATTTTCGGGCCACCCCCCACTTCGTCTCTCAGTCAAAAGACGTAACAAAAAGCGCGATAGCTCCCCATTTGATATGACGTGTACACGCTAATTATGCATGATCGGACCAAAGAAAAAGAAAATAGTTATTTCTGATTCGACGCCTTTTTGCGAATAAGCCTCTGCTATATTGGGCAAAAGCCTCTGCTATATTGGGCATATTGGGCAAGGCAGGTGAAGCGGGCTGCACCCACTTCACCTGCCTTTCACGCAATGTCACAAAACCGCAATAACTCACTGCGTCAAAGTGACGAGTGCTCCTTAAAAATGAAATATTATGCCGAACAAAACTGTATTTTTTTTCCGAATAGCCGCAGGCTGCCCCGTTCCGAAAGGAATAAAACGTGGCTGCCGCCGATCGCTCAGGCACTGGCTACTCGAACCTGCCTGGAGCATGGGTTTATTTGGGTATAATAGAACTTTTTGCGTGGCAGTATAACGTTGCCGAGCCCTTTAGGCATGTATATCACATCACTCTGCCAAGTCTTCTTCGGTGAGGAGCCTTTTTAGCGGCATTTTTAACCTTCGGCTGCACGCCACCGCGATTTTCGACCCGCTTCCGCAAACTAAGCCAGAGAAAGCGTACCAATGGCTGACGCCGTCACCGCCCTCCTCATACGGTTATCTACTTTCACTGTGCTGGCACGGACCCACTGAAACCGTCTCTATTTCTGCGCGCTCTTCACCTCTTGTCAGCCAATTAGATAAGAAAAATCTGTCAACTTAGGAAGAACCATTTTATTTCAATGTAAACAAAAGTAACCTCCTATAAACGAGGAGGCCGTTTGATTGGGCTGTTGAAACATCGCTGCGGGTCACGCCATGATGCTTTCGTCGGCGGTTATGTAAGTTTGACGTTAAGATATTGAAATAAAATCAGAATGGAATAGCTTGACATTATACAGAGGCCCTATAAGGTCAAAATATTCCAATCTGTTTTTATTAGAATCTCCTGACGTCATATTTACGTAACTGGCGACGCAAGCATCGGGACGTAACCCGCAGCGTTGTTTGAAAAGCCCAATCAAACGCACTCCTCGTTTAAAGGGGGCCACATTTTTTTGCTTTCAAAGCGAATAGTATTGCCTACATTGAGCAGTTTTTCTTATCTAATTGGTTGACATAAGGCGAGGAGCACGCTATAGTGGAGAAGATTTCGATGGGGCCGAGCCAACGCGCTGAATATATTTAACCGGTTGAAGAGGGTGGTGCCGGCGGCTGCGATTGACCCGCTTTTTCTTAGTCAGCTTGCGGAGGATGATCGAAAATCACGGTGGCGTGCAACCGAATGTTTAAAGTGCCGCTAAAAAGGCTCCTCACCGAAGAAGACTTGGCAGAGGGATGTGATACACATGCCAAAAAGGCTCGACAACGTTATACTGCCACGAAGAACTATTTATTTCACCCAGAGAAATTCATTCTATCCGGCAGCTCAGAGTATGCAGTGCCAAAGCGATCGGCTGGCAGCCATCTTTTATTCCTTTTGGAACGGGGCAGTATCTTGCTATTCCAGAAAAAGAATCTGCTTTGGTCGGCGTATAATTGATTCTTTAGTGCGTACAGGTCAATTTTCTGTGATGAGTTTTCACGGTTTTGTGACGTGGCGTGACAGACAGGAGGAGCGGGCACAGCCACAAAAATGTTGACCAATGGCGGAAAGGGCATAGAATCGGAATAACTTATTTTTCTTTTGTTTGGCCTAATCATACATAATTAGTGTGCACACGTAATATTAGAGGGGGTGTCTTCTCAGTTTTCGTGATGTCGCATGACAAACAGACGTGGGATGGCCCGAAATATTTTTGACCTATCGTGGAGTTCTAGTGACAAAATGGAATAGAAACAGCTTGGAATAGCTTTGTGTTACAGCGCCCCTAGACTCAGTCGCTTGGATGACAGATCACTATTGGACGAAAATGTTCTGGGTCCTTCGCCTAAGCATTCTTGAATGCACTAGGCCACAAAACGCGTATTGCACTTCTTGAAGGCGACTGGCCTGTACGAACGCCTGTGATTGTCAGCGAACATTCCTCTGCGAGTCTGTTCAGAGCGACTGCCTCTTTATTTATTTTTTCTTTTCTTTTCTGCTTATATATTCTTCCCCCTCCCCAAGCGTTGGGTAGCCAACCGCGAACGTTTTTGGTTAACATCCTTACCTTTTCATCTCTCTCTCTCTCTCGAAATATATGTTTAAGACGTGGGCGCGTTAGAGACCTTATGCCAGGTCACCAAACTCGGTGGTATGCAAATCTGATCCCATGTTCTACCCGGCAAGGAGGTCAACACTGGCGTCATCTACGACATTGACGAGGCCATTTCAAACACAAATTTGCCAATAGTTATTAAGCCAGCTACAGACTGAGCTACAAATTGGTCCCACACATTTCTCGCATCAGCAAGTGACGTTGTGTCAAGATGACTTTCAACTGTGAATAGCTTCCGTCACATGTCGCGGTAGGCCAATTTCGGCACATGATCTGTTTATTCATACCAAGATCACTGTAGTGCAGTAAATACATGAAGCTTGGACACGTGAGTAGTGCGTGCACGAATGGGACGGCGTGCACCCGTGGCTCCAAGCCTCATAGCACTGACTGCTGCAAAGCCACGCTCTCAAGTGGCCTTACTGTTTCGGACCCCATGATGCCTCGTGAAAGGAGTGCCCCCTTATTCAAGCAGAAATGTCCATATTGAAGCAGGTGGCGAGGGGCCAATCGTCGTAGCGAGAAGTTGCCGACATAATTTAAAAACGACGCTGACGATTCTCAAGGACCCTTACAGCACCTATGATGTGAGTGCCACTTCCTTCATCACTGCCTCCTTTGCCACCCACGCCAAGCAGACGTTATTCGATTAACAAATAATCCAAGCCTAAGAAAGCTGCGGAGAGCGAAACTGCTGATTGTTGACCTGCACTTCCAAAGCATCGTTCAAGCTCGGATTTGCAAGGCACAACGCCAGCGTCGAACTCTTTAGCTGATCCCCAAAAACTGCAAGAGGAAGACCAGCAGGTCGCCGTCATACTGCAGTCACTAGTGAATGCTCTTCACAGGATACTTACTAAGCTGCGCACACTTTCAGCTCGAAGCGACTTACAAGTACTCAATGTCCTGCATCCAGTACTTGCATGATTTCAGTGAGCACCATAGGTCGCCTGTGGTCATCGTTTCCCACAGAAGAAAGATGCTTAGCGATGTGCCAATGAATGCTAGAGGCATAATTTCTCGCATTTTCTCACAATGCTGAACCAACTCGTACAACTAGCTGCGCTGTGCCTATAACCTGTTCTCCCTATTATTGCAGGTGATGAGAAAAAGCGCACGCTGATGACATCGTCTTTCACGCAAGGACTGCCGTATTCACGCTACTGGCATGCTCCGATTGGGTAGTGGACAGCGTTCCAATACTATACAACTGCTCGCGATCCGAACTAGCTATTCCAGGGTCTCGTTCTTCGGAGAGGCCATTCGACACACTTCTGCGGACAGCATGAACTGAAGGTGGTGCCACAATTGCTTAGAAGTGAAGGATGACGTCCAAGGCGATGCAGAAGAGAGTGAAGGCCTCGTAGTCGAGGGCCTCTCACAGGCTCTTCACTAAGGCTGCTGAACGAAGACAAGAAGTGGTATAACAGGGTGTCCCGAGACAGGCTATCAGATAGCAGCCAACGAACTTGCGGGCGCACTGGTAAAAGCGGCCCATAACAAAACGGAATTTCAGCTTATTCAATTCGCATTAATGGATACGCGTTGTGCCTTAAAAATTCTGAAGTAAGAAGCACAGCATTCCGACTTCTTTCACTGAAAATAAGAGTTCGATCCGTTGCAAAGTGTATTCTCGTCTTAATTACGCCTCGTATCTAGAGCTTTCAAATAGGTACGGAAACGCTAATGTATCGACTGCAGCTCGGTACAACAAAAATTATGTACTTCATGAAACGCGTGCCATTCCCGGCTTGCTCCTATAGCTACCATAATGAGGACATTCGCCCGTCTGTACCTCAGGAGCCCCGTACACGCTTCGATTGAAACTCGCGGGCCCTGCCTGACACCATTCAGATGGCGCGCCTCTCCAAGCTTCCTCTACTTCAAGAAAGGTGGCGCGCTGCTTTTGGACTTCGTTGACACATGGCGCGACCAATTTTTATCGCAGGAGCGGTTTTTCTCGAGGTATCCCGCAGACTTCCGTTTCACGGAAACGACGTCATCATCCGACACGTTCAACACAGGACAGCACACATACTAGGGGCTTATTCTGATGCGGAACACTTTACGTTTAAGGAAACTAACTTGTAGGCTCCTGCCGTCTTTGTAGATTGGTTACGTGGCTAGGCGTTTAGTAAAGCAATGAAGGGGGCTAGTTGGTGAACGTTCATGGTTATATTGCTCTCAGTTTTACGAACACGATATTAAGGAAGGACAGGTCCTGTCCTTCCTTAATATCGTGTTTGTAAAACTGAGCGCAATATAACCATGGCTAGGCATGCATTAGCAACATGCCAAATTGTGACGATAAAGTCGTTAATGACCGAAATTATAACATTTTGTAAGAATTGTAACTAATATTTTTAATAACTTATTTTAGGGCACAATTGTAGTTGCGAAATTGACGCTGAGAAGTAGTCGTCATGTATGCTTAAGACAATTCCTAAGACTAGCACCACTTTCGAGACATCCGTTCCAAAAATTTGCTAATATATGACTCGGCATTACAGTTAAGATCGCCACATACTGTTGGAGAAACGTTAAGGAAACTGTTAGCTGGAATGGCAATACACTCTAAGAAAACTTTACAACCTTTGGGTCGTATCTTGCCACACAAGGATAATCGTCATCTGCCTTGTCCCCATATCCTTTCTTTAACGCTGCGAGCCCGGTACTTTCCAGTAACGAACGGCATGCGCGTTATCAGCATAACATAGGGTTGCCGACAGCAAAGTATAGCGGGCGCGGCGTTTTCAAGAAAGGAAACGCAAGCAAGGCAGATGACGATTATCGTTGTGTAGCAGGTATACACCACAAAGGGTGTAAACTTCTTTTAGAGTGCGCTCTAAGAAAAGTTTACACCCTTTGGGTCGTATCTTGCCACACAACAATAAACGTCATCTGTCTTGTCCGCATTTCCTTTCTTCAACGCTGCGGGCCCGGCACTTCCGACACTCTTAAGAAAAATTACACCCGTTTGCCACACAACGATAATCGTCATCTGTCTTGTCCGCATTTCCTTTCTTTAACGCGGCGAGCCCGGTATTTTCCAGTAACGAACGACATGCGCGTTATCAGCATGACATAGCATTCCCGACAGGAAAGTAGCGGGCGCGGCGTTTTCAAGAAAGGAAACGCAAGCATGCAAGGCAGATGACGATTATTGTTGTGTGGCAGGTATACACCCCAAAGGGTGTAAACTTTGCCTGAGAGTGCAGTAACGAACGGCATGAGCGTTATCAGCATGACATAGCATTGCCGATAGGAAAGTAGCGGGCGCGGCGTTTTCAAGAAAGGCAGATGACGATTATTGTTCACTCTCAGACAAAGGTACAGCCTTTGGGTGTATATCTGCCACACAACAATAATCGTCATCTGCCTTGCTTGCGTTTCCTTTCTTGAAAACGCCGCGCCCGCTACTTTCCTGTCGGGAATGCTATGTCATGCTGATAACGCGCATGCCGTTCGTTACTAGGAGGTACAGGGCTCGCAGCGTTAGTGAAAGGAAATGCGGACAAAACAGAGGACGTTTATTGTTGTGTGGCGAGATACAACCGAAAGGGTGTAATTTTGTTTTAGGGTGTTGTGTGGCACATATACACCCCAAAGGGTGTAAACGTTTTTTTAGAGTCTGTGTATATTGTAGCCCACGTTGAGGTCGCATATCTTTGTTATAACTAGCGGAACATCATCTTCAACAATCTATATATCACATAGCTCGCACAGAGTGTGCATGGTTTTTCTCATGAGACCTTGCTTGCGCGTTCTTCAAAGTCAGAATCCTGTCACTTGATTCATTGCCCCCTGTGACATTGTCGGAGTCACGTGATATTTCCGCAAGCTTCTCATCTGAAGCACCAATCAACAATAATAAATAACCAGCCTTCGAAGACCGTTCAAGCAAGGAGTGATTAACAACTTCTACGACCACGAACTCTGTCATAAAGGGTGTAGCACTTCTCTAGTACGCTACAAACTATTCGCAGTTTTACCATCTCTAGTTATTTTTTTTTCTGAATTCATTAACTGTGCACACAACCACCCGATTCTTTCTCCCTGCCTCACAGTGGCCACGAGCCATGCTCTGAAGGGGCATCATCGTCATGATGGCGAAGGTGCCTGTATGGAGTCCGTCCTATAAACGTTTCCGGTGTCTTAGTTCACCCATAGATTCACCCATGGACACCCTGTGTCATAGTTCAAATTTATCGGTAGGACACGACAGATCAATGGCAAAAAAAAAAAGATGTTCCTTAAGAGCTACTTCAGTACAGATCTATAAAAAATGACTAAATACTCGAGAGTATTGCTGTTTGAAACAAAGAAATTGGCAAAGGAATATTTGTTTCATTATGAGTGGCTTCGCAATGCCAAGATTTTCATCAGGCGGAAAGATGGAGAGCGAGTGGTGCTAGTATAGACGGCGGATGACCTATAAATTTTCACTACCACTATATCAGCTTATCTAATTGTGCATTTCTTAAGTATTTTTCTTATAATGTCTGATCAATAAAAACTCAGTGCCCTTTCACTCTGTGAAGAAGGATGAGCATGCAGCGAATCTGTGTATGTGGGCCCCTTAAGAACCCGGTTAATGGCGAACTGCACCTCCGCCGCGGGCCGGCCCGGTATTGCACCATTTTGGGGATCGGCCCACGTATGAGGAGTTCTTAACGCCTGCTTCACCTCCGCCGTGGGTCGGTCTGGCTGTTCACATCTTCGGGATCGGCCCACGTATGGGGAGTGCTTAACGCCTGCGTCACTTCCGCCGCGGTTAGACCCGGTATCGCGCTATCATCGGGATCGGCCCGCGTACGAAATATGTTGGTCTACGCCCGGACGCGATCCGCCAGATCCTAGCCACAGACATCTGCGTTGTAATAGCTCCTAATTACAGTAGCAATATTGACGGGACTCAATTCAAGTCGTCCTTTAAGCTTATTAATGTCTGCTGTCGGGCTAGTTTTTACGTGGCTAGAAATAGTTTTAGGCGCAAAATAAGACATGGACAGGCGCACACTCGCATCTGCTTCTAATTATTTAAGCTTTTTTCCCGATGCTTCGTTTTACATACTATCAGGCATGCGCACAAGAACATAAAAAAATGAGTTTACATGAGAATGATACCAAGCTCAATCACAACCTATCAGCAAGAAAACTGAACTCATTCTCGTAAAGAGACAACCGCGGAACTCTGATATACTGGCATCTGCTAGTTCCCGTACCACCGTATTTTTACTTTTCCGTGGTATGCATGTGTTTACCAACAAAGGTTCGCACGTACACACCTTCCAACGATACGGCAAATGCGAGCCTGTCCTGTTTCTGATGGATCATGGGTGCTCTCGCAAGGGATCACTTATACAACGGCTAGTTTTATTTTCGGTGGGCGAAGCTATGTTGAAAAAATTTCAGTGTGTGCCAAAGAGTGCTTCGGAAGAAAGCGAAAAGAAAAGGAAAACGCGTCCTGTTGTCATTCCGTATGTACACAGAGTGGCTCATTCGTTAAAGAATGTGGCTTCTAGGTATGACGTTCTGGTAGTGTTTTCGGCTCCTCGAAAACTTTCTCGTATTTGTGCTCGCCTGTCATTTGTAAAAAGTGCCGAATGTGTTGCGAAGCACGCAAAGTGTTTTTTTTTTTAAATCTACATCCGGGGTCGTTTATAAGATTCCTTTAAGCTGCAGTAAGGTATACATCGGCCAAACTGGCCGTTGTGTAAATGATCGATTGTGAGAGCACGCATGATCACTCAGAAATTATAAGTTGAATTATGGGGTTTTACGTGCCAAAACCACTTTATGATTATGAGGCGCGCCGTGGTGGGAGAGTCCGGAAATTTTGACGACCTGGGGGTTCTTTAACGTGCACCTTAAGTACAAGGGTGTTTTCGCATTTCGCCCGCATCGAAATTCGATCCCGCGACCTCGTGCTTAGGATCAATCAGAAATGGGACAGGCTCGCATTTGTCGTATCATTGCAAGGCGCGCACGTGTCAACCTTTTCTAGTACACACATGCATACTACGTAAGTATAGATAGATAAGTATAGATAAGTATAGATACGATGGCGCGGGAACTAGCAGAGGCCACGTATACAGGGTGTCCCAACTATCATGCACAAAGATTTAAAAGTTTGCAAATGCCACATTGCTGGACGGAACCAAGGTAATGTTGCTTGCCGTCGCTTGGAGATACTGAGAGCGTCTCTTGCATTCCGTCTAATTACATAATTAGTTTTAACTAAATAATCAACTTCTCAGATATTATATATATATGAGAAGCGTGAATGAGACAATTGTAGAGCGACATGAAAAGCTCCCAATACAGCTTTCTGTGGCCCACTAAGTGTTTTTCTGAGCGTGAATCAAGCCCGCGAATGCGCGCAAGACTGCCGTGCGGCTGGCCGCTCGAGGCACTTTGCATGTATTCGCGGGCTTCTTCCACGCTTGTGCGTGCATTATTTTGCTCCCCAAGCCATTTCCAGTCTATTAAGCTATTCCTCTCATGCTAGCATGCAATCGGCCAGAGACAGAAGCCTTTTTCCAGAAGGATTACTTAGCCAAATAAATTTTGAATTCAGTTCTAGCGTGCTAACTGAAACTTGGTTTTAAGTGAAGATGTGCCTTTTAACATTTCTGGCTTCAAAACAGATAATCTTAACATAAATAACGGAAGAGGTGATGGCGTCGCTGTACTGTCAATAACCGACTGACACTGCGAGGTACTGACTTCCTTTACGTATTACGCATTGAGGTGTTGACGGAACAAAGTGGCCAATTAATACTTGTTACAGTTTATCGGCAACACAACGGAAAGCTTCCCTCATTTTTCAGTTATCTAGAATCTCTTTTTTCATTTGTATATGAAAGTAAGCGTGCGGTTACGTGCGAAGGATAATTTAATATTAACATGTTTTCTAGTTCCAAATGCGCTAATGAATTTGAATTAATGTTTCATACAAACTGCATCTATACCCTTATAAAGTTACCGACGAAGATAACGAGTCGTTATTATACTCTCATTGTCCTGTTCATGACAAATCACAAGCCTCACTACACTAAAGCAGGCGTTTTCGCTTCTGACATTAGCGAACAACTTCCGATATTTTTATGTGTTAACACAGTAGAAAAAACAAGCACTTACTTGCACGGCTATCAAGTACCGAAAAATTCTGCCATCACAGCTGGTTTATTTCCGACATGATATAATACCTACTGAATGGTCACCCATTCGCGATGTTAACATTGGGTTCAACCTGTTTTTTAGAAGAGTTATGCATCTGTGCTCAAAGTAGTTCCCTTTCACGGCTTTTCGAGCTCCGAGAAAAACCAGAAAGCCATCGATAAACAAGACCCTGTTAGTGGTTTGGCACGGTAAACCCCATAATTAAAATTTTTTAAAGACCCTATTTGTGACAACCATCCTAAAAGAAACGGTTTATATGAGAAGTTCTTCAAACTCGAGGCCCCTCAGATTTTCAAGAATTTAAGAAGTACCGCAGTGACCTGAATAAAGAATTGAAGAAAGCCAAGACCCAGTACCTCGAGAACGGCTTTGTTTCCCTCAGCCGTGCTATGAAAGGTATCTGGACGAAATTAAATGACGTTCTAAACCATTTAAGTTATCAAACTGCGGAAGTGATCTGACAATAAATGCTGAATTTATAAGTGGGCATAGTTAATCGGATGCCTTGAATGCAAAATATACGAATTTGTCACTACCATCAATAAGCGATCTGATACACGTAGAATCTAATACCGATTGTTCTAGTAGCATGTTTCCCAAACCCGTTACGGCAGTTGAGATAGTCTACTATTTTCGCATTGGATAACACTACTAGTTGTGGCACTCAAGGGATACAAATAAGACCTGGGAAATTTGTCATTGATGTGATAGCACCAGTCATAACGCATATATATAATGTGTGCTTCAGCTGGGAACATTCTCTAAAAAATGACCATACATATAAGAGGAATTACAATAATTTTGGGCATTGTCGCCCGGTTCCTGTGCTGGCAGTCTTTTCAAAGGGCTTAGAAAAATTGATTTTAATGCGACCTTCAGATTCTTTTAATAAAGCAAACATTCTGTTCGATGCGTAGTACAGTTTCCGCCTACATTGGTGAACATAATCTGCGTTACTTGACCAGACGGAGTATACTATAAAGAATATAGACAATAGGAAATATGTATTAGCTATATTTGCTGTTCTTACAAAAGGATTTGATCACCTAGACCGAAAACAACTAATTAGCAAGTTGGAAATTTACGAAATACGAGTTGAACTGTTGCAACCAATCCAATATTATCTCTCATATAGTTTTCAATACGTAGAACGGCAACTATTCGGGCTTGCTCCCGATTTGCACAGTAGTACTCCAGGGCAGCATCTTGAGTTCATTTTTATTTATTCTGTACTTAAATACCATTTTGGACGAACAGATCAAATTAGTCATCTATGCTGACGATACGAGTATTTTTAGCTTCAGAAACTACCTCAAAAATTTTTGACCGGGCAAACACCGCGTTAAGAAAGATTAGTACTTGGGTACTTCAAAATTGGTTGGTGATTAACACACGCGAAGCAAACGCCATACTGTTCAAGCAGAGTGAAAGGTCATTGCCCCATGTCTAAAGCTGATGCAGTCTGGTAATAAAATGGAACTCGTACACCAGTTTAAACTTTGGTGTGATAATTACCGCGAACATGTCAGACATAGAATAGATGCCTAAAAAAGCTTGTGCAAATAACTGGACAGCTTTACAGACACAAAGGTTGTCACCAAAAGTATCTTATTTCTTCTTTACAATACGTTGTTTCCATCACACATAAATTATTGTATGCTACTTTAAGGTACAATAACTATGTTTAATATTGAGAAGTTTTACTATTAATTCTATACTTGATATGTATAGTATTAGGTGGACCCACTGACAGTTTCATAACTATGGGACCGCCGAATATAATAACGAAAAAAAAACAACTACGCAGAAACGTTATTCGAGTTGCTAACCCCTTCTTACTTTATATAATTCCCCCCTCCCCCTTCGGTACAGCCATTACTCCATAAATTAAGCTTGTCACGGATTGAAGACATTCATAGCTATAAATTGTGCAATGCGCTAACAAACGATTTGAAAGACAATATAAATTATCTCGCTAAACTTCGTCAATACCCGCCGTGGTTGCTCAGTGGCTATGGTGTTCGGCTGCTGAGCACGAGGTCGCGGGATCGAATCCCGGCCACGGCGGCCGCATTTCGGTGGGGGCGAAAACACCCGTGTACTTAGATTTAGGTGCACGTTAAAGAACCCCAGGTGGTCTAAATTTCCGTAGTCCTCCATTGCAGCGTGCCTCATCATCAGAAAGTGGTTTTGGCACGTAAAACCCCCTAATTCATAAAAAACTTGGTCAAGTTTTTTGAAAACGTCATACTGATTACAGCACACGTAAACTAGAATATAGGAAACTACACGCTTACCGCGCCAACTATGCGACACAGTGACTTCAGTGCCACATTCCCACTTTGCTGAACAATTACATGAAAGACAATATTGATATTATGAGCGTGAATGTAAGAGAATTGGAAAAAAATGTTTAATTAAACATCAGAGTCTTTTAGTTATGAACACGGAACGCGAATCTTCTAATATTATTTTGATATGTACTTTCTTGGCCAGAATTTCTTTTCAATGAGAAAGCGTCAAGTGACCCATTGAGCGAAAAATCCGCCGTCTGTAGTCTGTAACAGCGAAACGGCGCCTAAAAAGCCATCGGCTGAGACGCCACGTCACGAACACGCCTCAACGGAGCAGAGTGGGAGAAAGGGCAATGATAGCGTGCGAGGTGTCGCGAGAACGGAGAGGGCATCACCACGTCAGTCTCGCTCTTGCTGCCGGAAGCCAGCGCGCCGCGCCCGAGCCAGCACCGCGGGCCAGCACTGCCGCTTGCTGGCTCGGGCAGCACGTACCGCTATGGTACTCGCAGCATAAACCTCGAAGGACCGCTCAGCGACATTAATCTTAATGCTTTCGCATTCACAACTCACAAGAAGTGCTTAGGTATCCTCAGATTTTGAATGAATGATGTACGGTCTGAAGTTATATACTTGATCATTTTGTGTTCAGTACTTCTTATTTTTGACAGCGACTTTGCTTCTCGCAAATTTCATTTACGCAATTTTACTCTTCAGCTATAATATATTACAGAGCTTTTTGTTGTTTTTTTTCTAGGAATATTATGGTTTCCTTCTTACTGGAATGTATATCTACATTTCACAACTGTATTTGGCGTTTCTTTTTTCTTGAGGACCTCTTCTGCATCACCTGCTCTATCCAGAAGGGGGAAGAGGGCCAGTCAGGGGTGGCTATACAGCAGTTGTCCTCTCCTCATCCATTAATGACGGAAACAAAGTATTTTATTCTGTTCACAGATAAAATATTCACTATTGGTGAGACGGTTGAGCGCTATTCTGTAAGTCGAAGTGACATCTTCAGCCAGCTTTTAGCTGCCATCCTTGACAGAGCTGCTGGTATTTCACACAAATTTCTCCGCCCATGCAGCAGTGCAAGCCTCGCAGGCTAACTACGGTAGAAGAACCGCGTTCCTTTCTGGGGATCCGTCACAAAGGAAGTTGAGATAAGCATATCAAAGTCTAATGTAAACACTATGATACGTCTAATTAACAGGAAGCGCCAGCCGAAAAGGCACACACTACGGAGCTGACCCATGTTCAGCACAAATTTGCAGCCGTCGAGGACAACGTGGATGGACGAGACATGCAATGCCCCCTTGTGCCTGCGAGGAAACCAGGACTGTTGTGCTGCTTTCAAGGAAAAATGACTACTAGACCCTTAATGTGTGGTGGCCCCTCAGGTGTCCACCTCACTTTGTCCGACTGAAAAGTGGCATTTTATTTCTTCAGCTGACAGCAGCATTTTCTTGCGAGATACTCACAATTTGTTCAATAATATTCGGTTTTACTCCTCAAACAAACTTCTGTGCATGAAGAGTTAAGCTCTACGTAAATCTTTATCGCGTATAGTGCAACTTGTTCCTGCACTTCTGGAATGAACGTGTCGCCGAGGGATTGTACCCAATCTTGGGCCATGATTTAATGGGTTACGCGTCGGGTGTTTTAATGTGGCACATCGCCTGCACTGACAAGGACGTTTGCCGAGCCCTTTGTTCTCGGCTTTCAGCAGTTATCGCTCTGTTCTACTGGGTAAGTTGCAGAAGCTTTATCTTTCTCGAACTATGCAGGGTGTCCCAACTATCATGCACCAATATTTAAATATATGCGAATGTCACGTAGCTGAACAGAACCAAGGTATTGTCATTTGCCGTCGCTTGGAGATGCTCAGGTTAATTTTTGCACTCCGCGTAAATACATAATTATTTTCAGTTTATTAATCATCTTCTCTTATAATTAGGTGAAAGGTGTCAATGAGAAAATTGTACAGTAATATGAAAAACTCTCGATAACGCTTTCTGTTTCTCAATACGTGCTACATAAAAGGGTTTTTCCGTAGGTGAAAGGAGCCCGTGAATACACGCAAAGTGCCTCAAGAGGCTAGTCGATTGGCGATTTTGCGTACATTCGCGGGCTTCTTTCACGGTCGAAAAAAAAACAGCACTTTTGTGTAGCACGTTTTGAGCAACAGAAAGCTTTATCGGGAGTTTTTCTTTTTCAACACGCACGCACGCACGCACGCACGCGTACACATGAAATCCCAGTTATAATTTTATCCTAACAGACAGCACTTACAACATTCACCATTCCCGAGGGACGCATTATCATTGAGGGACACGTATTCCTGAAAGTGCACTATTAATAGGAAGCTTTCTGAAAAATTTCAGTCATGACGACTTGAGACCAAAAGCGAGGAAGGCTCCCATAGTTCTACAGCAGTATGGACAACAATTTTGTTAGGAATCTTGTTAGAAATTTGTGCCTTGATATGGAAGAAGCTCGGAATGCCGACTACGTTACTTACTAAGACGCAAGAAGTATTTGACGAGTGCCTTGCATTAAAACTATTGATCGGGTGGGCCGAGAATGGAAATTATACGAATAGAAGCAGAAGTAATCGTGCACTGACCAAATGCAACTTTGAGCGGAAAGTCCAAAGTTCATACTAGAGAACTTCAATTAGCCCATTCAGAACTTCGCGCAGTGCCAGTTTACTGTGAATGGAGGATTGCTAAATAATAACATGCAGCAATGAAATCAACAACGATAATCGCAATGGCGACTGTATGGCTGTGGGTACAGAAAGAAAGGCACACCTCAAAAATCTGCTGTTGAGATCACGGACACACAGGTTATCTGGCTAGGTGGGTTCATAAGTGTAGTACAGCAGACATGCATTATACTACTTCGCGTTGCTATGTAAATCAAAGGCTACCAAAACTTGAAAGCAGCGAGAAAAGTTCCTGAAGGGTGTTTTGTTTTCTTAGCACAACGGGGGGGGGGGGCGCTGGCTCAGACGCTTAGCAACAAAATTACTGGATTGAGCAGAGGGTTTCACTGCATTAACCATCCATCATAACAAGCACTTAGTCTCCGTTTGACTGGTATTGCTTCTCAACACGCACAAATGGAAAGTTAAGAAAAATTTCTGAAGGATTATATGGGGATAGCTTCAGGGGACCTTATTCAAAATGAGTACAGGAAGAGGTTCTGGAGTTACAAACCTGTCGGGGTGACATCCTACAAGTAATCAACAATATATTAATTAACTTGTTATTGCGAACATACAGTGACAAGAAAGTACACAAGTTTAAATAGCAAATAATTAGGCAAAACAAATGTCTACAATATGTGAAGTGCAAGAGTAGTATAAACTAGGTATGTACAACACAAATGAAAGCTGTAGATTTTCTGAAAAGAGAAACTGAAGACTAAGGAACATAAGTTAATCAGGGCACAATATGAAAAACATAACCATAAGTAAACGTTGAAGAATGTAAAATAAACAAGGTTACACTATATATTCACGTCATGTATAGTGTAGACGTCATACTGATTACAGCACACGTAAACTAGAATATAGGAAACTACACGCTTACCGCGCCAACTATGCGACACAGTGACTTCAGTGCCACATTCCCACTTTGCTGAACAATTACATGAAAGACAATATTGATATTATGAGCGTGAATGTAAGAGAATTGGAAAAAAATGTTTAATTAAACATCAGAGTCTTTTAGTTATGAACACGGAACGCGAATCTTCTAATATTATTTTGATATGTACTTTCTTGGCCAGAATTTCTTTTCAATGAGAAAGCGTCAAGTGACCCATTGAGCGAAAAATCCGCCGTCTGTAGTCTGTAACAGCGAAACGGCGCCTAAAAAGCCATCGGCTGAGACGCCACGTCACGAACACGCATCAACGGAGCAGAGTGGGAGAAAGGGCAACGATAGCGTGCGAGGTGTCGCGAGAACGGAGAGGGCATCACCACGTCAGTCTCGCTCTTGCTGCCGGAAGCCAGCGCGCCGCGCCCGAGCCAGCACCGCGGGCCAGCACTGCCGCTTGCTGGCTCGGGCAGCACGTACCGCTATGGTACTCGCAGCATAAACCTCGAAGGACCGCTCAGCGACATTAATCTTAATGCTTTCGCATTCACAACTCACAAGAAGTGCTTAGGTATCCTCAGATTTTGAATGAATGATGTACGGTCTGAAGTTATATACTTGATCATTTTGTGTTCAGTACTTCTTATTTTTGACAGCGACTTTGCTTCTCGCAAATTTCATTTACGCAATTTTACTCTTCAGCTATTATATATTACAGAGCTTTTTGTTGTTTTTTCTAGGAATATTATGGTTTCCTTCTTACTGGAATGTATATCTACATTTCACAACTGTATTTGGCGTTTCTTTTTTCTTGAGGACCTCTTCTGCATCACCTGCTCTATCCAGAAGGGGGAAGAGGGCCAGTCAGGGGTGGCTATACAGCAGTTGTCCTCTCCTCATCCATTAATGATGGAAACAAAGTATTTTATTCTGTTCACAGATAAAATATTCACTATTGGTGAGACGGTTGAGCGCTATTCTGTAAGTCGAAGTGACATCTTCAGCCAGCTTTTAGCTGCCATCCTTGACAGAGCTGCTGGTATTTCACACAAATTTCTCCGCCCATGCAGCTGTGCAAGCCTCGCAGGCTAACTACGGTAGAAGAACCGCGTTCCTTTCTGGGGATCCGTCACAAAGGAAGTTGAGATAAGCATATCAAAGTCTAATGTAAACACTATGATACGTCTAATTAACAGGAAGCGCCAGCCGAAAAGGCACACACTACGGAGCTGACCCATGTTCAGCACAAATTTGCAGCCGTCGAGGACAACGTGGATGGACGAGGCATGCAATGCCCCCTTGTGCCTGCGAGGAAACCAGGACTGTTGTGCTGCTTTCAAGGAAAAATGACTACTAGACCCTTAATGTGTGGTGGCCCCTCAGGTGTCCACCTCACTTTGTCCGACTGAAAAGTGGCATTTTATTTCTTCAGCTGACAGCAGCATTTTCTTGCGAGATACTCACAATTTGTTCAATAATATTCGGTTTTACTCCTCAAACAAACTTCTGTGCATGAAGAGTTAAGCTCTACGTAAATCTTTATCGCGTATAGTGCAACTTGTTCCTGCACTTCTGGAATGAACGTGTCGCCGAGGGATTGTACCCAATCTTGGGCCATGATTTAATGGGTTACGCGTCGGGTATTTTAATGTGGCACATCGCCTGCACTGACAAGGACGTTTGCCGAGCCCTTTGTTCTCGGCTTTCAGCAGTTATCGCTCTGTTCTACTGGGTAAGTTGCAGAAGCTTTATCTTTCTCGAACTATACAGGGTGTCCCAACTATCATGCACCAATATTTAAATATATGCGAATGTCACGTAGCTGAACAGAACCAAGGTATTGTCATTTTCCGTCGCTTGGAGATGCTCAGGTTATTTTTGCACTCCGCGTAAATACATAATTAGTTTCAATTTATTAATCATCTTCTCTTATAATTAGGTGAAAGGTGTCAATGAGAAAATTGTACAGTAATATGAAAAACTCTCGATAACGCTTTCTGTTTCTCAATACGTGCTACATAAAAGTGTTTTTCCGAGGGTGAAAGGAGCCCGTGAATACACGCAAAGTGCCTCAAGAGGCTAGTCGCTTGGCGATTTTGCGTACATTCGCGGGCTTCTTTCACGGTCGAAAAAAAACAGCACTTTTGTGTAGCACGTTCTGAGCAACAGAAAGCTGTATCGGGAGTTTTTCTTTTTCAACACACACGCACACACACACGCTCGTTCATACGCACGCACGCGTACGCATGAAATCCCAGTTATAATTTTATCCTAACAGACAGTACTTACAACATTCACCATTCCCGAGGGACGCATTATCATTGAGGGACACGTATTCCTGAAAGTGCACTATTAATAGGAAGCTTTCTGAAAGATTTCAGTCATGACGACTTGAGACCAAAAGCGAGGAAGGCTCCCATAGTTCTACAGCAGTATGGACAACAATTTTGTTAGGAATCTTGTTAGAAATTTGTGCCTTGATATGGAAGAAGCTTGGAATGCCGGCTACGTTACTTACTAAGACGCAAGACGTATTTGACGAGTGCCTTGCATTAAAACTATTGATCGGGTGGGCCGAGAATGGCAATTATACGAATAGAAGCAGAAGTAATCGTGTGCTGACCAAATGCAACTTTGAGCGGAAAGTCCAAAGTTCATACTACAGAACTTCAATTAGCCCATTCAGAACTTCGCGCAGTGCCAGTTTACTGTGAATGGAGGATTGCTAAATAATAAAATGCAGCAATGAAATCAACAACGATAATCGCAATGGCGACTGTATGGCTGTGGGTACAGAAAGAAAGGCACACCTCAAAAATCTGCTGTTGAGATCACGGACACACATGTTATCTGGCTAGGTGGGTTCATAAGTGTAGTACAGCAGACATGCATTATACTACTTCGCGTTGCTATGTAAATCAAAGGCTACCAAAACTTGAAAGCAGCGAGAAAAGTTCCTGAAGGGTGTTTTATTTTCTTAGCACAAAGGGGGGGGGGAGGGGGGGGGCGCTGGCTCAGACGGTTAGCAACAAAATTACTGGATTGAGCAGAGGGTTTCACTGAATTAACCATCCATCATAGCAAGCACGTAGTCTCCGTTTGACTGGTCTTGCTTCTCAACACGCACAAATGGAAAGTTAAAAAAAATTTCTGAAGGATTATATGGGGATAGCTTCAGGGGACCTTATTCAAAATGAGTACAGGAAGAGGTTCCGGAGTTACAAACCTGTCGGGGTGACATCCTACAAGTAATCAACAATATATTAATTAACTTGTTATTGCGAACATACAGTGACAAGAAAGTACACAAGTTTAAATAGCAAATAATTAGGCAAAACAAATGTCTACAATATGTGAAGTGCAAGCGTAGTATAAACTAGGTATATACAACACAAATTAAAGCTGTAGATTTTCTGAAAAGAGAAACTGAAGACTAAGGAACATAAATTAATCAGGGCACAATATGCAATACATAACCATAAGTAAACGTTCAAGAATGTAAAATAAACAAGGTTACACTATATATATTCAAAGTATTGAACCTGTAGATAGTAGTTCGGTTAGCAAATGTTTCTTGACGTCTTTATTGGGTGTTAGGCTATATAGTGCAAAGGGCTTTAGTGCGAGATGGTAGTTCTTTCGCGTATTTAATACCCATACAAAGAGCAGTGAATCTTCCATAATTACTGTTTATTCAGGGAAGTGAGAAATTGTTCTTAGACGAATCTCTTATATTTTTATGGTTAGTAAGAGAACTATTATTTCTGTCTAAGAAGACTTCATGGGTGAGCATGCGGTACATCAGTAAATTGGGGTGAAACATTTAACGTAATGGTAGGATGCTTAAAGAGCCGTAAATTAGAACTGCGTACTTCATATAACTACAGAAATTGACAAACTTCGGAGCTTGTTGTAAATGTTGCAGATGCATTATGGGCGTAGACTGTGTGTTTCCGCAATCTGAGGTGCAATATTGCAAGTGGAAATTACACATTTGCAATAAAGTAAAATATTTTTGTGTCGTGGCATACAGGAGCCTGTTAAAATTAGTGTGCTTAAACCAAAGCAATTTTTTGGCACCATATGTCAGAATAAGTTAAACTAAAGGTGATGGTATAATTTAACACCAAAAACACAACCTCAACTGAAGCTAAACGGACATGAGTTTCTAGAAAGAGTGGCATTGCAGGGCGTATTACACGGTTATATGTATGAAAAATATAGCGAAAATAGGTTGCTTAGGTCGGAATGCACTCGATTTATTACTGTTTTTAGGCCTTCCCACGTTGCAAAAGTAACGGTGTCATCAGCGTGTACTATGGATGAGGGACTAGTTAAACTGCGAGGAAGATCATTAAATACATAACGAATAATAGAGGGCTTAAAAGCCAGCCTTCTGGAACAGCTTTCATTACTTGTTTGGTATGCGAACCACTGATACCTACAACTTGAGTTATGTTAGTTACATGGAAGAAAGGTTAAGAATGAATGTGGTGGCTGATGGTGTCAAACGCGACAGTCAGTATTCAAAATTCAGTATCTTTATTCCTCCAGAAGGCGGACATGAATTCATTGGAGTTCGTGGGGAGTTTGTAGAAGAAAGCGCGCATATTCTGGTTGTTTGGCTTAGTGGGGCTCGGAAAATTTGCAATAGCTCTGTATAACTTGCAAATTAATAAATTAAGGAGCAGATGCAATGTGCAAGGAGCCTGCTGCCCATAACTTAATTGCTTTGCTTTAAGTCTGTCAATAAGGTAAATGCGCCAGAAATGCTCTGCTATATTTGCGTGGGGGACTGCGGATTTCAGGAACGCTATATGCATTGTCTATTATAGCGTCACCACGAAAGAAATCTACGGGGCTACCACTGCGTGGTTTAGTTTTCAATGTGCCTTGGTCTTACACCTTTCGTGAATAGGTTAATGTAATCTCGATGGTAGCCTGAAGGTAGCTTTGCCAACTTACATGATTCAGGACTTCCCCCGCCGAATGTGGTCCCGCTCGCGATAAGCAGCGCGGCAAGTACAGCGTGACTGGCCATGTCAGTGCTGCAGGCCACTCGTGTCTATAAAACAACGGTACTTGAGCTCAGTACGAAAAAATGCGGGCCTTTCGAGCTTCTTTGTTCGGATGCCTTTTGTTTCTTATTTTTCCGGCGTTTCTGCCAACTTGGAGCCCTTTTTGTGAAACCTATTCATGTGAAGCCACATGTTTCGTGCTGAATGCTAAGTCCCCTTTTATGAGCGTAATGACGTGCTTTGTTCATTTGAAGACTGTATGATAGCTTTCACACGAATTCTGCCACATAAACTCAAGAGCCTTTGTCAAACGTACCGTTCTTTCTATAATACAGGGTGCTGCAAACGTTGATAAACAAAGAAGGTGCCTGATTTAAACTGTAAAGAAAGACTGACTTCGCCTTCAAAAGAAAGTGAAACCTGTAAGCTGATCCCTATGAATCTAAAGCAGGAAAGAGCGGCAAGACCGGCGTAAACATTACACTCGCCTACTTAGTCGACACTAGTAAACCTGTTAGGCTAAGCAAAAAAAAAAAGTCAGCAACAACAACAACAAAAGTAGCTATCGACTCTGTATATATTGTTGGCTGTTTTGCTGAACCTGTGCATACAGCATACAGAAAGCGCTATTAGCCTGTATGTGATACCATCTAGGGGAATCAACTTCTGTTCACGCTGACTATAAAACGAACTATCTCATTGAGTCGTCTCACTACGGATAGGAGATTCGGTGCTATTTCAGACGACAGACGAAAATAGACACATAGACGAAAGGTAACGAACTCATGATTGAAGGGCGTCGCAAATTCTGCCTTCCTTTCTGCATAGCCCACCACTTTACTCCACCAACATTGCTATTACGGCCTCTTTGCGTCTCAGTCATTTCTCTATCATCGCACCATATGCTTTTTAGGATCAGGTATCAGTTCAGTATACAGTTCTTTTTCTAGCCGTAGAGTGAAAAATTAACCAAGGAAAATACTGTAAGGACGGCTGGAGCAGTTGACAGCATTACACCCCGAACCACTACTTCTGCACCCCTTGATGATGCCTGATGCCTTTCGCTGTCCTGGCTGTTTAGATCTTGTCTGATGCTTTGCAGCAAATGCGTCGTGTTAGCCGCTTGCTTGATCCCATGCCTTCTACCTGTATGGAGGAATAGGAGCAAAAGAAGTAAAGAAAGACAGGGAGGTTAACCAGACGCACGCGCGGTTTGCTACCCTATGGTGGTCTTCCCTTCCTCCCTCCCTTTTTTTCTTTCTTTCCTTCTTTCTTGTCATCCCTTAGCCGTCTTTCCCCCTGTACGAAAATCACACAACTGATAGCGCAAAAAAAATCTTCCAGAGTTGAATCAATCGAAGAAAAGAAAGGAAAGGAGATGGGCTTAGTTTACGCAGCGCAAGCATGACAAAAGATGCAGACTTTGTTGAATCTTCACAGACGTCACACTTTATTTACAAAAAAAAAAAAAAAAACGTGAACAGCATCCACATATGGTAACGCATGGTTCAAACAAGTTTTCATCTTCGCAATATACGCCTACGTACTGATCATGGTGTGTTTACAACAACCCAAAAAGGTGGCACACAACACTAGACGCGATCACAAATCACAAACGCAGACATTACGGTATAGTTTTATTATTAGCTCACCTCAACTCTCGTGGACTGAACAACCCAAAAGAATAGAATGTCGCAATAATCCAGCTGTCGCATTCTTTCCGTGAGTTTGGTTTTTTATTCTGGGCGACTACCTTACAAACTACCGTAACAGCAGAGAGCTGCAACACGATCTTTTGATATAAAATAGAGAATATAGGCTCACTTTTCTGTTTATGTACACTTACACACTGACACACACTGACACACACATTTGCACATGTACTTTCAATTACGTGCACACAGACTCTGCGGTGGATACGGCCTAGTTTACACTAAGATAAAATGGAACACGTAGAACTCAGGGTGCATGTTAAGTCTTACTGGTTTATCTTTTGTGTTCAGCTCGCGGCATGCTTACAAGACGCTGACTTCAATTAAATCAGCAGGGAAAAGTGACCGCAACAGGCGTGATTACTTTGGGTTGTGTATTGTGCATGGGCGACAAAACCAGGGAATAGCTCGGAGAGTCATTGTGTTTGCCGAATTGTTATGCTTTTTCGATGTGCCACAATATTTTATCGCACTAATTTTCTGGCAAGTGAGCACAGCTTTATCAGCGTTGTGCATTCGCTTTCTCTCCGCAACAATCCACGAGCAAAACATCGCCGAGAAACTTTTGCATTTTAGTGCATTGGTATAAGCTCACTCCATTATAGGCTGTGAGTGCCATGAAGTTATTGTTCGCCAACGCAAGAGACGCCTTGCTGTGTATGGAAAGAATCGGAGCCGCTTTCCACAAATTAGAGCCATTTGAGCAAAGGGTACTTTTAGGATTAGGTAATGAAATAAATCATGGTGGTGGGCCGAAACCAGTGGGTGTAGTTATCAGCGACTGCATATTGCCTGAACGTGTGATGGATCTCATGCCTGTCAGATATTACACATAACGCACCGTGACGTTTGCAAAATGTCTTAAGAATGTAAACATTCACAAACACTTCCAGTTAATACTTATTCCCAGAGCTGTAGTTTGTTTTAAAGAAAGTAAAAATAGCTTGGTGATAGAGTTGGTATCTCCTACGAACCGTGTTCGCCGTCGTAGCCTTCACATAAAAACGACGACGACTTGGAGAAAGGAATTCACTACAAGCAAATAGAGTGCAGTAAGAAAGGGCATGACGGTATATGATGAGCCACTAGGGAGGCACGGTGTTGCCTGTGAAGTGCAACACAACGAATGTTGGAATCAGAGAAGGCTCTGCATTTAAGGTTTACTTTATGGCATTACGAGCAGAAGAACTTCGTATGAGCCCATTCCGGTCAGAAAAAAAAAAGGTAACAATGATGCAGCAACCAGCAATGCGTTTCAGGCTTTTGAAGTGAAGAATGCATAGAAAACACGACCGTGCAATGACCAAAAAGTATAAGAACGAAATGCCTCGTTGTGCTGCTCGTCTCTGGTGAAGAGTAGTGAACTGCCTTTTGAGAACTCTCTTACGTCCTCTACCATTGTCGGGAAACACATCGTCTAAAGAGGATAGAATTTTATAGAATCTGAGTTCTTTTCATTGTTTGTTAACGACAGAATTGTAGCTCAGCACTTATGGTGCCCTCCCATTAGACACGTGCATATCCTAACGGGTTGCGCACATCCGCTCAGCGGGAACACCACTCCGCTTGCGCACAGTGCTCAAGCCGGCAGCGGAAAACAGAACACTGCCCTCGCGCCGCTGCAAGACGGTTGAGCAGAACGGGACAGTTCGTCCATTTGGTTTCCTTGTTTCTCCGCAAGACGCGGACTTTTCAAAAATGTGAAATCAACGGAGCTTTCTGGCTAGCTTGAGCGCGTGAAAGGGGAGCGTAGCGGTAGGTAAACGACGCTGAGCTACAGCAATCTGATATCGGACTCCTACAGATCTTGAGCGTTGTTTCACCCAGAATCTCGTATACTGCTTTCTCGGAAACTTGGCTACAATTTCAGCATGGAAACTTCTACAAACGAACATTTATGAGTGTTAAACGCTACCTCATTTAAGAGACAATTTAATAGCGCATCGTAGGCTACCTTGAAAGTCGCGTATTGAACGCATGTAGCGGCGAGGCTCAGGGGACCCTTCTTTCCCTTAAATGCCTGGTATCTCGGTAAGCTTAGATATGTTAAAACTTTTGTTTTATGAGTAAAATAATTAAGACGGCAACCGCTTGCGGATAATGTGCACTTGTATTGGTATGTTCACCACTCCTTGTTTGCCGATACGAATGCCTAACTAAATTATTTCAAAGCCGAAAAACGGCAGGCCATACGAAGGCTCCGGATAGAGCCGAAAATGGAGACAAAGATTTCCACTCAGATGACACATCATACGAATAATTAAGATCCAGTTAGTGAACCAGGCTGACTGCAGCAGTAAACTAATCCAACAGGTATGCGTATGCGTAACCAAGATCGCCATATTGCGATGTGCAAAAGCACTGTGGTGCGTTTGCACATAGCATGGCGAGCGATAAAAATAAAAAAAGAAACATGCTCACATCCTGCAAAAGTCACCGGAAAAAAAGTCCACAGAGGCGTCCTGACAGTTTACCGAATGTCCAAGGGAATTCGTGCTAGGTAGACTGCACTTCTTCAGGCAGCGTCCCTGCAAGAACCATAAGTCGTTTATAGTTGTTGCAGGAACCCCACCACAGGAAGCACAGTCGTTTGTAGCCTACGTCCCCTTTTCTCAACAGTTATTACAGCGGAGCTGGTATATGTTAGATTCTGGCGGTTTGTGTGCGCAGGCAAGAAAGACGGCTGCCACCTCAGAGCCAAAAGAGCAAAAGCATAAAGCAAAAGCGTACCGCCGGGTATGCCCCAGCTGCGTTTGATCCCGAGAAGTGTCAAAACGTAAGGTGATAAAAAAATATCGTAATAAACAAAGTAAAACCGGAATAGACACTGTTTAGTGCGGATTGTGGTTTGACGTCACGGGCTGTATAGGCAAACCACGTAACCTTATCTCAGCTCACTTCCAGCCGTGCAATGGGCAGGCCGCGTGCAGTGAGGACCGCGGAAGAAGAGCGCGCCTACGAAGAACACCGTCGTGAACAGCAGAGGCGGGAATGTGAGCGGCGACGGCAGGCGGCACGTAATACGGACGACGATCGCGCCGCAGACGCCAAGCGTATGCACGTTCGGTTTGATCACCCCTACCGAGTCCACCCCCATCGTAATTGTGAGTTATTTGAACATGGACGTGTCTCGGCCATGCGGAAAGTGGTTCGTGGCGTTTCTCTTGGAAAGGCTCGGCATTCAACGTTACACCAACATCAGTGTGCCTACGACGCTTCATCGGTCGTGTATACACCTCACATTGGCCAAGAACCGTTCCAGTGTCGCCGCAGAGCCACTGGCCGTATATCCTAGCGATCATAAAGCGATAGTCACCACGGTTGCCAAATAATAAATACAAAAAAGCAAACAAAACAAGGTTCAAAATGACAAAGAAGCATTGAGTATGCAATTTAATAAAACAACAAATATTGTGAAAAAAATTTATTGTGGTATGTGTCTTTTACTTTCAACGAACATATTCACCACCATGTATACAGCTCCGCTGGTCATCCATCTTCACAGAGTGGAATGGCTCTGAACTTTATATATATATATATATATATATATATATATATATATATATATATATATATATATATATATATATATATATATATATATATTGTTTAATTAGATGTTCATACAGTACTTATCCAGTAATTATTATTGATGAAATACTATTAAATTTATTACCTGTCGGTCAAATATGTCATATCACGGCTACCCTTGCTCAAAAAGTTAGCTGAAATTGGTTAACTTAATCTTGTGAATGAGATGTGCCCTTTTAATAAGACACGGACTGCGTATCCAAGTGGGAAAGCGTATAATACTTGCACCGCGTGGTGTACAAGGCTGAAACTTGGTATCACGAGACATAGTGACTCTACTTTTTCGTGTGATAGCAACGAATGCTTATTTTTTTGCGGGGTTCCCAAGTTCCTAATGATACAAATGTGTTCCTTAACTATTATCTAGTCAGTAGAAGTGCGTTAAATTTCATACAACGCTGCATGGATTAAAATTTTAAAACATAGTCTCGTATTTAGTACGACCAAAACCTAGTCGCTGTAATTTTCGTGCCATTACCAGTGATAAGGAACAAAGTCAATACACCCTTATCCCCTGCACGCGTCTCCGACGCCTGCGTATTGTGAATATGAATCACAATTTATTTGTTTTTCTACGCGTATGTAATCTGTGCTTTCAGTAATGTGTAATCTGTGCTTTCACTGGAAGAAGTGGAAGCCAGGAAGCTTCTGAAGCATAAATGCCAAAGCAATAAATGCCTGCCGTTGAGTGAAACGATTGCCGTCTCGCGGCATTTTTTCGCGGCAGTGGAAACCTGTAGTGCCCTTGTCAAGGGTCGCCAAGCCAATACTAGTTTAAGCAAAGCTTCTGGGCAAAGTGAACTGGTCTCTTTGGCGCTCCTGGCACCGAAATGGTGTGAAGGGTAAGCACTGGGGTCATAATGTGAGCCTCAGCGCTCACATTCCTATAGCATTGACCTATAGCACTGACCGCGTTCTCAGTGGGCAAGGTACATATGAAGATGGTGCGCTTTTAGTACGCAAGCACAAGACATGCTATGGAGAGAGACAACAAAAGAAACAAAGGTAGAACGGAACAGAAACGGAACATTATCAACAGACATACATGGGAGAAATAAGAAACACCACTTAGTGATAATAATAAAAAAAATGCCCTCACGAATGACCGCCGAGGCTAGCACGCGCATGTGCTTTCTCAAGGGACGCAGAAAATATGCGTCTGTGCTGTTTTCTGCTGAGAGTTCTCCAGTTATGTTTACCTTATGCAAGTGCAACCTGTCCCAAAAGCACAAAGTGCAACATAGTTTACACAGTTTGCATATCTGCATCTCAGATGCAGATATGTGAATCTCGTCTCAGTATTACTTCTACGATGAACGAACTTGCGTTTTTATTTTCATCTCGCATTACATTTTTCCCGTAAATCCAACCACAGATTTTAACAGCATGTCAGTTGCTTCAAACTCAGATTAAGTGTTACCTCCTTGCAATTTATGAACGCTGTTTTACCAATGGATAACAAATCCAATGAAGTTTTAAAAAAAGACGCCGCCTCGAAGCACGACGGCAACACACTGGGGCCTGTTTTCGTTTAGACAATGGCAGCAACAGCCGTAACAAAGCAAAATAGAGGTGTATAAATTACGTATCAGAGGTCTGTGGTTATGTATAAAAACAGTCTCGCAGCAGGTGTTTTAAGTAGCACAATGAGGTCTGTCTGTGCCGTATTCTTTTTCTTTTCGTGTTCCTTTTTTCTCATCTATCTCATCCTCTCGCCCCTCCCCATGTATAGGGTAGCCAACCGGAGATAATCTCTGGTGAACCTCCCTGTTTTTCTTTTGCCTTTCTCTCTCTAACACACACAACGACGTCCGCATAAAATTCTGCCACACACTTCGAGTCACCGGCACTTATCATAAACGCACCTTGTTGGCGTTTGTACTAACCGTTATCGCCCACCTTAATGCGACTTATACGTTTCAGATGCGAATAGTGCATGCGTGGAAGTGACCTGATATTAAAGAACGCATCATTTTATCAGTCATTTAAATATATTGCTAGTAAAAGTAGTAGTCATGGTTGAGGGCAAGGCCTTTTATAAGGAGACTTTATATATTTTCTCGAATACTATGTTGCTGCGTCACTGAGCCTTACGCTCTGCCCGTGTAGATAAAGATGTGTTGCATGGAACAGGAAAAGTCTCAGTGAGAGCTCCTGCAATGCACGCCACACTAAGATGTCCATCGAATTAGGCATGCTTACATCACGCTGCTACTATTGTCTGTTTTCTTCCTATTATTTTTTATTTTGGTGATGCAGTACTGAACGTCTTCTAATAAACTGCAAGAATAATTCGTCAATGTTGGTAGTGATCTTGCGTGACACAACAGTGTACATCCCGTTGCAAGAGAAAAGATGAAAGATTGAGAAATCGAAACAAAGGAAAGGTCGAATAATAATGCCTCGGTGCCCCGTTGACACATTGCTGGTTAGGCGACAGGAGACGATGTAAAACAAGGCAGTCGCTTTCACTCAGAGGGCTTTGCGGGAGACTGCGAACTCAGGTTTTCATAAGCAAACCTTAATGCTTGCCGTACCACCGCGTGAATTGATTGGTAGGACGCTCTCGCGGTTTTCGTGAGTGTTCTGTTTTGTTACGCTTTGATCATTCCTGATTATTATGAGATTATGGTTTACTTAATTAGCGGAGGAGCCAAACCAACTTGCTTTGTCTTTTCATACTCAGCAGTACTGAAGCTGTGCAAAGTTTAAATTAGCCTCAATGATGTATGCTTAATGGCGGCGCGGAGCAAACCTTTCTGTGAGCTTCATTCTTGACATGAAATGTTGTGCAAAGTTTCTTGTACGTGGCTCTACCTTTCAAAGAATAACTTAACAGAGACCCTGTACTCGTAACAAACGATTATCTGACAATCTGCGTAAAGCTGCGGACCTGACTAGAAAACAGCTGCACGTAAAGACCGGCATGTGGACGCATTACACAACATAAGGCTACGCTGTGGGCACAGTAAATCGTTTCAATATAGAAAAACAATTCATGATCAGCCAAATGCAAATTCAAGCCCTTAGAAAGATCACTACATATGGCGTTACGTAAAAGAAGAAGTCTATAATGTTATTAAGCTGTAGCCGTGCTGAAAAACACGAAGAAAGGAAAGAATTGTGGCGCAGAAAAAAGAATAAAAGATAGGTAGAGGCGGGAGATTTATAACTACCCAGCAAACGGCTTCTTGCTGCTCTCATAAGGCTGTTTCTTCTCAGTATTATTGCCTATTTAATAATATAACAACAACAGCAACAATAACAATAACGACAAGAAAATTTTCTCACTTGTCAAACGTTAAAACGTATAAATATTTGAGGAGAAGGCATCCACCACTTCGCACTCAGCATGAAACTTTTATGAGTATATCACATGAAAAGTCAACCAAAAATAGTTAAAATGCTCAACGTAGGTAGCATAAATAAGAAACACTACAGGCATGCCACGTGAAGTACATTTTTGAAATGCGTCTCCCAGGGTAGAAAAAGCAGCACAAACACAGTTCATGCATGTTGTTTCTATAGTCTTGGCATGTGGACATCTGCAATACAAATCGCAAGGTAGGCAGATAAAAGAAACGTCTAGGTGAAAGTAGGAGCTATTTTCTCACACGTTCAAACACTTCGGTCGAGCTCCTTCATCAAATGCAATGAGAATGTTCGGGTTTCCGAACTACTTGAAAATTTTCTTATCACTTTATGCTCACCGGATACCACCACGCATAATTGCATTTACAGAAAGGCGCTCAATTAAGCCAATTTCATTTTATAGGCAGCACACCTTTAAGACACTGACTAATGCTAAATCCCATAAACACGAGCGCTGAACTCCAACTGAAGGTTTGTTGCGGTGCGAGAAGTATTTACTCGTATATTTGCCCTTGAACACTGCGCATGCTCTGGGGAAAGGAAGAGTAGGATAAAGGGCTAGTTGCATCAGAAGGATAACATTGAGGCCGATGACCTTAACCACAAATGACAATATTTAAAGAAAAGAAGCTGGGTAAATAAAGCGGAACCAAACGATACACCACCCTTGGCTTTGGGGCAATCAGATGCGTAAGAACTTTTTCTTTTCTTTTTTTCTGAAAAAGCTGCCGAAGAGTAACTAACACACCTGTCCTTCATCCTGTGAATTTACATCACTTCCAAAATTCCCCTGTATAAGTTTGCGTCTTGTTCAGCACACCACATTGGTATGTTCCATTTGGGGTGAGCAGTCGCAGTCTCTGCAGTGGAGAGCCAGATGACCCGAATCTTTTTTTCCAGCAGTGGTATCTGCGCTTCATCAGCCGTGTGTTGATGCATCTTCCCGGTTTGGCCAAGATACTTTGTGGCAGATCATAAATGAGAAGGAAGAGCATTAACCGAGGAGCCCGATTTTTTTTTATTAGTCATATCATAAGAAGCCAACACTGACACCAAGGACAACATAGGGGAAATTACTTGTGCTTCATAAATGAAATAAAGAAACGATAAATTAATGGAAATGAAAGTGGATGAAAAACAAATTGCCGAATGTGGGGCCCGAACCCATAACCTTCGCGAAATTGATTTATCGTTTCTTTATTACATTTATTAAGCGCAAGTAATTTCCCCTATGTTGTCCTTGGTGTCAGCGTTTGTTGGCTTCTTATGTTGTGGCAGGTCAGCGGGATAGAATATACAAGCCGCTTTGCGCATTTGAGACTGTGAGGGTGACGATTTGACGTAGCGACGCCCAGCGAGGTAGCCGTATCGTTTGGTTCTACTTTTTAGAGCGCAACTCTTAGGGGCCAGTTCCTGCGTTCGGAGTAACCGAGCGAACGAGCACAGCGAAGGACGAAAGAGCGAACGCTGAGCGCAGCGGGAGGGGCGGGGGGATGAAAGACAGCAAGAGCGAAGAGAGTGCGAGGAGGAAAGCGGGGGAGGGGAGTATGGCGAAAGGGTGAGGAAGAAAGCGGTGTACCGCACGAGACGTGGTTCAGGCAACACCACCTTTCAGGTCGGCTCAGGTCGGCGACGAGGCATGCGGCGAGCGCGTCCACCTATACCATATATGGAAACAAAGCGCTGGCGTGGGCTTCGGACCCACTGCGCATGCGCTACTTCGCCTGCGCCACCGCCGCTAGAGAATGAGCTCCGCGCGAGCCACGCGTTTTCGGGTTCACGAGTTCTTTCTGAACTTTGAGCGACGCAACCGGTGGAAATGCTTCGTCTGGCGCTGCTGCTGAGCGAGCTGCCCGAGCAGAGGCTCAGCGCCGCCGCCGAGAGGACCCTGTCGTTCAGAAAAAGATTATATAGCGAAATCAAAACACCCGAATTGCTGCGCTCAAAATTCGCATTAGGGAGTATCATAATCGTCGGTTAATTTTTTTTTCAGGTACTTTTTATGTGGCCTTTTGTGGTTAAGAGGAAGCATTAGCTCGGGCCCAACTGCATTGTCGTCTATCCAAATACTTGTAAAACGCCGAAATTCTTTTCTGAGATGAGCCCAGGGTCGATTTTAAAGAAATTTGTTGCATTTTAAGAAGGAAGTTAAGTTTTACTGCCTTTTGAAGGCATACTTCTTAATTAGGGCTTGAATGTCTTTGCAAAAAATTGCCGAAAATTGATGTTAAAAAATAGAAGCACGATCTTAACAAATCCGTAACTGCACCAAAATGAGATCACAGTTATCTAAATTGCATCAGTTAGAAGATTCAAAGTGAAGAGAATTGATATGTTAACTGTTATGTCACATAAATTGTTATATTGTTTACGAGGGTACTGAATAAGTCATACTCACATAGTAGTGGTGTATTTAAGAGCCACGTATAATGCATCAGTTTTGTCCCCTTCAGACTGTCCCCTTCAGATTTGATGCAATTTACAAAATTGTGATATAATTTGCATTGCTGATTTAGAGAGTTGTAAACTTGATAGTTTACTTTTCTGAAGATTGGTGATATTCAACAAAATTTTATTAAAGATTGACCTCCGAAATAAAAAATAGTCTTCTTAGTCACCAGATTTTAACGTTTTCCTTTAAGTGCAAGAAACCTTATTAATTTCGGTGCAGTAGTGGTCGAGAAAAACGATTTGTCTTTTCTCCTGCATTTAAACGGGAGCCCCCGAGATAAAGCTTCCCCTTAAGGTCCTCGGCCTTAATCATATCCCTTTGATGTACCCCTTTCATCCCCTCTTGCTTTTACTGGCGCGTGCGTTGAGTTCAAACGCAGATATAAATGCTTCTCACGCAGCAATAAACCTTCATTTGCAGTTCAGGGCTCGTGTTTGCGTGATTTAGTGTTACTCCATGTCTTAACAAGTGCGCTGCCTGTGAAACGATAATGGACAACCAATGAGCCCACCAATATCTCCTCAGCAATTAAGACAACTCGGACAGTAGTGAAAATTTTATTAATAAAATAATATCATTTATAACTTATATTTTATGACTGCGATTACACACACCTAAATACCCGATTAATTTGCCTTCATTTACAAAACAAGAAGGAATATGCGCAGAGCACAAGGAAAATATGCAGGCAACATGTTCGGCGTACTTTCAATCGAAAGCTGGGTGCTCCTGCTTGTTCACTTTCGCAGTGGCACTCATTGCGTGTTAAAGCATGGCTACCGGCTCTAGGGGCATACAAATTACACGGCACTTTCAGTTAGAGACACAGTGCGCTTGGTACAAATTTGTGCTCCGTGGCTGCAGCTCAGTAAGCATGTGACCGTTCGAACTGCCTTCGAGCGCTTGCGGTCGCTCACGGGGAGTGGAGACTTTACATCTTCTGGGCTAGACAAAACGTGAAAGAGATCATATTGTTACGCACAAGTACGAACCAAGTGCGCACAGCAGCGTAGGGACGACCACGAACGCCTAGTAACAACGAGACACTTAGTGTGTACAAACAGTTAACAACTGATCGTGTGACAAACGTGTGGCAGAAACGCTCTGGTACTGGCACGTTTGCTCTGCTGCTATAGTGATTCACGTGGGTGAGGAAAACGACCGTACAGCCGTGAGATGGACACCGACAAAGTCACTACGGCACAGACACGCCGTGCAGTGAGCGGGTGAGGTGCAAACAAGTAGTGGCGCCCAGCGGAAGTGCCCCAACAGCACGGGCAGGAGAAGGATGTGACCAGGATTCTAGGGCGACTCGGCGTTGTCCGGGGGTGCGTCGTCGAGTACAGTGAGCATGTGGATCTGTTTGATGAGTGACGAGACGCCTCCCTCTTTGAGGCGGCAGCGACACAGGATGCGCTTGAAGGCCATCCGAAAGTCCTTGCTGACCAGCGCGTAGATGAGCGGGTTGATGGCCGAGTTGCAGTATCCGAGCCAGAAGAAGACCGAGAACAGCAGGTTGGGGATGCAGTGCTCGCAGAATGCACGCACCAAGTACACGGTGAAGAATGGCAGCCAGCAGCATATGAAGCCGCCCACGATAGTGCCCACGGTCTTGGTGGCCTTGGCCTCAGTGCGGAACCGCTTGGCCTGCCAGCGCTGACTGCGTTTGCTCGAGCGTGAGCTTTTGCTGCCGCCGCCGCTGGTGCCGTTGTGTCCACTGTTGCGGGCGCTGCCCCTGTTCGATTTGAACGAAGGCGGCGCCGAGCGCGTGGCCCGCTGGTCACTCTGTTGACGCGCCTTGCTGGCAGACGACCGGGCGCTGGCTGACGGCTCGTCCCTTGACTTCTTGAGTCCGGGTCTGCGACGGCCGGTGACGATGCCGTCGATGCAGGTCTCAGCACCTAAGTGCTCGCTGCCTCGCTTGGCGTTCATAGCGGAATCGTTGCCGCGATGGACGCGCAGCGTAAGCCTCTGATCCTGCGTGCGTCCTTTGATCTTGCCTGACTTTGTGGTTATGAAGCCTCGCTCAAGGGCGCGTCCAGTTTGGATGGCGGCGCGGTATATGCGGTAGTTGAAAAACAGCATGAACAGCATCGGTATGTAGAAGGAGCCCAGAGCTGAGTAGATAACGTAGCCCTTGTTGTTTATGAGCACACACTGCGCGGACTCGCAGAGCGGCAATGGTTCATCGGCAACGATGCTCAAATTGTGTGAGGTCTCGTTCAACCCGTGGTAAGGCACGCTGTTTTGAGTCCCGTCGTTCCAGCCGACGAGCGGCGGGAAGCAGATGACGAAGGCAATCACCCACACCGCCACTATGAGCAGCTTGGCGCGGCGCGACGACATGAGGCTGCGGTAGCGAACCGGCCGCGTGATGGCCAGGTATCGGTCCACGCTGATGGCGCACAGATTCAGGATGGACGAAGTGCAGAGCCACACATCCACAGCGAGCCAGATCTGGCACCAGGTGTGGCCGAAGAGCCACACCTCGAGCACCTCCAACGCAATTGAGTAGGGCAGCACGACGAGCCCCACCGACAGGTCGGCCACGGCCAGCGACACCACGAAGTAGTTGGTGACCGTACGCAGCTTCGTGGACGCCAGCACGGCCACCATGACCAGCAGGTTGCCGAAAATGACGAGTACGTTGATGAAGCCCAGCACGAGGAACAGGGCCACAGTGACCGGCTCGTAGAGCTTGTCCGGCGGCACGCTAGACAGGCACGTCTCGTTCATGCTGCTACCGGGCCGCCGCCACGGTGCTCGGGGCTACCTTGCGTCGCGGTTCGCTCCCGGCCGCCAGGCCCCGTCCGTCGGGGCTGCCCCCGGCAGCATGGCGTGCCTGCGACAACACGAGAGGCCACACGTTAGAACGTTTGACTCGCGTGCTTAGCTTAGGGAGGTCAAACCTTTCATCCTCCCCAATAGACTTTCCTTGATTTGGGGTTGGTGCGGTCGCGGTGCCCAAAACTGCTGATGCCGTTACGCCTGAAACTATGCCGCAGATGTGATTTGCTTGAATTGAATTCTTGTATTCCGTTCTTCCTGAGGAGTTAGTAGTTGTATGATGTAGTATTAATGACTGCTTTTATTGGGCCCTCAAGACCAGCTACGAAGACCAGCTATAGAGAGTGAAAACGAGTCTGAAATGGCACTGACTTTTGTTACCCTGACCAGAAAATTTACACATAGCAATGCAACTTCAAAACTGAATAGTAAGGAGCAAGTTTTACTTTGGATTGTAAGTTTAAATTGAGAACTTACGGCGCAATTAGCAAAGTGTCGTCCAAGTAACTGTGTGGGAACAGAAAAAGAAACTACTAAAGCATGAGAATAAAATTTCAAATTTGGCAAAGAGCGAGAGAAATAATGTTTAATGGCAGAAAGGTAGAGAGGTCGGCGTGAATGAAGTGCCTCTAGCCTGCTACTCCACGCTGGGGATGGGGTTTGGGGAATAACAGAGGTGGGATAAGAAGAGGAAAGAGGGTGGTGGTACGGCAAATACGATGAGGGCTGCACATTATACTGTAGCTGTACATTGTGTACGTGCACACTTCATACCACAGCACAGTCATCTTAGCGAGCAGAGTTAGAAGTTACTGCAATGTAGCCAGGAGACTGTCTCAAATTTGGCAAAGTATCAAACGAATATTGCGGAAAGAATAACGTTAAAGAAGATCATATTAGTCAACGGTTAAGAGCGCACTACGAGTGAGAAGCGAATGCTGCGAGGATCAGCCAAATGGTAAGAAAAAGGAGAACATAAAGTATCGTAAAGAAAATAGTGATACATCGCTACATTCAACAAAAGCACAATGTAAAATAACTCGGAGAAGAGAGTGGTGAAGACCTCAAGGTTATCCTCTCGACAATTCGAGATCACGCCTCCAAGTAATGCACAAGAATTTATCGGAAAGCTGAATTGAAACTTTAGAACATAAGTGCAGTGTATAGCGGCAGTTTAGCTCTGCGTGGAACCACAAAGCGTGAACTGTTTCATAGTTTTCTGAAATAATAAACTCTATCTTGTATTCAGTATTCCAGAAATGCCGAAGCTCGGCATCTTGAGAAATCATTGAGTGGAAATTATTGTTCTAAGGGCAGAGAACCTGCGGACACATGGACGAACACATAAGCCGACAAATACGAACGCTGAAGTGCAACTAAAAGTTTATTGTTGAACAAGATACGTTTATTTTCATGCTTCAATGCAACGAATGCGCAGGAGAAATGGAGGGGGTTTGAATAGGCACATCAAAGGCATAAGGTGTTTAGGCCACAACGGCCAGAAGAGACAAAAAGAGAGAAGAAAGAAAGATGAGGGGGGTACCAAGGACTACCCTACTCTAGTCTTTACGGCTGCCAGATACTTTATAGTCTTCTTTTCCTTTCCTTTCCTTTTCTTTTGGCAAGTACAGTATGGATCAAGGAAGTATAAGCTGCACTTACATTCACAATTATCTACGACGGTTTCTGCAGAGTTCCCAATAAAGCTTCAGGTAGAAACTGCCAGATTTACCTTATTTTTGACGCTGTCCTCCATGGCATTAGAACACAACCAAAGAAATTATGCTCTCATGTATGTGCCTAATTGCAATTAGAAGACAGAGGTTCACAGGAGAACGGAGGCTTGAGGTGATTTAATGTTTTACAGCAAGGCTTTAGTGACATTCCTTGTTCTGCCACAGTTAGCTAATTATCATGTGCTAGTTTAGACATGGTCATCCAGTAATTCTCAGTTTGATCATTGCAACTAAGAATAGAGCGGCCGGTAAAACACCTACACCCCCCCCCCCCCCCCCCATCACACATAATACGGTGCATTGAATGGCTTTGCGGGCTTTCTTGCAGTTCTCTGGTGATTACTCTGATGAAACATTATGTGTGTGAAAAGGGCTTTCATAGTGGCGTGTCTACTGAATATACAGGATGTTCTTTTTAGCTGCACCAAATTTTTTAAAGATTCCTTATGGCAGATAACACAATTCTAACTCTTGATCTAAATTATTCGATGAAGTGGTCATTACTTCCACGAGAGATCTCAATGTTCGATTGAATAATGAACGTAATCACGCTAATGAACTTTTAATTAATTAATTTACGTCACATATTTCAATACACGAATTATAGCTGCTAAGTTCGTACGGCGTATCCACTTGGAACGAATTCTCTGGACAGCGCCAGTTCCGAGATATTAGTTTTCAAAGTGTCCGACCAGATACATTGGTGTCCCAGTTACTTTTGTGCTTCAGTGCATAAAACAGTGGCCTCCTAAAAAAGTAACTGGAACGCCAGTGCCTTTCAACGGACACCTTGAAAATTAATATCTCGCAACTGGTGCTCCCAGAGAATTCGTTTCAAGTGGATACGCCATTGGAACTCAGCGACTATAATTCGTAGATTGAAATATATGGCGTAATGTAATTAATTAAAAAGATAACGTAATTACGTTAATTATTCAATTGAATATTTGCATTTGTCATCGCAGAAATGGCACCTCATCGAGTAATTTAGATCAAGGGTTAGAATTGTGCTATCTGTCATAGGCTATATTTTAAAAAATTTGGTGCAGCTAAAAAAAAAGAACATTGTAGATGAGGTCCTTTTTCATTTGGGACACACTTGGAAGAATCACCTTCACATGTCGTTGCTGCTTACTTTCGACGTCCTGTCGCACTTATAGTTTGGAGGGTATTGGTTTGGTGTTTTCTTTTTCGTCGTTCACTTTGACCCCCTGAAGTAGTACATGCCAGGTGTTTACCTAGGCTAACCTCTCCAGCTTTCATTAACGGCTCCTCTCTATTACAGTAACATCTCGTACGGGACCTTACAGTTGCGTTAGTGGCGTCCCCGTTATTGAATGTGATTGCTCTAGCTAACGGTGATGATCAGCATCACGTTGTCCTGCCATTGATAAAGAGAACCTTAGCAAGTTGCCGAACATGATACCTTCTTCGTGAAAATTGACCACTCCCACCATGCGCGATCGCGACATTGACGGAGTGTGTTCACTGCGAGCAGCAATGCCTCACGAGCAGCCGTTGCGGGGTGATCTGCAGTGCGCGATACATTCATGAGCCAGTACCGAAGTGAAAAGAATTAAGTTAAAAAGGTCGGCTGCCCAAAGTAAAACACAGCAGTTAAAACATTAAAACGTGATATCGGTGGTTCTTCAGGCGTGGTAAACAGGATGGTTCCATCGCTGTATCATTGGGGGTGTAATGTGGATTTATTCGAGACCCGGCCCGCAATGGGCGTCAGCCGTGGGTCGGGTACGAAGCCAGCAACTCTCTTTCAAGTCGGGCTTAGGATGGTCCGGGCTCAAAGTACCGTGGTATATGATGGATGGATTACATAGCCAGACTTTGTTCGAGTTTCAAATGCTGGCGCGCCGCTGCGAATATTTTCTGCAGCCAGACATGTATAAAACACCAGAGAGTCTTTTTTTAATATATACCGGGTGTTTCAGCGAGCACTTTCAAAAATATTTAAAAGTCGCCTATGGCAGACATCACAATTCTAGTTCATGAGCTGGTCTACTCGAAGCGGCGGACAATGCTTGCACAAAAAATTTAGATGCAAAATTGACTAATTAATAAAAAGCACTAATTAAGTTTTAGCTAATTACATTATGGCCCATATTGCAATTTACAAATTCTAGCCGTGGAGTTCGCAAGGCGGATCCACTGGGAACCAATTTTCACGACACCAGTTTCGAGGTATAAATTCCCGAACTTTGCGGAGAAATACATTGGCGTTCCTGTTAATTTGTTAACAAAACGTCGTTTCAAGCACTAAAGCACACAAGTAACTGGAACGCCAATGCATTTCTCCGCAAAGTTCGGTAACTTATACCTCGAAACTGGTGTCGTCCTGAGAATTCGTTCCAAGTGGATCCGCCTTGCGAAGTCCGCTGCTAGAATTTGTAAATTGCAATATGGGTCATAAGATAATTAGCTAAAAAGTGAATTAGTGAATTCTTGTTAATTAGTTGATTTTGCATTTCAATTTTTCGTGCAAGTAGTGTCTGGCGCTTCGAGTAGACCGGCTCATGAACTAGAATTGTGATGTCTGCCACAGGCAACCTTTAAAAAAATTTGAAAGTGTTCGCCTAAACACCCTGTGTATTGTACAGAATTTTTAAATATCGACTGTGGCAGATAGCACAATTTGAACCCTTGAACTGGATTATTCGAAGAAGTGGACATTATTTGCACAAAAATTGAAAATTATTAATTTATTATTTAACTAAATTGCTCTTATTAGGATTTTACTAATTACTTTAGGGCGTATTTTAAAATTAACGAAATGTAGCCTGTGAGTTCTCAAAGCACATTCACTCGAAAGGAATTCTCAGGATGGCACTAGCTTCTAGATATTATTTGCGAATTGCATTTACGAATTGGTCCAGTTATTTTTGTGCTTCGACCAATGCATAAAACGGCGTCCCCTAAAAAAATATGTAAGTAGAACAACAGTGCAGTTTTACGGCAAGTTTGACCGGGTGTATCTCGGTATACCGGTGTCATCCTCAGAATTCGTTCCAAGCGGATTTCTCTTTCAAACGAACCGACTAAAATTCGTGAATTCCAATACGCGTCTTAAAGTAACAGTAAAAAAATTAATTCATGAAATGTTGTTAATAGTCCATTACGCATTTTTGCTTTCTCGGGGAAGTAATGTCCGCCTCTTCGAGTAATCTAGTTCAAGTATTTGAACTGCGTTGTTTGCCGCAAGCGGTATTTTAAAACTATGTAGGGTAAAAAAAAGGAAAATGAAAAAAACCCACCCTATGTAACATTGCGCTAGCTATCGCTTACAATGCTTCGAATTGTGGGCCGAAACTGCAACATTCAAATGATTAGATAGCTTCAACGTACGTTGTGTTTGATAGACATATTCATTAAATTTTTGGTATTCGACATGCGAATGTGTTCATCAGACTCCTGGCTATGAAGAATGCAATAGCAATCGCTCCCTCGGTTTACTAAAATAAAAATAAATATGACAGTGTTATTTGTTTCGGTGGCAATTAATAGTTGTTTTGTTCGGCGAAAGATGTGCGTAGCCCAGAAAACTAGGTTGCCATAACGCCTTCCCCCCCTAGGCCTTTCCTCGGTTGCTCACAAATACTTTTGAAGCTAAGAGCAATGATTTGGAGGAATAGAGCATTATTATAAAAGATTAGCGAAAGCGTGCACTAATGTGACTGACACCAGGGGCGTAGCCAGGGGGCGGGGGGGCTTGTGGGGTTTCATCCCCTCGCGAAATTTTGTCTTGCTGCCATGCACCGCCGACCAAAACAACCCCCCGCGCCGGAAATCATTCTGTCTTTTGTCTAGAATGTATTTTTCACGCTAGAAAACACATTTAGGCGCGAAAATTGCGAACTAGGGCAGAATTTCGTGGCAACGCCCATGCACCAGAGTCACATAACGCAAGGAGCCTCAGCCGAGCACAGACATTCAAGGTTGTTTTGATGGCGTCCGGGCTTGTCGCGGCATCTTGTGGAGGCCGCGGAATCTACGGAGCGCATGGATTTCAATTCCGAAACTTTATGGGTATAAGGTTATCACAAACTTTTGATGCAAAGGTGCATTGACTTTTTCTAAAGCCGTATATCGCACCGTACAACGAGATAAGCCAAATCAACACACTATCAAATAAGTTGGCAAATCACGCAGTGAGGTCTGATGAGACGAAGCGTTGTGGTTGATCATTTGTGCCGTCAAGTCACAGAAAAGAATATCAACATGTTTTTCACCTGCGCCAAAGCATCCATGTCAAGACACTAAAGCCAGCAAAGGTAACTACGTTCTTATTTATTTTTCTACTTTGACTTTTATTCGCGAGGATACATTGAGCCTCTTCACTTTTCATGTTCTCGCTACCCGCGAGCTGCCGGAGCCAGGCAGAGCACATGCGTTTTTCTCGTGTTGCCCAGATGAGCGCGCGGCGCACTTCGGTGTACATTCGTTTTGCCCTGGCCGAGTGGATTTTGGCCTGGCAGAGGTTGGGACGCTTTCTGGATAGCGGACGAAAAAAAGAAACAATAGACGCTCGCCGCCATCACTGTGTGGGCTCGGCGGATTGCAGCGCGTTCGCTTGAGGGCATCAGCTTCACTTCAATGTTATCGCAACCTCTCTGTAAAGTCTTTTGTCTCGCCGGTGTAGGATACCGAGCAATATGTATATGATTGTCTGGGGACGAAGCGTTTCACATTTGCTTCGATATTCCTTCAGCAGCTACATTAGGTGCCAAAAGTAGGCATTCCATTGTGGCCAACATTCTTTCTTTGTGTTTTCTTTTTGTTTTCCGACAAAAGAAATAAAGCCGCTGCAGCACAGCGAATTGTCGCACGCTGAAAGTTCGATTTTGTTACTTCTTGTTCTGCGGAAAGTAATGGGCCACGGTAGTCTTTATTTGCCGGATACCGTTATTATATTATCGCCATAGCAATTATGTGGACACTCCAGGCACGATCCGGCCGTCGTCGTCGCCGTCATGTTCCATATAAAGTCCAAGGGTCATAACATCGTCACCATGCGCCGCATGCTGTATGTGCGAGTGAAAGCGTAGGACGGAAGCGGGGGATGGGTGAGCCGCCGATGGTGGCTCAGTATTGTGGAGGGAGGGGGGGGGGCTTAGGATTCTGTGAATCTGTGATTGCACAGCATGTTTATTTGCCTTGTTTGACAAATACGAAATGATTCTTTGATAGAACGCTTGTTCTTTTGTCTCCGCTTTTTCGCTTTGTTTCCCTGCATTTCTGGGAGCTGCCGCTCCCTGCTTGCGGCAATGGATGAAGAGATCTCCGAGGACTTTTTTGATGTGCAGCCGTCAAGTCTGCTAGCGCCCAGGAAACGTGGAAGTGCGTCAAGCGATACAGACAGCGAGGCCACTGAGATATGTTCGGACAGCTACGACTCGTCGGACGATGACTTCAAGGTCGTGATGAGTAGATCAGCGAAAAGAAGACTACTGCAGGCATCTTCGTCGCCAAGTGCTTCTACCGTGAAGAGTGGACCGCTGCGCTGGCCGCACACTGTGCTCTTTATGCCCGTGGACCCGGCGACCAATTTGCGGCTGCTCAACAGGCAGGTCCTCTCTTCATTACTCGAGAGAATCGCACCAAATGAGATTAAAGACTTGCGAATAAACTCGCGGAGAAATGTTCTGGCAGTTGATGTCTTACATCCCAGCGCACTACAAGACCTACGAAATATAACTGAGATCGCCAATGTAAAGGTGCGCTCAATGATCCCTACAGGCGGCAAGGGTACTGCGGGAGTCATTTATGACGTCGACTTTGCCATCCCTAATGACGACTTGCCAATACTGATAAAGCCAACGACAGAAGGAACTTTCATTACAAGGATTTTCAGACGGGGAAACACACGTTGTGTGAAGATTTTGTTCGAAGGAGACAGCCTTCCTTCCCACGTCAAAGTAGGACATGTCCGCCATCCGGTACGACCATTCGTACCGAAGCCCCTCCAGTGCTTCAAGTGTTGCAAGATTGGCCACGTAAAGGGTGTCTGTGTGAACAAAGTCGTGTGTCCGCGGTGCTCTGAGTCCCATTCAGAAGACGCTTGCAGCACACATGTTCTAAAGTGCCCTAACTGCAGTGGTCCTCCCAAGGCCTCATCAAAGGATTGCCCGCGGGTGCGGAAGGAATTCGCGATCCTAAAACAAATGGCGCGGGACAATTCAACGCACCGAGAGGCTGCTGCCGCTGTTCGGCGACGTCGGCATCGACACCGAAAACGTTCACGAAATTCCGCAACTGCAGATAGGAACACGCCAGTTGCCGTCAGAAGGACTGCCGCATCACCGCACGGCGCCACCAAGACAGATACAAGGAAACCAAACAAAGCGAAGAGGCTGGCCCGTCCTGAAGAATGGCCTGAGCTACCGATGGCACAACTCCCTGCTAAGTTACCTCACACCGTACCGTCTTCGACGGCTTCGGCAACTTTGAAGATACGCGGGATGATGACCTCTAGGTCATCAACATTCTGCGGTCGCTCATGAATGCCATTCGGGTAATACTTACCAACATGAAATCTTCGTCTGCGCAAAGCGCGCTACAGGTGCTGGACACTTTGAGTGCAGTACTTGCAACTCTTGGTTAAACTCATGGCTCTCCAGAAGCCGTCGTTTCATGACGAAGTCCGGAACGCGTCGATATTTCAGTGGAACGCCAGAGGACTTAAGTCCCGTATGACGAACTTTCGACAGTTTGTGTTCACAAATAAGTTCCCAGACATCGTCATCTGCGAGTCCCTATCAGATAACATCTGACTGTCCGGGTCTGAACGTTTCCAGTCCGCCACCCACGGATAATGCAGCAAGATCATCGTATTCATACGAAGTGGCCTTACGTATGTCCATCATCCAGTATCACCTGACCAAGAAAACCTGTACATATGTCTGACAGTGAAAAAAGGCAAGCTAACTTTCACATTAATTGGAGCCTACATATCGCCCTCAAGTCGGCTGGACTGCGAGCGGTTACGGCGAATCACGACAGCGACTCTGCAGCCTTTCGTGATTACTGGAGATTTTAATGCCCGCCATCATCTCTGGGGAAGTTCTTAGATAAACTCGAGAGGCAGAAGATTAGTGTCATTTGCCTCTGAACAAGAACTGTGCTTGTTAAATGATGGAAGCCCCACCTTTCTGCGTCGAACTACCTACTGTAGCTGCCTGGACCTCAACTTTGTTTCACGCTCCTTCACTAGAAAGGTCAGGTGGTTTCCGGATATTGAAACGCGGGGAACGTACCACCTACCCACTTATCTTAGGGTTGAAGGGTTGACGGACTCTAGGTTAGCCTGCGTCACACAAAGTATCGACTGGCCAATGTTTAAGTCAATTGTCGAAGACGGCTGTCGTGATGACTTCTCCTCCAGCCTAGAGGACATCATAAAAGGTGCCCTAGAGGCTGCGGAACATTCGCTTCTGAGAACGCATACACCCACCGAATACGACATTGAGCTAGAGAAGCTTCTTGCAATTCGTCGTCGTGCAGAGCGAGGATACAGGCGCACGAAGTCTGTACATGACTTGAGGTTGGCTAGAAGAACTCAAAAGAAAATTCAGCGTCGCATGGACAAACTTGCATCGAAAAGATGGAAATCATTCTGCGAATCTTTGGATCCACGAAAACCTTTGTCTCACATATGGAGAAGTGTTCGTGGTCTCCGGGGAACCCCTCAGCAGCGCCACCCCCCTTTTAAGTCTTTGGCCCTTCACCAGCAATGCAGCGAGTTTTACGTAGCGGAAGCTTTCTGCAGGAGGATTGCTGGCAAAACTAGTTCCGCTGGAACATCGACGGTCCACCACACACCGACTTCACGCGACCCCCGCACGGATAGTCCATTCTCCATGGACGAGCTCGAAGCTGCACTGGCCTTGTGCAAGCGCTCACCTTCACCAGGACCCGACGGTATAACCTAGCGTGCCCTATGTAATCTTGGCGAAGAGGCTCGAAAACTGCTCCTGCTCTTGTTCAACAGCTCCTGGCAGACAGGTACCGTTCCCTATAAATGGAAGACCAGTCGTCTAATACCACTGCTCAAGCCTGGCAAGTCGCCTGTAGACATTGCATCATAACGACCAATTGCGCTTGCCAGTTGCATGGGAAAACTAATGGAGAGGATGGTTCTAGCACGGCTAGAATGGTACCTCGAACATTACCAGGTATATCCAGATGCAGTGGCCGGTTTCAGGCGTGGCCGTTCTTCCATAGACAACGTTATCGAATTGGTGACGTACGTCGAGCACCAGAAGTCCTGCAAAAGATTATCTACTGCCCTGTTTCTGGATGTTAAAGGAGCGTACGATAACGTAACCCACGAAGCGATTTTCAACGCGTTAGAGGCAGTAGGACTTGGCGGCAAAGTCTATTTCTGGATAAGTAGCTATCTACATAAGAGATCCTTTTTCGTACTTACCGAGGATGGCCCGACCTCCCAGCATTATAGTAACCATGGGGTGCCTCACGGCGGAGTACTCAGCCCAACCCTCTTCAGTCTAACACTCATTGGACTCACCGACATCCTGCCAGGCACCGTTAGGCTCTCCATCTATGCCGACGACATTTGCATTTGGACGTCAGCTGTGACGCGACTGCAGCTGCGCGCGCGGCTTCAAAAGTCAGCCACTTTAACATCATCCTACCTTCGAGAACTAGGACTCCGTATATCATACGAAAAGTGCGCATCGGTGGCGTTTACCAGGAAATCAATGTCTCCATAAGTGATATCCGCCGACAGACACATGATCTCGTACAGCACGAGTCACGGATTTTTGGGGGTGGTCCTTGATAAAAATCTCTCCTGGACCCCTCATGTGAATTATGTGAGAAAACGCCTGACACGAATTCGCCATATGTTCAAGTTCCTTGCAGGAAAGACCTGGGGAGTGCCAATACAATCCATGCTGCAACTGTACAAGGTCCTCTTTATTGGATTCCTGCGGTACAGCCTACCGGTCATGTCCAACACCTGCAGAACTAACCTGAATATAATCCAAAGCATCCAAGCCCAAGCCCTCAAGATATGCCTTGGTCTACCGCGGAGTGCGTCAACGACTGAAGTTATTGCAGTCGCTCAAGATTCCACTATTAGAACGCACGTTAGCATTGAAACAATGTGTGTGCACATAAGACACTTCGCCCGGACCTCTACCCACCACCTCGCAAGTCTCCCAGTAGATAGGCCCCACACGACATTCAGTGCGACTATCTTCGCGCACCGTGCCTCTCTCAGGTCAGGTTACACACCTGCGGCAAGGCCTTCCATTCCTCCATGGTGTATGCGCCCTACTCAAGTAAACCTTACACTTCCAGGACTTCACAAAAAGTCGGACTTTCCATCATCAGCACTCAAGCAAGTAACTTTAGTTCTCTTGTACGAGAAATACAGTGACTGTACACACGTCTACACTGATAGATCAACTACATCAACCAGTTCCGGTGGCGCTGTAGTTATACCAACAATGAGAATAACCCAGCGGTTCAAGACTTCCCATGTCACTACGTCTACAGCTGCAGAGCTCGCGGCTATCCGCGACGCGCTTCATGTGGTAAATGCTGAAAGTCCTAGAAAATGGGCAGTCTTCTGCGATTCAAGGCCGGCTTTGCAATCTGTGCAGTCATTTCTCCGACATGCAGCTCACGATCAGGTCACGTGCGAAATCGTGGAACTTGTCCATCACTTAAGAGAAAAAGGCCATGATATTTCTTTCCAGTGGATACCAGGTCATTGCGGTATCATAGGAAATGATGACGCCGATAAGGCAGCTCGGTCATCAAACCAAGAAGACCGCTGCGTCCCCATTCCTCTCTCAAGGACCGACGCCGCGAGACAACTTGGCATTTTAGCACGCACGATCTCCTTAGCAGAGTGGAACACCGCACATACAAGGCCCACAAAACTGCGCAGACTAAACGCGTCACTTCAACTCAGACCTCCAGCCGGTCTACACCGACGTGAAGCGTCTCTTCTGTGTCGGTTATGGCTTGGAGTTGCCTTTACGAGTGCCTACTCAGCACTAATTGGAATGGCTGATAGTCCTGCATGTAATGTTTGCGGATACGAGGAGAATATTGAACACTTATTGTGCCATTGTCCTCAATTTCAGGTACAAAGACAATCTTTGTCCAACACATTGAGGAAATTAGATGATCGTCCTCTGAGGGAACAGACGTTCTAGAGCACTGTCCCGACCGGTCATCGACTCAGAAGGCAGTGAAGACACTTTTATGCTTTCTCAGAACTTCTGCTTTGCGCGAGCGGCTTTAACTCAAGTGCTGTCCGTACACGTATACACCTACTCTCTCCCTTCTCTCGCTTCCCCTTCTTCTTCCCCTAGAGTTGGGTAGCCAACCAGACTATTGACTGGTTAACATCCCTGCCTTCCTATATTACTCTCTCTCTATTCACACATAATACACAGTGACATTTGCTTAGATACGTAGATTTATTGGAAACTTATACGTATATTTCAATATCTTGTTGAGAGGTCTTGTGTATACATGCAGTGAAATTTGTTTCCAGTGGCCCTTTTTTGTCTTTTATTAAGGTGTATCTTCGCATTTGTATATTCCATTGTATTTTTAGCATTTCTAATGTATATATTGCAGGACTCCTGCTTTTTGTGTGTGTTCATTGTTGTGACTATAACTTCGGTGCAATTACTCATAATACACGACCGGTGACAGCTGATCCTGCGCAATACATTGGAACGAAGGACAGCGTCATTCAGATTTTTCTCTCACTGTTGCATATGTACGAAAATGTAAAAAAGGTTCTTGAGTGACTAAGTTCCAGTGAAATATTTGTCCTCAGCTTGTTCATTTCACGGCCTTTACGTTTTTTATATCAGCGGCATGCACTGGTTTCCGGATTTCGAACTGATATCGTTTTAAAGTTCGTGTGATATATTTTTAACTTATTAAATAGACAAAAACTATGGAAACATTGACATCAGCTATTTCTGGCACAACGTTTTGGACATACTAATATAGTATTCTATAAAAAATACATATTTTACTTGTCTTGACAGTGCCTAGCATTCGAGAATTCGTCTGCAGCATCTATGGCAATGTCATTGCAGTTATTCATGTATTTGATCCATTGCCAAATTCTATAAGGAGGGGGCCGAGCTGCAACGTGAGCCCCCCCCACCCCCATCCTCTCCGAACGAAATTTCTGCCTACGCCACTGACTGATACAACAAAGATTTTAGTATGGCAAAATTGAAAATTCGCCCTGAAGTTATATTTCTAAGCAGAAGAGCCGAAGGCGTGGTAAGAATTGTTCCTGTTAGGAAAGCGTCGGTCATTTCGCCGGGTATAAAGAACTTAGGTTGGAGCAGGTCGGCGGTGGTCGCTACAAGAGTGATTACAGCGAAACGCAGTATCCCATTTCCATACTCTGAAGCCTAATTGGCCAGCGTATGATCCAAAGAGGCCAATGCTTGTGTTCAACGCGATCATTCATCAAGCAATAAACAACAACAACAACAACAACAACAACAACAACAACAACGACGACGACGACGACACGTCGTTAGTGGGGGCTGTCTTGAATCAACGCATTGCTGACTATTACGATTGATCAGCGGACGCGTTCTGCTAATGGCAAGCGATTATCCCGAGCGGACGGCTGTCTGTATTCGGTGCCTGATTTTTCTTGGTTGTTGTCGACATCGCACACTGCTATGGGACATGTTAGGGAGCGAAGGAATCATTTTTACCTGTTTGAATACCGGGAATTTTTCAAGAGACACAATTTGTCAATAATGACCATTCAGGGAAAAAAGAATATAAAGAGCCCATCACGCAGTGCAGTTCTCTTTCTTTTTTTCTGCTCTCCTTTCTTTTTACTTAACCGCCGTGGTGGCTTAGTCGCTATGGTGTTGGGCAGCTGAGCACGAGGTCGCGGGATCGAATCGCAGCCACGGCGGCCGCATTTCGATGGGGGCGGAATGCGAAAACACCCGTGTACTTAGATTTAGGTGCTCGTACGTTAAAGAACCCCAGGTGGACCAAATTATTCCGGAGTCCTCCACTACGGCGTGCCTCATAATCAGATCGTCGTTCTGGTACGTAAAACCGCATGATTGAATTCTTTTTTCCCCTTCATTTTGTAAGAATGTGAGGCCCCCTATCATCAAGATCTGGCAAACGAAAGATATGGGAGAGGCAGAAGGAACTTGTTACGGCCATTGGGATAAAGCTCGCTCGCCCCTTGAACCGCTGCAGTGCGCGTGATCGTGCTTCCAATTCGAAATTCCGAAGCTGAATGAGTCGCCCGGAGCGCTGCGCTTTAATGAAGAGCCGACACGAACGGACGCGCGCCAGTATACTCGGCGCACTCTCAGCGGTGGCCACAGAGCGAACTTTATTACGTTCCTGCGGCGCGCCTGTTTACATGCGACACGCGGCACGGCCACGGCATATTGCGCGGATTTCGGAGTATGCCCTCCCTACGAGCAAGTATTTCACTCAAAGGCGTTCGCAAGAGAAATGCAGCTTAATTGAGCTCTGGCGTGTAGGATGGCCGTGGAATGAAATGCACAGCACGCTGGCAAATGGAATCCTACGAGGAAATATTGTATTCCACAACGCGCTGCCTAGGTCACCTTGCCTGCAGACGCGATCAGACATGATGAGAAGCCTGAGAGTAGCCGTTATTCTATGACGGGGGAGCTTTGAATTCGCTAGCATTACCTGATTTTCCTGGGACAGCCCACGAGGATGAGACGAGGACCGACGCAAGCGCATAAGGGAGAGCTGAATTTAAAAAAAGTAAGTATATTGCACAAGGCTTAATGACGGCGATAACGACGAAGACGATCACGACAGAATCGACAACCCTGACGACAATGACAATGATGGCTGCGACGATGGCAAGATGACGATGGCGACAAATGATGGCACGACGACAACGACGATGACATGCGAGGCAATGCCGGCACGACGACGCTTCCTATGATAACTCCGAAGACTGCACAATGGCAGAAAGGCCACAGACGCAAGTTTTAATCCTTGGTGAGGAAAATATAGGCCTATTTTCTGACTTCTCTCCCAAGAAGCATGATTATGCTAAGCATGATGATGATAACCTGCCACAAAATTTGCCTGTGGCTACCATAGCAGCCAATCCTGCACAAAATGCTACTCACGGGGTGTCATTTTCGCACAAGAACGCAACAATATGAACTTAGAGCAAGCTGGTTTACAGGAAATAGAAGAAAATCAATCTTGGCTGCAGTAAGTGATTGGAAACACTGAAAAGTTAAATTGAATCTGGCGTTTTACGTTCCAAAACCACGATCTCATAATGAGGGACGTCGTAGATGGGTACTGCGATTTAATTTTCGCCACCTTCGGTGCTTTAAGGTGCACGCAATGCACCATACACGAACATTTTTTAGAAATGCGGCCACCGCGGCAAGGGATCGAACCCTCGAACTCATGCTTAGCAGCGCAACACCACAGCCGCTAAGCAAGGACAACGGGTCTCTGCAGGCACTGAATGCAGCGGCTGTGATAAGGTTTGAAGGACACATACTCTGCTGGACAATCACTGCTGTTTTATTGCTTCCGCGCAGTCATAGCGCTTGAAGATTCAGCGCCTGAATGTCCAACGAGACTGAATATTCAAAGAGCCTGAATGTCCTACCAAGACGGAATGTCCAACGAGGCTAAATGTCCATCTAGACGGAATGACCAACTGAGACAGAATTTACAATGAGACTGAGTGTGCAACGAGACAGAACGTCCAACCGAAGGAACGAAGCGAGAACTGAAGCAAGTACTAAGTGTAAACAACGTGTCATTATTTAGTGCATACTTAGGCGCCGCCTCTACGGTACCCTTGGGACAATGGAGAGAGAGAAACAAGCTTTAATGATATGCTGGAGATACTAGCATGGCCGTTCGCCTGATATGCTACTCCGGGTGCTGGGTGATGGCTGTGATATATACAGAGATAAACACTTAACACACACACACACACACACACACACACACACACACACATATATATATATATATATATATATATATATATATATATATATATATATATATATATATATATAGAGAGAGAGAGAGAGAGAGAGAGAGGTAAAGAAAAATTGATAGCGAAAAAATTTAAATAAGGAAACGAAAAAAAAGAACGAATGCCTAACTTTAGTCGTTGAGGAGCTGTGGGGGTAGGTTGTAGATGCAATGAAGCTCTGACTGTAGCTGTTTCATCTGTTAAACAGTGTTTTGCTCCTGCAGTCGAACGACGTCGTCTCCCAGAGCCGGCACTGAACCACACGGGGTGTGGTGAAAACTGCGAGGCTTTTTCCATGTGGAAAACTCGATGTGGTGAAAGAACACAGACGGCAAAAGCAAGAAGGGCACTCCGCAACAATAGAGCAGAAATGCCACAAAACGTGTGAGATCAAAGCGTCTTGGCTGCAGCGCCGCACCGAACTCACTCTAAAGGGTTCAAGCAGACTTGTCGGCAGCTTCAGTGGCATCCGGGACGCGGACTACTTAATGACTAAAATTGTAGCAAACACGCTGATTGAAAGCGAAAAGAAAACTTTCTACGGAGAAATCGAAGCGCATGGGCGTGTCCGTAAAAATACATGGAATCGCCGATATACATAATAATAATAAAGAAAAACTGTTTTAACCTGCGCTCTTCCCAATTTTGAATCGAACTGGCAGGTTGCAGTATACCGGCGACAATGAAAAGAAGTTCTCCGCTGCAGCGATCTACTTGTGATAGTCGAATGTGAAACAACCCATGAATCAATCGGGCACATGCTGTAAGGCCTCTTCCGAAAAAAGGGAGTGAACTTCACTGTGGCACATGGGTGCCGACAGATTCCGCTGTGCAGGCTAACGATCTTTTCAGCGCCCCCTGCTCAACAACGAAAAAAGCTGCGCACTTTGGCCGCCCGATGCGCTCAATAAGTACAGAGTTGAACAGCGTCCACGCCTGGGGAGTTCGGCTGAAAAACAGCGCGCCTAGCATGGTCGGTGGCTCGCACTGTGCCGCGTTATAATGGGGCCGAGCGTCGTTTTTTTTTCTTTTTGGCTGCTCGCATAGGGCGCAGTCTCCATAAACGACTACTTCCAGGGCTTTTAAAGGAGCTGGTCGTGACATCGCTATCGTTTTTCTTCGAGGCTTGCTTGCTTGTTGTTTCTTACATATAATACGGCCATTGGTTCCTTTTTGCCGAAGAACTCCGTGCTAGAAGAAAGTGCTATAACTGTTCGCGGCCGGTCTTCTTCATAGCATGCGCGAGGGAACTCAGTTGTCTGAAGTATCTGCTATGGTATAGGAAAACGAATGGTTATTTGGCCCTAGAAGTAGTTCTGCTCTTTTGTGTTGTTGTTATGCGTATTGGTTTTGCCAGATTTAGGCTGAAGAATTGTAACAACATCTACGCACCGTAATACCTCACAAATGATTTAGGAACATCAGCATCATTAAGTGAACACTTTGGAGGACAGCAGAAGAAAACAACAGTATAGTTCTGACGTATCAGCATTACGCCTTAGTAGTTTTAGACATGTGAACAGCCCGATACCTCTTCCATTGTTTCGGACCTGCCTGATTTTAGTCTATAGTTTCGCTCTAAGCTTTTGTTCTGATAGTTTTTGAAACTACTGATAGCTTTTTTTTTTGCACCGCTAATAGAAGTGGTTTAACGGAATGCTGGACTTCTAAACGTTTTCACTCAAACCGCTGAGAACCCTAATCTTTATGAGAACTAAGAAAACAATGAGAATTGCAAGGCACCCACATTTTGAGCAAGACACCAAGCACGAAGAACTAAACAAAAAAGTAAGGTATAGCTGTTGCACCAGCATCTTTGATTTTGCACAGTGATAGTGGTATGTGGCCACACACCTGAGCGCTTTTATTATTCACATAGAGCGTGTGTGTGAGAGAGAGAGCAAGGCGAGGAAAAGTACCGTCAATTAATCAGGCGTTTTATTTACTACACGACATAGAGGGAAAAGAGAATGGGGTGAGCAGATAGAGAGAAAGAACGAAGACAGGCAACAGTGCGTTGCACAAATATCGGTAATCAGTCAGGCTTGTCGAGAAAGAGGAGAGGGAGGAAAGGAAAGGTGGTTAACTATACTTTATCTAGCTATCTTTCCTGCACGTAGGGAGGGAGACGGCGGAATAAGAGAGAGAGAAAGAAGGCAGCAGCCCCGTGGGCTTCAATAATTTTGACATGATTGAAATCGCATTCTGCACTAGTGATGGATGTAGCCATGACCGCCGAAAACGTACCAGTGTCTATTCGGTTATAAAGTGGTTCGCAGAGAGAAGCTTGGGGCGTCGTTACAAGGGTAGAGACATGTATGCGTACCAGGTATTCTCTGACATCCGCGTATCCTGAAAAGCAGTTCCGTTTGGATTTTTCACCTCCCGTATCCGTGCTCACCGTGTATATATATATATATATATATATATATATATATATATATATATATATATATATATATATATATGGCACTGCCAGTATGTGGCACTGCCAGTATGCGGCACGCTAACCCGTTTGCATTCATTGTACAGCTGTCCTTCGGCCTGCTGCTTCATGCCGGGGATGGAGGCACTGCGCAAGCCGGGGCAACCAGGGCGGCGCAGGAGCTCTACGCTACCCAATGCCACGTGCTGGATCCACCGCCATACTCATCGTGGAAATTGCACCGTCAACACCGGAAGATAGCATGCTCGGAGATCTTGGCCCGTGATCTGCGTTCAGCGCCACTGCTCTCCGCTGCCTTAAATAGCCTGCCTGGGATCGACTCGGCCACTGGGCACGGTGGCACTGCCAGTATGCGGCACACTAACCCGTTTGCATTCATTGTACAGGTGAGAAAGGATTTTGGATATTGCATCCGCTCAAGCGACCCTTTCTTGCTAGTGCTGCCGTGCCCACCGTTTTGTATCCTGGTTTTTGATGTCGCCTTGGCCTTGACAAAATTGCTGCTATTAGGTGGTGATATTGAAACTAACCCTGGCCCCGATCTAACCCAAATTTCAAAACAGCTGAAGGATATTGCAGCCGACATCAAAGATATTAAAGAAAAACGTTTAGTAGATATAGAAAACAAGCTTGACCTCCTTGCAATCCTTGAAGATAGAGTCGAATCCTGTCAACAACAAATCGCCTGTATGAGCGAAGTAATAGACATTCTTCAACATAAAATTGACGACCTTGAAAACCGCAGTAGGCGATCTAACCTAATTATCTATGGCCTAAAGGAAAAAAACGATGAAACTAGCGAGTCGTTAGAGCAAACTGTGAACAAAGACATTATCGAAGACACCCTGGGACTAGAAAAAGTTTCCATCGAGCGTATACATAGGTTGGGGAAACGCGCCACAGATAAAACTCGACCGGTAATAATGAAGTTACTTGACTACAGACAAAAAGTGGCAATCTTAAGCCGAGGTTTCAAGCTAAAAACAACTGACTACTCAATTGGTGAAGACTTCTCTAAAAGAATAAGAGACATCCGGAAAAAACTTTGGGATAGTGCAAAACCAAACCGTGAAAAAAAAGAAAAAGTATCACTTTCTTTTGACAAACTTTACATTAACAAACGCGAATATATTTGGGACGAAGAGAAGAAGGACAAAGTACCGATGCAAAAAAACGACGCAGAAACAAACCGCCGAATAACCCGCAGAGCCGCACAAGCGGCACAAGCCACACTATCAAAAGATTAACATTGATAAATGTAAACGCCCGCAGTGTCCTAAATAAAACAGAAGCCTTGGAAAGCCTTCTAGTCGATTACGAGCCCGATATTGTGGCCATCACGGAAACATGGCTATCACCCGCTATATTCGACCACGAGATTGCCCCGCCAAACTACACAATCATCCGAAAAGACCGACCTTCACGAGGTGGAGGAGTGGCATTACTGATAAAAAACTGTCTTCGCTTTGTCCTTCTTCCCGAGGTGAACAACGCTGAAGCCGTTTTCTGCAAACTTTTGTGCGACGGGACGTCAATCGTAACCGGTTGCGTTTATCGGAGCCCTTCCTCTGACAGTGCATGCCTTTCAGCAATACAAAAATATATGCAGCGTCATGTCCATCAATCCAGGATTATTCTTGCGGGCGACTTTAACCTAGCTGACATAGACTGGTCCACAATGCATCATGCGTCAGAAGCCTCCGAAGTGCTAATAGACTTAATGCTAAATTTTAACCTACATCAACTTGTCACTCGTCCTACCCGCGTTCAAGGCTCAACGAAAAATATCCTCGACCTCATATTTCTTAGCAACCATTTTACTACAAGTCAAGCACAAATAGACATTATTGAAGGAATATCTGATCACAGTATACCTATGTGTACATTCCAGCTTGATCATTGTATTACTACCCAGTCTACACTAAAAAGCTTTTTTAACTTTCATAAAGCAGATGACGCCAGCATACTAACTTATCTGTCGCATGAATTCGATTCCTTTTCAGAAAAAGCATCTCGGGAATCTACTGATGTAGATGCATTGTGGCTACATTTTAAGAGCATTGTCCTGCACTGTATAACTAATTATATTCCTATGCAAAAGAAAAAACAGCACCTTAAGAATCCATGGATCACACGCGAAATCATCCATGCTAAACGGCGCGCAAATCGGCTTCGTAAGGCAAACAAGGATAACCCAAAACCATCTACAACCTTGAAGTTAAAATCTGCAGTTATGCATCTCAAGCAGAAACTAAAAGATTCGAAACAATATTACTACAGTGTCACTCTTGCTAACTTCCTAAAAGATAACCCACAAAGATTCTGGAAACATCTGCGCAGTACCGAGCAGACAACAACCAAACTAACTGAAGAAGAAAAAAGTGCAACGGCAAACAAATATAACAATTTCTTCAAATCAGTCTTCACGGAAGACAATGGTACACTCCCCCCTCTTCCACCATCCTGTACGTCAGTGCTTGATCGGTTAATAATAACGGACGCCGGAATCCACAATCTTCTCCTCAACATTGACCCTAAGAAATCAATCGGGCCTGACGAAATTCCAAACGAATTCCTAAAAAAATATGCTGAGTGGTGCAGTAGATATCTGGGACACATTTTTCGTAAATCACTAGCAACTTCCAATCTACCACATGACTGGAAAAAGGCTAAAATAATACCGATCCACAAGAAAGGAGACAAAAATAATGTTGCCAATTTCAGACCCATATCTCTCACCAGCACTTCATGCAAAATACTAGAACACATCATTCTAAAACACATGACAGTATTTCTAGAACGTGAAAACATCCTATCGCCTCACCAGCATGGTTTTCGATCTGGCTTATCAACCATCACTCAACTAACAGAGGTAGTTCATGACCTTGCTCTTAGTATTAATAATCGTTCTCAAATTGACATGATTTTACTTGACTTATCTAAAGCTTTTGATTGCGTGAGTCACACTAAGCTAATTGCAAAAGTGGAGCATGCCATCGGGAAAGGAGAGGTTTCTGCTTGGATAGCAGCTTTTCTAACACACCGCTCACAATTTGTTATGTTTGACCACATGCCATCTAATGTCGTTCCTGTCACATCTGGAGTACCACAAGGCTCGGTACTCGGGCCGCTGTTATTTCTGATCTTTATTAACGATATTACCAATAATATAGGATGCAAAATCAAACTCTTCGCGGATGACTGCGTAATATACAAAGAAATTAACAGCTATAACGACCATCTCGATCTTTCTGATTCCCTTAACACGCTAACCGAGTGGTGTTCCCAGTGGCAAATGTCTATTAACGTCAATAAATCAGTGGCAATGACAATAACAAGAAAAAAGCAACCCTCTCATTTCACCTATATCGTTAATGGCACGCCTCTTTCCATGGTTGAGCAACAGAAATATTTAGGGATAACGCTGACATCAAACCTCAATTGGGAAACACACATTACTAATATTACAACTACTGCACTACGAAAGCTATTTTATCTAAAAAGACGCCTAAAGATCGCTCCAACGAACATTAAGCTTCTGGCCTACAAAACATTTGTGAGACCTATTTTAGAATACGCTAACACAATTTGGTTTCCTTACACAGCAACTAACATAGCTAAACTTGAAGCTGTACAAAGAAAAGCCGCAAGGTTCATTCATAGCAAATATCGTTCTACTGACTCACCTTCACGTCTCTTAGCTTCCTCAGGCCTCAACACATTATCCACGAGAGCGAAACAAGGTCGACTAAAATATCTGTTTCAAATGCTGCACCGTCACTATAAAATTGATATCACCCGGTACATTTCATATTCGCAATCTAGGATAACACGGCATCAACACGAACATACGCTAACCGAGTATTCCTTTTCTAATGACTCATTCAGGTACTCATTCTTTCCTCGAGTAATCAGAGAATGGAATGAACTTAACTCGTCATTAACAGCGACAAATTCTTTATCCCTGTTCGTTTCACAACTGGAGCTCATCACAAGAGATTATTAACGATTTCTCATCTAACAACTAACAGTGCTTAGAAAAAAAATATGTATACACTTGTTTTTTTCCAAATACTTCACGTTTTTGCTTTGACTATATGCCCCGGTTGTTGTTCATTTTATTCTCCTTTTTTTAGCGTTCTGTTGTATAGCTTATCTACCTTATCTTTTGTATTTTTGTTGAATATTGTTGCTTTTTCATTCTTTGTGTAACTCGCACATGTATTTATGTCGGGAAAAGAAATGTTCATGCCCGTCTGCTAGGCTCTCGGCTGAGAGCGGCAGTATTGTAAAATAAATAAATAAATAAATAAATAAATATCATATGCGATGATGATACTTTGGTCCATATTGTGACGTGTGGAAAGACACAGACGAAATATGCTATTTACACGCTATTTACACTGGAGCCAGGCAGCCAGGCTGACACTCGCTCGTGCCAAGGGCACCGACCAACTTCTTCGTAGTTCTCGCTTCGGCTCGTCTCTTGAGCATCGCTCGATGATATCGTAATATTACCCCCCGGCGGCAAAAGCACCGTCACGGTGCTGTTAAATATCCAAGGTGCATGGAGAGTTGTAGGGCTTGAGTCGGGCAACGTGGACAATGTCACTGGTTGTCACAGCGGAGAACGTAGTGGGCGTGGCTAGAACGATTTCATAGCTGACATCGGTCACTTTGCGTATCACGCGATATGGGCCTGTGTAACAGGAAAGCAGTTTTTCACAAAGGCCGACTTTACGCGATGGTGACCAAAGCAACACGAGCACGCCACGGTGACGGAGGTCGTAGCGCTGTTTCTGCTTGTCTTGAGACACTTGTAGACGAGCGCGCGCAAGTTGGCGAGCATGGTCAGCATGGGCGATTGCATCACGGGCATAATCGCTAGTTGAAGCTGTGGCGGACGGAAGCACAGTGTCCAGTGGTAGCGTCGGTTCGCGGCCATAAAAGAGGTAAAACGGTGAAAAGCCCGCAGTTTCGAGACGGGAAGAGTTGTATGCAAACGCAATGTAAGGTAGAGCGAGGTCCCAGTCACGGTGGTCGTCTGAAACGTATTTGGATAGCATGTCTGTAAGGGTGCTGTTCAAACGCTCAGTGAGGCCGTTCGTTTGGGGGTGGGAGGAGGTGGTAAACTTATGCTGTATTGAGCAGGCATGCATGATGTCGTCAATGACTTTGGCCAAAAAGGTGCGGCCGTGGTCTGTAAGCAATTGACGCGGAGCACCATGCATCAAAATGATATCATGTAGGAGAAAGTCCGCAACATCAGTTGCGCAACAGGTCGGAAGAGCACGGGTTACGGCGTAGCGGCTCGCGTGGTCCGCTGCGACCGCAACCCACTTGTTTCCTGATGTAGATTCCGGAAATGGGCCGAGAAGGTCCAAGCCGACACGATGGAAGGGCTCGGCGGGGATGTCGAGCGGCTGCAGGTAACCATGCAGCGGGGAGCTGGGAAGGCTTCTTGCGTCGTTGGCAAAGTTCACATGCGGCGACGTAACGTCGTACGTAACGAGCAAAGCCCGGCCATAAAAACCGGCGACGTACACGGTCATAGGTTCGAGATACGCCGAGGTGTCCTGCCGTTGGTGCGTCGTGAAGCTCTTCTAGAACGGTGGAGCGGAGGTGTTTAGGTATTACAAGAAGGAACTCATAGCCGTCCGGATGAAGGTTACGACGGTACAGAGTACCGTCCCGGAGGACGAAGAGGCGTAGAGCAGCATCGGCCGGAGAGTGTTCAAAACGGTCGATGAGTGCTCTGATGTAGGCGTCACGGCGTTGCTCGTCGGCGAAATGAAGGAGCTGGGTACAGAGAATACGCAAGAAGCACTGGCAATATTGGAGGAGTCAGAGTGGTTAACAGGGTAACGCGAGAAACTGTCAGCGTCTTGATACTGGCGGCCAGACTTGTACACCACAGAATATGAAAATTCCTGTAGCCTCAAAGCCCATCGACCAAACCGGTCTGTAGGATCTTTTAGCGATGAGAGCCAGCAGAGAGCATGATGGTCAGTGACTACGGAAAAAGGGTGACCGTAAAGGTAAGGACGGAACTTCGCAACCACCCAGACAACAGCAAGGCATTCGCGTTCCGTAATGGAATAGTTGCGCTCCGATGCTGCTAGGAGGCGGCTCGCATAAGCAATAACGCGATCCTTGCCACGTTGACGCTGGGCTAAGACAACACCTACGCCATGACCGCTGGCATCTGTACGTAATTCTGTAGGGGCATCAGGGTCGAAGTGGGCGAGAATGGGTGGTGAGGTTAGAAGAGTGACGAGACGAGAGAAGGCAGCGGCTTCTGCAGTACCCCACGAGAATTGTACGCCTTTCTTCTCTGTCCCTCTCTCTCTCTCTCTCTCTCTCTCTCTCTCTCTCTCTGTCTCTCTCTCTCTCTCTCTCTCTCTCTCTCTCTCTATATATATATATATATATATATATATATATATATATATATATATATATATATATATAGAAGAGGGTGCTGTCTTGCACGATTGGTCGGCACCGGGCGTAGTGCAAGCCAGTACCGCATATACTGCAAACCGAGGCGGACTGGGGCGGCAGGTGAGATATATGTAAGTGCGGACGTTAACTTTAACAGAACCACGCCGTCGTCGTCATTTCTTCATCATCATTTCCTCGCCTATGTGTTCATGTCGTCATCGTGAAGCCATCGTGGTCGTTACCCGCCGTGGTTGCTCAGTGGCTATGGTGTTGGGCTGCTGAGCACGAGGTCGCGGGATCGAATCCCGGCCACGGCGGCCGCATTTCGATGGGGGCGAAATGCGAAAACACCCGTGTGCTTAGATTTAGGTGCACGTTAAAGAACCCCAGGTGGTCAAAATTTCCGGAGTCCTCCACTACGGCGTGCCTCAGAATCAGAAAGTGGTTTTGGCACGTAAAACCCCAAATATTATTATTATCGTGGTCGTTTCAGCGTTGTAATTTCAGCTTCGTCATCCCATTGCTGTCATGTCGTTGTCATCATTTCATCGCCTTCATCGTTGTCATGCCGTTGTCGTCACGCTGTTATTATTCTTCTGTTGTCATTCCATCATCATAATTTCATCGTAATTATGCAGTCGTGGTCATACCGTCATCATCAAGCAGTCTTAATCATGGCATTGATTCCATCACCATCATGCCATCGTTGTCAGTGCGTCGTCTTCATACAGTCGTCATCATGCATTAGTGGTCACCGTCATGATACCGTCGTGGTTGCTCTTTCAACATCATTCCCTCGTCGCCATTCCACCTTCGTCATCTCGTTGTCATTATGCCATCGTCACGCTGTCATCGTCATACTGTCGTCATTCCAGCATCGCCATGCCGTCTTTGTCAGACCACCGTTATCCAATTGACATCACGCCGTCTTGGTCGTTCCATCAACGTCATTCTGTCGTAGTCATTCCGCTGCCGTTTAGCCGTCGTCGTCATTCCGTCTTCATCATCGCGTCGTCGTCATGCCGTCGTGGTTGTTCCGACATAGTGATTCCACCGTCGTTATTCCTTTTTCGCCACACCTCCGTCGTCCCTTGATAGTCGTCAGTGTTTTGTCGTCATTCCATTGTCGTCATCCCTTCTTCGTCATGCATGAGATCGGTATGTTCGAGCGCCACAACCTTACGCTGAGTGAGGCGTTTCCTGGTGAAAATGTGTCCACTTTGGTCGTGTGCTGTCTACTTGCATATGGGCGCGAAAAAAGATCATCCTTCTTCACAAACCCCAACGAGTGTCACCTAAACCGATTCCCAAGAAACGTGGGATCCACAAATTTTTTTCAGGATTCCGGTTTCATTTATATGTCAGCAAAAGCTTTGTTATTAGAAAAGAAACGGAAGGAGATATTTGTCATCTGAAGATTTGAATTTCTCGCTTCAACCTCAGCTGCGGTCCGTTATTATGACGTCATGGAATTCAAGATATTTTGGCCGTTGCATATCTTCGTTCTCAGTTTTTTTTGGAAGCATTATCAAAACTCATCGGGTAGATTGTTTCAATCCTCTTAGAATGCGATGCTATCCCTCTATCAATAAATTCATTGCAAGAATCCGCTCACTATGCGATTTGAGTTTCTTGTGTTCCGAAAGGTTAGTTTCCTACTACAGCTTAAAATGGCTCTTTAGTATCCCTTTAAGCCCGCAATCATCTCTGGTTCTTCATTAAAGTCATGTAGCATTCATCCATTTCTCAATGTTTGTGAAAAAAACGAGATAAGTGTTAAAGTCATGAGAAGAGGTCGGAAGTTCTCCAAGAAATCTTTGAGTATAACTGCTGTCTTTTCAAGTCGAGGCTCGGCCTACTGCGAACCTTTCAGCAAATCTGTCCTTTTACATCTTATATGAGAGAAGCACTTTAAATGCGCAATCATTTCCATTCCTGCCCAACGAAGAAACCCGTCCGCCCGCCGGTCCGTCGATCCGTCCGTCCGTCCCATAGGACGATCGCTTTCAAAATAGGACCCGCAGCTGCGAGCGAATTGACCTTCGTGCTGCCTCTCGATTCAGCGGGAACTGAGAAGCGAGAACACAGCGCACACGAAGCTGTCAGCACTGGGCGCACTCTGTTCCCATAATAGCGCTCAACAGAGGGCGCGCGAGGCCACACCATATGCAGCCGCCGCCGGAGTACGGTTCATCGTGATTGATAATGGTTCGACAAACGGATGAGGCACTAAAGAGAAATAACCCCTTATAATGATCGAAACGTCATCAGTGCAGCTGCAGCGCCGCCACCTGCAGTAATTTTCTTGCGTCATCAATTCACCTTGCGCCGCCGTCCGCAGCAGTTCGTGTCACCGCAGCGCTGCCGCTTATACTGGTCGGATCAAGTCTCACAACTTTGATAATGACACCGGGCTGCGTCGAGATGAGCAAGTGCCACAATGCTTACGCATACTTAGACAACTGCCAGAGGAGTTTCTGCGTGGATTTATTGCGCATTTTCCTTGAGGCAACGATGCGCAGAAAATAATTCTGCGCATCATTACGTGCATACTGCTTGTTGCGTACACTCAGAAAATTTTTATACCCTCAAGGGTTCTGGTTGGTATTATGGATTACCGACTGTTAATGTTACACCTTACTATTAAGGCTATAAATGTTTATTGTACACGACACGAATTGTGCGACCGCCTTTGTTGGAAGGAACAGCACAAAAGAGGACTAGGCAACAGGAGTCATATGCTGTGTTGCCTAGCCTTATGTGTTGCCTTATTTCGTGCCATTTTTTCCAAGCTGAACCTCTACAAAATAGGCCAACAGCAAGTCCTGCTCTACCACCATGGTTACGCGAACAGCTAACGGAATGTAAGCATCTTGGTGCCATTCACGGTCCAAACCCGCTAGAGGTTCCCTAGCTGACCGTGAGAACATTAGCCAACCCCAGGCCTTTGTCGATTCAAGTGTCGCCAGCAAAGTGGTCCTTACTGCTGTAACTGGTCTTCAAATGATCCCGTTCTAAACATGCCACTACCACGTTCCTCCTAGCGGCTTCGACTATTCACTAAGCTACGTACCACATACGAGGCGTTAACCGCTGAATGATCCCTACTCGACAGCTTTTATTGAAGAGAATCTCCCTGCTTCCAAACTAAGCATATAAACATATAAATTTTGCGATTTCAGGCCAAGCCAAGGATTCTTGGTGATAGCTTTTTCGAGCAGCACCGCGTTTTTCTGTGATTGACATTTATTTATTTATTTATTTATTTCAAGATTACTGCCAGCCTCTGGTTAGAGGCCTTAAGCAGGAGTGGTTACATACATGACGAACAAGACTGAGTACAAGGTATGAAGCGTGAGCGAAATGAAGTAGCACTGAATTTGAAAATATAAGCAGTGTGTCATTTGCGAAAACGTAGCAATTAGCGCTAAAAATGTGAAATTATTCCAGAAGAAAATGTAAACTGCTCTTAGTGCCAAGTTCACAAACACTTAAGAGACAGAAGAACTAAACTAGAATAATATAAGCATACCATGCGTGGTAAACGATTACAGAACATACATCCTGTCAGACAAATATAATGTGGTAGTGTGTAAAAATGTGTAGCCGTGGCAGAAGCATCAGAAAACACGTGCGTTCAGCTATGTGGAAGGACAAGCAGAAAAGAAAAGAAAAAAAAGGAAAGGAGGGCAGGGATGTACCCCGGTCATTTACACAATTTCTTTGAGCAGCTTTAAGAATGATTCGATGGTGTCGGAGGCAACCACCGCAGCAGGAAGTACATTCCATTCCCTAATGGTTCGGGGAAAATATGAATTTCTAAAGGCTTCTGTTTTGCAGTAATAATCTTTAAGCTGCTTAGCGCGGCTAGACCGAGTTGATCGACGAGTTAGAGGCTCGGTATACGTGTCCTTGTCGATGCCCAATTTTCCATGATAGAGCAGATACATGTACTTTAATCGTTCTTTAAATCGCCGTTTTTGCAGGGTAACCAGTTCTGCTGTTTCGAGCATAGCACTTGGTGATGCATACCGGCTGAAGGAATTGAATACAAATCTGATCGCCTTTCTCTGAATTTTTTCCACCTTTTTTATGTTAATATCGCTATGTGGATCCCAGACGACAGACCCATACTCAAGAATCGGGCGGACGAAAGTTTTGTAAGCTAGTAGCTTTATCTCATGGGGTGAATTTCTTAAGCAACGCCTCAAGTAACCAAGCTTCTGCATGGCTTTCTTTTCTATGTATGACACGTGCTCATTCCATTTTAAATCCGAGCTGATAACTACACCCAAATATTTATAGCTTGTCACGCGGTCTAAAATTTGCCCATCGATCGAATACCGGTTGTTTAAAGGGTGTCGTTTCCGCGTCACGGTCATCGCTACAGTTTTTTTCGCATTGATTTTCATTTGCCATGTGCTGCACCATAATTGCACTGTAGACAGCGAGGTATTTAACAGCGATTGGTCAGCGGGACTACGGATTTCTTTATATAAAACGCAGTCGTCAGCAAACAATTTTATTTTAACTGGCAATTCCTGTGCAATATCATTGATGAAAATTAAGAAAAATAAGGGCCCAAGCACTGATCCCTGTGGGATTCCGGATAGTACAGGTCTTGAACGTGAATGTGTTCCGTCTATGTTTACAGTTTGTCGTCTCGAAGTAAGGTATGCTTGAATCCAAGAAAGAAGGGACTCATTTTTAAGTATAGGTTTCAATTTTATCATGAGTTTGGTATGTGATACCCGGTCAAACGCTTTCTCGAAATCTAGAAAAATAATATCAATTTGCCCTTGCTCATCCAGAATAGCGGCGAAATCATGAATGGTTTCTATAAGCTGAGTAGTAGTTGAAAGCCCTTTACGAAATCCATGCTGCCTGGGGTCAAGAAAACCATGAAGCTCAAGGTAAGCTGTTAGATGTTTAAATATAATGTGTTCAAGAAGTTTGGAACATGTGCAGAGTATAGAAATGGGTCGATAGGAAGAAAGCAGCGATGGGTCTCCTCCTTTTGGCACTGGAACAATCTTTCCAAACTTCCAGTCATGAGGCAACTCGGATAGTTGTAACGACTTATTAACATCTCGGAGATTATCCTGTCAGCAAAATAAAAAAATTGGGTTCAATTTTTTGGCTGCTGCCATTATTGTCAGCCTCAACTAAAATGACAATTTTAGTTGCGATTAGGATGAAAAAGGGGAGTTTGGCAGGTTATGTAATACGTAGAGCAGGTAACCACTAGAGTCTGCTAGCTTTATGAAAAATGAGTCCGAAGGGAAGAAAAAGAAGCCAAGAACGGCAGAAGGTGAGGTGACTTACAACGACAGCAAGCTTTCTGTTGTTTCGCAACAGTTTAGGCGCAGAGAAAATGGCCGCAAGAGGATAAAAAATTACGACACAGATGGCGACTATCAGCTGAAACATTAGACCACAGGGGAGAGAAAAAGAAGACAAACAAGTATGTGCACATGTTGTGGGGAAGGCAGCGCCAACCACTCAACCATGAACACGCATGCGCACTCTGCTCAGTTAAGCTGTGACAGTTCTTCGTTGTACAGGAAATTCTAAGGCTCGCTGATGCACCTGCATCGCAATGACTGATATGGCACACCTCTACCATAAGATACCCTTCTTCATTACTGTGTCCGACTAGGACATCACTATTTTCAAAAGTTGGAGTGTACTTATATTAGGCTGGCAAAAAAAAATTGATGAAAACTTAGGATAATGCTACGAGTGGTGAAAAAACATTGCAGAGAAGTAGAAAGGGGAAGAGAGAAGCGAAGGGAAGAAAGTCAAGCAAGCTAGATTACATCCGGTTTGCGACCAGACAGTGAAGGAGAGGTGATGGACATGACGAGAAGAAAAAGGGACATACTATGAACGCTCACGCACTTGATCACCACGTATTAAGAGCAAAGTTAAGGGACTAACACAACAGTATATTACATACATTATGCGCGAGTACATGATAGTCTAAGAAAAAAATGCGTGAGTACATGCCATACAATGCTTCGAACATAGAAAGGGTGTCCAATGGAGTAACAAAACGAACGGATGATGATGAGGGTGGGGGTGACGCAGACTTGAGGGAGGAATAGTTATATGAATGATGAAGTTACAAAGTTAGGTGGTATGTCGTGGCTTCGGTGTTACTGGAAATTTTCGGGAAAGGCTAGCGTCATACTGAACTTAGGTTAAATGACGATAATAACCCTACCTTACTTAAATCGCAGATTGAACGGGATGCTTCGCGCAACGAAGTAGGCAGAATTATTTCGAAGCAGAATATTCAGAAAGGACTAGCTTTAGAACAAATGGGCCCGTCATTAACATAGATGATGGCTGTCACGTCCGCTTCGCTAAGTCCACCACATGCGTCCGACGTTTGTCGTGTCCATTTATGTTTCAATAACTATACAAAAGAAAACTCACGACGTTGTGCAACTGCATGACATCAAACTTTCTCTTTCTTGCGCAAACAACCTTACAACCTTTGTTCTTGGCTTTTAAACAGTGTACTCCGCCTCACCACCTCCGCTTACAAGTGTAGATATCCACCCGATTTTCTGTGCGCCTGCTGCTGTAAGGGATAAAGGCAGCCCACGAGCTGCCCCTTAGAGCTGATGGCTGTGAACGGGACGGCATTTTTCTTTTTTCTCGGGACGCTTGTCGGTTTCTGTTCACGGGGCTGAAAGGTGCGAGCCGTCGTTGCGCGCCTTGCCGTCCGCGTAGAAGAAAGGCTGGCTCTTTAGATGGGAGCAGCGAGGCGGCCTTTTTTTTTTCCTATCTTCCCGAGCTGCTTCCACCTGCGCAGGCTCGGAGGGGAACGCTCTCGGCGAGCCGTTCGCGACAGCTGTCGCTGCGTCCAAGCTCGCCGGCGCTAACATGCCGGGTGATCGAGAGCGCTGGAGAAATGTGCACGCCCCCCCGCCCTCTATGCCCTACCCTCTCCCTCCCTCAACTACCGTTCTTCGCTGCTGCACCATCGGCGCCATCGTCAATGGCGGTGTTACGGTGTGTGTTTGGCGACAGTGGTCTTCTGCGCACTGGCAACAAAGCTTTTGGCCTCGTCTTCATCTGCACGCATTTGCCGCCGCCTTCATAGGAAGCAAGTGGGCCGGGAGGATCTTGGCGCGTTTGCATGCACGGCCGCCGCCGGGTTGGCCATCAAGCGCGACTATCGCCAGTGGGGCGCCGCCATAACTCACGAGTTAATCGGCTGAGTGTGCAAAGACGGCCGAATTAATGCGCCGCGCGTACGCACGTTCCAAACACTCAGTGGGGGCGGCACCTGAGAAGAATGTGAGGGCTTTGCCGCATCAACTAGGGAATCGCTGTCTGCCGTGGTTGCATGGCTCCAGAGTCGTCGCACCACGAGGGAAGACCAACTGGCTAACCAGCACTGCAGCGGACCGCGCTTTGTTTGCACGCGTTGGTGCACCGGGCAAGTGAAAAGTGTTACTGAACGCTTCGCGGATTTCAGACGGCTGTTGTGAGGCAATCGCAAGCGAGTGAGCTTATAGAGAGAGAGAGTGGGGGGGGGGACATGCACAAGAGCGAAATGGAGGGCGGTGATAGCTGTACACGGTGCGCTACTTCCGAATTTCGTTCCCTTCATTTTCCATTTGAACCATTCAGCCTTAGCGCTACCACTCGGCAGTGCTCTTTAAATTGCCACACCAGCCGCCGCCCGCGCTACAGCTATACTGCGTCACACCATGTGCAGATCGCACCTACATAGAATACGCAGCGCATTATGTATGACGGCCAGCCAACCAAGTCGTGCAACTATACAAGCAGTGAAATTCTGCAATTGTAGCTCTATTCAAATAAATGGGCGAACACGGTAAACCCACACGCCTACAACCTTGGGCACCAGCCGTATTCAAAAATTATACTCCTCTTTCGAGAATGGGCACAGTGCTCTTAGGTAACCGAGTTTTTACTCATTTCTTTAATGACAGTGAACACCGCGATGATTTTAATCTGTCATAAAAGACAAACAATAGACGTTTGTGATTATCACTGTCGGATGGTTTCGCTACACCCGAAACTGCTTGAACACGTTGTGGGTTTTACAATGAAGCTGTTTATGACTAGGGTTCTGTGCATTTTTGTTATGCACGCGCGAAAACCGTGAACCAATCCCGAAGATATTGCAATGCCAGGCCGATCCGCGGTGGAGGTGAAACAGCTACGCTTGAAGCCCTCCGCCAACTTGTAAAAATACGTTTAATATCTTGAGTCCAAATAGAACCCGTATCAGATATTAAGCTGATAAGTACAGATACTACACCTAGAGTGTACTAGAGTATGGTCGAGTGGGCTGAACGGCGCTTTCTCGCTGAGGCGCCGCGTGTGGAAATATTTTGCGAGGGCGCTGCGAGCGAACTGGATCAACAAGACTGAATTGGAGCGGAGACGCGCTTCGGCTGCGTATTGAACGTAATTTCGCTGCGGGCCCTGAGACCGATTGCACGCGTACGCTCCTATAATAGTGCTTTATTTCCACTGCAAATTTTATTAACACCTTTTTGCTACGTATACATATTTCAGGCATGTGTTGTACAACACGACGTCCTCAATTTTGCTGTCGTTGTCAAGTGTGTCGTCTGCTAGCGAGCGCGCGTTCTTGCGCGGACGCTGGCGGACGCCCAGTTTTCTTGCAAAAAAGTCTGTGCAGTAAAATTTTTTATGGTTTTACTTGCATTGGTGCGCCCGCGACTCTTGTCGGCCGGTACGAATTGTTGTTTTAGTTAGGTGAACTGCTGTGTTTAATATTGTTTTCTAAATGCAGCACGTAATTTTTGCCACAGAGGCCGCCTATCTGCAACATGAAGCTACGTAAGAAAATTTTATTGATATCGTGTCATTTGACGCGCGCTTCTTGTTGGTGCAATATTGGTCAGGGACACTGATGAAAGAAAACAATATTATAGTGAAATAAGCGAGATATAAGAAGGAACAAGAAGCATGTGCTTGCTGCGGTAAAGCTAGGGAAACTATGGAGCATGTTTTATTAGAATGTGAAGACGTCTACCCAGCGGTCGATTTACGCACCATTGGCCTCCTTGAAGCCCTTGGGTTCAGCGGGAGCAGTGGAAAAGTAAACATGTCCGCAATAGGCATTAGTAAGAGGCGATTGGAGGATTGGTGGACGAAAAGTAGGGAAACGACAAAAAACGGAGACGTACAAAAGCACAGTTAGCAATAGGGGATCAGAAAATTTGGGTGTGGGAGTTCATAGTGTTTTTTTTAAAATTTTTTTTATTGTTTAACTTAGGTAGGACATTAGGCAGTATAATAGCAAGAGCTTGGTGGCGCAACCCACCACCCCGTTCCAAAGGGGACGCTCATAACATCCATCCATCCATCCATCCATCCATCCATCCATCCATCCATCCATCCATCCATCCATCCATCCATCCATCCATCCATCCATCCATCCATCCAGCGAATGTAGTTCGTACCTTTGTTCAAAATTCTGTGTCACCTCTGTGTCATGTGCTAAACAGCTTCGCTGGTCCTCCACCTTCACAGAGTGGAATGGCTCATGATTTGTTGTTCTTGTACATGAGCATTGACGAACAGTACAGTAACATAACCGCCGTGGGAGCAACTCTCCGGGTCACTGCGGGGGCAATGAGAAGGTGTTCGTTTCGTTTTATGGCATTCTATTTTATTTATTTACTGCGTCAATATTTACTTATAAATAGTACCGTAAAGTATTAAAATTATTGCGGTCTTCTCTGTTTCCGCCAAAACTGTGCCAGTTTCCGGACGCTTTGAAAGGATATGAGAAATTCTTCGAGTGGCGCTTCTGTGCACTTCTAGTTTGACCGACGCAATATGGCAGAATGTGGAAACAAAGCATTTTCACGAGTCGGCGCCACCTTATTCTCTGCACCCTCGCTGTTTGCACGTCACTCTCAAATTCACTACATATTGATGTGAGAGGCAGGATAGCCATATTGTGCAGGGTAACAAAAAACGCTAGGGAAAGCCGGCGTGCCCTTTTTCGCGTATCCTGTATGGCGTCACTCATCTTTACCATTTGTTTCTGCGACGGCTTGCCAAGTTACTGCGGCTCCTCTGCATTGTCCGCCCTGAAGGACTCGCAAGGTGGTCGACTTTCTTAACTGTTTATCTGTGGTTTCGTTCCAATTTGCAACTTAAAGCGCAATATGTAGGTCACTGCCTTGGGATCACTGAGGCGTTCGTTGACTTGAACCTAATTAAGCCAGCAACGTGTGAAATATTCAGACGATTTACTTTTTTATTGCTACATCGGTACAATGATAAGACAAGATTAAGTGCACTGACTTCGCGGATGCATGAAAAAGGAGTAATTCCTAGTGACAGCGCTCCATGGGAACGTTGAGCATGAGAAAGCCCACCCATGATGAGGCTGCTGCCCGGGAACAAAAAATTATGTCCGCTGATAAACAAATATATATATAATAAATAAATCGCCCTCATTATTTCTCTTCCAAGTTACGCCGTCGGAGTGCCTTCTCTGAATTTCGCTCGTGCTATAACTCCACTGAAACGCGCCCAGGCTGGTGTTTGAACGAGGCCGTGCGCGAAGTGCTCCCTCATTGCTAATTGTGCCGCCAATGGAGTCTAGAACAGCCACTAGGACCGGCCGCTTATTTACACAATACCTGCGGCAGTGCACAGGAGAACGCTTGAACCCCACGGCGAAATAAAATGGCGAAAGGAAATATGATTCGCCCCTCGCGCCGTAAGCGCGCCACTCACGAAGTGCGCCGCTATATGGCGCGGTCTTCTCACACTCTCAGCGCGAGCGATAATTGCGCCGCGAGCGACAGTCTGAAATCGCCGCTTTCTTTCTGTTATTGCTGCACTATAAGCGGATAAAAACAGCACCACGAGAATGAGAAAGGTTCGCCATCATATTGGCGCGATGTGTGCGAAATCAGTGGTTTCCGCGTGCACGAACAGAAAAGAAGCAACAGAAGGTTAATTAAGCCGACCGCGCAAGACTCAGTGCGGGCTGTCGCCGCTCCTCGTTGCGTCCCCTCGATCAAATCGCTCCACCGCCCCATCTTCGTCTCCGGCCCAATCCAACGGCCTGGAACCTCTCCTCCCTCCCTGAACAACCATCCATTGCAATCACAGATGCATTTGTTTGCGTAACACGTCAAAGCGGCTGTGAAAGAAACGAGCATGTCTGGAACGTTAGCCAGACCCCCCGGAGAATCTTCGAGCGCCGGATGAGGATTTACTGCGTCATTCCAAAAGAAATGGCACGGTTGTGCCTTAGTGCTTCTCGCGCCCTACTATGCGGCGGTAAGAAAAAAACAAAATAAAATACGAGACAGAATAGAATTAAGACGAAAGCGAGAGAGACTGGGCATGACGTCGACCTTTGGTTCTTTAAAAACTCCGTTAAGGGCTGTGCGTACGGAAAATTGCGTTAGAATTTCATTAGTTTAGTGCTATTGTCAAACCTCGGGCTTACGCGAGCTCGTAGGCAATTCGAAACGTCATCGCGCTTTTATTTTTAGCCCATGGATTTTCTTCCACCTGTCTTGTTAAAAGGCGCCTTTAGGCAGGGGACACCTTTAAATCTCAAGAGGACCGCTTTCACTTAACGTCTACAACTTATTCTATAGCGTCAACAGTTATGAAAACGAGGCCCGAGAAAGCTTCCGAGAAATAATCATGCCGATATGTGACAGTCGAAGAACCTCCCCTAGAAAGAAAGCTAAAAATTGAGGTGTCCGGGAAGTATTATCCAACTATAACGTCGCTTTCATTAAGCTGTGAACTCTTAGCTACCATATTTCTGCAATGAGTCAATTACTAGACCTCCTAAATACGCCCAAATGAGCTAAGCACAGAAATACTCGAAGGCGACACGCAACGTAAACGTGATTGTACAGCGCAAAATTAAAACTCAAGGAACGGCCACCTAATCCTCGAAAACTCCATAACGTCCACGAGCGTTCCCTCTGTCAACTCATTCGGTGAATTTACTCCACCGTATCGAAACTTTCAGGTTACAATTAGAACCAGCGTATGATAGAACAGGCGGCCTGTTGAATCATCACAGAAAAGAGACCCCTCTTAAGAGACTAACCATACTCTTCTTGGACTGCCCTGTACCACCCTTGATGAATGCTTGTATCCTATTGGCAATAGGTCTCGACGTGACCAGCGTGATCGTGTCGTTCTCTCTATTCTAGAAGCAACTTACTTGGCTTCCTGCTTTGTAGCGTACATTTTTTTCTTCGTTCTTCGCACTTGTGACGCTTGTGCAGTGAGTTTCGAGACCTCGTACTTTTTGTTTCTTTTAGTTTTAAAGCGAAGCTTTCTTTGCAAACCCGCCCTGACTTTACTGACCGTGGCTGCTGGGTGCTGCTACTATCTTGCCAAATAGCTCACACTTAAAGAAAAAAAAAACAAAAACAAAGCATGACAGGCCCGACGGTGCGATCAAACCACCGGACCCCCAAGCACAGCAGCAAGATGCTCTAACCATTAGGCCACAATCGCAGGTATATGCTTCCATCGTGCCAACGCAGACGAGCTCTTAAGAGGCGATCGCCGCGTTTGTCGCATTGCGCAGCACGGCTTCGCGAGAGCCCGCACGTGTGCGCCAGTTTCTTTCACGCCAAAGACGCAGGAAGGAAATCGACAAGCGTGTCGCATTTCGTAAACCACTTCACGAAAGCTTCGCATCACATAGATTCCAAGATATGCATAATTTTCTTTTCGCCATGGTCTTTTACCCAGTCTGTTCCTGAATAAGTGCGACCAGTGGTGATCTTCCCTTGGTTATTACTTCCACGCACTATTGTTTGGCATGGTTTTCTTTTTGTCTTTGTTTTTGCTCTTTCTTCCTTCTTTCGTTTCCTTCACCCATTTTTCGTTTTTATGCTTCCAACCACTCGTTGCTGATGTGTAGCTGGGTATCGGGCTTTTCTTTTCCTTTGTATGTTTCTATGTTTACAAACAAAATAAGAATAAGAGAGAATAATTGTTAGGATGCAGGCTATAGCAAACGAAGGTACGAGGTATAGTATATACATACAGCAATATGACTCACAGGGCATGCACTTTGTCATGACTGCTTACCAAGAAGTCACCATAGCAGAAAGAAATGCTATGAGACAATCAAACGCGCTAGAGGTGAGCTCTAGCAAAGAGAGAGAGAGAAAGGCAGGGAGGTTAGACAGAGGCAAATTTCCGGTTTGCTTCCCCGTACTGGGGTGAGGGATATAGGGGTTGGAATGAGTGTAAAGAGAGAGAAAATAAAATAAAATAAAATAAAAAGAAATTTGCAACGTCGACGCGACGTCCGCACAGCTTCCCCACAACGTTTTTGGCATCACCTTTAAATTACGGGGTTTTACGTGCCAAAACCACTTTCTGATTATGAGGCACGCCGTAGTGGAGGACTCCTGAAATTTTGACCACCTACGGTTCTTTAACGTGCACCTAAATCTAAGTACCACGGATGTTTTCGCATTTCGCCTCCATGGAAATGCGGCCGCCGAGGCCGGGATTCGATCCCGCGACCTCGTGCTCTGCTTGGCGTCACCTTTCACCCTCGTATGAAAAAATGAGGTTCTTTGAAACAGATGGTTGTTTTGTTACTGACCAATGAGAAATCGCCAACAGATGCAATGCTTACTTTCATTCTGTGTTCAGTCCTCCTACTCCTTCGCCTCCGAAATCCAGTACAGCAAGGTGCGCACTGCCATCTGACATGTCGGATGTTACTTTGTTTGAGCAAGGTATATTTTCCATCCTGCCTAATTTAGACTCAAAAATGTCGTCTGGCTCTGATTCTATTCCTAATGAGTTTCTGAAGCGATACGCTGAATGGGTCTCTAAATATTTACTTCTCACATTTAAAGCTTTTTTAGAACAACATTGCTTACCAACTGATTGGTTACAGGCTAGAATAGTACCAGTACACAAATCTGGAAGCAGACACATTTCTGATAACTATAGACCTATTTCTATCACTTGCACCTGTTCCAAAATGCTTCAGGATATCTTGGCAAAGCGCTTATCCGAACACTTTGAGGACACCAAGAAGCTAAATACCAATCAGCATGGTTTCAGATTGAAGTTATCTACTGTTACCCAACTTCTAGTAACACTGCACGATTTTTCGAAGGCAATGAATGACAGAGATCAAGTGGATGCAATTTGCTTGGACGTGTCCAAAGTATTTGACCATGTTCCACATGAAGAGCTTGTTAATAAGCTGGTTGAGCTTGGTGTAAACAGAAATACTGTGCTGTGGATAAAAGCATACCTCACCAACAGAACTCAGTTCGTGGAGGTAGATGCCTCAGAATCCGACGTCCTTGGGGTACCCTCTGGTGTCCCTCAGGGGTCTGTGCTAGGTTTCATATTATTTTTATGCAGCATTAATGACATTGCAGTTTTCATCCCGCCCTATGTTACAGTCCGCCTATTCGCAAATGATTGTTTAATTTACTCGGTTATCTCAAAACAAGAAGACAAGTTCCCACTAAACTCTGCATTGAACACTAATATTCAATGGTGTACGGCATGCAAAATGAAAATTAATCATGCGAGAACATCACACATTACAATTACAAACAAAACCAAAAACGTATTTTCTTTTAATTATGAAACTAACGGGAAGCTTTTAACACGAGTCACCCATTTCAAATATTTAGGCGTCACTATATCATCAGATTTAAACTGGCACACACATATCGGTAACATATGCTCTAAAGCCGAAACTAAGTTGTGGTTTATCAGAAGAAAACTAAACCTTGCTTCCACAAAAGCAGCACTAACTGGCTATCTAGCACTGGTACGTCCGACACTGGAATATGCGAGCGTCCTATGGGATCCGCATCATACAAACCAAGTTGATGAGATTGAAAAAGTTCAGAGAATGGCGGCTAGGTTTACTTTATCTAGATTCAAATTTACATATTCAGTGACTGACATGCTCCGTGAGCTAAACTTACCTTCACTTTCAAACCGAAGAAAGGTCGCCTGGCTAAAATTTCTTTATCTGTTGCGCAATAATCACTTCATGCTAAACACAAGCTCTTACTTGAAGCAGCGTTCCCCGCGAGCTGTGCTAACTTCTCAAAAAGATCAGATTACACTCATGACGGCCCGAAATAATTCCTTTAAGTACTCTTTCTTTCCAAAACAATAGCAGAATGGAATGCCCTGCTTCAGGTTCTTTTACAAGCAGATAACCTGCTCAATCTCGAACACTGTCTGTCCCGTTACTTATCCAAATAGAAATTCTTGTCATTCTCTAGTCTTTCTTGCCGTGTCTTTCGTGGAAGTTTCGATTTTCACTGGTCTGAAACCCATCGTACTGTTGTGGCTATTGTCGGTAAATATGTTGTATTTCCGGCCTGGATCCACACGGCCGCTGGGCGATTGTGTTATCGTGGTTGCTGGTATCCAGTTATTGAACTAGGTTTGTATAAATGTTGTATTTGTGGCTGTGTGCACTTGTTGAGTTGCATTGTTTGCATCCACCGTGTAACGGCCTTACGGCTGACAGTATTCATAAATAACTAAATCGCCTAAGGCCGTGCAAGCGCTTCTTGGGATCGAATGGCCTGTGTGAACGTCTGTGATTGGAGCGCCTTTTCTGTTACCTGAGCACTAGCAAATTGCAGCTTGGAGCAATGCGCTAGCCGCTAGTAGCCGTGAACAGACCTTCACACCAACAGAGCCAAGATCCCACCCAACGCGAATAGTCGGAAAATTAATGACCCTCATAAGTAGATCTACAGCTTCTGACACAGCTAGCTGGGCCAGATAGAGATGCAGAAATTGAATATCCAGAAGAGCACTAATGTCGGCATACACTGAACCCCGGGTCACACAGGAGGGAACGGTGCATGGTCTACAGAGAGGGACAAATAGCCGCTTCCAAGGTGACGCACTCTGACCACCAGCTATAGGAGAGCGCAGCTCTCGAAATCTCAGCTATGTTAGAGCTGGCCTTTGACCCTGCTGCGTCTCTAAACCCGCTATGAAAATCAATCAATCAATCAATCAATCAATCAATCAATCAATCAATCAATCAATCAATCAATCAATCAATCAATCAATCAATCAATCAATCAATCAAAAGATTTGTTGATTTGTTCAAAGTACGATTACAACAAGAAGGATGTGCAGAACAGGGTCCCAAGGTCACAATACCGTACCTTCACCCTGTGTGCATGAATATTGAATAGAAAATTACGAAATTAGATAGAATTAACCACACCAACAGAAGAAACGGGTACATACACGCAAAATTGCCGCGCGACTGGCCGCTCGAGGCACTTTGCGTGTATTCGCGGGCTCCTTTGCCGCTCGGAAAAATACTTTTATCCAGCACGTATTGAGGAACAGAAAGCTGTATGGGGAGCTTTTTCATATCGTTGTACAATGTTCTCATTGACACTTTCCAGCTAATTATAATATTTGGGAAGCTGATTAATTAATTAAGACTAAGTATCTAATTAGGCGGAATGAGAAAGATAGTTTGAGTATCTCCAAGCGACGGTAAACAGAATTAACTTTGTTGTGTCCAGCTACGTGGTATTTGCATATTTTAAAACTCGGGATAAAGTTAGCTATATGGCGCCCAAGAAGACCGATGACTGGTGCCCCTGCAGCAATTACAGTGCTCTCAACAAGGCCACTGTCCCGGACCGGTACCCAATAGATCACATTCAGGATTTTATGTCGTCACTGCACGGCTGCACCATATTTAGCATGGTCGACTTGGTGGAAGCCTAGTAGCAGATTCATGGGGAACCCTCAGATATTCCGAAGACCACCATTATAACACCCTTTGGCCTGTTCGAATATCTGTGCATGCCTTTCGGTCTTCGTAATGCGGCCCAAACATTTCAGCGTTTCGTCGACCAGGTATTACATGGCTTGACGTGCTGCTTTGCCTGTCTTGACGACATCCTCATCTACAGCACCACCACAGAAGCTCACAAGCTCCATCTACGTCAAGTACTCGCAAGATTCAGGAATTTTGGTCTTGTCATTAACGGACCGAAGAGCGAGTTCGGCGTCACGTAGTTGGATTTCCTTGGCCATCGCGTGAACGCACACGGTATTCGTCCACTCCCGACCCGCGTCACAGCCATCCGTGAGTTTCCTCAGCCATCCACCACCAGGCAACTGCGCGAATTTCTTGCCAACTATTACCGCCGCTTCATTCCACGCTGCGCCAATATACTGCAGCCTCGTCACTGCCTTCGCTCGGTCCTCAAGAGATCGAATACTCCCGTGGCCTGGAACGACACCGCTGGCCGCGCGTTTAGAGGCATCGAAAGAGCCATTGCCAGTGCGACGCTCCTCGTCCACCCCAAATGCGACACCCCAACATCTGTCATGGTTGACGCATCGGACACCGCTGTCGGTGCAGTCTTGCAGCAGTTCGTTGCTGATGCTTGGCGACCCATCGCCTTCTTTTCCAAGAAGCTTGCGCCCCCTGAGCGCCGCTACAACACGTTCGGCCGAGAGCTGATCGCCATCTATTTGGCTGTGTAGCACTTTCGACATTTTCTCGAGGGATGCTCCTTCCACGTCCTTACCTACCATGAACCATTGACTTCTGCCCTAGCGTCCAGCAGCATCTCCTACACACTCCGCGATATCAGACAGCTCGCCTATATTTCAGAATATACCAGCGACATTCGTCACTTCAGCGGAAAATGCAACGCCGTTGCCTACGCATGCACTTTCTCGCGCCGTCATCCAAGCAACGAACCACGGCCGACCGGTCATCGACTTCATGGCCATGCCTATACCGCCCAGAGTGTTGACGCCGAGCTGATTCGCACGAGCGGTACCTCTCTAGTGTTTGAATGTATCTTGTTTCTTCACTGCCACGTGCCCTTGTTTGTCATACGACGACCGGACGTCCTCGTCCTTACGTGCCTCGCCCATGGCGCCGGGCCGTCTTTGCGGAGTTTTGCATTAAGTTAGAGTTGTGGGAGGGGGAGGAGGAAAGGTGAGCACTGAAATTGCCTTCGCGGAACCGAAGGATTTGCCACACTGTCATCGGGTGTATAACTTGCTATTACAAGTTCTTCCAGTCGCAGTTGTATGCCAAATGCGTTTTTCTATTTTTCTTCGGTTTTATTATTTAATTTCTTTTTTTTTTTGCACGTCGAAAGCGCTAATGTTTTCGTGTTACCGACGGCTATCTTGCAAGACATATTCAAGTAGCGTTCCGTCTGAAGCTCTTCATACGTCGCAAGGGCGTAAAATTAACTTCCCTCAGCAGAGACGTATTATGTCGGTGACATCGATGTCCATTCGGAAACATAGTTATTTGTCCTAAGAAAATTAGATACTTAATAGTTGCTTCGTCTTGCTTTTTCGCCATATAATGTGTTAGAAAAAAAAACAATGAAAGCTTGGCTGACATCTGTAAGTCGAACCACGCGCCATCCATATACTGGGTATGGACCAGACTCGAAACAGCTGCGCGAAGCCGAGATACGGAGTGGTGAATCTTATTTCACGGCTTCATAGGGCTGCTATTTCAAACAGATATCAAAACAAGACAAAAGTTGGGCGGCCGTGTTTACCTTGTGACAGACGCAGCAGCTTTGGAGCTCAATCAAAAGCAGGCAGACGCTGAATGGGGGGAGCACGTACGAAAGCAGTGGCACAACAATAAAGAAGAGTGGGAGCCACATTCGAAAAAAGCGCAAGCAAAAAGGCGCGCAAACAGGTCTGCTTTCAGCAACCGCAGACGTGCGTTCTTTGCCACCATTCGAAGACGAGGCTGTGGCTGCTTATTCCTTATTGGTCCCACCGTGGCCCAGTAGCCGAAAGAAAGAAGGTGAGTCAATCATGCTGGGCGTAAGCACCATCACAGCCTAGTTAGAAGGCCTCGTGACGGCTGCTGCCGTGATTGAATGCCGAAGCAGAGTAGAACGTCCCATAGGCCCGTCGATAAAATGAGGCCTCCATTGGTTGACTGTAGAAGAAATAGGGAATCCCAGAATGCACTTCTGGCTCTGTGTGTACCCAGAATTCAGCACGGCGCTGTCTCTCTCAATAGGCATGGAGCGTGTCCCTTCTCACTTCATCGACGCGAGGTCTAATGATTCAGCGAAATGAACAAATTCCATTCGCTTCCATAAGAAGACTGCAATATGAAACAAAATACGGCAACGTCCCCGCCACTTTTCAGCGATTCATCCGATTCTGAACTCATTTACTGCGACAGTAACAGTCTTTCACCGCTTACACCACCATCTTTGAATAGCAACTGCTTTGCAATGCATTCAACGTTGTCCTCAACTGTCTGAAGTATTGCCTGTTCTCGGCTCCGAAATACATGCAGACGTCACTGCTCTCGGAGTATGTGTGGCGCTCTAAATACGTTGAAGTTCTCAAGCATCAGAGCAGCGAGTCAGCGCATCCAGCTGTCAACTGCACATTGACGCGCGCACATTGCCGCGAAATCCAGTGGCGGTGGCAAAATTTTGTTTTCTTCGCTCTGTGGCGAGGTGAAATTGAGGATAAGGAATGTGCGTGTGCACATTCCTTATCCTATTACATCTATCGCTCCTGGCCTCGGGGAACATGTGGTTCGCCATAACCGGGTGCGGATACGTATAAGTTTGTAGTCGTCTCCACGCGACTGCTCGTCTGTTGTTTAATTTTGGGTCTGGCGGGGATACCAGTCTACAAGACAATCTATAATGCTGCGTGATCTCCCCATAATTTAGCATGCGCTCTCCGCTCCCTCGGTCATCGAGGGGCCCCGTAGCGGCTCGGCGGTAGAGATCTCGAGTCAGCTCGTGGGCCGCCTCGTTGCCGGGGACGGCTTCGTGCGCTGGGGTCCAAATTATTTGAATTTTTCTATCTAACTTTCTCTGGCCTAGGATTCTGGCCGCTAAGGGCGAGATCATTCCCTTGCCAAAATTTTGTATGGCAGTTTTGCTGTCACTGATCACAAATTTCGCGTCCGTTCCAGCGCAAGCTAATGCGATCGCAATTTCCTCGGCAGCTTCTATGTTGCGCCCGCGCAGAGTGACAGCGGTCACGGGAATACCCCGGCCGCTGACGGCCGTTGCCACCGTAAAACTGCCGCTACCTCCCGCCGCGTCTACATAGGCCGCCTCATGTTCCGAAATTTTACCGAATCTAATTTTTAATGCTTCGGCTCGTTTATGCCTCCTGTCTTTGCTATGTTCCGGGTACATGTTTTTTGGCAGGGGGCGGATAATCAGATTTTTTCTCACTTCCCTATCTACTTCCACCTTTTGGGTGGGGCCTCTGTACTGATTTATTCTAACTTTGGCCAATATGGCTCTTCCTGTCCTCGTGGTGCTAAGTCTCTCAATTTGAGAGGTTCGCACCGCTTCCGCCAGTTCTGCCCATGTGTTGTGCACTCCTAGAGCCATCAGTCTCTCTGTTGATGTACACATGGGCAGTCCTAGCTTTCTTTTTACGCATTTTCTCATTAAAGAATCAATCTTTTCTTTTTCCAGCACTTTCAAATCGAGATATGGCGTCGCATTGCTCACCCGGCTGAATATGTACGCCTGTATTAGTTTAATCGGAGATGGTCGTTCTCAATATGCGTACATTTGGCTTCGTGCGGCCCCATTGGCAAAATCCTCCATTGGTGCTCATATTCATTGCAACGCTTTTATTTCTTTCCTTGCCCTCTGCATCGTCCATTTTAACATTTTTGCGAATAAAATACAAGCATTTACTTTCGGATTTTGCCATCATTGTAACCAACCTCTGCGGCACTTTGATGCTGTCACTATTCCGCCGCTCATATTCGAGTCTTTTTTCAATACCCATCGTTTCATTTGTCTCAACCATCCAGGTCGTTAGCGCTTACCACGCAAAACATGTCTCACACAGAAAAGAAAATGCGCGCGCCAAGACGCTCGGCTGCTTCTGGTGTCTTGTCTAGCTTTGCAACCGAAGTGCAAGACAGTGTGCCCTTGGTGATATTTAGATTGAAACCTAAGAACCCAGGTGGCCCGAGCTTAATTCCAAGTACTAAACTAAGGCTTCTCACGAGGTTTCAGCTGCCACGGCAGCTCCGAGAAGCCACTCCACAGTTCCCTTTCGTTTTTCTTGGTTTTAGGATCGCCTAACAAAGGTTCCAGGATAAGGCTGCACTCGAGGCTGTAAAGTCTGCGTGCAGAGCCCGTTTTTTCGGTAACGTCTCATTTGATTTTAATATACTGTACTTTATTGTGCCTTACGTAGAGTTGCAGATCCCAGATAATGGCGGCGCAGCGACATCCGGGCCACGTCCGAGACAATGACGAAGGGTGAAAATAATAGCTATGAAATGTTAATCTCCACAAAATGCGGCCGCGGCTTATCACATCGCCTCCTCTTTAGCGACATACCTTAACGACGTGTAGAAGAGAGTGGGAGAAAATATTTTTAACAATATGGGTTACATTTGGGAAACCTTAGCACTAAGACGCAGCCTTTCCAAGCGAGTGAGTCGCAGTGCAGCTAGCTAACAGTGTAATACACACATGAAGGGCGGCGTTGCTTTCACCCACTATATTTATCTTCTCGATCTTCGTCCTGCCTGGTTTGTATCTACGCGGAACTTCGCCGACGTGATGTATGTGCTTGCTGTATAAGCACATACATGAAACTGACTGGCTTAAAACATGGTTCGCGGCTCAGCCTCGACGCTCGGCTGAAAGGGTCCCGCAACAGCTCCCCTTCGTGCTTTCCCGCGTTTTAATCCTTAGTAAGCTCTTGTGCACACATATGCCTCAGGATGTAAGAAATTGTGCGTGAATAACAAAATCAAATACTGTCAGTTGCCGTTTTTCTTTCATTTTTTTTTTAAAGAACTGAGCGGGTTCTCAGACGCATCGGCAAGAAAGAGAGCGAAAAAGGACGCCTTACGATTGCTTTCAGTCTGGCCTGAGTTAGCTGTGACAGAAGCCCGCCTGAGCCAAGCCGATGCAGAGCCAGCACGCTGAGGTGGCAACGGCAGCCTGGGTGGGCCCAGGGCGGGAAGGACGAACACGCAAACGCAGTTATTTGCCGGCAGCGAACAGATCACACGACCACTTCACGCTAACACACGCCTTGTCAAATGAATAGGACTGTATAAGCCTACCTAGGGCAAGTGGGCTCCTCCATTACGACCAACCCTTGCCGTACGACTACCCGACAGGGTTTACAGCGGGGATCCACAGTAAGCCAGCTTATCACAATATTCCCTCATTAGATAGACGTACTTCTGGATCACAACGGTCAAATCAATTTCCTTTTTTTTTCATTCTAGTTATAGGCGTGAGATCATGTGTCACCTGATACTTTCTTAGCAAAAGAAAATCCGAGGACACCTAACAACATATGAGTCGCGAATGAGAAAGCATTAATGCCCACTTGAACGCCGCTGAGCGGTCCTTTGAGTTATGAACTCCGCGAGGACAAGCGAGCGCGTTGAGACACTTGGTCAACGCCTCCTGGATGGCACAAGGCCGGTGCACTTCGATCCGTGACGTCATGCTGCCTTGCCCGAATCTAACGGGGACGCTCCCGAGTAAGCCGCGGGGATTTTGATGTCACCGCTTTCGTCACGCCGGTCTTTGCAATGGAAATTTTGGTTCAAGTAGCATGATGTCTTAAAGCAGAGTGCACAAGCCTGCTATCTAGGAGGCGCTGGCTTAGCCCAGTGGGTAGGACATGCGGCTTCTGAGCGTGGGGTCGTAGGCTCGAAACACACTACCCCCAACGTTCTTCGTTTCAAATTTATTCTGTTTTTACAGATTCATTTCTTTACAGCGATTAAGGAGGCGAAGTTAGAACGCTGGCGAGAGTTTTCGCTGACCAGGAACGCGCGGATAACACAAGCATACGAGAAGAAGGGTGATCTGGTGTCACGGCGATGTCCTCTCCCCTGCCACAACACCTGGCGCGTCAGCAGTTGTTTCTTTTCACCCGCTTTGCTCCGTCGAGGTGCGCACGTGACATGGCGTCGCAGCCAATGGGAACTTAGGGGCCGCTTCGCTGCTACAGACGCCACCTTTTTTGATGCCTTTTTTGGCCATTTGATGCCTTCGCATCAAAATGAGGAAACTTTCGCCTTCCACCCGTCTAGATATCATATATATATATATATATATTCTAAACATTGCTGGCTATTAGACTACAACAGTCATCACCCGCGACATTGCAAGCAAGGAATTTTTGTCGGACAAGCGAAACGAATAAGAAGAATCTGCAGCAAAGACCACGATTATATCCGCCATATAAATGACCTTAAAACAACGCTAGCAGAAAGGAACTATCCCCAAGTTGCTCTCGATAGAGCTTATGATGCCGCGTCAAGGTTGGAGACACAGTCGGAAATGGCGAAGAAACAGCCCACACTAGAATCTGACAGACCGCCGGCCTTTATAACAAAATATTCTAATGCACTCCCAAACACAAACAACATCCTACGAAAATACCACCCAATATTATCAAGTAACGAGCGTCTGAGAAAAGCGTTCCCGGATGTACCTAGGGTTACCTATCGCCGAAACAGTAACTTTAAAGTCATGTTAGTGCACGCAAAAGTCAGCCAACGGCATTCCCCCGTAATAAAAGCATGTTGTCGTCCCAGGTGCAAAACCTGCAGGCACCTTCAAAGTGACATTAAAATTAAAAGCACCGCAAATAGTTATACACATGAAGTCAAATCTAGCTCACTTGTACAAGTTCGGATGTGATTTATATGCTTGTATGTTTCTTCTCTAAGAAACAATATATCGGTGAAACAGGACAAGCAATGAACGTCAGATTAAACGGACTTCGCACGGACACAGTTAAAAAGCTTCCCAAAGCTGTCGCCGAGCATTTAAACCAACCAGGTCATAACTTTGATGAACTTAAACTCTACATGTTACAGTCAAATTTCCGTTTTGAACGAGAAAGAAAATACAGAGAATTTTACCTGATACATAAGTTCAAGGCATTGCAACCAATAGGCATAAACGTTTCAAAGGGAGCTTTAGATTCTATTCGCTATGCTAAATTTAAAGCTATAGGCAACAACACTTAGTTTTGTTTCTTGGCGTATCCTTTTTTTTTCTTTCCGCTTTTTTTTTTTCAGCCGGCGTGTCAGACACCGTTGACACGCCTTATGCGCAGCATTCCTTTATTCTCAATAGGACACGCTAACACACCTTCCCTAGTTGCCGCACCCACCCGCCTTACACCCTCTCCCCTTTAGAAGAACCCCACCTATATATACTGTGGCGAGGAAAGCATACCTCGCCTTGAAGAAGATAAGTCCCCTTGTCGAAACGTTGGCTCCTGCTTTCACCTCGTTCTCGTTCTTCCCTAATACGAGTACTTCATGTTACACGAAGCAAGCTAAGTCAATCTGCGACTGCGGACCGTTATTTCAGTTAACGTTTGTTTATTAGGTTGATATAGCTTACGCATAAGTATGAGATGACTTGAAGAACAAGGAATATTTGAAGCATTATCTTCGATTTTGTTCAGTTTCCTCATTTCGTGCCTGCAGTGCATCTGCTAACATTACCTGTGCGATTCACGTGCTCTTTAAGAGACAATATGTGAGCGCCCCAAGAAAGTGTTTTATCGAAAATAATACAAAGAGAATGGTGAAATTACTGGGGTGAATTACAGGTAGCTATAATTTTAATAACTGTTAGCAAGAAGCTTTCAAGACATTCCCGCGAAAAGGGCAGAATACTTCTAATTTCTTGGCGGATGCATTCGTGCCACATTTCAATAAAAAGTGGGCAGTGAAGTGAATTAACTATTGCGAAAACTGCTGACCTCACTCCGGTGTTCTGTACAGTGCTTGAACGGTAGTAGCGTCGCAATTAAGTGATTAGCGGCTGGCTGGAAAGAGTGTCTGCTTCCTTCCCAACCGTACTTCCAGGCAGGGATCCAGAAGTCTGGCTGCTCTCCTTCAACCTCATCTTCCGATTAACCGACTTATGTTGCTTTAGTTGACGCCACTAGGTTGTAGCAACATAAGACGAGCGTCGTTGTATACCACGAAATTTCAAAAGCTGCTTCTGATGCTGTGAGAGGGAGGGTGTGCTACGTGTATAAGGGTGTTCGAGAAATCAAGTGCATATATTTATGTATGATAGCCAAAGAACGCTGTATATTGGCCTTCCCAAGTGAATTCGCTCTTTTGGCCTTTTTAATCATACATGGTAGGTGCTGAGACAGCTGTCCGCGTCATGATTAATGATTCATGTAGCGAGGGAATTGAGCACTAGCTCTTCGCTTGCCTTCTTATTGCGTACGGAAAGGTGTATGTGAGCCACCTTTACTTGCACTGTGCCTAAGTTTGGTAAGAGAAAAAAAAGAGCGACTCGACAACTGCACCTTGTGGAATTAAGGGTACCGCTCACATGAACTGAGAATAAAGAAATGCGGCACCACGCATCACATTTACAGGCATACTCTTTAGACGCGATCATATATACTGCAAGCGTGAACAAGTGAAGGAATGTTTCTATGAAATATAAGAAAGACTTCAATAACACACCGCCAAATTGAGCAGGAAATCTTTCAAAATCTTTCACATCGTACAAGCAACCTGATTTTGCAGGATTCCTTCGAGTAGAGTCAGAAATTGCTGGGTGCAACGTTCGTCAACAAAATATAGAATAAAAATGAACTTCTCCAAGTTCAAGATATATTGATTTTTGAATTATAGGTGCTTGCCTTGCACCAATCGATAATTTATTTCTGGCAGAATGATTGATTCTTACACGGCGAACAAAAGGACGCCATTTCGCCTGGGAGTAACTACATTGACTCATTTTGTTCTGGTGCCGGCGACGTTATGCAATGAGAAAAGGTCAAGGAGTTTTGATTCCGCTGAAGAAGTTCCGAATCTTCATTCCTTGGTAGGCGCCGCCTGCATCTCCTTTCGCTCGTACATGGCCAACGTTGACCCCCGTTCTGATAAAAAGAGTTTTTCCTCTTTGACCTTCCATGCGCAGCAGGCGCTTTATGCTTTGAACAAGAGTTTAAAAGATCGAAATGCTTGTTGCCCGTTTTCCTCTGGCCAAACTTGTCGAATTTACTGTAGTTAATGTTGCTTTCCTTACACACACACACACACACACACACACACACACACACACACACACACACACACACACACACACACACACACACACACACACACACACACACACACACACACACACACACACACACACACACACACACACACACACACACACACACACACACACACACACACACACACACACACACACACACGTCACATACGTCACACACATGCGCACGCACGCACGGAAGCACGCACACACACACACACACGCGCACACACACGCACACACACACACGCACACACACACACACACACACACACACTTCATTTAAATGCCTTGGCTCGCCTTAGCTGGGACACCCTTTATACGAAAGCAATCAAGCAAGAAGAACAAGGATATATTAGGGATTTAGAATAGCGTTTGTCTCGTTATGTACGTTAAACGTAAGCTTCTTAGCGGGACGTTACGGTGTGTGTCCTTTCAAGAACTTTAGTTTAGCTTATGGAAACGCAAACGTAAAGAGGACGCTATAAAACAAGGCGCCGTGTGGTGCCTCGTGCCAAACCAAGACGATCCATTAGCAGCCATCCTGCTGTTGCTATGCGGACGCGTCTCGTTAGGCCTACGGGCGCCAGAATCTCCGAACACTCTCAGAAAATGGACGCGCTGTGCGCTCATAACTAACCTTTCCGGTGAGTTTAGAGAAAGCGAAAGCTCATTACAATAGTTACTGGTGATCAACGCGAGTGAGAGCGTAGCCATCGCGAGAATTCACGCTGAAGCGTGAGCCATGGGTGCCGCAATTTCTACAACGCTATTTCTTAGCGTCCGTAAACCTTACGAACGTTAAACTCGTAAAATAACGTACGTTATCATAGCGCACGTCAACCACAGCAATCCAATAACGTTCGAAGCATGCGTAGTGAGGCCGACGCTATTTCTTTCTGCAACCAAACGTAAACGTAATGCGTTTACCTTTGGTTGCAAACGTTATTCTAAAACTGTCTATTAAGTCACATAGACCGCAACAAACAAGACAGGCATACCTTGGAAAACAAAAGCACACATGCACTTCTTCATGCATGAGCGTTTCCAATAAAAGCTCACGGCATGAACTACAAGTAAATATATCAAAATCATTTCTCTGGATAACTGTTCAAACGGAAAGGCACAGTGTAGCTTATGTATTGTTCTCCTAACAAGAGAGTAGGCGTATGGATGCGTTTGGAGATATAACTCTAAGAAGAACCGCCAGGTATTTCTGGAAAACCGTGGAATAACTTCAGAGCCACCATAAGCACCTCGCAGAACTCCGGTACTGCTTTAAGAGGCTTCCCCGCAATCCGAAGAAGCACTCGCATGCAGCACGAGATGCTTGCTGTCCGCCATCCATTTCCGAGCGAGGGTGTGCAAGGCGCGCCCCGTTTGCGAGCACCCCTGCCGCCTTTACTCCTGGCGCATTCTTATCGCGCATTTGCTTCACCAACTCACAAATCTCGCGGAAAGAACGTGCAGCGCAAAACAAGCTTCGGTGGAGCAAAGGGCGAGCGCAGCGCGGCGCACGCGCTTCCACGCCGTGTGTGCAGGCTCGGCGTCTCGGTTAACACTGCGGTGTTTGGCGCACGAGAGGAGCCGGGCGTCGGCGTTCGCCAGCGCTGAGCGCAAGCGTTACTTGTTCGCTCGCTCAGTGCAGGTAGGATATCGTAGCAGTTCGAGTAGAACATCGATACAGCCGGCTTTAAAGAGATTGGCGTCGTAGTGTGCTCGTTTTCCGCGTCAGCCTCGCTTTCGGAGAGCCATCGAATATGAAGTATTTGTTCGCGGAGCTGAGCTTGTTGAATGAATTTTTTTTTTCGATTAGCTAGATCATTTTGAGGACGGGCTCCAAATGGACCGTGCGCTTTAGCCACGTAAGATCAATAATTAAAATGTTCATTAACGTGACTTCGTTAATTACGCGCGAAACTGTACAAATTACTCATTATTTATGGACGCTGCCAGTTTGGACATTCTTGAAAGGTAGCAATAATATCACCGTGATTTATACTGGTTAAATTTAACATTTGGCGCAGTTAAGAAAAAAGAGCCGGTATACATATGTTCTTTTTTTTTTGCTGCACCGAATTTTTAAAATTTGCCTGTGGCAGATAGCACAATCCCAACCTTAATATAAATTACTCGATGAGGCTGCCATTACTTCTACGATAAATCAAAATACCGAATTGAATAATCACCATATTGGAATAATAAACTGCTTAATTAATTACTTTACTGCGCATATTTCATTCTAGGAAATGTGGCTAGTGAGTTCGCAAGGCATATCCAGTTGGAACGAATTCTGAGGATGCAACCGGCTTCGAGATATGCGCCGTCAAACTTGAGGCATAAATGCACTGATGTTCCACTTGCTTGTTAAGGAAAACGGCGTTGCATGCACTGAAGCGCAAAAGTAACTGGAACGCCAATGGATTTCGTCGGGTACATGGAAACATAATATCTCGAAACTGGTGTAGTCCTGGTAATACGTTCCAAATCGATACCTCTTGCGAACTCGCCGTCTACAATTCGTAAATTGAAATATGTGCGGTAAGGTAATTATTCAGAACGTTAATTAGTCTAATTATACCAATTATTTAATTAAGCATTTTGATTTCTCTAGATGTAACGTCCGCCTGCCCAAGTTATTTAGCTGAACGGCTTGAATTGTGCTATCTGCCACACACAATGTTTAAAAATTTCGTGCAGCCAAAAAACAAACAAACAAAAAACACACTTGGTATATATAACAGCGCACGAGGTCGTGGGATTGAATCCCGGCCACGGCGGCCACATTTCGATGGAGGCGAAATGCGAAAACACCTGTGTGCTTCGAGTTAGGTGCACGCTAAAGGACCCCCGGGTGTCCGTGCTGTCCACTTCTCTGCTCTTGTGTCCTGTGTGCACGCCTCACCTCTTTTTTGCATAATGGACCCCAGGTGGTCGAAATTTCCGGAGTCCCCCACTACGGCGGGCCTCATAATCAGAAAGTGGTTTTGGCACGTAAAACCCCACAATTTATCTATTATTTTATTTATATATAATAGATCACATATCGAATGGTTGGTTTAGAACTCGGTTCCCCCTGCACATAAATCCGGTGCTCTAACCGTTAGGCCACGGACGCTTGCGTGAAAGGCAGAATAAAACACTTTTACGAATTTTATTCTTGCAAGCCGCGTCAAATAGCAACAACTGTTAAAAAGAGAAAGAGAGAGAGATAGAGAGAGAGAAGTTACGAGACGCGTTCGTCGCCGGAATACGCTGGGAGCTTGTCTTCGTACCATGACGCTGTCGCGCGTTTCTACAAGATCAACATGTTAATAAAAATTAAAATTTCTCTGCGAGGTCCATCATGGTGGCTGAGGGGACGCGTTCGTCACTGAAATCTGAGGCGCGCCCCTTATCCTGACGCGCCATTTTTCCATGCTGGATCAGGAAAGCTTTGCTGTCACCTCTGTCCACAGTGCGTGGGGTCTGCATAATCTCTTTTCTCTTTTTCTTCATTTAACAGAATAAATACAAAAGAAGAGACCGTGTTCGTATGCGATTGTGGATGTTTGTTGCATGCCAACGTTGACTGTGCAGAAATAGGCAAGAAGAGGGGGGACGAGCTTTGTGCCCTGAAAAACTGCTTCGCCCCCCTCCCCTCCCATTCTAAGAATAAAAGGAAGTACGACACGCGCCATAGCATAGGTCATGAGGTCCTCTTTCACCCGAAATGATGACAAATGTTCCTCTTGTGCCTGCATCCTTACTGAAGTGCTGACGGGTACTCATGGGGGAAAACCTCAGCGCGCGGCTGTTACGGATAGCAGCAGAGCTGTGTGCGAAAGCCCTGGAAAGTCAAGAGAAGCTACAGTAGCGGGCACAAGAGCCCTTAAGGGGCCATAATATTTTGCTGGAACAATTCTCAAAGTACGCTTGAGAAAAGCTCTCGACGGATTTTGACGTCCGTGTAGTTTTAGTTGAATCACCAAGAAACAAGCTGTTTTGGTTCATTGGCCGTTTGTTTTCTTTTTACAGATTTTGAAGAAGGGCTTATTTCTTTAAACATAGAGTGTTTTCTAACAGGTGTCAGCAATCGATACGGCTTGACTTCACTGGAGCGTACATTCAGTGCCTTTAAGTCAGTTTATATAGCTGAGCTATGTGTTAAATTGTGGTTAGTAATAATTTCAACGGAATTAATGTAAACTTTGAATTACATGTAAACTTTGCATTACATGTCACGCGGAGCAAGCTGTAAGTCGGCTAAATAACAAGAGAGATAAACATACGCCCACGCTAACACAGCAGGCACGAGAGAAGGAGAGAGAGAGAGAGAGAGGTTCACCGACAGAACTATCTGATTTACCATTAAACCTTCCTTGTGTCAATCTGTCCAAGGGATTACCGGAAAGGGAGTAAGCAGGCTTCTCGTCGTCAAGTAGAGTGACAACCCCACCAGCAGAGAAAAAGCTCCGGAACACGACTGTCACTGGATAAGCTTGACTTTCAGTGGACAAGCAAGAAGTCCTAGCGCAAATGCAAAGAGAGAAGAGGAACTCTGATAGGACCGGGCAAAGAAGCAAATGAGTATCGATCGTTTCTCATTTCGTTCGGGTCACGAAGCGTTTGTTTCAAGTGCTGCAGACACGGCGAAAGGCGTTATTTCGAGGCACCGGCAGGTTTCCACTTTCCTGATGTTTTTCATAGGTGCCTAAGTGGCGGACATCAGTTAGGATTGTGGTAGTGATCGAGGGATACGAGGAAAGAAAAAGCACTGCGCCTTGCTCTCCGGCAAGAAGAGTTGTTGGGTGCGAGAACTTCGATTAGTGCGCGCGGGACATCCCTTGCTATCCTTTGCTTTCCGCTCTTTACACTTAGGGTGTCCCACGTAACTTCAGAAAAACTTTCAGAAAAACTTCAGAAAAATGTCGCGTAACTGGACAGAACCAAAGTGATGGTTGGCGTCGCTTGGAGATACTCAGATTATCTTTTTGCATTCTGCCGAACTACATAATTAGTCTTAATTATTTAATCAAATGCTGTAATATTGTAATTAGATTAGAAGTTTCAAAGAGAAAATTGTGAAGCAACATGAAAAACTCCCCATACAGCTTTCTGTTGATCAATATGTGTTACATAAAAGTGTTTTTCCAAGCAAGAACGAAGCCCGCCAAGACACGGAAAATTGCCCCTCGAGGCACTTTGCGTGTATTCCCGAGCTTCTCTCTTGTATGGAAAAGCACTTTTACGTAGCACGTATTGAGCAACAGAAAGCTGTATCGGGAGCTTTACAGTAAAGCTGTTGGCCTCTCGTTGATTGGCATTTTTGGTGCCGTCGTCCGTGGGCAAAAATGTGGGCGGATCCCGGGGGGAGTGCAATACGGGTCCGATCCGCAGCAGAGGTGAAGCAAGCTTCAAGTACTCAGTAAAGTAAAGTGGAAAGTACATACACTCTTTGGAATCACGCATACAACACACACAACAGCATTCGTTTCAATAAACAAGCATATTACAAGCATCGGAACCACATAATTGATGATAGGGCTCTCCTGATAACAACGAGAAGCACGTAGCGCTCCCTGCATAAGTTTCCTAATAAAGATTACAGTTGCGCAAGCTGCCACGGCGATTGCAGCTAGCGACGTGAGGAGTGACGTCACTAGCCTTTCATATACGAAAGAACCAGCCTAGCAACCGATTTCATTGTTTATGCAGCACCGCTATCGGTAGGCAACGCGCAGTTAGGACTCCCGAGGAGCAGCTTGAATACGAGAGGCCAAGGGAAAAACAAACGTCAATACGACCGGGGGCAGCGTGCTGTCAAAATTACCACTACTCCCATTATTCTTAATTAGCATTACCACCATTCCTATAATGCAATAAAGCGTTGCATAAACGCCTCAGCAGTTGCAGCAGTGGTTTTCAACAGCTTCGCTAAACATCCACTTTCGCAGGGCCAGGATGGCGAGTCAGTTTTATCATGTCGCTCTACAATTTTTTCATGGAAACTTCTAATCTAATTATAATAATTGAGAAGCTGATTAATTAATATCATTTATGTAATTAGGCGGAATGCACAAAATAATATGTGTATCTGCTAGCGATGGCAAGCAACATAACCAAGCCTGGTTCTGTCCAGCTATGTGGCATGTGTATATTCTTAAAGCTTGACTTAAGTGGGGCACCCGTTATACGAAACAAGGTTTACTCCTTCCTATTTGATCTCTGCAAGCAGGTCGCGGCGAATATTCGTAGTAAGGCGGCGCAATACGTACGACCAACCCGAGATGCAACAGTCTGACTTGCTTCTATCTATATACTTGGCTCCCTCTTTTGATATTTTTCATGTCTACTTTTCAATAGGTTTCTGCAACAGTGGCTATGAGCATGTTCTGACCGTTTGGTACCCTATCCCGTACCCCACCGTGGCGCGGCCGACTGTATTTCATGTCCTTCTTGATTTCTCTGCTTTTCTCTGTTCTTTGGTCTCTCTCTCTCTCTCTCTCTCTCTCTCTCTCTCTCTCTCTCTCTCTCTCTCTCTCTCTCATTGATAGTTTTGCTTTGAAGAGGCATGCCATTTTTGCGCATGGGTTGTGTATAAACGGACAGTGGTTGCTGCCTTTAACGCGCAGATATTCTTTAGTCTATTGTTTCTATATTGTAATGCCGAAACGAAGCCTTCAATTGCTGTCGGGTAGCTATAGATAAAAAAAAAAGACCGAATAGGCGCATTTGCACATGCGACATCACCTATTCCCTTTTGAGTTTTAACTACGGAAAGAGGAGATGCATTCAAGAGGAGCTCATGGTCTCCTAATGTTTCACTGCTTGTTGGATGGGCGGGGTAGTTAAGAAAGAGCCACCAACAAGGTCACAAGATTAACTAGAACACAACCCTTGCGCTCTGACCGCATCGTTGCCGTGCGCTTTAGGGCTGATGACGTGAAGCATTATTTGTTAGATTAGTAGACTTGTTTAATTGTATAGATTTACAGTGCATTCGCAAAGATGAAATGTTTCTGTGAGCACGGTGGCAGTTCAGATGGCAGCTGCCTTGGCTCCCACTAAAAGCGTCTCGCCAACGCAAGTGGTTTGCGTTAAGCGTCAACAAATCGGGACGCTGGTTTGGGCGAGCCGGCTGGGGCGGAGTGTACTTAATCGAAGTGCGATCTAAATAACCACACATTGTACGGTCCACTTTGTTTCTTATGGTCTTGTCTGCTTCACTCGGGCGCCAGTATATTAAGTAGTGACGAGTAACCAACTTTACCAGCTCTTAGCTTCGTTAAGCAATCAATAGCTGCCATATCCCAGAGGCGGTTCTCAAACACAACAGCTGCAGCCAACCGGTATATGAGAGGCTAGGTTCGTCTCATACAAAACTTACTCCGTATTAGATTAACACGGTCAATGTATCATTACGCATTTGCATCAAACGCTCGTTATAGAGCGTTTAAGCACGTCACATAAGTTGATCTCACAAGCGACGCCTAACGAATTCACCCAGATGCCCTCGTATATATGTTCTCCAGAATCCATTTCTAGTACCTTCGCTGAGTCGTACCCTGGTGGCGACCAGCTCATATGTGCACCTCGTGCACCAAATTTGAGAGCTCAAGACGATTTCCTTCGACATCAGTAAATGAACACTGACCATTCTTGTGTGGATATGTAGTTCGACAGCAGATAGGTGCCCGTTCTTGAGTCGCTATGCAAGCTTTGTTCCTACTTCCATGGCTAACCTCATTTGATTAACAACAGCGTTCCAAGCAATTTCAGTCACATGAGACACTCCCGTGTTATATATTGTAGTGAGGTTTTTCTGACAGTTTAGAGTTACTTTTCTTCCATCTCACAGCACTATTATAATTTATCGTCTGTTAGGGACATGTACATTAGGGACATGTTCCAATCACCAAAAAACGATGCTAGCAACCTCGTTGCAAATTAAGTATAAGGCTGATGTCTTCACATGCATTGTTGGTACCCCCAGGATCAAATATAACTTCGGGCCCGTTTAAAAGGTTGTGATGTTTTTTTAAAGAGATGCATGCTAAGGGCTGGCAATTCCGTAAACAAAAACAAAACAAAAAACAAAAGAACCACCAGCAACAACAGATCTACCGAAAAAGAAATGTAAAGGCATAAAGCAGCAAATACAGAAAAGATAGTAAGATGGAAGGAATAAAACTTTGCATGCCAAGGGTTGCCTATTTTCCCATATGCATAGTATGAGAGCACGATATATATGGGCCACACGAACGTCCAATCAAAGCGCAGGTTACTAGCTTACCTGTAGAGTTAACACACATCAAGCTACGTCATTATGCTAGAAAATAAAACAACAAGAAAACCTGTGCCAATGGCAGAATAAAAGCCACGTCACTACAGAAACTACATGTAAGTTCAGTGATAGTTCACTCGAAGGAAAAGAGACAAGATTTGCGCATGATAACATGTGCATAAACAAAACCTGATTATGAACACATCAATAGACAATCTTCCTTCAGGGAGACTGTACAAGGTGCTGGCAAGAAAATGTACTGTTAATAAGAAATTCAGGAAGTGCTGCGACAGCTTGTCTTTCCTTTTCCGGGGCACGACCAGAGACCGAGAACTCTGATCACGGATAAGGTCGGTCTATTCAGCCGGTTCGAGCAGCTGTGCAGAGCCTCTCCCGGTAGTTTGTACAGCGGGCACTCAATGGGAAGATGCTTCCCGGATGTATGCCTGGTATTACAATGGAGGTAAGCACCGGACGAACACTTCTTGATTTTGTTTACAAGGCAAAAGGAGGAAGTATAACAAAAAGAAGGGAGTACAAGCACATTATGCAACATGAAAACGTCCTTGAGTTTTGTAACATTGAACTTGCAAGGAACGTCACTAAGCAGCACAGTAAGCTGCTTTCCTGTATCTTCCAGTATGCCATTGTTTACGATAGCGTCCTGGCACGAAAGTTCGCAGTTCGGGAACGAACAGCAAAGATAGGCGATGCCAAGCCTAGGCCGATGAATGTGATTCCTCTTTAAAACAAGAACCGTTAATTGTCTTACGATCCGGCTAGCAGGCACCGCATTTTAAAACAGATGTTTAACACTGTGGTGTAAATTGGGTTATAGGCTGCGGGGTTTCAAACGGAAGATGCAGGCACAAATTTCAAAGAATCATGATGCATTGCTAGGAGAATGGCATGGATACGAGAGGTTACGGTTCCTCAGGACAGCTATGATATCCCTGCACTTGCATTTGTCTCTGTGCCTTCGGCGCATGATGGCACGATGTGAGCCTACACGCGTGCAAGAAAACGGGGATCCCGGCCGATGAGGGAGAGGATGAACATGATGCCTTTTAACGTCCGGTTCCGTGATAGACGGACGCATATGCAAACTGATTACGAAAAAAAAGATGCATTTTTAAACTGTAGCACATTGGTCAATATTTCGACAGGAAATCTTTGTATTTCCTGCCCTTCACACAATATTCTAATTCAGAAGTCGCACCAATTTCGAAACCACAGAAGCAGTGAAAACAGGAAATATGCCGATGCTGACTGTGCGACTTCAAGCACGGGTAGTTGTAAGCCTGAGATTTCGTCTTCTAAACATTGGTTTTCCGCCCAAGACGAAATGCAAAAAGAGAAGGCAAGGCATACAATAAAGTGATGACTACGACAGAGTTCTTACCCCTTCATGAAAGAACTGCATCACGTCGAGTTTTAGTCAACCCAAAATGGCAATGCTACAGTGAGAGCAATGCCACATATTTCAATTTTCATTCCTCTGTTCTCCGACTCCGACTTTAAGGAGGCCGCACTGATGGAGAGCACCGGAAAAGGCTTAGGTTCAAAAGATATCGAAATGATCGCGGCTCAATGGAACGATGGAATTCAGAGTTTCAGCGTGAAATGTGTACGGAACTTTGGTCATGTGGCCCACGGCGAGGAGAAAAAAAAAAAGCTGCGAAATGGTTAATGATGAGTTGAAAGATCGGAAGGTCTCCCTCGACGGTGAAAGCAACCCTCTTGCCTTACACAAAATATTTATTCATTCATGTCAAACGCACGCACGCACGCACGCACGCACGCACACACACACACACACACACACACACACACACACACACACACACACACACACACACACACACACACACACACACACACACACACACACACACACACACACACACACACACACACACACACACACACACACACACACACACACGCACGCACGCACGCACGCACGCACGCACGCACGCGCACGCACAAACGCACACACACACCACACACACACACACACACACACGCACACACACACACACACACACGCACGCACGCACGCACGCACGCACAAAGCTACGTGTGCACGAAGTGTAACATCAATGAGGCAGTGCTCAGTGAAGCAACTAGATTGCAGTTTTGACGGGAGTTAATGGCAGCCGTGACTATAAGAAAACAAGCTGGTTTTAACGGCTAAAGTAAAATCTAAAACGAAACGCACAACCTTCCAGCGCTTGAATTCTAAAAATACAGAAGTGCTACAAATGTCGCATATAAGTTCTCATTGTTGAAAGTCCGCCCGAAGTCTGCTAGAAATAACATCCACGAAGCAGAGTCGCGGATTGGACAACTGTTGAACCGAACTCAAGTCCAATATCAATTATATATAAAAATTATCTTCAATACATAAAGGAAAGCGAAAAGCCTCATGCCCACGCAAGAAGTTTTATCTGTATACTCGAAACATCCGATACTATCAGCGTTTGCTCCTGTTTCGAAGCGGAAGGCCTCATGTTCTACAGATTTAGCCGGCACCATCGTGACATCTTGTCGCCCCGCGAAGTGTCACCATATTTAAGGTGGCATTTAAGATAGACTATCTCCTATGCCAAAATAGACGATGCATTCCAAATTATGGACAGTAGATGACGCGGTATCTAGGTTTCTAGAGCCGGCCATTCAAAGATAAGCGATAGCAATGGAGCAAGGGAATATGTGATACTCGAGACACGTTCAATAATTCAAATTAAGAAATAATCAAAATGTCTCACTTTAAAATAAATACCGCGAAGCTTACGTTACCAAAGCGCAGTCCACTGTAACGGTTGCAACCCATTCCGTCGATATGAGGAGCTTCAAGGAAATGCTGCTCCTCTTAAAGAAAGCGGCACTGCCGTACGGCAATCATGGGAAAAGGAACGTCCTCGATGTAGGTGAAAGTGCTACCGCCGTGAACGCAACGATACGTCTAGAATGGGACACAAAGCTGAAGAGAGCGGATGCGTTTCTGAACACGGCCTGCGATATCAGCAGAAAAAAATGTTTCAAATGATGCACGGGTACGACCCGAAGTTTCATGATGGCGCGCTATGCACTTAAGAACGTTTCTTGGAACGGCTACGAAGAGCTGAAAGATGAGGTGCAGGCCGAAGTGTGTGAAAATGAGGCCATATACCAGGATATATTTGACTTCTATCGCTGCAGCGGGCACCTACCGTAGGCTGATGATATAGTTTCTATGCGCTTGGTCCACGGGTGGCCCCGCGCACCGTCAAAGACGCAGGCTCACTACAAAAGGCCCACGGCTCTTGCAACGACGCTGGTGAAGGGCACTCATCAAGTCACGACACTGAAAGGGTCCCCGAGCAAGCACTGCGCTGCTACAGCGAACATCAGCACCCGAAAATGTGGTCGCCATCGCGGTAAGACGTTCAAGACGAGGATTCGTTGCGGAAAACGAGGCCGTTTCCCAAGGCAAAAAGACCGAATGCTAGTGTGTCTCCACAGCCTGTACGGACGGGGTGAGAGCGCAACATGGCAACCCTGCCAGGAAGGAAAGAGAGGAGAACCGTGATACCATCGCACAGCAAAGAAAGAACTGGCAGTAAGTGCTGGAATCAATTTTTATACCCTAATATACGTATTCTGACTGGCGTCACTTGCTAAAATTTATCAGTCCGCACAAAATTATAGGTGCAAGATGCGCGCCGAAACAACAAAGAAGATATAGCCCCAGTACGCTGCCCCCTTGCTTGTTCAGCCGCAGGTGAGATACATAGAATGCTCTACTTCACCGCGCCGACCAAGTGTCGAAGAATATGAGCCGTCGAATTTGTTTCTGAGTTCGTTGAGTGAGTCAAGTTCGCGTGATGGTATTTTATGCTAAATTCCTCTCAAATGGCCTGTCGAGAAATGCACCTAAATAATAGGTGAAATCTGGTCCGGCATATTGTAGCGATTCCTTTCGCTCGATTCTATTTCTTTCTCATCATCCAGCACTCACGAGCGGCCCGATAGTGGTGATAACGTAGGCAGTTATCACTTAACTAAGTCATCAGTTAAGTTATCACTTAACTTATTTCAACCCGTCACTGATCTATGGCTGCCTCTCGTACACTAAGGCACCGTGAGGGGAGGGGCGAAGGTTGTACTGCATTTTTTTCATCCTCGTTCAGGAAGCGGGACACGGACACCAAGTGGGCGGGATCTATGACGAGTGCGACGTAGAAGCGGCTCGTTCCAACCCTGTCGCATGCCACTCAGGCTACAAAAATGTGCATGCGGTCTAGCGAGGAGAGTAGCAATTACACCTGTGATGTTACACTGGCTGAATTGCGTCATTGTTAATTACGTAATAGCGCGAGAAATAAGAGTTACCCATATTAGCTTATCATTTCGGGATCTTATAGTTACATATGAGCTTACAGGCGTGGGTGTTTACAGGTGTGGGTTTACAGGCCGAAGCGTGTGTGTCTACGACAGCAAACACGTTGTCATGAAAAGCCAGAACTGAAAGTATACACATAAAACCTCTCCAAAAAGGACAGAGCCCCACATGTGCAATCGTATAGCTCTACAGAAGGAGGCGCCAGTCGTTGCTGACGTACGTATAGACATAGTATCGTCTTACCGAGACTAGGCGGTTTCATAAAAACACACACAAAAATGTGTTACGCTACATTACGTAATTACAAGGAACGCCAGCAATTCCACTTAAGTGATTTCCGATACTGAAATGCACCAATCTGGTTTTCTATTTCGTTGCCAATGCCGAAGGTTTTTCGGTTGTAACTATTCTTATGGAGAACACTATATCTGTTTGTTTTCATATCGTTTGTACAGATATATGTTCTTCTGCTGTAACTCGCTGTGCTGGTGGCACTGTAGGAGCCCATTCAGGCGTACGATACTTCGCCTTTAACTCCAGCGCAATGACAATAGCGATGTCTTATGTATTGTCAGAACTTCATATAAACTTGAAGTTCAACATATCCGACATAACAATACTTGTTGGTGAGCGGCGATCACAGATATGTCTCCTCTGATAACACACGAGTGAGACAACGTCCCTGCGACGGCTGCCCAGCAACTAACACTTTAGTAAATGTATTGTTTTCGCCTTAAGTACTTTGATACAGGCGCGTATACGGAAGGTTCGTGCGAGATTAATTCCTCTACATTTGTATTTTTCTCAACAGAGGGGTAGGAACAACAAAAATGTCTCATCTCCTAAAACATTTCAGCCCAATAGCAGCATTTTTGGCTGCTATGTATGGCATACACCGAATACGTTATTATTATTATTATTATTATTATTATTATTATTATTATTATTATTATTATTATTATTATTATTATTATTATTATTATTATTATTATTATTATTATTATTATTATTATTATTATTAGCAATATCGCTGCTGCTTCAGACAGGTCACCCACAGCCTCGCTTTAACTCTCTCTCGGTCTAGGAGACCTGGACTGAAGACGCACCAAAGGTGACTTAACATTTGGTGCGTCTTTGGTACGTCTTCATGCTTCTAAATGGTCTCGATGATTGTACAAAAATATGACGCAGCGTTACCTTAAGAATTCCGCGACAAATATCTAGGGCATCTAGAGCTTTTCGTGTATCTACTCCTTTTCCTTCTCCCTTTCCCCTACGCAGAGTAGCAAGCCTCCATTTCTCACATTAAAATTTTATCTTTTTCTACTTGTGGCGTCTCAAAGAATTCCTTGGCCAGGATTCTGCGGGCCTGTAACGAACACCCACACAAAATTGACATATTCCCCAAACATTCGCCCGTTTTCAAAGCAGCACTCGAGTTCATTTCAGAATCTAATTCCAGAAATTTCAATCAATGTTCATTCTGTGTGTTACATTGTAAACCGTTAACCTATAAAATACGCGCTTTTTATTGTTGTTTATTGATATTTGCTTATTTAATTATGTCCGCCTTGTCTCATGCAACTGGTACCATTGGCCTCACCACGTATCTTCGACTATTGCTTTGTTGCATGTATTTTAGCGTCTAGTTATTCTGGCTCTGAATGAGCTACCAGCTGATTTCACCGAACGAACTTATTTCATGTATCCAACCAAACACAGCGAGATGGACGCTTGACCGGCTGTGTACACGTATATATATTATACCTGTCTTTAGATGCGCCAGTAGCAAGACCAGCAGGTTGTTCTTATCCACATTAATAAAATACATTGATTGTTTTTCCTTGAAATTTAAGAACCCACAAGGAAAAGAAAAGCCGGCTAGTAATAGTCACTTGAAAGAGACGCCCGCACGCCCGAAGAGGAGGAAAGAAAGAAGGGAGGGCGAATCGGACGGCACAGCACATCACTATCACCAAGCCAGAGTTTTTTTTTTTTTAATATATAATTGTGGGGTTTTACGTGCCGAAATGGCGATGTGATTATGAGGCACGCTTTAGTGGGAGGGGAGGGGGCTCCGCATTAATTTTGACTTCCTGGGATTCTTTAACGCGCTTCTAAATCTAACTACACGGATATCTTGTGCATTTCGCCTCCATCGAAATGCGGCCGTTGTGGCCGGTAATCCAACACGCGACCTCGTGCTTAGCAGCTGAAACCCCAGCCACGGAGCTACTGCGGCGGGTAGCCAGAGTATAACCACCAAAAACCAGAGCCGAGTCCTGCAGCTGCGAATAATTCTAGTACAGCTTTATGGTTCAGTATCTTGTTGAAGCTTGATCTTTTGGAAATGATAGGTGAGTGAGCAAGAGAGAGAAAGGATGCATAGAAAGACAGGGAGGTTAACCAGAGGTGTGCAAAGTTAACGAAAGCCCAAGCTGGTGGAACTTGCTCAGCCGCACGGAGTGACAACTGCTAAAAGCTGGGCATTGTAAATTTAAGCGCTCTCGTGTTTCACTGTTTGAACTGCTAGTCCCATTGGAGGTTCCATGCATTCAAAAGAAAACAGATTTATGCCCTGCACCTGTGCCAGCGGATACAGTCGCATCTGGAATACTCATACTCGCATTATACGAAGGTTAACACAGACGCTTACGTTCATGAAGGCATTAAACAAGCATAAATTATTGCCTTATTCGTATATGTGCATAACGTCCTCTTTAAATAGAATATACGGTGTCATTGACACCTGCGGAACTGTTAAGCACCAGTTTGACATTGAAGTGTATCTTCCAACAACCGGAACTGGCAAAGCCTGTTAGCAATTATTCCCTCTGGGCTCTTCGCCGGTTATGCAGTGCCAACGCTGACACACATATAAGGTTGCGGCAGGTATTTGAGAACACACATTTCGTGACCCCCATCCTCTAGGTACATAATAGCTGCAAATAATTTTTTGCTGCAGGTAATCATGGCAGAACTTCAGCTAACTCAGCAAATGAAGAGGCATGCAGTTATCGTGTTCTTGGGTGCAGGACACCCTGATTCAGAGATCGCAACATTCTTGAAGCTTGCCCGATCATTCGTGTTCAAAGTTCGGGAAGAACTGGAGGCTTCCAAGGGTGATGTTGACGCTGTTTCACAAACGAAACGACATTGTCAGCGTTCTGAAAATCTTAGGACACCGGAATTATTAGTTGCGTCCAAGGTATAATTGATGAAGACCCTGGCAAGTCGATAGAGCCCTCGCCAAGAAGGTGAAGGTTGACGAGGCCACTGTCAGACGTATGGTTCATGAGGACCTTCGCTACAAGTCTTATGCTATGCGGAGAGGACAGTTCTTGTCTGAAAAAACCAAGGAGAACCGCCTGACCAGAGCTCAGCATCTCCTGACCAAACTGAAACACCCAGAGGAGCCTGGAATGTTGTGGCTTTTCTCCGATGAAAAAAACTTCGTCCACGACCAGAAGCTGAACAGCAAGAATGATCGGTGGCTGTGCAAAGGTCCAGAGGATGTTCCAACTGTCATGCGCACAAAATTTCCTGCATCAGTGATGGTCCTGTGTATCGTGAGCAGTGAAGGAGACGTGATGCCTCCACATTTTTTTCTCCAAGGTGCCAGAGTTAACGCTGTTGCTTACACTGAGGTATTGAACATGGTTGTGAAGTCCTGTATTGCTGCTGCAGCACGCGAGAGGCCGTGCGTTTCCCATCAAGACTTTGCACCATCCCACACAGCCCAGACCACGCAAGAATGAATGGCCAAAAACCTCCACGACCACGTTACTCCGAACATGCGGCCTCCCAGCTCCCCAGATCTCAACCCAATAGACTACTACGTATGGGGCGTAGTTGAGAGGGAGTCCAATACGCACCCACACAACACCCTTGAGGCTCTCAGGGGAGCTATTGTTGATGCAATGGCTTATGTTCCGAAGACACACCTCAGCACAGCCTGTGGTTGGTTTCGGCAGCGTGTGGAGTCTGTGATTGCTGCTCTCAGTGGTTTCATTGAATGATGAAATTCATTCCAATCATGGCCACCTGTATACAATGTTAAATACTCATAAATTATATGTATCCAGTATCGGTGTGTCTTTGTGTGTGGGCGTAACTTTGTTCTCAAATACCTGCCGCACCCGGTATGAATTGAAGCATTCAAGGTAGTCGTAGAAGCCACATCTCAGTATTGTTTGAATGGATGATATCACACATTGGAATCTCGGAAACGAAGTAGATTATGCTCTCGCGACCTTAGCCCACAATTTCGACTTCATTGACGATATCTTGCGCAATTTCGACGACACTCGGATGTTTATACACCACCACCTATACAGCGAGCACAGTCGGATGAATGTTAGCTGAGGACCGTGACAGATTATGTCCGTTACATGTGGCGCGTCGCTTGTTACGACAAGGACATGCGTCGACCCTTTCATGTTCAGCTTGCGGATTCAGTGTATAAAGCACTCGAGCTGCATTCAATAGCTAGCGCAAAGCAAGATACAGGAGTGTTTCAGTGAATATAACTGTCCGGTGAGAGATTCCTGGGTATATTAGAACTGATGCTGCTGCAAGACAAATGTATGAGGAACAGGAAATATCTGACAGATTGAAATGTGCCAGGTTCTGAGAGAGGCTTAGCCCCCTTCCCCCTATGTCAATGGCACATTTCTTTCATCAGCAGTACAGGTGTTCTGAGTTACTCTCTATCGAACCCTTCACTAAATTAGGTTAAAATGAAAGTCTGGTGTTTAACGCCCTGAAAATGCACCAAGGGCTATGAGGGACACCTTAGCGGAAGGCTCCGGATTAATTTTGACCAGCGGGGGTTCTTTCCATGCACGAGCATTTTTGCATTTTACCTCTACCGAAATGCGGCCATGCCGGCAGGGAATCGAACCCGAGACCTCGGGCTGAGACTTCATCAGGTATGAAATAGAACAAATTCTGAAATTTTATTTAGGCCCCCTGCTTAGTGTATTTTTACAGCTTTTTTTCCTTTTTTTTTATCTAGGCCACCACGGCTTCGCGTCCGTCGTTTGGTCGGTCTCTGGGTCGGTATCTCGCATGGCAGGACACACCAGTGTTCTGCGTAGTAAAACGTTAAACCGCCGCATAAAACTTGTAGAAATAATATCACATTAGAGTAATCTCTAAAGCGCGCGGATATCTTAAAGGAATAGCGCGTGATATGTAACGGCTTTGATTTTCTTATATCTGGGCTACACGATCCTTAAACAACCGAGTATGTGCCAAAGATTCCCCCGACTTATACAGCACGAAACTTCGACCAACAAATTAGTGCCAGTGAGCGCACCTCTGCTCTGCGTAGTCAAGCAATAACTCACGAATAAAAAAACATGTGCACATGCGTTATAGTGTCAAGTCCTAGGTTATTTCTAATGCACACATATCCCTTGATGGGGTTATGCATGATATTCAACGGATTCTTTGAATTTCTTATATTATGGCGCCGCCATTCTTAAGCTACTGGGTATGCGACGCTGTGTATATGTGCCTATTTTTGGCCAATCCCCCAGAATGGGTACGTGCAAGTGTGGCACAAGAGAGATATAAAAGCCTTAAGGGCGTTTACATATATGTCGCACTTATCTCTGCTTACGCCTCTTCTCCCGTTCGCCTTCGTTCTCATGACACTACTGCGTCGACGTCTCAAAGTGAGCATCCGCGTGGATTGGTGTCAGCATTTCGGGACAGTTTGGGAATGGTGTAGGGCTTAAACACAAACATTGCAAGCCATTAAGATCGTGACCTGTGCGGGGCAAAAACATAAATATCATCATCATCACCGTCGTCGTCATCATCATGATCATCATCAGCCTATTCATGTCCACTGCAGGACGAAGGCCTCGCCCTGCGATCTCCAATTACCCCTGTCCTGCACCAACCGATTCCAACTGGCACCCGCAAATTTCCTAATTTCGTTGCACATCTAGTCTTCTGCCGTCCTCTACTGCGCTTCCCTTCTCTTGGTAACCATTCTGTCACCCTAATTGTCCAACGGTTATCTAGTCTGCGCATTACATGACCTGCCCAGCGCCATTTTTTTCTCTTAATGTCTATTAGAATATCGTCTATACCCGTTTACTCTCTGATCCAAACCGCTCTCTTTCTGTCTCTTAAGGTTATGCCTAGCATTCTCCGTTCCATCGCTCTTTGGGCGGTCCTTAACTTCTTCTCAAGCTTCTTTGAATAACTAAAACATAAATATGGCATGAGATTATACATTTCATTGGAGGAAAATAAAGAATATTATACGCATCCCATTTAGTATTTCATCAGTACAATTATCGCTTCACGATAGTTTCGCTTCACATAGATTACAACGTGCGCTTTGGATCATCGTAACGTTTTTCTTTTTTAATACGGAGTTGCCCAAACGTTCTAGTCCGCAGTGCTTTTGCGTCCGTGTGGATAAAAATGTGCACCATTCTCTTCTCACGTGCCCATTACGCTTCCACATGTAGGTTGTGGAGCCACGTAATATACTGCATTGCCTGCCACGCAGCCTCAGAAAAATGCTAAGACCGTGGTTTGGCCAAAACGTTCCAAAAAAGGCCGCTCCTACTTGCTATAACTTTATTTATATCGTAACATAATGCAATGCTCTTAAGATCACCGTGTTTAGGTTAGCTCTTATATCTGTATGAGTTTCACATTCGTCGCTATGATCCAAATGATTCTGGACATTAAGGATATTTTATTAGTGACCGATTATGCGCACTCATATTTCGACAACTCGTATGATACTTGTTAGCGTTTGAATCTGTATTTGTGAATATTTCCTGAACTGTCATTACTGGCACTGACATTTCTTTACCGTACAGTGTTACGACAAGAAGCAGCTGGTGACAACTTAAGGTGCCAAAAAAAGCGCTGATCAGCCGTCGTCCAAAATAGCTTTGGAAATAGGGATAGAGTGAAGAAACCCTCGGAGAAAGGTCATGTTGCTGACACGAGGGCATAGCAGGTCAAGACTCGCAGGCGTCCAGCAGTCGATTTGCGTTTGTATCCATGTCTTATTCATACACTATAAGTTTAAACATGGCTGGTCACCTTGTCTTAGGTATTGTGTTCTGGACGTTAGCACAATACTTTCACAGGGTAAAAACTGTTGATAAAGCATCGAGTTTGCAAATAACTATAACATGTGTCACTGATCCCTATGGACAACGCTGCTTGTACTCATCTGCTTTCGATGCAACAAAGCACTTAGAAAGATGTGGAATGCGTATCACCTACTACTGAGACACCAGCACAGAGGATGGTCGAAATCGGACACGACAAACCAGACAAGAAGTACGACAAAAAATATAAAAGATCTTCGCACGAAATTTCAGTAGATAGATGCGCTCAAGCAGACTGTACCAAGCAGAAATATTGCCGTATATTGCAGGTAAATCATTGTTTCTGCACACACACACACACACACACACACACACACACACACACACACACACACACACACACACACACACACACACACACACACACACACACACACACACACACACACACACACACACACACACACACACACACACACACACACACACACACACACACACACACACACACACACACACACACACACACACACACACACACACACACACACGATTGTGAAAGTGCTCTACGCGTTCAGTCTTAAATTGCGTAAGAAACTGAATTTTTTTTATTGACAGAATAGCTGCGTTAGATAAAATAAACGAGTGGTAATACTCGTATCCCTCAATGGGATTCTATTTTGCGAGGCAGCGGATGGCACGCAGCCGTGGGGAAGAGGGAGACCGCTCGCGTTGGCGAGCACCCTGACGAAACGGGACCCGTGACAAACCGTAGCCACGGACTGTACTGTTGCCGTGAAAGGGTCCACACATAATCACCGACCTGTCCTCTTCGCTCGGAGCGAAAACAATCTCGCCCAAGAAGTAACGACAGCACGAAGGGCGGCCGGCACAAAGCCAGCTCCGTGGCAGCATTGTTGGGCGCCGCAGTTGGCCGCGTGATTTATAGCGCCACCTCCCCACCCGCCCCGGTAGCCGCGGCACAGGGGCGCAGCAATTTGGCCACTGCCGCTTCCGAAGCAGCCTTTGTGGACGCTGCTCACCCGAGCACCTGGCCGAAACGCTTTTCCCCGAGAAATCTTACCGGGAAGCCAATTTCGTTCATACGGGCAAACGTGTTTCTGGGAAAACTCTTTCTTTGGTCCTTGGGCTCCGTTTTTCCAAAAGATTTGCCACTATCCGTACGGCGAATCGACCACTTGCGCGTTATAGTGGGCCCAATCGCACCGCACGCGAGCGCGAGATTCCCACACTCGCACGCCCGCCACGCCGGGACGTTTTTTGCGCTGACGCCGAAGCCCGCCGGTTCCAGCGTAACCGCCGTGCGCGATGCCGCACACGTGTCATACGTGTCAGGCATAAAGAGCGCCGTGACGCGACATCCCACAAGGGTTGGCATGGGGAAGCAGGAAGGTGCTGCCTGTCTGGCGACCGTTTCTACGGGACGACCAGGGGCAAGAGCAACCGCCGCAGCCGTCCTATAATCTGATTAATTGGACTCTGCCCCGACAGCCTCAGCTGCTGCGCCCGTCCACATAAACAACGGTGCCATTATGTGCCGCCCTTACATGGGCACGCTATATGAGCTCAGCAGAAACGCCGGCGCGCCGAACGCGCTTGAAAGTCGAGCCGACGACGGGCGGTTGATATCCTTCAGAACAGAAGCGAACCGCTCCATCTTTCTCGCAGTCTTCTCTTCACCGTGCACTGCGCAGTATGCATCTCCTATGTTGACGCAGTTAATAATGGAGACAGAATATAGAAAAGTTTAAGAGCTCGCGTAAGGGGTTTTTGTCTTTAGATATTTGTACGCAGGAAAACATTTTATTCTGCTTCTGCGACAGGTGATTCGCGAGATATAAAACCTCAGCAGCTAAGTCCACATACCACAAGCCTTCAAAAATAGGTCACTCAGAAGAATGATGAACGTGTAGGAGGCGCTCCCGTTGTTGCGAGAGTTGGTGAGATTAGCTGGTGTAGGCCACTAGATTAGAAATGTTTTTGTTTCCGAAACCCCGCTCCCCTGCTGTAACAACACTATTATCGCCCAATTCAACTGGCATAGGCTGTTTGTTCCAGGTGACGATACCATTGCCAATGCATATGACCATTCCGTTGCCTGTACGTCTACAGGCCTCAACATAGCATCAGCTTAGTTTGCGCACTGCGAAGACTCAAGTTACACCTTTAAATGCGCAAGCATTTCTATGCGTACCAGATAAGCAAATCCGTCCGTCCGTCACGTAAGACGAGCGCTTTCAAGATAGGGCCGCCCGCAGCAGCTCGCGAATTGACCTTCGTGCTGCCCCTCGCTTCAACGTCAACTAAGCGGCGAGTACACAGCGCACACGAAGCTCGGTCCACTCTGTCCTCATCGCAGATCCCTTTCAATATAGGGCCGGCGCGCCTCGCATCAACGTGAACTAAGCGGCGAGAACACAGCGTACATGAAGCTATCAGCACTTGGCGCACTCTGTCCCCATCGCAGAACGCGGCCGCGCCATACGCAGCTGCCGCCGGAGTGCGGTTGATCACGGTTCATAATGGTGCTACGCGGATGGATACGGCGCTATAGAGCGATAACGGCTTATGATGATCGGAACGTCATCAGTACACCTGGCGCCACCACCTGCAATAGCTTGCTTGCTTCATCACTTCGCTTTGCGCCGTCGTCCGCAGCAGTTCATGTCGCCGCAACGCTGTCGATTATACCGGTAGGATCAAGTTTCGTAACTTTGATGACGCCGGGCCGCGTGGTGATCAGGAACTGGCACAATGCTGACGCATACTGAGACAGCTCCCAGAAGAGTTTCAGCGTGAATTTTTTGGGGGGAGGGGGGCTTTCTTATATTTAATGTTTTCCTGACGAGAAGTTACAATTAAGAAGAGCTCAGCTGTTTAATTTTTCCTCATTGCATGGCGACGACAATGAAAGAAGAGACTAGGTACACTGCAGCGAAAGATCTTTATGTTGGTTTTTTACGCTACATTTACATTGATACGCGTTTGATTACGCGTTATGTCTTTGTATTCGCTAACATCAATGGCCTATACTTAACCCACCCACACACGTGCCTAAACCATCGAAAAGAATAGAACGAAAAGAAACACAAACACGCATGCACGCACACAAAAAAGCAGGTGCGACCTTTTCAAAGAGGCTATAGTACACATGAAAATCATTTTTCCAGTTGTGCACATGACATATACCAGTGCAAAAATTAAAAAAGAAACAGCTGGCTCGAACAAGCTATCGAAAATACGAAGAAAAAAACCCATGAAGAAACGTCCTTGTTATCGGATCGTTGCAGTTCTAACATATAAACCGGTGTACTTGCTATCTTCATATTATACGATAGAAACGCATAATAGCAAACAAAGGAGCCGGCTGTCTGATTACTGGACCGATTACAAAAAACAGGGAATGCCATGCACCAGATCCCTACCAGAGAGAGAGAGAGAGAGAGTGAGAGAGAACAACTTTATTAAAAATGCCTGCAGAGTCGGTTAGGCTCCCTCCACGCAGGGAGGACAAGCTTTTACCGCGACGCGGCCACTACGTCAGTCTCGTGCGTTGTGAACCACGAGGTCTTTGTTCCTCGCTACTTCCGCGGGTCCGAGAGGGCCGCCGCCCCCTTCCTAGGGGGTGCTGCCCCCCTTCTCCTCGGTTTCGCGAGGTCGCTGCCTCTCTAGAGCTGCCGAGACCTGCTGGACGGCCTTGAGTTGTGTCTCTTGATCATAGCTCCTCGTTGCAGCCTTTAGCTGCGGCGGGATCGTCGTCTTCTCGCTGGCTTCTCGCGGATTTACGCTACAGTGCCAAAGGATGTGAGCCGCGATGGCTCTCTCCTTCGCGCACAGTCTACGCACGTCACTCGCGTACACGCTCGGACACACGTGCTTAGCTAGCACCGGGGGGAGCAGGGACCCCGTCTGTAACTGTCTGTATAACACTGCCTCCTTGCATCTCCGAAGCGCTAGCTGTTTTACAGGTTAAGCATGTGACATAAAATATGCGGCTACGTTATTGACATATATGATAACACATTAATTGGGCCCTTGCCAGAAAAAAAGTTTCTTGATTATTATTTCTTTAGAGTCCTGATACTCAAGCATGGGGTTAGCCCGGCTCTTGAGCCACATACAGTTAAAAGCTTGTGCAGTTAATGACGTCGTCAACAGCACCTCGGATGAAATGGTCTGCTGATGAATAGAGGAAATGTCATTTTTTATGAACTCGATTACCCCCATTCGAACTGCGGTAATCATGCTTCCGTTTCCCCCAAGGCCGAGTTTTTAAGTCCTTCTTTGCTTCATTCCGAGGAGATAGGGAGTTGGATGAAAGACCATTTTATTTACCAAACACTGCAGTATATATGAAGTTCATCCTTGTAGGTTATTTTCCTCTTCTTTTTGTTTAATTCTCAGAGCACAGGGCCTTGCAATAGTGAGGGCCACGTAAGTGTAAACGGTGCTATGTGATTCTAACGAGCGCCCACGTAACTGCAATGGGTACGGCGTGGTTTCATAGAGCCACCAGTCAAATTGCAGTTCTACTAAAACTTTCTTCATCTCTCCTCTGAAACGACCAAATCAAAAAGTGCTTGGTGCTTTGAACGGCCACCTTATTAACCTAATAGTGTGCCCCCGTTCTGCTGTTGGTGGCAACCGGCAGTCTTGTATTACTTCGCAAATATGCAAAGCATCCCCTAAAATCCCATAACATAGATAATGTTACAGGGTTCTGTCAGATTTCGAGATCCTTCAATGACACTTCTCGAGCCAGTGACACCGGAGCAGCCCGAACAAGTGAGCCACGGCTCCTTGAAATGAACACATATAATTGCCGTTTTGCGTCTCGAAGCTACACCTGTGTGTTTTAAGAGACGGTGGCTGGAGACTCCTGATTTGAACTTCTGATTAAATTCAAACAGCCTATCGTCCATTAACGTGGGCCTAAATATAGGTATATCGGCGTTTTTTTTCATTCCTTTTTCATCAGAAAGCGGCTACACTGGTGGAGCATTATTGAATTTGCAACCTCGGGCTCAGCAACAGAGCGCATATTGTCGCTGTTGAACGGCGGTAGACTGATTCTGAAGTGCCCCTCCCCCCTTCCCTTTTCTCCGCCCACTTGTTTCGTGTGCTAAGACTGAACTGTACCTCACCACGGAAAGAATTCACAGCGCGTAGAGCTTTACATTGTAATGGGAAAGTTCTAGACGACGATGTGCCATAGTCTCTCTTCGTATACAGTGCATGCAGGATACATAGGAAACTGGACGAATGCGTGGCTGACGTCCCTCCTTTCCTTTCATCTTCTCTTTTTTTTGGTCAAACATAATGTTGCCAGTAAAAGTATGTGCGAAACTTAAGACATGATGTTAGAGGAAAAAACATTGTCCGTTTTTTCTTCTTGTGTCTACGCCTTTTTTTTTTACCATGAATCCTTACCAAATAGCTCAACACACTTTCGTTCAAGTCATGAATCAATATTTTTAAAAGATTCTAATTACTTCTTGCTGCAGGTTCTACCCAATAAAGTTCATTGGCTTTGTTGCAGTAAAATGGGAAAATGCGGTCGGGTTAAAAAAATCATCAATAAAATGAACACCAGGCATTTGTGCACCTAAGTATAACACTATACTTGAAGTTGAATGTTATTTACTATATTGTAGAAATGTAGATGGTATATTATTATGCATTATAGGGTGATGTTTTAAATTGTACAATATATATTAAGCACCACGCTTACTGGTTATTGTAGAGGAATTTTTTGCTCTTGCGTTCAGCGCCACGAAACCCTGCGGTGGTACGATGATAGTGATGATGGCGGAGGTACTTTACAGCTTCACCACCGGCCAAAATGCTTTGGAGCCACGGTCGTCAAGCATCTATCAATATTACAATCCTTCTGCCAAATATAATTTCTAAATCTAGCCAGACTATAGAGTATATCGGCAGAGATTAGTCATTAGTACAGACGCATCAACGCACGTAGAGACGCCGGCTGGTGTATAATTCCGCGGCTTATAAGACACAACCGAAGCGCACGATAGTACATTTTGTATTTCATTTGTGTTTTTTCGTTGAGCAGACGAACCGCCCGACACTGCTAAATAAATACTGAAGCTTCAACGAATTACATAACGGGCATGACGTTTCACAATACGAATCTTCAGGACCATTTGCAATACCGCAAAAGTATTGCTATTTATTTCGCGCAAATGTTTATATGTATATATTCTACAACCGGTTTCCCTCGTCGGTTCAACTATCGAAGAGTGGGAAAGGGTCAAAACAAGCATCCACAAGAGGGCGCACTTCCTAAAGACACGCGCCACACTTACGTGAGCTCAGGGTACGTTTTCGTCGAGAGATACAACATTCACGCCGGTATCCACAGGGGCGCCAACTTGTAAACAGCACAAAAGTAGTCGAGGCGGTGCGCAAAAATTTTGGTCGCCACAAAACGAACACGGACGCTGCTTCTACCATTATCGCACTGTTTTAAGCTGTAGAGTATACACACGTGGCCTTGCCGTCTTCCGTTGGGCTACAGTGCGTTGCGGCGGGGAGCAGACGTGCCCCAGCTGTCTACACCAGGTGCGGAAAACTTTCATCACCTCACGCTCGACCACGCCATTCAATACGCGGAGGCTTTCAAAGGAAAACAAGCGCCCCCTTGGGCGCGTGCCGTGGGCACGAAGTAGGTCAGAAAAAAATAAAGAGGGAAATAATGTTCGTAACAGGAAATGATCAAGACATAAAAATAAGAACAATAAGCAAGGAACGAAGAGCAAAGAACAAGGCATCGCCATTGATGAGCACGCTGCGAAGTCGCAGTGCTTGGCATGAATAATGAGTAACAAAACCCGCCGCTTAAGCTTACGCGCGTAATGCGCTGCACGTAAAGGCGATTTTCAGCATTTGCACCAAAAGAAAAAAACAAGCTCAGCGGACGTGCGCTGAAAGCGTTGCGCTACGGAACAAGACGCCTTACTCCCCTAAAGTCTTCCTGCAGCAAACCACAAAGCTACTCTCCTCCCCCCCCCCCCTACTTCTGGGGAGAGGGAAGTAATTGTATCAGTGTCCCCTCAATCGCCATGACAGAAGGAGGTGGAGTTTCTACGTCAGGCTATACGATGACACGCATGCACAACATTATGGTCTTCCTTTCCCAAATATTTTTTTTTTTCCATTCGTACCTTTCGTACCTTGCTCACCTCCAAACCGCCAGTTGATAGTCTAGCGTCTTTCTGTCCACTTGCTTTTTTTTATGTTTACCTCTGTGGAAATTCTTAGAATGTACTTTGCACGCTGGGCTTCGCGCAAAATTTAATACAGCTGCCCGGACTGTACACCGTGGAAACTGCGGTGAAACGTTCGCTAAGGTATGTCGTATTCGTACCTCAGTTGGCATAGGCTCTGTTGCTTCGTTGGATTGATTTGTGGTTTGCATGGTGACAAGTCGCCTGTTATCAAATCATGGCTTAAACATTTCCACAGGGAAGCCATTTGAGTGCATTCACTTACAGTATTCTGTGGTACAGTCACCGGCGCCTACTAACTATAGTCCTCGATGACTGCCTGTTGCCGTTGTGCGTGCAAAGTCAAATTTTTTTAATCTTCTCATCCACGATAAGGTTTGTCTTTACGGAATGAACTCGTTCTTTTTTAACTTATAGAGGAGTATTTCCCAGACGCCCTATATATGGCTATGCTTAGCATAAGGATAGTGGGTCAGCGAACGCTACGCGCTTCTGTCACATTAGTGTTAGTGTGTATAGAGCTGATATCTATATGTTCAGGGTGTTAAAACCTGACAATAAATTGTCCCAGCTATTTGCATGAATTCGCTGAAAGTGATTTGTTCCCGTAAATGTACTACATATGCCTCAGTTTTCTTTTACAGCGCACTATGAATAAGTAAAGGCGACCTTGCTTTCCGCATCAAGAGATGACGCATTGCGCTGCTGTCGGTATCGGTCTAAACGGGAGAAAGAAAGAACTGACTTTGAAGGAAACAGGAAATGGAAGTCAACGGAAGTTTTTCGATCTTGCTGTGGATTTTCAGGAAAATGAAGGCCTTTTTTTTAGTCCTGGACAGCACCAATCCAAGAAGGGAGCCACATAAGAACACAAAAAAAAAATGAAGAAGGAAGCAGTTTCGGGCAGCCCATCTAGTACTGTCAAAAAGCGAGGAGCCGGCAGTGTTTATATTGATACATGCATATTGCGTGTTTCTTGTCGACGATGTACGCGGGCGCCCCGACGATAGACGACGAACGGTCTCTGGCTCTCGAGCTCTCGGCTGAACTGGTCAGCGCTGTAGTTATCCTTTCTAAATATACGTTGTAAATAGTCTCCAGTTCTTAATCCTTCGTTCGCGTAACATTATGGTGGAGGGTGCCGTGCCCCGTCCACGCCACGGAGCTCCGGAGCGGCCGCACCGTCCTGCTTTCCGCCATGGCTCCCGGTGACGACACCTCGTTTGCTTCTACTCCTGCGACACCGACAACAACGTACGTTACGGTTACCAATCCCCGCGATCCTGGCATATTATCCGGCCAAAATAATGTCGACGTTGATGACTGGCTCAGCCTGTATGAACGTGTTAGCCGAAACAACCACTGGGACCCTAGTATTGTGCTAGCGAATGTCCTATTCTACTTGGGCGGGACTCCTCGCGTCTGGTTCCGAACACACGAGGACGAGTGAGTGAGTGAGTGAAATAACTTTATTAGGTCCAGAAAAGACGCAGGGGAGACCTCGCGCCACCCGGCTAGTCCCACGTAGGGACCGCCAAGGCGAGCTTGACGGCCCGATCGCGGGCACTCTGGACGGCCAGGGTTTAGTCACTGAGTTCGGGGCTGCCCAAGAGCGCAGCCCACCTATCCTCGCTGAAGGAGGAGCCGATGGCTTCGCACTCCCACAACACATGGTCCAATGTTGCCCTTAGTCCACAGGCAGGGCAAGGAGAAGCTCAGGGACCTCTTTGGAAATCCCACAGGTCGGCAGCTGGCTGCTAGAAAAGCGCTTGCAACCCAAGTACAGTCTTCTACTGAACCGCATGTCTCGTACATACAAGACGTGCTCGCTCTTTGCCGGAAAGTCGACAACAAAATGACCGAGGTTGACAAAGTCGTCCACGTACTCAAGGGGATCGCGGACGACATGTTCAACTTGTTGGTACTTAACAATGTGTCCACCCTCGACGTCATTCTCAAGGAATGTCGCCGCTTTGAGCTCGCCAAAAGCCGCCGCGTCATTCCGCAGTTCTCCAGGCTGCCTAACACGGCTGCGACATCGTCTTGCGTCGTAACTTACCGCCTCACCACCTTTAAATGACCACGTCACACATTGTTCGCCGTGAGCTCGGGGTTACAAGTCCTGCGCCATTCCATCCACGCCCACTTGACCCTACCATTGACCAACCAGCCCCAGCGATCTCTCTCATTCAGGCATTTGTGTGGCAAGAATTTGCAAACCTAGGTTTTCCTGCTGCGTGCTCCGTCTCCCGACCTGACGTCCCACCGGTGCCGACAGCTACGCCTCACAGCGATCTGTATTCACCTCTCAGATACCGCACCCCAACGAGTGGAGAACTCCGCACGACAAGCCGATTTGCTTCCGTTGCTTCCGCATTGGCCACGTCGCTCGCCACTGCCGCACCTCCTGGACGTCGCCGTATTCGAGCTCCCTTTTCCTGTCTCCTCGCCCATATGCCGAACCGCGCCGTTACTCGCTTCGAGGTATGCCTCCTACCTCAGGCGTATCCGTCGACGACAGTCGTACTGCTCGCTCGCCGTCACCTCAGCGCCGTCGGTCTCCGTCACCCCAGCCACGCCACTATTCGTCGCCGACCACTTATGGACCCTCCCGGGCGGAAAACTAGACCATGCAGCTCCTGGGGGTAGGGCTGCATTATCCTCATCGTGTCGAAATCCGCCATTGACGCTCCCAACGAACCAGAACTTACTTGATGTTCACGTCGATGGTGTCCCTTTGACGGCGTTAATAGATACTGGGGCCCAGGTATCCATAATGAGTTGTAACCTCCGTCGTCGACTGAGGAAGGTTCTTACGCCTGCTACTACACGAGCCGTACGCGTGGCCGATGGCAGCACTGTTGACGTCACTGGAATGTGTACTTCCCGTATAAGTATCACCGACCACCACGTTCCTGTTCTTTTTACAGTGCTGACCACTTGTCCCCATGACCTAATCCTCGGAGTCGACTTTCTTACGACGCATTCAGCTTTGATCGACTGTTCTGCTGGTACCCTTTGCCTCGAACTTCCTCTACTCGCGCATATTCATGCCGAAATGCCGAACAACTTTAGTACGACCTTCGTCCGCCTGCCGCCTAAGGCCTTGACTTTCATCGATTTGCTATCATCTTTTCCTGTTCCCGCTGGTGATTACGTCTCCACACCTGTTCCTGATGTCCTTTTGATGCGCAATATCACTGTGCCCTACTCCGTCGTCACCGTCGCCGATAACCGGACATGCCTCCCCGTCGTCAGTTTTGGCCTGACAAAGGAAGTTCTACCCCAAGGCATATCGATTGCAATGCTGCGTGCTATAGGAGATGACCACGTCACGACGTTTTCACTGGACGTCTGCTCATATTCTTCCCCATATCCGCAGGATGCTATTTGCCCTGACGCAACATTTCGGCCTATGATTGCTGCGGACATATTGCCTCAACAAGCAGCAGCTTTGTGTCGCCTTTTGGTTTCCTACCACATCTTCGACCCCAACAATCGTCAATTGGGCCAGACTTCAATTATTATGGATCACATAAGTACTGGTGATGCCAGTCCTATTCATCGCCGACCATATCGAGTTTCTGCTTTAGAGAGTAAGGTTATTCAAGATGAAGTCAACAAGATGCTTGCCACAGGCATTGTTCAACCTTCGTCGAGCCCTTGGGCGTCGCCCGTGGTGCTTGTTAAAAAGAAAAATGGCACATGGCATTTCTGCATAAATTATCGTCATCTAAACCGCATTACCAAGAAAGACGTCTATCCCTTGCCTCGCATTAACGACGCCCTCGATTGTCTCCACGGTGCCACTACTTTTCATCAATAGACCTTTGGTCTGGTTATTGGCAAATTTCTGTGGATGAAAAGCACCAAGAGAAGACCGCGTTCGTCACCCCTGATGGTCTATATCAATTCAAAGCTATGTCATTCGGTCTATGCAACACCTCAGCAACGTTCGAACGTATGATGGACTCTTTGCTTCAAGGATTTAAGTGGTCAACATTCCTGTGTTACCGAGACCACGTTCTCATATTTTCGCTTACACTTGAGACACACCTTGAGCGCTTATCAGCTCAAGTCTTCCGTGAGGCTGGGCTCCAACTAAATTCATCGAAGGGTCACTTCGGTCGTCGGCAGGTTACCAGTGCTGGGCAACCTCGTCGACGCTTCCGGTATTTAACCAGACCCGGAGAAAGTTCGTGCTGTCACGTCTTTTCCTGTACCTCAGTCTGTCAAAGGCGTCCGAAGTTTTGCAAGAGTCTGCTCCTACTTCCGACGCTTTATTAAAGACTTCGCAGCGATTGCCCGACCACTTACTGATCTTCTGAAGAAGGGCGTGCCGTTTACGTGGGGCCCCGCTCAAACTGCCGCGTTTGTGCACCTCACCAACATTCTCACCACGCCACTTATACTGGCCCATTTTGACCTGTTCTCCCCTACAGAGGTGCGTACCGATGCCAGTGGTCAAGGTATCGGAGACGTCTTAGCCCAGTGGCAGGAGGGTCAATATCGTGTTATCGCCTACGCTAGCCGCCTCCTCACAGCAGCGGAGAGCAACTATTCGATTAGAGATTGTGAATGCCTGGCTCTCGTCTGGGCGGTTTCCAAATTCCGCCCGTACTCGTATGGCCCGCACTTCTCTGTAATCACGGACCACCACGCGCTCTGCTGGCTTTCCTCACTTAAGGATCCTACCGGTCGGCTTGGTCGCTGGGCTCTGTGGCTGCAAGGATATTCCTATGCAGTAGGGTACAAGTCGGGCCGATTACATCAAGACGCAGACTGTTTATCACGCTATCTAGTGGACGAACCACCAGCCGACCCTGACCCCGATGCCGACGCTTGCGTTTTCTCCGTTTCTCAGCTGCTACACGTTGCCGACGAGCAACGCCGTGATGCCACCTTGTGCGCCATCATTGATGGCTTGGAAGCTTAGCCTTCTGATCCGTCCCTTCACCTGTTTGTTCTTCGGGAGGATGTATTATACCGCCACAATGTACGCCCCGACGGTCCTGCCCTACTCCTCGTCATTCGTAAGCACCTCTGGTCAGCTGTTCAAGAAATTCACGATTTACCAACGGCAGGTCACCTTGGCGTCTCCCGCGCCTACGACTGGATTCGACGACGCTTCTTTTGGCCAGGCCTTGCCCGCTCCGTCCGGAAATACGTTGCGGCGTGTGAGAAATGCCAGCGCCAAAAAACAACATCGACGCTCCCGGCTGGGTGCCTTCAACTGCTCGACATTCCTTCGGAGCCGTTCTTTCGCGTTGGCTTGGACTTACAAGGCCCTTTCCCTCTATCCACTCTGGCAACAAGTGGGTCGCTGTGGCGACAGATCACGCCACGCGCTACGCCATCACCAGAGCGCTTCCAACAAGCTGCGCCACGGATGTCGCCGATTTTCCTTTACGCGACGTGATTCTGCAGCATGGCGCTGCACACCAACTGCTCACTGACCGTGGTCGGACATTTCTTTCTAAAGTCATCGTCGACATCCTGCAGTCCTGCTCAACCAAGCACAAGTTGACTGCGTATTATCATACATATACTAATGGTCTCACGGAGCGTCTGAATCGTACCCTAACAGACATGCTTGCAAAGTATGCCTCGTCCGACCATATATATATACTGATTGGGAACCTTGCCCTACCCTATGTCACTTTTGCATATAATTCTTCGCGTCACGACACTGCCGCTTGTTCCCCGCTCTTTCTGCTGTTCGGCTGACAACCCACATTGCCACTGGACGCATCCTTTCCATCCGCCGCAGCAGAGACCAGCGAGTATGCACTTGACGCCATCATCAGGGTAGCCCGAGCACGCGAAATTGCCCGCGCTCGCCTCCTGACCTCCCAAGAGAAGTAACGGCGTTTGTACGATCGCTAACACAGAGCCGTCCACTTTACGCCCGGATATCTGGTACTCCTGTGGTCCCAGACTCGTCACGTTGGCCTGTCAGAAAAACTCCTGTATCGACTGCTGCGTGCCGTGATTCCAGTCATATATGCGTACGAAATGGCCCCAGTCAGTACCAGTGCCTCATTTGCCTCGAATTCCAGTGACGTTGTGCATGTCGCCCGCCTCAAACCATATTTCTCTACTTTTATCACCGGTATTTAGACGCACCGGGACGGTGCTTCTGCCGTCGGGGATAATGATACATGCATATTGCGTAAACGAGAAGACAGGGGGTTAACCGAGGCGCCCGATTTTTATTAGTCATATCGTAAGAAGCCAACAAACACTGACACTAAGGACAACGTAGGGGAAGTTACTTGTGCTTAATTAATGAAATAAAGAAACGATAAATTAATGGAGATGAAAGTGAATGAAAAAACAACTTGCCGTAGGTGGGGAACGATCCCACAACCTTCGCATTTCGCGTGCGATGCTCTACCCATTGAGCTACCGCGGCGCTGTTTCCCCATTCATTTTCTTGGGTATTTATGTTTCCTAGTAGAACCCTAGAAGTGTTAGCTAGCGCTACCACTCACAGATCTTGGCCAAGGGCACTCACAGATCTTCTGGCATTGTTACGTGACGCATGCTTCAATTCTGCCGTTAGGTTATATTTTTTAGGTAGAAAAATGTATTTACTCAATTCTCGTATTCCTTTTGTTAGATTGTGCTTCATTTTCTGTTCTTTTTCTCACACGTATATTTTGTACTTTTTTCATTTCAATTATTGGTTTTCTATTTATCTTTCATTTTGTTTCACTATTTTGCCGTCTTTATTTTTATTTCAACTTTCATCTTAACAATCCTGAGTAGCATGTCGGGAATTTCCTTAAGGTAGCATCTCTAGCTCTCATTAAAGTCTCTCTCTCTCTCTCTCAATCAAAACATTAAACTCGACAAAAGTATTGCAATGTATTGCAGAAAACGCTATAATTGCGGGACACGCCATAAAATGAAGGTGAAAACGAAACAATTAACTGTGGCTTTGATGAGTGCACGATGTCTTTGCCATATGCCCCTCGGCCAACGTTCTCAACAGTCCCAACGACTAAGACAGAAGGCACGATATCAGAGACGTCAAGAACACGGCGTCGTGCATGTAGAATCATTGGTAGCACTAACGTAAAACTATTCCACAGTGTTTTTATTGCAAAGGCGTCACTAGCCCTGAGAAATTAGTCAAAATTTTTAGGGCCACGCCCCCATAGCACGAAGAACTTTGATCAATCTCGGAAGGCTAGAACGTACTCGGAATAAAAACAGAATGAAATAGTTCAACGTTATCGCGACCCAGGAGAGCCACTTAGCTTACAGTCATGCGTAAAATAACGATACAGCTTTCAGAAACATCGCATGTATGGAATTTCCAGATTTGTGCCGCTAGTATTGGTCTCTTCTAGGGGGAAGTGCTTTGATAGTGCTCCGATCGGAACTAACGAACAGAAGGGAAAAAAAAAAGCTTATTTCACTCGATCGCTCTATATATTCAAAGCGCTAAAAAGCCGTGCGAGTAAAAAAATTACATCATACATACATCGTGCCGTCGAGCTAAACGGTAGAACAATTCTCTGCGTTCAATAAGATTTGGCCTCTCAGCTCGTTCAATCAAACAGTTCAGATTTTCCTGAATATGTAGCCTGCAAAGTATATCTCGCAAAATTATGTGTAACTGTCATAAGCAGATACATACAAGCACCGAGACGTATTACGATTGATAATTTGGTAAATATTTTTAGCATCACAGGATCAAACATTGTCATAAATGGGGACTTTAACGCATACATCATAAAGTGAGGGAGTAATTAATCTGATGCCCATGGGAATATCGTACAATGCGCCGCGGAAAGATTCAATCTATCAGTATTGAATGATCGATCTGTCACATTTATGCTGGGATATCACTACACCAGTTGCATAGACGTACACCATGCTCTAATGATATTGTTACCGACGCTGGGTAGACAGCAGACGCAGAAAGACGTGGAAGCGATCACTTCCCAATTCTTATATCACATCCGCGTTTAAAAAGTACTGCGAAACGAAGGTACGTTGATATAACAAACTGACAGCTGTTTCGTCAACACTTGTCTGCACTTGAGTGGATTGTGAAGCTGTCACAGAAAAACTCACACCAGCGATACAAGAAACAATGAAAATGTGTACGAAACAAGTGCCCATTCCTGATGAGTACACAACAGTTGATGGAGAATATGAACATTTGAGGGCTGTAAGAAGAAGAGCAGAAAGAGCTTATCGCCGGAGTGGAAATATAGAAGCACATAGAAATTAGCAGCAAATCCACTCAGTCATGCAGAGACGCCTACAAAAATTATGAAAAAAAAGATGGCACAAATTTTGCAATACGTTGTCTCCCCTGACACCAGTTCCACGAGTATGGATGACTATTCGTGCATTAAGAGGCCCTGTTGTTCAAACACAACCACTTCTTGCTCTCGCAATAGCCAATGATACTTCAGATTTAGTGATTTCTGAGAAATTCTGCAAAGTTGTAACTAGAACAAACGTATATATTATTAGTGCCGAGTTTCAATGTTCAATTGGAAGTGGCAAAACAAAAAGTCATTGTGTGTTTTCAGTCGCAGCATGTACAATTAGACTACGAATTCTCTAGGATGGGGCTACAATGTGCGCTTGCGTCTTGTAAGACAAAGACTGCTGGAAGTCCAGCTTTTATTACATACGGTATACTGCAAAACATGGGACCTAATTGTCGTTTGGCACTTTTGGATTTACTTAATGACTTGTGGAAAAAAGAGTCTGTCCGTGATTCTTGGAAAACGGCACCTGTAATACCTATATAGAAGCCTGGTAAGACTTCTCTCTCTCTTGAGTCTTTTCATCCTGTGAGTCTGACGAGCTGTTTATGCAAGGTCACGGAGAAAATAATTGACACTAGGCTATAATAGTGGTGTGAGCAAACAGAAGCACTTCCTGATCACATGACAAGATTTCGAAGGCGGCGATGCACCATAGATGCAATTTTGAATATCGTTACGTATGTTGAACGCGAACGACCTAGGGGAAATGTCACAATAGCTGGTTATTTTTCGACATTAAACGAGCCTTCGACACAGGCAGCCATGCTCATATACTATGTGGCCTGCTAGAAGCGGGAGTCTCTGGAAGACCGCTATGGTGGATATTCAACTTCTTTAATGGCAGGTCAATATTTATTCAACCAAGCGAAGGAAAAAGTTGCTCTCACAATATTATTCAAGTAGTGCCACAAGGCAGCGCCTTAAGTCCGTTTCTCTTTAATTGTGTGATGGCGGATTTATCACGGAGATTTCCACCTTCCCTGAACTTCTCTATGTATGCGGATGATGTTTGCATTTCGGCCTCTGGTTCAAGTACCAGCCTTGTTCAATCAACTTTGCAGGAAGACCTAAACATTGTGGACAAATTCTTAAAGGAAAGAAGGATAGAACTATTTTACAGTAAGACGGCATTGATGCCTTTCACCAGAGGACATCTGAAGGATTCTTAGCCTTGAGGGACAACCTTTAGACGTAGTGAAACGAAAAAAATTTCTGGGGTTATACTAGACAGGCAACTTTCTTGGAATTCTCAAACCCTCGAAAAACAAATAAACTCATTAATAAATGTTCTTCGCCGCGTATCAGGCACGACATGGGAAGGGTCGGGTTCATCCTTACTAAAAGTACATAATGCACTTATAAAGCAAAAGATAGTATATTCTTTACCTGTTATGCATGGAATCTCCGGTTCATCCAAAGAGAGACTCCAACGATTAATATTTAGGAGCTTTAGAGTATGCTTAGGCGTTCCTCGAGGGACCTCAAGTTCCTTAGTAATTGCAGAAGCACGTCATCCTAGATTCCCTATTATGAGGACGGTTAAAACCTGTAGACATTACTTTCGCGTTTCAGGGCAGCACAAAAGGCACCCACCAGCAAGTGCTCTCATTGAGAGAGACAGGACGAACATCAATTCGGTAATTCAGGTGCACAAAGGTCTACTACCACATCACGAATTTTGGTTCTCAGATATCTCTTACCCTCCATGACGACTCGTAGTTCCAAAAATTGAACTTTCGGTTAAGGGAATTATTCGCAAACGAGATATGTCTATGCTAGCCGCACAATTACTGGCGTTATACCAAATATACTTTCGATACCCTGGCTATATTCAAGCGTATACAGATGATTCCTGCTAAACAAGTTCTTCTACAGCTGCCCTGGTCCACAGAATGGAACCAAATACAAACGTTGAAACTATCTCAAACGACTTCATCAACAACAACAGAGCTTCTTGCGATATTGTCTTTGCTGCGCTATATAAATTCAATGTAAAAAGGGAAACAATGGGTCATCCTTTGTGATTCGCAGGCAGCTTTGTCTTCACTTCATAGTGACATCAGCGATTCGCAAAACATGGTGTTAGTTAACGAGATACTTAAGGAACTCACAAAAGCAAGTGAAGAAAATCGCACAGTAATGTTCCAATGGATACGTGGCCACTGCAATATCCCTATGAATGTTGCAGAAGACAAGGCAGCTGGACAAGAGCATGTTAATAACGCCGTACATGGTCGCCCTCTAACACAAGGCGAATTGCGCCGCATACTAAGACAGATATCAGTCCGTGGTTGTAAAGTGACATGGTTTGATCAGAATTCGAAATCTTCAGATTAATTTCACATTGACCCATCACTTCAGTTTAAAATCCCGTCCACATTTAATACAATCAGAGCTTCTAAAACGCTGATTCACCGTCTGCGGCTCGGTACCGTGCACACAAAACACTTGCTACAAACAATTTCAAGAGCTGATAGCGCGGAATGCACTTGTGGCTATACGCTTTTGATGATGTGCAGCATCTTCTGCTAGAACGTCCGCGACATGACACACACAGACAACGCTTGGCACTTGATTTAGTGGCATTAGATCGCAGGCCCCTCAGCCTCAGGAACATCTTAAGTCCTTGGCCAACATGTTCATTGCAAAGACGAGTGTTACTGGCCCTTCAAGGATTTCTAGAAGGGAGCAATATTCTCGGAAAGTATTGAGTAGAGTGTTTAAATATGATAAGCGCACTCTATGTTTTTCTTTTATCTGACTGGCCAATCTAATACCTGGTTTTTTTGTACCTTTATACGAGTTTATAGTGTGATTTATTATGTGCCCTGATTTTAGAATGGCTAAGTGATTGAACTTTCTGTTGACTTTAGTGCACATATGGGACTGAACTTTGTGTTGCTATGTTTCTGAGTTGACTTTCACTTTTAGTGTTGCTTTAGTGTACTTATTTTACCGAAATTTATGTTGTTATGATTTCACCATTTTTGATATGATTTATTCTTTTTTTTAAATCCCTATGTGAAAAGGAGTAGCCACAGCGACAACATCTCATAAATACCATATATTAATACAAAAAAAATTAATAGATCGTGCTGATGCGCTAGGGGACCCGGGTTTGAAACTCACCATTGGACTCGTAACTTTCTTTTTATTGTATAGCTCTAAATAGCCTCGAAACACAAAGGAGATGAACAAGACCAGACACACAAATGCGCAAGTCCGGTTTGTTTATATCACCCTTTTACAATTATGCATCCAAACCAACTCGCCTGCATCTCTCTATCGCTTTCTTCTTATGGAGCAACAGCTTCCGCTTGGCAAGACAGCCGACTAGCAAACGCTGAATTCCGGGGAGGTATAAAACGAAATCTTCGCTTTCAAAAAATAATTTCAAGGTTTATTTTATGACAGTCTTCGGTCCGCCAAGTCAAATCAGCAGTCAGGGCTTATGCACAGCTGATTCGCTTTACTGCTGAGAAAAATAACAGAAAAATCACCCTACCCGTTCTAAAAGCGTCGACAGCGCCATGCGCCTTCTTATAACACATGGGCCCATATTCACAAAACTTCTCCTACGCAAGAGCCACCTGCGATTGGCCATCACTGCGGTGATCCTGTCGTTTTCACGGCGATCACTTCACGAGTGGCGGGTGTCAGAATGCTAGCCGAGAAAAAGAAATAATACGCTCAAGAGAGAAGTTTCAAATATACGGGCATGGGTATTTGAGCACAACAGCAAACGCGCTCTCTTCGTTTTGAAGCTATGCACACGGCGCCTTAGATATGACAGATTCTGTTGTCAGGGTGTGCCAACATGCGGCGTATCACTATTAGTGCATATTCCCCGAATTAATTATGCACGTCCTTCTGCTCCTTTATTTTCAGTTCGTGTTATGAGTGCTAGCTGCTTATTGCAATGGGTGCTCACTTCGCAATGAACTGAAGTTGCAAGTAGTGCTTGTGTTCGTCCTTTTTCAAGGGCGTTCGAATAGTCACGAACTATTCCATTTTATAAGAAATTTAGAGTAATCACAAACCACTCATTCTTCCCTATTCTCTCATCCTTATTTCACTGCGACGGCACGTGCTTGCTCGAAACTGAATTTGCTGCGTCCGTGTGCGCCCTTTCCATCACGTCGCCGTCGTCAGGCAAGCGTTTCAGTTTCAGCTTGAAGCTCACCATATGGCCAAGAAAAAAAAAAGTTTGTCCGCCGTCGAGAAGCGAACTTACGTGCGTAAGCAACGCGCTAGTAGGGAGTCTGATCCGCTAACCAACGCGATATCGCGCAACGTTGGAGATAGGATTTAGGGCGTAGTATTGGCGCCTCATCAAAACTGACACTGGTGGCGGCGTCAATGCGTCTATTTCGGAAGCCAGTGGCTCGCATTACTGCGATATGAATTACGTGGCGACGATAAAAGTACGCGGCTTTATCGCTGCGACGTCGTTTTTGCCACTGGCGCCGTCAGGGCTTTCTTGCTTGTTGCCCACGAACCACCCAATTCTCGGCGCAAACTCTAATTGTGGGTATGTGCCATGTTTGGAGCTGATCATCGTCTTTGTCATGTATGCCTACTTTGTGTCGCCAACGTTGTTTTTATGAGCACGACAATGAAGAATTTCGTCTCGACACACCGCCATCTTGTCAAGAACGATGTCTATGCGATGCACACAATGTCATCTTTGTCCACTGAAGTACTGCTTGTGCGGCCTCCGAGATACTATGTACAGACGCCACGGCTCTCAGAGTCTACGTTGAGCGCAACAATTTGTAATAATTGCCCCGCGCTGATGAAAACATCCGTCCTCTATTTCTTTTTGCTCTTATTCGAACGCGCCTTGCTTCCCACCTCCCTTTTCTTTTCGTCACAAGCCTTGCTCATGAATCGCCGTTATTCGGCTTCTTAAATGAAATTGTTGACACTGTCTGATTTTTGAAAGTCAGATTACGATTAAAGTATTTTTTCAGTGTCGATGGAACATCGCTAATTGCTGCACTTTTTTTTCCCCTGAACCAATGTAATGAAAGCCGTATTTGTCTCTATTTAGTAAAGATGTACTTTTCCATGTTCATAGCGTCTGCATATCGCCAGCAGTGAAAACATTTTCCTTTAAGCTGCACACTTTCACCTTGGTGCTAAAAACATGGCTAAATGAAAAAAAGAGTACATGGTGCCCTGTAACGTAAATTGCAGGCTATGCCACCGACCTGAGACTGTAGAATGTTTTATTCCTAGTCGCGACGCATCTTATTTTTGTGATATGTTGCAGCGAACCATAAAAAAAAGAGCTTCCTATCACATCGTATAAGGTATCCGGTTCCTCCCGCTCAAAAAGGCCACCAGTATTGCACTATATGATTTGTTCACGTTACCAGGACTGTATTCACCATGGAGGAGCCGCATCGTCGACAGACGCACTGAGCCAGCTCTCTCGACAAGGTCTGTCTTTCGAGAAGGAGCGGGTAGCTTCGCCGAAGCCTTTGATCCCTTTCCGAGGTGGCTTGCGCTTCTGGACACTTGAGTTTGTTTGCCCGAATTTGGAAGTTTCATAAGAGCAGAATGTGCGTTCTTTATAGTGCGTGTGTGTGCGCAGATGTAATGTGAATGGTGTTCATCCTACGTTACTGATATTATTTCCATGCAATAAGGAACAAAAAAGTTGCGCGATAGCGTGGTGGCTAGCAAACGCGCCTGGCTTCCAAATACACACTGCCCCAGCATCACGGGTTCCAATCTCAGAGGTGGAGGTTGCGTATCAGTATTATTTTTCCTCACCCTGTGGTGAAGCTCGATACGACGAGGCGCCCTGACGACGACAAAAAATTGTTGCGTGTCGTCGATGAGGACAACGGTCGTCGTCAGCGTAACGAAATGGCCGGACGGGACGGGCGAGGGGAAGCCAATCTCGAGCAGTTAACTGCTGTGGTGGTAAGAGCATGCGCCCTTTGTGGCGCATCTCGTATCCAAGCAATAATCGTCATCTGTCTTAGTTGCGTTTCCTTTCTTTAAAAACTTTTGCCGCTCGCTGCTTTCCTGTCAAAGACGCTGTGTCACGCTGATGCGCGCATGCTGCTCGTGACTTAAAATGCCGGGTCCGAAAAGAAGGGCACGAAAAATTAACGCCGATTATTATTTGAGGACAAAATACATCCCAAAAGGGATGTATTTTTTCAGTGTTGAAAAAAAATATGCAAAACAAAAAACAAAAAAAAATCAGGAGGGCGACAAGTCAGCAATGATGTTTTAATGCGTTGCGAGTTGGTCTCACCGACGGCTATGCAGCCCATATTACAAGAATGCCTAGAGACACGCGCTAATATTATAGCGGTGCGGGTCTCGAAGGTTGTTATTACTATTGTCTAGGTATACAGGAAACGTAACAGACAACAAAGCGCGGATTTCGGGCAACTCATCGTCTCCGGATTGGAAATTTCCAGCATCCGCGAGTGGATGGTTGGTTGTTCGATCAGAATGGCCCCTCGTCAGGTGCAATTGTTACTGATGCAAGTAGCATACGGAATCAAAAGCGAACGTAGAGCCCGACATAACTCAGAACGACCAAATCTATTGACGCCCTACATTCGAATAGAAGAACCGCATTTCCGATGGCTTGTAATGCGACACGCCAAAGTCAGAGCTTAGGCATTATTCAGGGCGGAAAACAGACGCAAAGTACACATACACTTGATTGCAGCGCACAACACTAGAACTTTAGCGCGCAGCTATTGCTGTTAACGTAAGCGCGTCCTCGATATGGCCTCGAACGGAATTCAGATAAAAGATGAAATCATAGAATGCGTTTCTTCCTCAGAGTAATGGCGCAATCGGCACAAGTTCAACGACTAATTCCCCCAGACTCCGTAGTTAAGTCAGAGGTGCTATTATTTTGGCAGCGACAGCTAGAGGCCTCACTGAAGCAGACTCGGCGGCAGAGTCCAATTTTCCGCTTGAGAAGAGAGATGTGATCTCAGGTCCAAAGGCATGCCTTCCGCGGGCAAGATACAGGATCCTCTTTCTCCTCTCCCCGAGCAGAGAACTAAATGAAAGGGTGAACGAGTTCGAACGAAAGCGAGGGAAAATAAAATTTCAAATTCACGCATGGCCAGCTTTACGAATGACTCTGCGACTTCAATGTAAAATTTATTGCCCGCGGGCAAACTTACAGAAATTTGCTCGATTAATTTCCCCTTGCGCGTGCCTATTGTACGCGGGAAGGCATTTTCAAAAATGCGCCCTATATTGAACTGCCGCATATGTCGACGTCGGATAAGCCTCAATAAACGCGATGGCAAGAAGTATCGCGCGCTCGCGAACAAGACGCGCAAGTGCTCTTCTTTTGCGAGGCATCAATTACGCTGTAACGGCAGAGAGGTAGCTTTTTCCCGCCGCTTTTCACTTCAGGAGGAGCAGTGCGCGCTATAAATAACCGTACCACGACAGCTCGGCGCTGCTCTCCGATCGGAGCACGGCCCACTTCAAGCTCATCCACGGTCTGGCCTGCAGACATTGTCGTCGGATCGATGTACCGACATGAAGTAGAGGCCAGCGGCTGCTGCGAAGTGCACCCTTCTGGGCAGCGCGGCGGAGTGCCACGAACCTTAAGCCAGCGGTCTCGCAACGGATAGAATTGCGGGTGCACAACTGTGTGCTATATTAGTTGCCTGGCCGCCGGCTTGCAGATGGCACGCTGTTGGAGCCCGTTGCGAACTCGCATAAATTACGCTTAGCAGGGGTGGGAAATTTGAAAAAAGAAAAGCAGTCAAGAAGGGCATTATATATAGTCGACTGTGCTACACTGTAGAAGTGCAGATGGCTAATGGCTGAGCAAACATTCAAAGCAAGTGCTTACAGTCTTTGTGGACATTGTGGACACATAAGCACCACTGAGCAGCGAATAACCGTCTAATATGGAAGAGCGCCGAGAAGAATGCGTGTGCATGAACAGTGTATTTACAGTTGCGTCACCGTCATTTCTTTCTATTTTATTGCGATAGCACTTATATGGGCACCCCAGGCGAATATACGCCGTCGGCGTCGCCATTCGTCGGCGCTGGCTGCCCACTGCTTCGTGATGTAAGCAGAACGTGGCCTCCCAGCCTCGCTGCCGCCTCCGAGTTTCGGTTTTGCGCGCTCTGACAGCCGACATTCGTAGTGCCACCGTTGCGTGGGTAATTGCATTGTTCCAAATCCAAAAATTGATATGGCTTGTATGGAGAGCTCGCTTCAATTTCCCAACTACGATGAGCCCGCTGAAGCTAAAAGCTTAAACGTTAATTAATTGATTCTTCTTAATTAGGTACTAATCACCAAGTATCACCCGTCACCCTACTGTCGCCGCTACTGACGGCATTTTTCCGAAGGAAGCGTCCCTTTATTTGAAAGCGGCTTTTTGTTAAAATATCACTTAAAGTCTTCGTAGGAACAGCCGGTATATAGGAATCAAATGCTGCGGTTCAAGGTGCAACAACCAAGATGTGATTATGAGGCACGTCGTAGTAGGGTACGTAGTAGGGGCTAATTTTAGCCACCTGGGTTTCTTTAACGTACACCCAAGGCACGGTACACGGACGTTTTCGCATTTCGCCCCCATCGAAATGCGGCCGCCGCGGCCGTGATTTGATCCCGCGCTCTCGGGCTTAGCAGCTCAACGGCATAGCCACTACGCCACCACGGCGGATGTTAAATAGGAAGGTTATGTGTGAGCCGAATGCAAGGTACCAGAACGTGCTTTTATAATACTTGTGCGCTGAACGATAAAAGAAGTGCAAGCAAGCGCACCTCCTTGCTGCTAAGAAAATAACTTATAACTAAACAATTGTCATTGACTAAACTTACTAACCTAAATAACAGATATATATATATATATATATATATATATATATATATACTCTTTATTAGAAAAACAGAATTTTGCCGGTGCGTATTCAACCGCTGGCATGCTACTCTGTATCGGGATGGGGATGGGATTAAAAGGTTCCAGAGGAGAATGGGGGAAAGAATGTAAAAAAGAATAAAAATAGTTATGAAATGTGAAAGTGTGCCTGATACTAATATTTAATGTATAATAATTTTAATTAAATAAACCTCAACACATTATGTCGGTCCCAGTATCTCTGAAGCACACCGACCTGCTAATAGAATAGCGCATTACATTTAACGAATTATTTTATTTAGTTGATTTTCTTCGTTTAGCCTTTCGGTATGTACCACGGAGTGTGTGTCCATTCTTGGTCAATCCTTCAGAGTAGGAAGGAAGGAAGGAAATCAACTTTAATCAGGTCCTGCAGGCCACGAGAGCTTTGGGCTCTCATGGAGTGGGCGTCTCCCACGACGGAACCGGGAGGTTGAGTTTCCTGGCGGCGTCGTGGACCTGCTGGACGGCCCAGAGTTGGGGAGCGAGTTCTTCGCTTCGGATTGCTTCTTCAAACTTGCGCTTGTCCTGTTCATAGTTTACGTGAGCTTGCGAGCACGGCCAGAGTAAATGATATACGTTAAGGGATGTGTTGCAATTGGTGCAATGAGACTTGTCGTAGAGCTCAGGCATGTAATGGTGTAATCTGTTTTGAGTGGGGTATGTGTCTGTTTGTAGCATTCTGAGTGTAACCCCTTGAGCTCGAGTGAGCGTGCGGTGTGGCGTGCTATACTGTCTGCGTTGTAGATAGTAGTGTTTAGTGATTTCATTGTATGTAGTGGGCGCGTCCTTATTCTCCGAGTGGTTGGGTGAAGCCGCGCGGTCTGTAAGCGCGCGCGCAGCCTCGTGTGCCGCCTCGTTAAGGTTGGGGACGTCGCCGATCTTTGGTCCTAAGTGTGCCGGGAACCAGTATATGAAGTGGTTCTTAATCTCTTTCTTTGAAACAATTCTGAGAGCCTGTGCGCAGACCGTGCCCTTTTGGAAAGCTCTGATAGCGGCTATGGAGTCGCTGTAGATATGGGAAAGATTGTCGTCGGTGAGCGCAACAGCGATCGCAACCTGTTCGGCCTGTTCAGGCTTCCTTGCAATTACCGTGGCTGCATATCTTGTGGATCCACGGCCGTCCACAACCGCCACTGCGAAAGCTTTGTTTCCCGTGTATGCCGCCGCGTCCACAAAAGCTGAGCGTTCACGGTTCGCCAAGGCTTGGTGAAGAAGGAATTGTCCTGTCGCTTGTCGTCTGCCCCTGTTGTTTTCGGGGTGTACGTTTCTGGGTATAGGGCGGACCATGATCTTGGCACGGATGTCCCGTGGGAGGTCCGCAAAGTCTTTTTCTATGTTTCCTTGTGCAAAGCCTAGCTTCTCTAGGATCGTGCGCCCCGGAGGCGTCGTCGAAAGCCTAGCAAGCTGGGCGCGCTGCTGGGCTTCGGCAATTTCTTCCAGGGTGTTGTGCATGCCCAGGTGGCCCAGCTTCTCGTTGCTGGTGCTGGTTGGAATGCCGAGGGCTTGCTTGGTGACCTTTCTGATTTGGGCATTCAGTCTGTCTTTTTCAGATCGTGTCCAATTGAGCATTGCCGCAACGTATGCGAAGTGACAGGTGACGAACGCGTGTATGCGTTTGAGGAGATTATGTTCCTTGAGGCCCCTGTGTCTATTGGCAATTCTCCTGATGAGCCCAATAGCGTTGTTGGTTTTGGTGATGAGCTTCTGAACCGTAGAGGCATTGACGTCTTTAGTCTCTACGATCATACCCAGGACTCTGATTTTGTCGACGCACGGTATGGCGTGTCCCGAAGTGGTTCGTACGGTAATTTCTTGATTATAATCGAAGTCTGACGAGTATGGCCTGCGGCCCTTCTGCGTGGGTCTGCGTACGAGCAGCTCCGACTTGGTAGGCGAGCATCTGAGTCCTGTGGGAATTAGAAATTCTTCTATGGCGTTCACTGCTTCTTGCAAGATGTCCTGCACCATGCCCGGGGTTCCTTTGGACACCCACATGGTGATGTCATCCGCGTATATGGTATGCTCGAGCCCGTGGATCTGCCCTAGTTTCTCAGCAAGTCCCGCCATAGCAAGGTTGAAAAGCATAGGGGAGATGACCGAGCCTTGGGGAGTGCCCCTGCTCCCCAGCGAAAGAGTCTCCGTGTAGAGGTCGGCAAATCGGAGCGTAGCCGTCCTGTTACCCAAGAATGACTTGACGTACGAGTAGAACCTAGCTCCGAGGTTGAGTTTGGAAATGGTGTCCACAATGTATTGGTGAGAGAGGTTGTCGAACGCTTTCTCTAGATCCAACCCAAGAATGGCCTTGGCGTTTCTAATGGGGTCATCAATGATTTGGTGCTTGATTAAAATCATGGTGTCTTGAGTTGATAGACCGGGTCTAAATCCGATGAGGGTGTGTGGTAACAGTCCCTTGGTTTCGAGGAATCTGGAGATTCTGTTCTGAATGGCGTGTTCCGCCGCCTTACCCACGCACGACGTGAGTGATATGGGTCTGAGGTTCTCGACGCCCGAGGGCTTGTTGGGCTTTGGAATGAGAACCGTGGTGGCGTTCTTCCATCCCGGTGGGACCCTGCCGGAAGCCCAAACCTGATTGATTTGATCCGCTAGGAACAGGACGGAGTCTTCCTCCAAGTTACGAAGGGCCTTGTTACTAACACCGTCCGGACCTGGGGCCGATGTGCCATTCAAGTTTTGAAGGACGGTCCTGATTTCTTCCAGGGTGAAGGGTTCATCGAGGTCGGGGTTGTCTGCTCCCGTATACGGGGAACCGGATGCCTCGGCCTCGTTTTCGTGGCTGTTCGAGAGTGGCATGTATCTTTCGGCAAGTCTTGCCATAAATTCCTGCTCGTTGGAGTTTTTGAGTTCACGTTTCGCTATCTTGTCAGCCGCCTTGGTCTGGGAGCTCCTGGTTTGACCTTTGTTAAGAAGGTGTTTGAGTAGGTTCCAAGTTTTTCCATATGTCACGCTGCCATCGGCCCGTGCACATACTTCGTCCCATTGTTGGTTGGAGAGTACTATACAGTGGTGCTCAATGTCCTTGTTCAGTAATGCAATCTTTTTCCTAAGTCTTCTATTGAGTCTCTGGGTACGCCATCTCTGCAGTATGGATCTTTTCGCTTCCAGCATGTGAGCGAGCTTAGCGTCCATCCCGATTGTCTGGACATCTGTGTCTATTTCCTTGGTCGCGTTGCGGGCGTCGTCCTTTAGTTCTTGCGTCCACTGTTCTAGTGTAGCGGGCTTGTCGGTACGTTCCTTTCTTATCTGTCTAAACGCATCCCAATCCGTGTATCTCCACTTTCGTAGTGGTTTCAAGGCGATTGCTATTGACGTAGGTATGTGCCACTGTGACGCAGGAGGTGACACAAGACAACATAAAAATTGCACGAGAATAAATTTGTGACATTTACGCTGGATGAAAATAAACATTGCATGAGATTACACGTTGCATTGAATTAAAGTAAACAAAATTGTACGAATTGCCGCAAGTTGTAAAGCATTTAATTAACCGCTTCACTAAAGCTTCGCTTCCTATAGACTGCAATATGTGCATTGGGTCTGCATTTTTTCTATGCTACCAAAGCACTATTTTACATGGCTGTTGTTGACGACGGGCCCAATTATTTATTTAAGCTTGAGGGTCTACTAGCTAATGCCGTTAACGACATTTCGAGTCATCGTTTTGGTGTTTCATGATGAGTGCATTCTAGAAGAAAGTGATAGGGGTCTTAGTCCACAAAACTACAATGCAATCGCGCTCTGGAGTTTCGGCGCGCCCAATTTTGCGCAAAAAGTGTTTTGTGTAGGCGGTTCGAAGGGCATAAACGTAATCATTTTCGGTGGGCTCACCAAAGATCGAGGTGTGCAATTTGCGCATGCTGAAAGAACTTGCATGCACAATAATTGAGCTAGAAATCTGTAACAGCGATGCTATTTCGCATATACCCCCAGAAAGTGCGAAATAGCGTCGACATCATAGCTGCGACATAGTCGACAAATAGCTCTGCAGCGTCTTGAGTCTTTCAAAATGAAATTCTTCTGTCTTTTGGCGTAACGACGCATATGCAACATCAGTTGTCTCCAGAACACTACCAAATCGGAATCTCATTAGGTGTTTTTTGAGATTGAGGAAATGATGCTGGTCAGAAGTAGCCAGCTTTGGCAAACAGGGTGGATAGGGAATCCCTTGAAACCTTAAGGAGGCCAGTTTCACCATAGTTTCACACATGTAGTGTGTGACGAGGCATGGTCATGCTACAGGATGACACATTTGCAGAGCGTTCTTCGGCGTTTTCATTTGATTTTTTGCTTCGACCTCGTGGATAAGTCTCATTAATTTTGTGCATTAATGGTTGAACGCTGTTGGAGGTAATTTACCAGCAGAACATCCTCGTTATCGCAAAAAAAAAAAAACTGTTGTCATTTGCTTCTGCGCCGACATTTTCACAGGAAATTTATTTATCTTGGAGGAGCCACTGTGCCCCCATTGGATCCTAAGACTGTTCCATTGCCTCAGAATCATAACATCAGACACATGTCTCATTATCAGTCACCATTTTCTCCAGGAAACAGGCCCATGCTCTCTTTTTTTTTCGCGAAATTTCCAAAAACAGCTATTGATGTTTCCACACATTTCTTGTTTTGTTTAGTTGTCAAAGGTTTTGGGATCAACTTTGCTGCAATATTTCCCATTCCCAGCTCTACCCCCACTCCACCCATCCCTTACCCACCGCCACCACATACTGTGGCGCCGCCTGCAGACACGAACACTCCCACCCCCTATCTGTTATCCCGCATCCACCCGGGTGCCTTCATCCCAACTGGCTGTTTGTGATCCCACCCCACCGCTACCCTGACAAGCATCCTTATGGAGTGCCCGGCTGATCCTTTCCCGCCGGGCTCGGAGCTCTCCACATGGGAGGAATAGGAGGCCACACTGATGGACCTGCACCGGCAGAGGACCACGCGGGCTGCAGATGCGCTGCAGCGACATGGACTGGCAGACATCTAAGCGCAGTGGGGCCGTGCCTCGCCCGGGCTTGCAGCCCACACCAGTGGACATTAAAGCTTTGTCTCTCTCTCTCTCTCATTTGCAAGTCGTCGTGGATAATGACACAAACTCTCACGTGACATTTCCACGTATACAGCAATACTTTTGGCTGATATTCGGCGGACCTCCATGAACATGCCACAGATGTCTTTCCCATTTGCAGGCAGGTAGACAGAAAGAGGCCTTCAACTCGGTTTCTTCCTTTTAACACCGAAATGGTCAGTTTTCAAATTCACAACCCAACGTTTAACGGTTGCATATGAAAGGCTATTATCTCCCAAGGTTTATAAGATTTCGCCATGGATCTACTTCACACCTTTCCCTTGCAGAAACAGAGAGAGAGAGAGAGAGAGAGAGAAATGATACATAGAAAGGCGGGGAGGTTAACCAGAGGTAGTTCCGGTTGGCTACCCTGCACGAGGGGGAGGATTAAGGGGGATAAATAGAGAAAGAGAGTGGAAGGGAGAGAGAGACAGAGAAAGAGATACGAGCAAAAACAAACCAGTACTTCATCTTGGTTATTTGCTCTTCCACACTGAACTTTATTGGAGGTATAACAATGGGGGAGGGGGAGGGGGGCTAGGGGGGGGTAGTTACATCTGAAAACGAATAATAAGCTTACAACATAGATAACTGATCTTCGCACCGTTGAATATAGATAAATTGGCCATTACAGCCTGCAAGTTACAGCTACCTAGCTCAATTTTTTTTCTGGGTAGGGCTAAATCCTTATCAGTACCCTGCATATTTGAGTAAGTCCACGTTGAAAAACGCTATGAAATTATTTCGACGTGTTGGCAGGGGACCGGCTTTTACCAAGAATTCTTAATATATATCGGTCCCCGACCAAAAATTTCAAACTAAAATGTCGCTCTGAAGCGGGTGGCGCGCACTAAGGACGCCTGGGGCGCTATTCTGGACATTCCGCCATTTTCTTCGATGAGTGACGTAGGCGCGACGCAATCAAAATGGCGCTGGTGGCCCCGTTTTGCTTACGTAACGTGACGCCAACTTGACGTTTTGCCTAAGAAACTGAAATGAAGGCACTGAATGTAGCATTATCGGTAAAGCAAAACAGTTTTCCTCTGCATTAAAAATAAAGCAGCTATCTCAAAGCGTATGATTATTCCGTCGAAAACGCTTCTCGCTCCCGTCGTCTGCTGCGTACAAGCCGTCGTCTGCTTCAATAGCTAGGATGCGTGTCCCTGGAAAATGGAATGAGTCATCGCATGTTGGCGCCAACACGCTTGTTTTCTTGCTTGAGACAAGATGCGCGACCTACCAGTGGTGATGCGCGCACGTTCTAGGCCACGTTACCGCTACCTCGTGAAACGCAAGCGACTCAGCCCGACTCGGCTGGATGAGAAACGGCCGAATATCATCGATAGCGTTGCGCGCGCCAGAGATATCCACTAGCGCGACGTAAGCGCCGGCGCTGCCATCTCTTGTTCATTTCGCACCGCGGGAGGAAACTTCAAGGCGCCGCCTGGCGTGCATTTCTTTTTATAAATTAGAAAGAGGCCGTTGTCATAACTTTTGATTGTGCGAAAAGGGATTGATCTTGATTACAATACAAATGCAGCAGTGAAAAGTAGACAACATTGCCGAAAGTTTGCTATGTTCAACCAATATTATTTCGTATAAATACGTTCTTTTAAAAAATGATGGCCCCAAACACAAATGCCAACACCGCCCGAGAGCGATGCAAATACTATGAGCACGCGTTATGAACAAAAGATTTTCGTGGCGCCAAACGACGGGGAAAATGTGGCGTTACGCATTCCTCTCGGCTGTCATCGCATATGGCTGCTCATTAGCATAATTCGCGCGGCTCGTCGCAGCAAAAATTATGGCTGAAAATCTCAGCAATGGCGGCCCAGCGCAACGTCACGCATCATCAAAAAGACGTTTACGAAACAGTTCTTCCTGTGACGTTCCTCACGAGATATTCCTTCAGCCAATCAGCAAGCTGGCATGGCGCATATCTTGGATCGCCACCACATATTCGCGCAATTGCAGATGCATTGCACTGGCTTCTGCACGCTACCGCTCACATTCTTTTTGAAGCGCTAACAACACAATATATCTGCCAAGGATCAAAAAAATGTATTAGTCCATAAAATTTGCAGCTCTACGTCACGTTTCGTCATCTTGATGAAAATGCAAAATGACATTTCGCAAAACTTCCGTTTCCCGGCACAAATTTCAAGGCACGTGAGCTCTCCACAGCCAATCAGAGAGTAAACATGGCGGATAATGGCGGCCGTGCAGCCGCCATGTGTGTCGAGAATAGAGCCCCTGATAAGAAAATAGCATGTATGCGCGAACTTGACCACGCACGGTCAAGTTCACACGCACAGCGCACATCAAGCGCTATCAAGCGCACAGAAGCCAGCTAAATAATCGGACATCTTTTTGTATCGTCACAGTAAGTGATCAGGAAGAGGGCTGAAACAATACTGTTAGTTGGTTACCTTCAGCACCAGCTCAAACGAGACGCGCCGTGCAGTGCGGGGCGCTAGAGGCAAGGCGTTTACGTTCCCGGTGAGCTCGTTTGAGAGCAATATCTTCGCTGCGTGCGGGCACGTAGTCGCGTGGTATTTTGTTAAATTTCGCAGGCCATTTTTTCAAAAGTGGGAGAAGGAGATACGCGACAGAATAGCCTGCCTCGAACAATTGAAATTGGTGTTTTCCAAGGCGGTCTAACATGTAGTGTTGACAAATCTCCCATAACTATAATTGTTAAGGAAGCCAAAGATATCGAGACGCTTCTTCGGGTTACTGCTAAGAACAAGCAATTGGTTTCATCTACGTGGAAGCCTTCCCCTTTTTTGTTTTAAACTTGGCGCATTTAAGCGGCAACAAAATATATATATATATATATATATATATATATATATATATATATATATATATATATATATATATATATATATATATATATATATATTATGTTATATTATGCGTGGGTTTTGTGACCAGTTGCCGTCACCCGAAAAGATCACGTAGTCGTGACGTCTGCGGCAAGTTGTTTCTTCACCCACTTTCATTACGATTAATTTATAATTTCTTTAATTAATTTAGTAAGTACAGGTGATTTGCCCTATGTTGTCTTTGGTAGTCAATGCTTGTTGGCTTCTTATGATACGCTATAGATTCGTAAAACTGACAACAGCGAATATTCCGAGAGTTACGATGTGAGAGGATCTGCTTTATTAAGTCAACAATTTCATTTTGATTCTCGTTCGCTCGTTGCCTAACGTTTTCTTTTGTAGCCTAATGTGGTTTGAGGGGTTTCATGAAAGTCGACAGCTGACAAGCAAGTGAGGTAGCAAAAACGCCTTACAAGCTGTTGGAAACGTGCATAAACCTGGGCAGTAAAATGAGGGGGTTGGGGTGACATTCAGAAGTCCACAAAAATAAAGCGTAATAAACGCGTTTGGGTACGAGATCCAATGAAACTGAATAACAGCGCCGGGCTTTGTGCAGAGGGCGCACGCAGGTCTTTTGCATAATCTTTATAAATCCTTCCCGAGTGTAATGTGGTTTGCGAAGCACTTTTGAGAAGGGCATAAACAGATCGCCGAGTCGCCTTTATTTTGCATACGAAAATGCGGAGATCCCGAGCACTGGCTCCTCTCTCTTTCGAAAAGAGCCGTCGCCCGGCTCGCTGGTGCGAGGATTTTAGCGAACGGCGGGCGAGGAGGAGCGAATAGAGCCAGGAGCGCCTAGGCTATTTCGGCGACATACACTGGCACGACATTGATAATATATACGTAACTACTCGTGTGCCTTAGATGTAGTTACACTTCGATCGGTGTAATCGCGAAACGAGGCGAAGGATCGAAACCGGGGCCAAACAAAGGCCTGCGCTGTGCGCGTGTCGATGTTCAGCTTATCTCTGGAGCAGAGATGCAGTTAGGCGTGGTGTGACACGCTGGCAAGCAGCGCCCTTGGCTTCGCTTGAAGCGCGAGGAAGTATGTCCGTTTCTTCTCTCGTCCGCTCTTTTCGACGAGTAACGCCGCTGAGGCATATATCCTCTGCGCATGCGCATGTGCTTCCACGGACAAAATCAACAATCACGCTGCCTAGAGTTGTTTCTGGCACGCCTATCGCGTTGCGAATCGACGCTGTTCGTCCAGAGCGATTCGTCCCGGCTCGCTACATGACCAGCCGCATCGAGGCACCGGCGGTTGCGCACGTTGCTGCTGCTGTTGTGATTGGTTCGCGCGAGGATTGACAGCTTTGAGGCGTGCACAGTTGCACAGCGCGTGGAAAGTGTATGCGCCGTGCACGTACCAAGGGTGTTTACTTTCCTTCTTCACAGGTAGGTGCTTGCATAACACGCCGTACACCGATCAATACCAGTAGTGCATGCAGCATTATGCGCCATACTTTAGCTATTCTCGCGAGGGATACGCAGGAAATGCAAGCACGATAGCCAAAAGACACACGCGACAGTCACCGCACTTCAGCAAAGCTAAGCAAAGCACACAAGAATGACGCAAAAACTCCAAATCGAAAATCAGACCAACCAAAGTTCCGTTCAATATCTGCATTTATCGTGACGGCAGGCTTGCGCCAGTTTTTCTTGAAGGTTAAAGTGCACACGAGTGCTTACGCAAACGCTGTTTTATTTGCTTTTGTAAGTGGGCCAAGGTGCTTTCGCCACTCTCTATTTTTGTGGTTGGTTTCTTCAATTGTCTTTCCGGGCTGCGTAATGATTAACGAGCCTTCAGCGGCTTATCGTCCAGCTATGTAATAACACAGCTTTCGACACTGTTCTGATTCATTATTTTCTTTAATATGAATAGGCGGATTTTACTATTTCCATTGCCATTTCATTATACAGGATGTCCCGACCATCATGATCCAAGATTGAAAAATATTCAAAAGCAACGTAGCTGGACATAACCAATATAACGTTGTTTGCCGTCGCTTGGAGATACTCAGATTATTTTTTGCATTCCGCCTAATCACATAATTTGTCTTGCGTAATTAATCAACTTCTCAAATTTTATAATTAGATGAAAAGTGTCAATGAGAAAATTGTAGAACGACATGAAAAACTTCAGATGCAGCTTTCTGTTGCTAAATATGTGCTACAGAAAAAGTATTTTTTCCGAGCGTGAATGAAGCCCGCAAATACACTCAATATTGCCGCATGACTGGTCCTTCGAGGGACTTTGTGTATATCCGCGGACTTCTTCTACGGTCGGAAAAACGGTTTTATGCAGCACGCATCGAGCAGCAGAAAGCCGTATCGGGAGTTTTTCATGCCACTCTACAATTTTCTCATTTACACTTTGAATCTAATTATAATATTTGAGAAGTTGATGAAACAATTAAGACTAAATATGTCATTAGGCGGAATGCAAAAAACATTTTCCGAGTATCTCCAAGCGATGGCAAACAACATTACATTGGTTCTGTCTAGCTACGTGGCATTTGCATATTTTTAAATCTTGTTGCACGATAGAATTTGGACACCCCGTATATAGGGCGGGAAAGAATCACTGTCTATTCCGTATATGGCGGTAGGGGCGAGCGGGAAGTGCTTCACATTACGTCATCAGTATTGACTGCCGCCTCGATGCGACAAAATATTTACCTGCCTTCATCGCACTCTCTTCCTATCTGTGTTGTTTTTATGTGCGTCTAAGGCTCACATGTGTGATGGCTGGCTCTCCAGATAAGGCCAAACCTTGAGGAAGAGGACAACGGCGCAGTAGGCAGAGGAGGTTTAGCACATATATAGAAGAAACAGTTGATTGGCAAATGGAGCGCCAGTCGTGCAGCGGCAACTGCAGCCCATAACTTAAAGAAGTTTATCGGTGTTTGACGACGATTTGTCTTCAATCACCCATTAAGAGTCGCACACGTAGGGGCTGCCGTACTCGGTCGGCAGATCCGCCGAGTGAGTGCTCTCAGGACAGTATATCCACTACAGGGCGATCCTAGCTCTCCTGACTCATGGGGTGTGTTAGAGCCCTGACTCACACTCGTCGCTGCTTATGTGCCTACTTTGCGTCATGGAGGCGGCACAATTTTCATTGAGCGTTCTACGCCGATTACGACAGCGTGGCTGAGTGCTCAGAAGACAGGCGTCCGCTCATCGTTACTGACACGCTCGACCAGGAACTACCGATCTACACACGAACGCTTGCGTGGCCGGAATAAAATTGCGCTCGCGTATGATTAGCGGGGCTGCATATGCTACTCCTTTGAATTGTGGGTATGCTCGATTCGTCGTCCCGGACTGCCCAGTACTGTCCGAGATTCGGAGTACGCTTATTGGCTGAAAGCAGCGGGTCGGGCTGACCCGGGCAGTTTAGGGCGACAAATCGAAGATATCTTTAATAACATCACCTCTCGCTTGCTTCCTCTTTGTATGCAAAAATGACAAATACCGAGCGTTTTGTAAAAAGCGGTAGCCTGTCCAAACATTTGCATTCGCTGGTACGGTGGCAGTTTGTCAATAGGCTGGGAATGAATAGTGTGCGGACTCCAGCTGCATTTGTGCTGCGAAATTTACTTAAGTGTCTTTGTCTCTCGTTATTGATAGACACGATATGGAAACTCCTGCCACTGTGGACGAAACACCCAAGACCTCATGAGCCCAGTGCAATACTTCAAGAGAGTACGAAACACCATCAGACGTGCGAGACAATGCGTCATTTGGTGAGACTGCGGATAATGTCCCGCTTGAAAAACAAAATCAAAGGAAGTGCAGCAAAACGACGAATGCCAAACGGAAATTTAGACGACAGTAACTGGAATTAACCTGCATATATACGTACCATGATTTACGGAGTTCGCGGCACGCTGATGGCGGTTATGCGGACAAGGAAATTTATCTGTTTGTTCCCCAGATGTATGTTGTAGCATTAAGTTTAATTACACGCCTCGAGTAGCTAGGCGCTCTACATTCTTTAGCTGCGCGCTTCCGTGTGCATGAAATTTGTGGGGCCGGCGTTCATTATGGTTTCAAGACGCCACGTGTGACGCAACTAGTTTCGAAATTCATAGCAGTTGCGAACTGCGTCAGCTATTTATTTCTCTTCGAATAAAAAAAATACAACACCGCCAACAACAACATAAAAAAGGCATTCGGTGAAGCTCCACACTATTTGCGAAACGAATCTAACCGAGGTACCATGCAGTCTTTCTGTGAATAACGGCTCAAGGTCAGACAAAAATAAACAAATATGTTCGTACCCGATGACTGTGAACAGCAGGGCAATGATTTCGAAAGAAAAGATATCTGTCTCTCTCGGTGCAGTTAACGCGAATATCGGCGTCCTTGCAGCAGGGCAAATAACTCTCCCCTAAGCGCCTAAGCCTCTCTGCGTATGTTACGACTGTAATATATTTAGTGCATTACGCAGCAAATTCGAATCCAAGGAGCAAAAAAAAAAAAGGTTTATCTGATTTATTACGCTGTGAGTTTGGAATTCAGTTATTTTTATTCGCTTACCTTTCGCTCAGCATAAACTCGAAATTTTTTTTAAAAATCTAGCATTCGAAGTGATTTTTTACCTGTGGAAGTAACATTTTGCGCGGCCACCTTTCATTGTTTGGAATTCGGCACGCAGCTCTGAATTGTTACGTGCTATTAATTTTCAATTTTTTAAAAGTACAGTGACGTCTCAATTCAAAATGTGCTTACATTACTGCTAGGAAATTGTGCGCATGGAATTCTATTTGGGACGCACAATTGTCGTAGCACATACGTGTTTAGCGCATAAAATTGCGATTCCTTTTGTGTTAAAAGCTGATGACACTCACTGTAGGCACAGGCACGTGCTGCGCGTTTCTTCTTGTTGAAAGTAGGAAAAGGAAAGAGTTCGCGCATAACCGAAGGGTCCATTGGTTTGCACTATTCGAATATTTATTTGCGTCTTGGTTCCTTGACGATATTCTAAACGGCTTCCATGCAAACACAGAAGAGAGATGCAAAATAAAGGAAAAAAAAAAGCCGGTCTCCGATCGACGATGTGAAGGTAATTGAAGAGCGAAGCTGTCGACAATAACCAGAACAATTATTGCGACGTAGCTTGAAATTATTCACATGGCGGCATTCACAAGCACTTTACCTAACTATTAGCCTGAGACGTTTCAACGGCCTGCGACTTGGCTTGCGCCACTACTTCGTGCACCTAAAAAGAATGGACCAGAGAGAAGCGAAACGCACTTAACCACACTTTCGCCACGCCTCATATTCACGCTGCTCTTCAGGAGTCGTCAGTATCCGCGGCCTTTCCATAGCACTGTCACAACCCATATAAGTTGCTAGGTGGGTTCTTTTTTTACATACGGATGTTTAGTTGCGTCAGTCCCTGCTTCCTATGATACAGTTGCCTCTTCCCGGCAAGTGCAGTTTATGCAACCGTAATATTTACCTCGAAACGCTTGCGGCGAACGCTATGCGCGAAGGCGAGCTTTGTGGTTCTTTTTTTTCTTTCCCCTGAACGGCAGGCGCCGCCGCTGTCGCGGATGCGGCTGACCTCGAGGCACCCTATAGGACCCGCGGAGGCGAACGCCATCTGCTGGCGCAGCAAATAACCCAGCGGCGCACGTGGCCGCGCGCCTGATGAAAGTCTGCCTGCGGACACGCAGACCCACAGGGAGGCAGAGCTACACAGCTCCGCTGGGAAAACATTTTCTGGTCTCTGCGGCATTCCTTGCAACAGACAAGGATTAGTCTGAACTTGGTCCATATTTCTCTGAGCCTTGCTGCCCCTTCTTAAGTGAACTTTCTCGAAGCAAATTACTCATCCAAAAATGGTTCTATGGAAACGCTTACGGCCTCGCTTAGCCTGTAAATGCTATCGTTCGACAGTAGTAAGATCCCCGCGCAACTCTTTCGAAGATTATAAAATGATTAATGCATGGTGAGTACTGCTCCCTCACGGACGCTAAAGTACCACAATTTATTCATTCGTACGAAAATACGGGATAAAATTAATGTTGCGATGCTAAAACACCTCGCTGTTATATAAGAAAATAAGGAATGTAACGTTCTGGAGCAAAGAAGCTTTCACGACTAAGCTTGGCCCCATAGCGATATACTGGCGGCAACGATTCCCAATTCTCACGATGATTTAACAGCTGCAGTGCTATGTTTTCTTCTAATAATCTAGATCTGGGACCTGAGGCACATTCTCGGCCCATGGCAAAGCACCACCTGTCCGTTAGGCGCCACTAAAGCGCTGCTGACGTTCTCGCGGGCCACGAGGCTGAATCTTTACAGTGAATATATATACACCGGGTGTCCCACGTAACTTGAGTCGAACACTAAAGATATACAAATGCTAGGTAGCTGTACAGAACCATGGTAATGTCGTTTGCCGTCGCTTGGAGATACTCAGATTATTTTTTGCATTCCGCCGAATTACGTAATTAGTCTTGCTTAGTTAATCAACTTATCAAGTATTATCGTTACATGTAAAGTGTCAGTGAGAAAATTGTAGAGCAACACGAAAAACTACCGATGCAGCTTTCGGTTGCTCGATACGTGCTACATAAAAGTGTTCTTCTGAACGTAACAGCAGCCCGCAAATACACGCAAAATTGCCGCGCGACTGGCCGCCCAAGGCACTTTGCATGTATTCGCGGGCTTATTTCGCGCTCGGAAAAACACTTTTATGTAGCCCGTATCGAGCAATAGAAAGCTGCATCGGGAGTTTTTCATGTTGCACTACAATTTTCTTATTGACACTTTTCACCTAATTATAATATTAGAGAAATTGATTCATTATTTAAGACCAATTATTTAATTAGACGGAATGAAAAAAAAAATTCTCCGAGCGACGGCAAACAACATTACCTCGGTTCTGTCCAGCTACGTGGCATTTGCACATTCTTAATGTTTTGCTCAAGTTACGTGGGACCACCTGTACATGTGCGTGTGACTGTATGTGCTGTTAAATTTTTATCGTTGTATATATGGTAATCATCACCCAGCATCTGGAGTAGCATGTCAGGCGAAACGCCAGGCTAACGTCTCCAGTGTATCATTAAAGCTTGTTTCTCTTCTAGTATGAAAGCCTAGGAGTTGGCGATTCGACAGGCAGGCGAGAGAGAGGGAAAGCGAGGTGAGAAAAGACAGGTGGGTCCACTAGATGCGCGTCCGGCTTGTCACACTACACTGTGTGTAAGGGAAAGAGCAAAAGCGAGGGAGAGTGAACACCACGTGCACGCTTGCATATGCACAAGATGACTATAAATGGTCAACCAGGCCTATTCCCTTCAAGGAATGCACTAGTGCGCGACTATATAAAAAAACTTGTCGCATGAGTGTTAACTGTTCCATTCATCTTGCTTTCCATTTCAGGCAGAGCGAAACGCCAGTACGCGCGATTATATGAGAGGCGCGTGCACGGTATTTATTTTTATTTTTCGTGTGATGTGGGCACGCGAAAAATCCACCTTAAAGTCAGTGAGGAATCGGGGCAGAGCTCATCTACGATGACTGTCCAAGCACGCGAGTAGCCAAAACGCGTCATGCATGAGGCCAGTAATGCAGCTGGGCTCCTCTCTCGCGCTTTCCTCTGGACACGATGCGTCATCTGGCGCCGTCACTGCGCAGTCCGCGCATACCCATTGGCACATAACCAATCACCCAAGTTGGCGTCTAAGAGGTTCGTTGAAGAGGGGCACATACACACTTGCACACACCCGCGAGAATGACCCGTACTTTTAGACTGAGCTGCCTTCGTGATCTGCCCACATTGTTCGACTGTAGTATCTTTGGAATAAACACATGCTTTCGGTTAGAGAATTAGACAGACAACCGAAAAGTAAACTGGTATGACAATGGCCAAGAACGGGCGCTATAACGTGAAGCTATTACAAACCTTTCTACTGCATTTCTGCAATGAGCCCTCCGCGATCGGTGAAAAATGTTTTCGGGCCACCCCTACTTCGCTTGTCTGTCACGCGACGACAGGAACACTGCGAAAGCTCCTCATCTGATATGTCGCGTACACACTGATCATGCATCATTAGACCGAATAAAAGAAAATGATCATTTCCCATTCTATGCCTTTTTCACCATCATCATCAGCCTGGTTATGCCCACTGCAGGGCAAAGGCCTCTCCCATACTTCTCCAACTACCCCGGTCATGTGCTAATTGTGGCCATGTTGTCCCTGCAAACTTCTTAATTTCATCCACCCACCTAACTTTCTGCCGCCCTCTGCTACGCTTTCCTTCCCTTGGAATCCATTCCGTAACTCTTAATGACCATCGGTTATCTTCCCTCCTCATTACGTGTCCTGCCCATGTCCATTTCTTTTTCTTGATTTCAACTAAGATATCATTAACTCGCGTTTGTTCCCTCACCCAATCTGCTCTTTTCTTATCCCTTAACGTAACACCTATCATTCTTCTTTCCATAGCTCGTTGCGTCGTCCTCAATTTGAGTAGAACCACCATCAGCCCTCCGCAATTAGTCAGAAGCTTGCTGGCTGCGCCCAATTCGCCTGTCTGTCACGCGACGTCATCAAACCGCAATAACTCACCCCTAAAAGTGACGCAAGCGCAGAAAAGATGCATTATTATTCCGAACAAAACTGATTTTTTTTTGGAATAGCAGGAGACTGCCCCGTTCTCAAATGAATAGAAGATGACTGCCCGCCGATCGCTCTGACACGGGCTACTCGGAGCTGCCGGGAAGAATGGATTTATTTGCGCATAACAAAAAAAATATTTTTCGTGGCAGTATAACTTTTTCGAGCCCTTTCGGCAGGTACGATATCGCTTCGCCAAATGTTCTTTGCTGAGAATCCATCTAGCTACATTTTTACCTTGCCGTTGCACGCCCCCCAAATTTTCTACCAGACACAGAAAGCTAAGCAAGAAGAAGTGGCCCAATCGCAGATGCTGGCACCATCCTCCTCATCAGGTTATCTATTTTCACTGCGCTAGCCAGGAGCCATCGAAACCCTCTGAAATTCTGCATGATCCTCGCCTCTGTTCAGGCAGGCGTCGTGCCCCTTCCGATGGCAGCTATTATTTGTTTTCAACACAAATAATGATAATAAACAGCTAATTAGATAGGAAAAACTTGTCAAATAAGGCAGTGCCATTCGCTTTGAGAGCAAACAAAAGTGACTGCCTATAAACGAGGAGAGCATTTCATTAGCCTGTTCAAACAACGCTGTGAGTCACCACCCAACGCTTGCATTGGCGGTTAAGTAAATTTGACGTCAGGAGATTGGCATAAAAGCAGATTGGGAATAGTTTTGCGTTATAGGGCCCAAGATCTGTTTGGCTTGCCTAGTGCCTAACGGCTGCGCTCAGAACGTACATGCTCAGAACGTGAACGGTTTGCGACACCCTTGCCTATACTGTGCAGTACTTGAGTGGCTGGCTGCGGAGCGACTGGAGCAATATTTGAGCGCAGCTGCAAATATAGTATAGAGAGGCAATGGTTGCGCTGCAGAGAGAAGCTAGCCACGGCTGTCACAACCGTCGTACCTTGAACCCAAGCTTCATTCTATTGTGCCAGCTGCGAGTCTCTTCAAAATGATTTCCGGTCGCGCTCGAGCGAAAGAATAAAATTGTAGCGTTTCTCAAAAGCTTCCTTGCGGCTCAGACTCGCGTCTCTATCATTATTGCCGCTGTTCAACAGTGCCAAAGCCACAGCGGCGGATAATCTTAAGGTGGAGGAGGAGGAGACAAAGGAGAGGAAAGACAGGGAGGTTAGCCAGTGTAAGTACTGGCTGGCTACCCTGTGCTGGGGAAAGGGGTAAAGGAAATAAAAGGAGAAAGAAGAAGAAGAGGGAAAAAAATGGAAACCAGAAAATTCACACAGTAACGCGAAACTACGCGCTACAACATTCAAAGGCGGCCGCACAATTCGCGTGTCCTTAAAAACTTCAGCAAAGCCCTTAAGCCCTTGAGTGCCGAAGCCCGTCTGGACCAATGTCCTAGAGCTTTTTCCTCTGTAAAGGGGCGATTGTCCAGTTTTTCGAGAGCGGTCACGAGCACTTTTCTTGGCACTTTGTAACGGGGACAGTCACAAAGGAGGTGCTCGATCGTCTCCTCGCAGCCGCAGCTGTCACAAGTAGGGCTGTCGGCCAATCCAATGCGGAATGAATAGGAGTTCGTGAATGCCACGCTGAGCCACAGGCGGCATAGAAGTGTTGCTTCCGCTCGTGGCAACCCTGGTGGTAGGCGGAGTTGCAGACGTGGATCCAATCTGTGGAGACGTGCGTTCGTGAATTCACTGGTGTTCCACAGATTCTGTGTAAGCTCGCGGGCGAGGGAGCGAAGACTTGTGGTTGCATCTGTTCTTGACAGCGGTATGGGTATAATCTGGGCACCATCATGAGCCGACCGGGCAGCGTCATCCGCACTGTCATTTCCTGAAATACCGCAGTGACCCGGTATCCACTGGTAGATGATGTTGTGTCCCTTGTTGATTGCGTGATGGTGGAGTAGTCGGATGTCTACGACTAGTTGCACATTTGGTCCATGGTTGAAAGGGGACATCAGACACTGAAGAGCTGCCTTTGAGTCACATAAGATGGACCACGAATGTGATGATTTGTGAACAATAAACTCCAGAGCAGCACGGATAGCTGCGAGTTCTGTAGCCGTCGATGATGTAATGTGAGATGTTTTGAACTTGAGGGTGACACACTCTGCGGGAATCACCACTGCTCCAGCTGAACTATTAGAGGAGACAGAACCGTCCGTGTAAACGTGGATGCGTCCTCTGTGCTTGTCATGTAGCACTGAAAGCACGGTTTGTTTGAGGGCGAAAGTTGACATCTCCGTTTTCTTTTTGATACCGGGAATAACAAGAAGAGCCTGGAGTGGATGGAGGCACCACAGCGGTTGAGATGGTCGAGCTGCAGGCGCGAAGTTTGACAGTAAAGTTCCATGGTTGGCGGCAATAATCTTGCTAAACGCTAAAGGAGGTCGAGCGGCAGGAAGGGAGGCGAGATGATGCGATGGAAGTCGGGCGAAGTACCTGATATGCATCCTTAAAGTGTCGACTTGAAGATACGTGTTGATGGGGTGGTCACGCGCGATGGCTATTGTTGCTGTCGTGGGCGCACATCTGGGAAGACCAAGGCAAATTCGCAGAGCTTGAGCTTGTACAGATTGGAGGGCACGGAGGTTGGTCTTACCGGTCCCACCCTGTACAGGTAAGCTATAGCGCAGGAGACCGAGGAACAGTGCGTTATAGAGTTGGAGGATCGCACTCACAGACGCACCCCATGACTTTCCCGCAAGAAATCTGAGCACGTGGGTTATCATGACTAATTTCCTTTTTAGGTAGGAGATATGAGGACTCCAGGAAAGGTCTCGATCTATTATCACTCCTAGAAAGCGGTGCGTCTTCTCGTAGGCAATTGGCTGCCCATTAATTCTGATTACGTAAAGTTTCATTGCTTTACGCGTGAAAGCGACTATAGAGCACTTCTCACAGGACAGCTCCAGACCTCGTGCTCGAAGATAACCTGATGTTAGTGTGGCCGCTTTTTGAAGTCTGGCCTGCACCTGGGGACGCGTCGCTCCTGATGACCAAATGCATATATCATCTGCATAGATCGACACATGGACGGATTCCGGAAGGGTATGAACCAGGTCGATGAGCACCAGGTTAAATAGAGTGGGGCTCAAGACTCCGCCTTGTGGTACGCCACGGTAGGTGTTGCGTTGTGATGACGCACCGTCCTCTGTTTGCACAAAGAATTACCTGTCCTTCAAGAAGCTGGATATCCACCGAAAAACAATGCCGCCTAGGCCGACATCGCCCAAGGCGTCCAGGATGGCTTGATCGGTTGCGTTGTCATATGCGCCTTTAACATCCAGGAACATCGCCGCTGACAGTCTCCTCAGGCTTTTTTCGTGCTGAACAGAGGAGATAAGATCTATGACGTTGTTTATAGAAGAGCGTCCGCGTCGAAAGCCTGCCATAGCGTCAGTGTATAACTTGTAGTGTTCTAGATACCACTCTAGACGCGTCAGCACCATCCTCTCCATCACCTTTCCTAGACAACTGACCAGAGCAATGGGACGATAAGAGGCCACGTCAAGGGGTGATTTACCTGGCTTCAGCAAAGGCACAAGGCGGCTGGACTTCCATGCAGCAGGAACTTCTCCTTCACGCCATGAATTATTGTACACGTCTAGAAGTGCATGCCGGGCTGTTTGACCGAGGTTTCCATGTATGTCACCCCGTCAGGCCCAGGCGATGAGGAACGTCCGCACGCTGCCAACGCCGCCTGCAACTCCTCGAGGGAAAACAGATTGTCCATACGAGAGTCCCGCGAGATTGGAACATCACGGGGATCACGTGTAGCGAACGATGGCGGTAGACCAGCAACCTTGAGACAGAAGTCCTCCGCTACGTCGATCTCTCTGCGACCTTGGTAGAGAGCCAGACATTTGAAGGGGTGGCGTTGTTGCGGTGATGTTCGAAGACCACGCACTGTTCTCCATATATGTGACAGGGGTTTATGCGGATCAAGGGAATCACAGGAGGTTTTCCATCTTAGAGACTGCAGGGAGTTGATCCGACGCTGGATCTTCTTCTGTATGCGTCTCGCCTCCCTTAGGTCGTAGCTGGACTTGGTGCGCCTGTACCTTCTTTCCGCGCGACGGCAGACTGCTCGAAGCCGCTCCAATTCTGCTTCGAAGTCAGAAAATTTAGGAATAGGCCTAAAAGATCTTGTGGCTTCTTGAGCAGCGGCGTTAATTAGCTTCTCGAGGTTGCCAGGCAGACAGTCCTCGATCTCTTGGCAATTCTTCTCCATGAGCAACGTGTATTTAGGCCAGTCGATGTGATGAAGAACTGTAGTAGAGTGTGACTTGCGTATGCCGTCGATTTTAACATATGTTGGAACGTGGTCACTGCCATGCGTTTCGTTGTCCGTGAACAATTTCACACTGGCACTGAGGCATCTTGAAACAAAAGTTAAGTCCAGGCAGCTGCTGTATGTCAATCCGCGCAGAAAAGTGGGACTGCCATCATTTGGGCAGCAGAGCTCATGGTCCGAGGCGAAGGATAGTACACGTCTTCCTCGTCAGTCCATCTTTAAGCCTCCTCATAGCGGATGATGCGCATTGAAGTCGCCGGTATTAACCCATGGTCCAGGTGTCACTGTTAAAACTGCACCTAGTCTTGCGTTGTCAAATCGACTCGAAGGTGAATTGTAGGCACCTACGAGCGTGAGTGGAACGTTCTTGCATTTTATAGTCTAACATACGTACTGATTGTCGTCATTAGGTGCCACTGGGTGTAAAACATGTGAAATCGCATCTGATATAAACGATGACATTGCTGCGGTCGCTACAGGTGGCAGACATGAAAGCTTCATTATCGTGATAGGCGGATGGCGCTCTCAACGTTTGGTTCACGAATGACGATTATTGGAAAGTTGTTCTTAAAAACAAAGTTAATCTTAACCCGACATAAATCACTATATGGAAATAAAGAAAAGCAGGCACAAGGTGCATAGCCATGCAGGGGGGGCAAATTCCGCCCCATGCGTTCGCTCATCACCACCAACAAAACTCAGAACTATACTTTCTTTTAGAATAAGTCTGTTCGAGTTATATCATTAAATAGATATTTCATTGTCGCTGCTGGCGCCGCAGAGAATGCATTTAAGAGCAGCGCTATGCTCAGATTAAGGAGAAACGTATACGTCGCTGTACCTTCCCATTGCATTTCACTGCGCCCAGTGAAAACGGACCGGTGCTGTGCCTGAAGGGAAGAAGAGGTAAGAATTACGCATTATTGCGCGCGATGATCGCTCTGCCCGTAGCGTCTTGTAATGCGGCGGCGGTGCTGTCGTTGCGAGGATCTCCCCGCCACTTGGCCCGATGCGGGGACGGGGAGAATGGTGAACGCACACTCTGACGACGTGGCTGCCGTTAGCGGGCCGGGGTTGCGGCCGTGGTCTTCACGGGGATCTTCGCGCAGCCCGGTTTCTGCGCGGCAAAGATTATTCTTCGTTTACTGGGAGGTGGAAGAGGTACTGCGGGAAGGTGAGGCGCCACAACTGCGTTGCCTCCTCGTTCATGACCTGCCTCCTGTTCGGGGCAGCCGGGAAGCGCCGAAAACGGCGTCCATTCCTTCCATGTTGCTTCGCTAAGCCGAAGCCCTTTTGGGGTGGCCAGGGTAATTTCTTTTCCCTTCAGCCGGTGCCAGGCCTTTCGCAGATTCTCACTCCTGCCCTCATTCCACCCTTGGCTCCCACTCTTCCCAAGCGACCGATGACATTAAGCGTGCGTGTGGGCGGAAATCTCGGAGCCACCGCGCTCAGTGTTTGCCATTTCAGGCTATCTGGTCTTGTTAGAGAGCGTGCTTTAGATCTCGAGCGATGCGAACCAGGCGCCGAGAGCGCTGGGCGCTACCGCACCACACACCGCCTGCGACAACAGCGCATACACAGCCTCGGCGTGCTCGTCATGCGAACAGAGAAAATGACGCGCGGCAATGCGGGCTTTTCGAGAAATAAAGTAAGCGTTGTAATGAACGTGTCAATGCTAAACAAAACCTCCCGTCTGGAACAGCTCAACATCACCCACTGAAATGTCCAAAGCCCACGTATACAGATTACAAGTAGTAAAAATAAGTGGATGTTTTTATAGCGGCTACCTGAAGTTAAAATTGAAAACGCGTTTGCGCCTTGTAAGCGACCATATGATAATGAAATAATATTATAAAAAGGACTAATAAAAGGATACGGCCAACAGCTAAGCTTAACTCTAAACTGTAAGCCTGTTTCTCGCGTTGTAGTAACCGTAATTTACCGACTTCAGTATTTCGAAGGCACACTTGGAAAACGAGGTAACGGTGTAGTGGAGTGGTCTGGACTACTTTTGAGCCCCTGGAGTTTCTCAATGCGCAATGAAATATCTGTACTCGGACGTCTTCGCGTGTCACGCCCCCTACAACGCGGCCTATGCGGTTGGGACTCGAACCCGTGGCCTGGCGCGCAATATCAGAGCATCATCGCAGCTGAGTCGCCGCGGCAGTATAGGTATTTATTGAAAGAGTACCTTATCGGAGTCTTTGAATCGTGCTCTTCTTTTCGCATGCGTGTGGTCTCTGTGTGCGAGAAGCTTCAACCAAGAGCGACCGCCGTGTTGCAGTTCAAAATCATTTCCATGATGTATCGAGCCTATAAACACCAATAAAACACATCCGTGTAGCAACCTTGTACTGAATCTTATATTCAACTGCTCTTGCAGTGTATACAGCGTGTTCTTCTTTCCATTATAGAGATTTCTTATTTTAAAAAAAGCCTCCCGGACAGAACTGTTTCTTAAAGAAAACCAAACCTGTCGTTCTTGCAGATGAGTTGCTAGACGGGGCAGACATCCTTTGCCGCGAACAACGTAAGTTTCAGATGACTAATAAAACAAAATTTGTCAACATACTAATTAGAACCTTCGGGGCAGTTGTTTGTAAGGCAAATTTGGGGGCGGTCACATTTTAATGCACCATAATTTTTGAAGAATCTTGTAAATCGCACAAAATGCGAGATATTCTAATAGAATTTCAGCGCTTTATCCAGGCGGTATGGATACCGAGCGCGCCGGGAGCACAGAAAAGGCAGCGTCAATCATATCACGTCGGACAGAAACGCCCTGTCACGAGCAGCGTGACGAAGTTTGTGAGATTACGGGGTCTTACGTGCCAAAACCACTTTCTGATTATGAGGCACGTCGTAGTGGGGGACTGCAGAAGTTTGAACCACCTGGGGTTTTTTAACGTGCGCCTAAATCTAAGCACACGGGCGTTTTCGCCCCCATCGAAATGTGACCGCCCTGGCCGGGATTCGATCCCGCGGCCTCGTGCTTTGCCGCCCAATACCATAGCCACTGCGCAACCACGGCGGATTGCGACGAACTTTAAGTAAAGGTCGTGGCAACTCACGGCAGGCGCTTAATACAGCACGCTTTTCCTCGTGGCAAGCTTCTGCCGCCACTTGGCGTATCGGTATTTGCCGTGACATGCTATCATTCAAACTTCGTCGGTCAATTTATCACGAGGCGTTTCAGCCTGAAGAAATAACAGTGCTCATTTTTCTGCGCTCCCGGCGCGCTTGATTTCGATATTGCCTGAATTGAGCGTTGAAATTCGATTATGAATATCCATAATTAGATTAATATCCATTAAAAGAAAGTGAGCGTGCATTAACAAGCGACTATCTTCAAATTTGTTATAGAAGTGACTGCCACCAAGGTTCTAATAAAACAAGATAATTAACAAATTTTGCTTAATTAGTCTGCTGAAAGTATGTCCGCCTCACTTTACAACTCCTCTGAGAAATGCCGAATTCGCTCCAAAATAGCCATATTATAAAAAGAAATATGCATAGCAATTCAAAAAGTATCACCTGTATTCGCAATGTTCATGACCTTGAGCAGTCGAGCAAACATGTCGGCCGTGTCCAAAGCTGCGTCGACGCTCGGCTTGAGCTCTATCACATCTTTTTTCGATTGTAACAAAAAATCGTGGCGTTTTGTTGGAGACAAACGTCTTACGTTGGCAAGGCACTTTGCGAGTGGTGGCGTAAAAAGAAAGAAAAGACGACGCAATTGAAGATATCGGCCTATGCTTGCAAAGGTCTGCTGTAGAATCAGAGCCGCAAACTTCTCGGTCTATTTGCGGTCGTGTTTGCATGGAAGTGGGCGTTAGTGGCTCTGGATGTTCCTGAACAGCGGACATATAGGAGAAGTGCAAGCATGTATGCGGCACGCTGATATTCTGCTACCGGTAAGAAATATCTTAATTCGTCATTTTGCGTGATACAGCCAACTGATACGAGTGTAACCGCGGTGCCTCGCTTGCTTTTCAGTGTAGAAATGTAAACGAGTACTGCGTATAAGGCGAGTGTATGTAAATAATTCATTTCGACATCTTGTTACAAAATGCAGGCGTGCGCGTATATGTGTGCTAGCGAAAATTCCGAACGGCTGTCATGCGCGCGCACTTTATAACGGGAGCCGACACTTCGCCGTACCGGTGATTCTTCGCGTCAGAGGCTGCAAGCGGGCGTAACGATTAATTGTGAACTTGATAAAGCTCCGCTAGGCTGATGTTAGGATATAAGTTCATCTAATCGGTAAGTTAAGGCATGGTATCTTGGTATTGTTCTTCATTGCGAGTTCAAAATAAATGTTTATTTACTTAGCATTTGCATCATTTAAGCTCATAGTGTGCTTTCTTAGGAACGGCCTTGTCGAGATACCCGTATTAAAGTAGCAAGGTGGTCAAGTTGGTAAGCATGCCTGACCTGAGCTACCGGCATGAAATATGCCTGGGCATCGAAAAAGAAGTCGGTATACATTAGCCCTGCTGGGCTGTGGAACTGGCAGAGCTGTGCCGTGTTATCAGGCCATCCCTCGTATGTTATATGTTGATTAGGACAGCATAAATATGTTGCTAGGCCAGACTGAATAGTCGTTGTCTAGGTGCCCTGCTATGGGGGGGGGGGGGGTGTACAACATCTGTTCGCAAATGAACACACCTCGTTTTGCCAGAAACGGAGAATAAAAGCCGCGACCTTTGAAGTAAAGTGACTCCTCAGAGTTTTTCTGTTGTCTGCTAGAACCGGCCGTGCATTCATAAAGAGTGCTCAAATTACCCACCTGCGTAGAGCGGACTTCATCAGGTCCGCCCGTAATATGCCACTCTCTGTATGCTATCGTCTGCAAGATGCATGAAGTTGGTGAGGTTTGCCGACAATGCGATCAAGAACGTGAAAAACATGCTGAAGAATGTTTTAGGAAGTCAGTCACACTTTCATGCAACGCTTTTCGTATAATACAAGATTGTTATCGCTGAAGCAAGTTCCGTCACACTCGCACAAAGTTAAATGCTGAATGCCATGGCTGATTCTATTAAAAGTTGCTAATCGCCTTAGTACGAAAGAACGTAAGGCTTGCCAAGCTGTCTGTAGAGCCTTATATCGTACTACAGGTGTTATACTTGTGCACTGGCCTTAGACTGGATCTCGCATGAAGCCATAATATGAAAGTTTATTTTGTTGCATGGAGATCGTATGCAAAGGAGTAACCACGTTGTGTGGTTTAAAGTAGAAATACCCGCCGTGGTTGCTTAGTGACTGCAGTGTTGAACTGCTAAGCACGAGGTCGTGGGATCGGATCCCGACCATGGCGGCCGCAATTCGATAAGGCGAAATGGGAAAACACCCGTGTACTTATATTTAGGTTAAAGGACCCCAGGTGGTTCAAATTATTCCGGATCACCCCACTACGGCGTGTCTCACAATCAGATCGTGGTTTTGGCGCGTAAAGCACCGCAATTTATCATTTAATTAAAGTGGAAATTAATAAACATAGGAATCCTTAGGGTCCCCTCACCAGGCTTCGTTGGAAATTTTGGTTACACATTATTAGTTGTAAAGTCGCGTCCAATGAAGCGTTCTACCACACACGTCTTTCAAAATAGTTGGGTAAGAGCGGAGGTAGGAGAAATTGGGGCCGGGTTGTGGGTTGGCGTGTATTCGGGGGCTTCTTTCACGCACGGAAAAACAATTTTATATAGCACGTATTGTGGAACAGAAAGCTGTATCGGGAGTTCTTTATGTCGCTCGACAATTTCCTCATGTACACTTCTTATCTAACTATAATATCTTAGAAGTTGATTAAAATATTTAAGACTAATTATCTAATTAGGCGGAATGGAAAAAAATCAGTATCTCCAAGCGACAGCAAACAAAAGTACCTTTGTTCTGCCCAGCTACGCGGCATCGGTATATATTTAAACTGGCTAAAATTAGCTGGGACACCATGCATATAGATAGATTATATGTGCGTTGAATGCAGGTACCAGCTAACGCGTTTACATAACTCCTGTACGAACGCCAGAAAGTTGATCTGTGCAGTTGGCAGGGATTCATGTTAGAAAAATGTTATGCGTGCGGACTCAGGAAGAGGGAAACGGAGAACGCAAACGGCGCTTGCGTTGACCGTTTCCCTCTTCTTGTGTCCGCGTTTGCACGCCTTACTTTTTTTTAACATTGACACTTGTATGCTGACAGACGAAGTAGTGGCAGAAAGCGCGCTTTGGTATTGCGTCATAAAATAATAAATTCCTATATAAAACCTGAACATACAATGTCGGCTTACAGGTATCTCTAAGTACACCGGCCTGTTAATAGAATAGCGCATAATAATAAGTGGATTTACTTCATTTTCTCTGATTTAGCCACTGGTTTGTGTCAGTGTCAGAGGTAGAGAATATTTAAATGTAGCTAGATATGGTGTCGTAGTGCTCTGTGCATACACCTGTCATCGACATTCTTTATACGTCGCCTGCGTCCTCGCCTGCGTCTTCTCACTCACTCACTCACTGACTCACTCACTCACTCACTCACTCACTCACTCACTCACTCACTCACTCACTCACTCACTCACTCACTCACTCACTCACTCACTCACTCACTCACTCACTCACTCACTCACTCACTCACTCACTCACTCACTCACTCACTCACTCACTCACTCACTCACTCACTCACATGAGTATTTTTGACTATGCAGAGCATCCCGAATTGGTACTGTTGCACATTATATTTGCATTTTGATGTACATTGCTGTATATTATACGTGTTTGCGTTTATGTTTATTGTTTTGGTTTATTATAGCGAGAAACGGCTCTTCATTGATTTAAAGAGCCTTTATTGTCCCGCGTCCTTCACTCTGCAACGGGAAAAATCTCGGGCCAAATAAAGAAAGAACTTATGGGGGAGTCGAAATCCAGTCTCCGAATAAGAACTACTTACACAATATAAAATTTTTATATCCTGCGACTCTTCGTTCGTGTTGTTCAATCAGCAGCCATGTGAGAGCGTCACCTTCAAGAGAAAGCACAAATGCCCTGAAATACTGTACTCGTACCAGAATATTGACTTCCTTGTTAAGTACTCGATAATAAAAAGGAAAACGAAAAACCTAACAAAAAAAAAAAGAGTAAGATGGTCTCTGCTGAGTGCACGCCTTTGGTCCGCACTCAGAGTCCTTCAAGAAATAAACCCGGCGCGAGTTCATGTCGTAAAAGCCAAGACATGCAGAGGAAGCAACCCTTTCTATTTTTGGGAACAAGCGCATTGCAGCAGGACACTTCAACAACAGGTGCGCCTGGTCGCACGCAAATCCGCATGCCTGTTCAGCGAACCGATATGTACGCACGTATTAACCTTCAGCTAAGAGAGCAGCAACAACAAAGAGAAAGAGAAGAAAGGCCATCGATTTATTTCAGTTCAAAAATGTTACGCCGCAAATACACGAACGAAATAACTTTTGCTGAGTGGTTATAGGTTTCCATTAAAGGCTGGCGAATCGGCTAAACAAAGAATATAAGTGATAGTTAGTCTCCACCTTCCAGCAGCAATTAGTGGTAAAGTCAAATGCGCTATTTGGAGTAGATAGCTCGACAAGTGATCGCCTAATTAGATAGCGAACTTGCTACCGAAACCGGGGCAGAATTCATAAAGCTTTTCGTTAATAAGTGCTATTTTTCATTGTCTGGCTGCCTTCGTTAATAATATATTCAGCATCAAGATTGGCTGAAATTTTCTCTTACGAACAATTGTATCGTAAGAATGTTTTGCGAATACGGGCCCGGGTCTTTTAACAGTCTGCGTAAACTTCTGTTTACACAGACTGTTCACTTATGCGCAGTTTACCCTATATGCACTTTCTTTAATGCGATATATTAACATACTCTTTATGCACTGTATTCCTGTGTGGGTTGCATACCACCTGTGCTTATATCCTTGACGTGCTGTTACGTAACAAAACGTAGCTAGCGCCGCATCAAGGCTCTACATCAGGGAGCCACATCAAGACACCAACGTCTCATCTATACTCTTTTGGTGGAAGACAGCTCGTCAGATTGGTCGCGAATTTTGTTAAGCACGTTGCTGCCATTGAGTGAATATATATTGGGTCCTAAAAAAATTTTATTGCAATATTGGAGCGTTGTTATAGCCGAAACAAGCACATTTGTATGCACGCACACGCACGCACTCACTCACTCACTCACTCACTCACTCACTCACTCACTCACTCACTCACTCACTCACTCACTCACTCACTCACTCACTCACTCACTCACTCACTCACTCACTCACTCACTCACTCACTCACGCATTCACTCACTCACTCACTCACTCACTCACTCACTCACTCACTCACTCACTCACTCACTCACTCACTCACTCACTCACACATTCCTTCTCTCTCACTTATTTGCTCTAGATTTTGCTTTGTTATGCAGGGAAAACAAATATAAAATTTCATTGGAAACATTCTCAACCCATAAGCGTCATTTTCTCACAAACGAGAAATGAATCAAACCCAGACCTCTGCATTGGCTCTTGAACAGTATATATACAGCGGCTCTCTTTTGTCGTCTGTGCTATAGCTTGAGCTGACAGACGGTCATATGCATTCAGAATAAGAAAACAGTGCTTACCTTAAAGCGGAACGTTTGTTTTTACTTACTACAACGCAGTGTGCTATACATAGCCAAAGCTCACTGCACCTTCGCCGCGCATCACGCTACTCCGCTTCATCGAAACACGGGAGAGCAAGATGTTACTGATGTGAATAAGCAGTAAAATAATGTACCATGCGCCATGAGCATGCGCACACTTTTCCAGTTTGCCAGCCTGCAGAAATTGCGAAACTTTACTCTATGTGGCTCGGCAACTCTCTGTAATCAAGAATTCGTAGCCCCAACTTGTGGTGGTCCGAACAAGTCCGGCAGCTCAAATTATGTAATTAACAACGAAGTTGCAGTCTTCTACAGTGTTCTCATGGCAACGCATTCTTCGATAGTAATTCTTATACCTCATTCCCTGTTAATCATGTCATTACCGTTCATTCACCTGTACGCTCGTTCGCAGTGATAATTATATGTGTCAGAGGTAACTATACATTTACTCATAGGTAATTGGATTCAGCTCATGTGAACTATATTTATCACTACGCTTTCGTGAGGCTACGAAAGCTTCACTGAGCAGAAGCACTTTCGAAAGTCGACACATATATGTCATGGCTTAGGACCAGCTCTGAGTCGACTCTCTCTCTCTCTCTGATGACCCGTTCATTTGCATGACATACTTTCTACCTTCTCGCGCCGCAGTCTTCCAAGCGTTTCGAGACACGTATATATATATACATATATATATATATATATATATATATATATATATATATATATATATATATATATATATATATATATATATATATATATATATACACGTCTAGGTAACGTTACTTCCTATATTTCATTGTGAAGTCGCCGTTGGCTCAGTCGCTGCCATGCCGAACACCTTCTTCCATACGCGGTTTCAGAACTACTGTAAGAAAAAGCGCTATTTTTCCAGCGATACTTTTTTTTTTCGTTCTTGAGGAACACAATAAAGGAGTACGAGGACGGTGGTGAGAGGTGTCTTGGCGTTGTTGAAAGTTTAAAATCTGACAGCGGACTGTGTAGCCTCACTTGAAATCCGCGACAGATGGGGAGCCGCTCGAACGATGTTGGAAGACGAAACTTGGGTTGCTTAAGGAAAACACTGTACTGCGTCTTTTGATTGGGCGGTACATCACGTTTCTTTCTTTTTTTGGTGTTACCGCGCACGTCTAGCACACCCGAGTTTCTCGGACGTACAAGACATACTTGGTGTCGTGTTTGTTACGCGCGGCGGCACTGAACGTAGTCGTGCTTTATTCCGAGTACTCCACGTGTGCGCGGTAACTATTAACTGCCGTCGTCAGAGCACTATAGTTACATTAACTGGTGCTGAAGTAAGCGCAGGATGGCAGGAGGAAACTGAGGAAAGAGGTTTATGAAGGCATCGGTGATATGTGTCCCTGGAAGACCCGTCACTCACAGCATCTCCGATTAATCACTCCCCTCAGTCGCATTCCCCACGTTGCTGATGACAGCAGCTACAAACAAAGGTGACGACGGTTTTCCTGGATTGACCTCTGAGTTGAGTCTACTTTACGGATTCTGAAGTCAGTAAAGTGTAAAAAGACACCAGTAATTTCTTCTGAGGAGCCGTTCACCTTTTATCAAATACGAACAGTTTTTCCTGCATTGTTGCATACATTTGCGTTCAGGTGATTCTCAGCCAAGCAGGCGTTTTACTGCTTGCAGAATGACCGAGACACAACTTGCTTAACAAGAACGCACGATGGTGCCGCTTTCTAGCACTTCTAATTGTGCAGCATATCTAGTTCTTTTTAAGTATATTGCCATGTACGTATACTGTCTAAGCTTCATTAACAGTTGCCTAGGTTACGTGTAAGATAGGGCATATAAATAAATAAATAAGTAAATAAATAAATAAATAAATAAATAAAATGAGTTGTCCAATAGTGGACCAAGAACATTGTATTACGTAACTTAATTAGGTAAACCTGCGCACACCGATGCAGCAGAGTCTCGCTTTGTGCTTTTGGGCACATCCTATGTATCTGTCCCCAATACGACGTCGAACGTGAAGCTCTCCGGATAGCACTGAACCAGCTGGACTCTAGACCATTTTCGGGAATGAAGATCCTTGGACCCTGGCCGTACGTGTCGATGGCACAGAAAGCCACGAAAGCGCTCTTGAAATACCTCAAGTCGACAGGTCTGGGGAACCGCGTATAGACTCCCTTCGCCCCCCTTCGCCCAGTGCAGGGTAGCAAATCAGACGCACGTTTGGTTAACCTCCCTGCCTTTCCTGTCTTCTCTCTCTCTCTCCACGTGCAAAGCGACAAAATATGAAAAGCAATAATTTTAAAGAAATAATGATGGCTTCTATCACCTACTTCGAACATATTCTACGACTTAGATCAGAACAATGAATAATAAGATGGCAGAGAGAGAAATGAGAAGGGAAAGGAATAAGATGGCAATGTTTACATAATATTCCTGTTCATCCTTATTGAAGTAGAATTGCCCGAAACACGAATTCGAAATGTGCGCTTGTTAAGCAGTGTTCTTCAATCACGAGTAGAAGTGAATAAAAATTCAGAGACTTACACACGAGCTACAGCTTACAACCGATGCAGTGTTCTAGAGTTTTTTTCCTCACATGTGAGATTACCGTTCGGAGGGCCGATACATTAGTGCGCTTTAGGAAATAGCGTTGACGCACACACCGGCACGTCGGAGTACATGGTTAAAGCAGAACTATTTACAAACAAACAAACAAACATACAAAGAAACAAACAAACAAATAAAGTTAGGGAGCGCAGACAAAAAGCCTTCAACAGGCTTGACTGGGTCCTTACCCCCTAGAAATGGCATAAAGCGAGAAGAGCGTGGTCTAACCAAACAAGTTACAGATTTGTAGTACGTATGCATTGACAGTAAAGATAGAAAATAACTATGTTTGTCTAGCGCAACAATTAAGACAACCATATATAAAATATGTAAGCAATGGCAAATATCAGTTTGAACAGAATATATAAAAAAAGAACAAGAATAAGCTTACTAATGAAGTTAGAATACAGTGCTAATAGATCTAGGATATACAAAGATATGGGTAATAAGTAACGCAAAAAGAAACAAAAAAGTAGTGGCGACAGCTCTTGAAGGATGAAAAAGTGCGATTCGGAGGAGTTATTTGAGACGCTGAGAAGAAATACTAAATCGGTTTAGTCGGATAAGAGATTACTTGAGAATTATTTGGTTAATTTCGTGGCAATAACTTGACATTAGAAGAAAAAGAATGAAGCTTAATGTTTCATTCTTTGAATTCTGCGCCATAAGCCACGTGTGTTTGTCAGTGCGATGTCACGGATATTAAAGTATAGTTTTTCGTTGTTGTTGTTTCGACCGTTGGGGGGATCAGTAAAAGTTCTTGAAACTTGCTATGCGGCAACGTTTGGCTTCTTTACCGTACATTGCAGTGCATCTTTCCCGATAAGCCATTGACTAGACCCGAAAAGATCCTCGGAAAATTCATTATGCCACGGCTGGGTAGTGCGGGAATTTCCCGGTAACGTCGCTACCAGTCTTGTCGTTCTTGCGTCTCTTCTGGCTTACCAAGCCTTCCCTCGTGGTGAGAGTGGCTTTTTTGTATTTTTGAAGCGTAATTAATTTATACAGCTCAAGTACATTTTTCACTTTAGTGTTTCTTTAAAATCGTCGAAATCAAACAACGTAAACAGAACAAACGACCATAGAATCAGGCAACACGAGCGCCGTAATCACAACGAAATGTTTTATTACACTGACTAGACAAGGTATACATACATACAAAGGTACGTGGTGCATGCAAAACATGCAAGCGGCATCGGCAAATCATGCCACTCATAAATTGTGTACCTTTTTGTTGTGCGAAGCTGGAAACGGCTGGCTAACACAGAATGAAGAATCTTTATAAACTCTTAATCTATCTGTGTGATTATATAGTTTTTTATTCCCTTCGCGCTGTTTGATTTCGACGATGTTAACCTTGCGACGCTCTGTTTTATTGCTTTTTTTTTTACAGGAAAGAATCACGCAACAAGAGGATCTGCATTGTGGTTGAATACAGCGTTACAAAATTTTGCAGCTATAGCCCAACTGTTCTCGTCTGCGTCTGCTGATATTTCTGCGTGCGTCTACGTTAGTCCGTGCTTTTCTAAAATCGTTCTACTGTTGCTTTGTATCGATTAGCCACTTCAATGTGGATAGTTGGTGCCTTATTTCAAAATATTGTGCATCCAGAAATACATGGGTGCTGAAACTGCAAAAGATGATGACGAAAGCGTGTCACGCTATTCAGGTGAGAGCGTAATGAATTCTGCAGGAGCGGCGGGGGTGAAGTCATAGCAAAGCAACTGGCTTACGGTTCGATGGGTCCAGCAAGACAACCGCCAGGGTGCTTGTGATGACGTTGAAGGGCTGTGATTGTCGGACGGAAGCCCGTCATGCATTTCAGGGTCACACCTCGAAGCAAGCAGACGGCCAGGCTCTCTGACGGCAAAGAAAGAGGCTGGCCTTTAATGTACTATCAGTGTTCTCTTCAAATTTCACAAATCAAATTTACAAGTATAAGGCGCACTTCTCGAGCAACTGGTCGAAGAATTCAGGGGACAACATAAGCACGGTACCAAGAAACAAAACATATATGCTCTACTAGTCCGTCGACAAGTTTTGCATAGTCGGAGAGTCTTTGTCCAATCGTGGGCTCCGGTTTTAAGCTTCATTGGGCTTTAGTGAGTAGTTTATTAGCCAGAAACTGCTTTCTGACGACCGCAAAACGTTTTTCTGTGGATTTGAAGTAAATAAAACCCAGGTCTAGGAATTCATATGACCATTCCGCGCCATGTATATGTATAGGTAAGCACTGTGACCTCTGGTCTTAGTTTTGCATCATGTTATACAATATTGCTAAGTGCGTGATTCGCCTCCTCAAAAGAATGAGCACGCGAGCTCATAGAAAAGCTACTCTCTCGCTGCACAGGCCCACACCGGGTACGTCGTGCCGTGACTGCCGTTACATACGAGATCGTCCCCGTTGCCCCCATGCACTATCTCATCTGCATCCCAGCACAGTGCACGTGATGTTGCACATGTTGCACGCCTGAAACCTTACCACTCTGCCCTAGCTACCGATTTGTGGACGCGCCGGGAAAGCACTTCTGCCGCCGTGAATGCCACATGCGTTCGGCTCTTAAAAAGGTGAGCATGCTCGGCTGACGAATACGACGACAAACTGGTCGCCTGACTCGAGCTTCCAGCGACATTGCCAGCGGTGCCCCTGATTTTGTAAATATATCCTGTAATAGTCTTCACTTTACATTACTGCTTTACTCCCGTAACAATACATACAAGAAATAAAGCCGCAACAGGCATAACAAAAGTCATTGAAGCACAAGAATACCACCTGAATGAAAAGCAAATTGTATCACAGTCCCGTCTCACGGCGCGGCGCATATCCTTGTAAAGTTTCCTAGTCAAGTTGGACATCGCTAAATGCAAGCAATAACGTACATCTGCCGTATAGGTAAACGGGTAATCAATGCCATCAGGCAGCGCTGTACACTGTCTGAGTGGTGTCCTAGCTTTTGCTCCTGACGGTGCTCCACATAGAATGCAGGTTTCACGCTTTATTTTCGGCCGCGATACTTAACGCGCTCACTTCGATAGCATTCTTAAAACGAAAACAAATACTGCTCTTTCAAAGTGCTTTGATAGTTAGTATGGAACGAAAAGGCGAAAACACGCCTTTCGGCCGTCATTGGGCCGTCATTGGAAAGTAAGCGACACTAAAATAAGCCGCCACAAAAGCGCGAAAGCCATAAGGCACCTCTTCAAGGAAAACAAACAGAGGCTGAGAGAAAGATAGAGAGAGCAAAAACAGTCAACAGGAAGCGGGCGCTAAGAGTCGGCCACTTTGGCTGAGAAACACGAAAACAACCTCGGAATTGGCAATCCCTGGCTGAACGGTAAAGAAGGGAAGTTAAAAAGAAAAGCTAACCTCGACACAGCGCAATTGTTCCCTGGCGTCGTATATTTCGAGGAGAAACGCTGACGGCAATTTCTCCTCAAGGAGTCGACTTGGAGTTGCCGACTTCATGATGGTCGAGTCAGTGAAAGAATAGTTGGCGGTGGGAGAATAAAAATGAAAATAAAGGTATGTTGGCGGTGCTAGGAACCGTCGTAAACGGGATGCGCGGCCCAGGAAAGAAGTCTTTGCACCAGCCGCGCTTAAAGGAGACACGCAATTGGTGCGGAATTTTTACCGGCTTTTCCACCCTGCGGCCAAGCACAGGGGGCAGTACAAGAAACAAATCCCAGGTGAAGCAAAGAAATAGAACATAGACAAGGCTACAGCAAGTGTCGCGCTTGTGTGTGACCCAGCAGTCGAGGCCACTCGGGGCCTTGGCAGTGCACTTGCTTTTTAGTTTGCTACACCCAATACATGCTGCTTAGGCGCAAGTCAAGCGGCTCGCTCCTTCAGCAAGTGGCTCCTCTTCTTCCATCGAACCTCGGTCGCGAGTGGTGGGTGCCTTCCGCCGAACGGGCGTCGAGGAGGGACTCGCGGTCGCCTGCCAAGGAGTTTCCATAATCGCCTCTGAGTGTACAAAAGATTTCCGCCGCGTCGGCGCTAATCACGTCCGCAGGTAATTAATCTTTATCGACCTATACGCTCGCCTCGGTGCATTGTGTCCTCGGCTGAAGCGAGCACGTGGGAACAAAGCGGCGCGGTTGGGCACGGGCCAAGCGAATACGACACGGGGGCGTCGCACCGAGTACGGCCGCTGCAGGGCATGCAGGAGATCCGAGACGGAAAGAATCGCGCACCCACGCAACTTCCCCATCTTCCTCTCTGTCATTGGCGGCCTTGTATTTGCACACTGCGAAGGACACACGTATCGCTCTCCTGTGTGATGAACAGGTCGAGTGGACGTGTTCGCGGGTCCGGCGAGCGGGCATTCATGGAGGCACAATCACTGGGCGACGCGTTCAAATGAAGCGACCGCGACCTGCTGACACGCGTACAACGTGCACCAAAAGGGTTGACCTTTGTCTAGCCTGCCATTGGTGTGTACTCGACGCGGCACTGATAATTAGGCTCGGCAGAGCATGAGTTGGTCGACCAAGCCCAGATTAACGACATCCCTGCGCTGTCCTGCGGCCAAAGAAAAAAGTAAGAAAAATAAGGTCCTTACTCAGAGTCACAGTGTGAAGTGGGGCATCTGCACTCAAACGATGACAACAACGTTTCGATCGGAAAAGCACCGGAGCACATGCATATGGCGCGAAGTAAATAAAAACCAGTCCTTCTGAAATACGCTGCTAAAGCAGTGCCTATTCGTGTCTATAACTTTGTCCCACGACAATAATCACCGTCCAAGAAGGCCTGCTGTTGCGCTGTTTGGTCATGTTGGTAGGAAATACTGCACATGCCTTTGGTCATAACGCAGGTAGAGGAAGTGGGCAAGCACAAAAAGTTTAGCGCTAGACGAAAACAACGCCCACTTAATTGTAACTTATATAATACACGTGGTGCTGGTTTTCTGGGCTAATTGCTTCGTGTCGGCAAGCGGAGAGACGCACGTAGTGCTTGTGGCATGTTTCTCCTCTTGTCCTCAAAAAACGTACGCTGCTGTGTTCCTTGCTGATGATAATCGCAAGTGCTCTGCGTGTTTCCCTTGTGTAACGCGGTGTGCCCCTCCTATCTTCTCGGAGTTGCGGACGCCCGCTGTGTGTCTCACAGGTAAGTACACGGCCCACAGCATGTAGCAGCAGAAGAGCAACAGGAATGATAATGATTCGGGGCGAAAGAGCACCCCAGAAGGCGTGATACAGTTAAAAGTTCAAACAATAAGGGGTTAGTAGTTTCTCCGTAGAAGTGAAGGTATCAAATATGTTAGTAGCAGCGCTTTCACACATATAGACTTCTAAATATAGAATGACCTCAAGATGACAACTGGCGTTATTGATGGATCATGAACGTGCGCTGTGAGAGCTAGCGTCGTATGAGTGATCATTAGGCCACATATTCTTGGCACTCTTGACAGTTCTTTTTTATTGCGAAAGCAATACTGCTCGCACTTTCGGCCCATCGGTGGTCGTGGCGCCTCCTTACACAGCTGCGCGTCACGTGACCGTGTGAAGTCACGCCAGACCGAGAGACGGGGCCCCAGCTCGCGGCATCGATGGTGGAGGCGAAGCCTTGCGCGCCGCTGCTGCGGCGCTACCGAGAGAGGGCGCTCGCTGGTGTGACGTCGCACCAGACCGAGAGACGGGGCCCCAGCCAACACCTCCTAGACAAGGAGGCCTGAGTGCTCGGCGAGTGACGTCACGGAGAAGAGGCCTTCGGCACGCTCGGGGATACGGGTTGAATGAAGGGATCGCGGCTTGGTTCACCTAGCAGCCGTATGATTTTATTGACCACTCCACACTTTTTCTTCAGTCTAAACTGCGGAATGAGCTCCAGGCACCTTACAAAGCATTTATTTAGAGGCACAGCTACAAAACAGCTTTGTAAAACATGTGCAGGTATTGATTCCGGCAGCTTTTTATAGCGTCGCGCTTTGTCGTCTTTGTAATGTACGTTCTTTGTGCATTATAATAATTATTATTATTTATTATACCCCACACTTCATATCTATTACTTCAAATAAATTGAATCCATAGAAACTTTTCCTTCCGTATTTTCGTACCTTTGGTTTTTATGGCGCAGTAATGATGAATGTAACGCACTCTATTAGCTTCACAATTTCGTATGAACAATTTTATTGGGGACACATGTACTTATTGCAATCTAGATTATGCTTAAATGAATAATTTCGCTGTCGATGCACTAATTACCACAGTGCGCTAACTTACAACAACTCAAATAAGTATAGAAACGGCATATAAAACATTCGTGCATCTATTTACAAGGAAACAGCTGCCTTATTGCGCAGAGTTTCAGCTTTTCTCTTCCTTGCCTTAGCATTGGCATCCAATATTTTGTCATTCATCTTGCAGCAGTAGTTCTTCAATAAAATATTCATGCTACCGCAAAAGGTGCCTTAACACAAATTGACATTTGTGTCCATCCTCGCAAGCATCGAACTCTGAGGAATCATCACTGACGAGCAGTTCAAGCGTGAGGTCAGTGACTTAGCGACGTTGGTTTGGCAGATTAGTAAATTCCTCTCCCTGAACGTAGGCTTTTTGCTTGTTATAAATTGCATCAGGTCTTCTAGATTTAGAATCTTATCTGCTTCCATCTCCTTGCGGAATGCTTCAGCAGACGCTTCACACGCTTTCCTCAAAGAAGCAGCTTCAAGACGCATGCGCTTGGAGTCAGAGTCCTCCCTCGAGGTGCTTGGCTTCGAAAGATAAGGCGGACATTGAGGAAACTTTGATGGGACTGCGCCTGGGCGAAGGCGCAGGCGTGATAGTGGTGCAGTGACGGTGTGCCTTGTAAGGTCGTCGAGGTGAGAGAACTCCCGCACGATGTCGGCCTCAATGAAGTTCAGCAACCTAGAAGGAAGTTAAAAGTTGTTCTAAATTTTATTCTAACATTCCTGATTTAAAGGAACTTTGTGAAATTCAGCAATTAACCTTCCCGTATTTTTCAAAAGTAACTATTTAAAGAAGTGCTGAACATCTTACCCTGGAGTGCGGTGATACAATGAAATCTGCACGTGGTATCGTCCTAATCCAGGCACTCTGGGCTTCTTCATGTTGCGGAAAGATTGAAGACGTGATTTTTCTCCCCCGATTTGTAATTGCTCCGGCAATTGGGCACGCAGCACTTATTAGGCATAACTTGGCATGGCACTCCACATTCCGGGGCAATGAAGACTCGCGGTACACACAATCGCAAGCACAGCACTAGTGTTGAGACTGCATGCACTGGTCATGTCTAGAAAAAGATGTGCGTTTGGAAGCATGCGGCAGCTTGACCGAGCATGCCGGCACTTGTTTAACCGCGAAGCTATTCGAGGAGCGGCACGGCTCCTGGAACTAATCGAATTGTTGTCGCTGCCGCCGTCGCCTTGGTCTTCTCCGAATAGCCGGGGTTAACCATTGTATATTTCCGCGCTTCATTTTCAACACAGGTACGCCGCTAGCAGCTTCGCAGCGCGCTGCACGGAACTGTTATGCTGGCCTCTTCTGCGTGACGTAGCTCAAGGGGAGAGGATCAGCCAGAAGGCCTTAAGTTCTCTAGAGGGTGTTGCCCCAGCTCGCCGCATCGATGGTGGAGGCGAAGCCTTGCACGCCGCTGCTGCGGCGCTACCGAGAGAGGGCGCTCGCTGGTGTGACGTCACGCTAGGAGGATAAATGGGGCTACAGCTCGCCTCCTCGCAGTGGTCGGCGCGCTGCCTTGCGCTAGGTCGGATGACGTATAGCCATAAGTTTAACAAAGGGCAACCATGTCCACACCATCAGCCGAACCAAGGCGCAGCCAAGGGTATTGCTTTCGCAATATTCCAGGCTTAACGAAGCTAAGCCTTCAGCCAATTTTTTTTCAACCCACAAGCTGTGTGTTGAAGTCTGCATACATCGTGTGAGTTTCATAGTGAGCAGTAACTTTGGTATCAAATTATTTTTTTGTCCAACGAGGGGCAACCGGCACCACCGCCAGGCGCTGAAGTATGCTTATATCCAGTGGGGGAGAGAGAGAGAACAAAAATAAAATATAGATAGCTTGGAAACACCAGAACCACGCCTAGGGATTTGGATTAAGAATGTTCTGCGCATTCTTTTTCGAAGGATCAAGGAAGCTGAGCTGCTTCTGATACCTTTACACAACACAAATGTTAAACGGCACGAGCAACAAACCAGCAGGTCAGCCCCGCCCTCCCTCCCCCCCCCCCCCCCCGCCGATCTGCGAAGCATATGTACATATATACATATATACATATTCTTCAACGTTATTTTGCAACGAGAGAAGAACTGTCAGCGTATCTCTTACACGTCGTTTCATTCTCCTAAACTGCTTCCGCGACGAAGAAAACTTTCAACAAGGAATGTGATGTGCACAGAAAGCTCTCTCGAGCGCCCGCCGCAATTATAGCAAATCTCTGTGTGCTGTTGACCGCAGAGGTTTCTGCCTTGTTGCCACTTCGCTTAATGCGACGTCAAGGCTTGACCCCGAACCCTCTGGCTGAGGCGTGCTCGTGACGCCGTTTGAGCGTGCGTTTTGCTTTCATTCTCTGCTTCGTGCACTTATCCGTTGGCGCTAAAGAAAGCTACCGTTCGGTTCCTCTTTCAAGGCTCACGCTGACCAAACGACTTTCACTCTAGCGGAGACGCGAGTTCAGTGAGGCGGACAAGTGAGAAAGCCAACAAAGCGACGGTGGCTGGGCGTCGTGTTTCTGACACACCGATTAGCCGCGCGGGATCCTGCTGGACAAAACGTGGCCACGTTGCAGCGACAGATGCGCACCCCTTGTCGTCGTGGCGGTCGTTCTGCGGCGTCAGTGCCATTTTATTCGCTCCACTATATAACCGCGCTTTCTAAACGGCGGTTAGTAGCAGCGCCGCTATACGAACGATTTTTCAAACAGTTAGTGACGTATGCATCGAAAGCGGTTGCCTCACATCATCCTGTTTTTTTCTCTCTGAATGATGCCAGCCATGCTTGTGCGCAAGGTCTCAAACTGCACTGATAGGTTTGTCTCTGTGAACCCACAGTTGTGTTGGTAAATTTGTGAAAGAAGCAGTACGAAATATTCACTAGGCATGTGATGACGTGAAATGGTGTTGTGGAAATATCTTTAGCATAACGTAAATTTTCGCAGCATTGACCGAGCCAGCTGGTCTGTTCATACACGTCATCAGCGCCTCGTTAAAGAGGGGACATCGCAAACGTTGCACAGTGGTGTACGCCCCTCGAACAGTTGTTCCGGTCACCGCCGAACAAACGCCAAGCCAGGACGTATTTGCGTATCCTGGATGGTAAGTCTGGAGTCTATACAGACACTGTGCCCTAGCTCAAATTAGTCAAAATTCCTGCACACGCGCTTGTAGGTCTCGTCTTTGGCGCATCATGACCTTGGCTAGCTCTGATTTAGTATAAAAACACGATTAAGGGGCAATTAATATAGTTGACTCAAAGAGACTCACGACACTAGGTTGACTTACGTACAACACGTGCACGTAAATATAATAAAAAAAAAACAGACTTCATTGAATCTTCCAACCATGAACTCACTCACTTCGATAGAATTTAGGCTTTCACGGCGGACATCACCATCTTCCACAAAACAACTTTATTTTTCCAAGGTGCACAGTGTTTTTTGCTCGCCCACTACAATATCGGCAGTTGTGGCCCCTTAAAGATATGCGCTGCAACCAGCACTCTGTGTCTGCGTGGGGCGTAAAACCTTGCACAAACTGCAACGTGCAGGACTGTGCGACAGGACAGTCGTTCTCGCGTCTATAGACGTAAGAACGAGAACGCGAGAACGAGGTCCCGACTGCATATCGCCGCAGGGGCATGAGTTCGAAACCTACACTGTAAACGGAAATAACTCCGAGGTGGGAGTATACTGCTTGTCCTATAGCGACCCCCCGGTTCGGAGTTTTTTTTGCTCCGTATGATCGGAGTAGAATTTTTACTCCGTACGAGCGGAATTTTCGCGTGGAATTATGGGAGTTTTTTTTCTGTCTTTTCTTTATTTTTTGCTTTGCTATTGACGGGAGTTCTTTCGAGGTGCAATGGGAGTATAAAAAGAGCCATCGCGTGAGTTTGCGCGAACATGTTTACATGCAGAGGCTGCTGGTCAAATTTCGAAATATGCACACGAGACCGCGTCGAATTCGACGGAACAAGTCAATGAAAGCACATATATCATGACATACATAAACATTTCAGAAACACCCAATGCAGAAATTTGAAAGACATCACACGTACACGCGATACTCAAGAAGCAACGGTGCCAGTATATATAGCCACGATATTGTGTGCCTCGAAACCGCCTAGGGAGCAGATGTGCTGTTTTCAGAATTACGACTCACATGCTCGTTCATACGAGATCTCTTTCTCTGAAATTAACAGAATACCTTAAGCAACACAAAACTGTTAATTCAAAATAGTGAGAGAGAAAAAGTTAATGGCGTAATTTTTCAAAATTATCATGCCATTCTGTGAGTGCTGAAGCGACTTCGCACACTGCCGGCGTTCGCGGCCAAAAAGTAGTGCGTTAGTTACAGTAAGCAAGAAAAATGTAAGTGCATGTGTTGCATAGCAAAATTAAATTTTTGCGATATAGTGGTAGCGTAGCAAGAAATTATTACGTTTGAGCATGACCCGCAGCAGCCGACATAATTAACACCGAGAAATGCGCAGTCATACATTTTATACACCGCACTACTTGCTCTGCGTCCGAGCAATCTGTCTCGGTTGCGAAAAGGAGCTACATCGCTGATCTGTCGAGTGAATCCCTCAACTCGGAGCCAGCAGGCATGCGTCTAAATCAATGTCTCGGATAGAGCGTAATGTTACTGCAATATAGGAAGCAACGACGTGACCAAAACATATATGCGCGATAACAATTCGATTCACATCGCTCAATAAGAAGCTTTATTTTCAGTACGCATACTTATGTCCTACCGTTTTTCTTCGGGCGAGGATATCCGTTCACAGATACATAAAAACAGTTGCTTGCACTCCGGTCTTTCTCACTGGCAACACAGCACCGCAACGAACTTGGGTTACGCCATTCATGCGCGACTAGCACGGATGTCGTCGCTCGAACAGTGGCTACTGTTGCCATTGCTACGCGGTCCTTTCAAACACTACACTGGACGTTGTCAGCATGTACTAAAAGGTCATAGAAGTCGCATTTCACGTACTGAAGAACACAAGACAGGGTGACGCAGCACGAAAACACAGCCAGAACGTGAGCCGACATCACGAGCCAGTGAGCAGCTTCGAGGTATACCTAAGCCTTTTTCCGCACTTGAAAACGTGGTTCTTGCAATCATCGTTGTCAGCAAAGCGATCACAGCTAATGTACTTGATGCTGAGATACAGTGAGCTTCAGGCATGCCGATAACACTTTCTGGAAGGAAATACGGGAAACAAATTGACGAAACGCTGTCGCGGAACGACACTTCACAGACGTAAACAAACCGTCAGCCATGAGCACTGCCCGCTCCGCCGAACGCGCCCGGTCGCTGGCGAGGCGCACAGCCTCATGGGAAGCGCCACGTGACCAACCTGTATCGGCGGATGGGAGTTTCTTTAAAACTCCCTGTCGGAGTTTCACGGGAGAACAAGATTTTTAAGCGGAGTAAAATCGCGTCATGTCGCCTTAATACTCCCACAGCTAGCCAGCGGAGTGAAACGAGGGGATGGCGCTGTTTTGCTCCCAATACATCGGAGTAAATATTTGAGAGGGGAGGTTTTAGGGCACATCACCTCTTAAAAACTCCCAGGTGGGTTTATTTTCGTTTACAGTGTAGTGACGGTTGTAGAGGACAAATATTTTTTTCTTTCTGCACGCCATGGTGAGGGCGAAGCTGATAATGAGGCAGATGACTTTTGGCGATGGTGTTATCACCGCGACAAAAAGGGCGAACGCAGCAAGAACACAGTTTCGAGCTCCGCTTTCGCAGTTAAGAGCTGAAACACTGACGGCACAAGGAAAATAGTACACGTATTTAATACCGATGGAGGCTGATGTAACGACATCCATATGGGCTTACAGAACTGCACCCTTTTGTTCGAAGTAATTTCTTCGCTCGCTCCCCCGTCTCTCTCTACACACACAAAGAGCCTCTGTGTACGTGGCAACTCATTGGAAACATCTCCGTAGAGTGTATTTTAAAGCGCTCTAAGATACTTGAACCACCACATGTATTTTCACAGAATATATAATTCGCGTCCTTGACCCTACAATGACTACTCGTTTAGACGCATTACACAAAAAGAGGAGAGAAAAAGAAAACGGACTTGGTGAATACAAGCGTTAACAATTTCTCTTTTTGTGTCGTTTGTCTAAAACCGTCGATTCAACTGCTGTGTAGCAGCGCTAACCCCTTTTAGCCATAACCGCGGGTACATTAACGACGTTTAAGGCCGCGCATGTAAGAAGGGTATTCGTCGTCGCCATGGGCTCCGGCGACGGCGTCTACAGGTCCGCGATAACACGAAAGGCGGAGCAAGCGGCTGCAACTCGCCGTACTCGCCCCGCAGTATTGGCCTCGAGCTCCACCACTGGAAAAGCTGGCGCCACCGTCGGCGTGACGTGCTATGAGGGATCACGTGGACATAGCGGCCGCGTCGGCTGCTTCGGGAGCGCCGAAGCGAGCTGAAAACGAGTTTGAATTCCCTCGTACGCTGCGGTCCTCATTTAGTGGCGAAATTTTCCCGCTTCGAGTGTCTCCTGTACAACGCTTGAAAGCACTACAATAGGTAGTGGCTGCCTTTGAAGGCGCGCAACATGGTAGGCTACTGCTCGGTGCCGCAGTGCCGGACGCACGTAACGGAGGCCGGTGTCAGCCTTATTCACACGTAGCCGCAGGACAAGAAGCTGCGTGAAGCTTGGCTCGCGAAACATAAAACCGGCAAACAGTCATCGGCTACAACTCGGGTATGCAGGAAGCACAGACGCGAGGAAGATTTCTGCTACGTCGCCCGGTCTGCGATGTTCTGAAAACGCGCACTGAGACGCTCGCCCGAGTCCGCTGCCCGACTAATGTCATGACGGTTTGGTCTATGAACTTGTCGATGCTATAGATACTCGCAAGTTCAGTGGAGTGGAAAGGCAGCGGTAAGAAGCACATTTAAAAAAAGCATGGCATATGGTCATGTTTGTGTTATGAATTAATGCACTCGATTACAAAAAAGGAGCAGCGGGAAATTGCACGCTGAGAACACCGACAAACATACAGTGCGACGCAACTCGAGAAATAATATTGAAAGGTCAAAGAATTTAGAAGAAAAAAAAAGATTGAATCGTCGCGACGGGACATCACAGTCCCCGTAGGCGTCGAAGTCTCTACAATGAAATTATTTTTGAACAGCTCTGATAGCGCCCACGCAACAATGGTTGCTTGTATACTGTCAAATGTTCATATTGTGCGGCCTAAAGCTCATGACAAGGTGCGAAAACGCGCGCGCGGAGAAAGCGAAACAGTTCGCGGACAAGCATGCAGACGCGCAGTCGGTCGCTGCGAATCTGCGCGATAGATGCATTGAGGCTTCGTTCTATTAGGCTCCATTTAGTTATACAAACACTATAAGAACATATTTCACATAGTTTGCTCTCAGCGTTTACCTACCTTTCACGCAAGAAGCCGGTTCGGGAGACTCCATCGCGGCGACCGCGCGCAGTGGCATTCACTGTACGTATTCGGTAAGGAGATAGCGTCTGTAAACGATTGTGTGCTTTCAGTTTGCCCAAGATTATTGTTTAGACAGTAAGAAACTTCTCTCGTTTCGAAAGTACTTATAGAAATGTCCGGGAGAGCTCGCGCGTGGTGTTTTCAGTGAGCACTGACAGCAAAACCTATGAGGAGCGCGCCGCATGATCCCTCATACTACGCCAGCGAGGCGCTTCCGATAGATGGCGACTCCGTAACTCCTCGCCGCCAATATAGGGTGCCTCGACGACAGGAGGCCGCGCTGATATCGAGGCGCCCTACACCGCAGCGGCCCGCTCTATACCATCTCGTGAATCGTCCACCAGGCAGAGCCCAGCCATGTGCACAGGCTCGAAGATATTCATTACTGTCGCCTGTTGCAGCACTGGTGGAACCAGACGGCGGCACAGTAAGCGGGCTCGGCTACGGAGCGGGAGTAGTGGCAGAGGGACAGAAGATGAACTCCTTACCTTGCGCTTTCTTTTTAAATATTTAGAGCGCAGCTCTTAAAGGGACCCTGAAACGATTTTGACGATATTGCACAAACGTACTGAGCCCTTAGAGTAGGTCCTTTCTTATCATTATTTGACGCGTCTAAGTGCTCCGCGTAAACCGTGTAATTTATTATAAGGTTGTAAAAATGTACATCGCTGCCGATCGCAGCACACTGCTCGGCGGAATTTTCAGCCGCCCCTACCCATATGACGTAAATCACCCAATTGACGTCAGTAGGGCGAGCTATCTGATTGGCTGCGCAGGGCGCGTAATTGATAATTCTTCCACCTTTATGGTGAACAAATGATGTTTGTAATAGTTGGAATGTTAGTTAATTTGTTTCTATAAAAAGAAAGTAGCAGAAAGAGAATGCATAAGAACAATTTCTCACTACACTTGAGCACTTCCGGCACACAGCAAGTGTTGTCTGCTTCTGGTACAACGTGCTCCGTCTTGACGAGAGCTCCGCGGTCAGTGTCAGTCTGTCTTTTCGTGACCACCATGAATCGCCTTCGTTGCGTTGTGGGCTGCAAGCGTAGCGACTGGCAATATGTCAAGCTGCGACATCGCGACCCTCGGCAAGGCAGCAGACGAGTGGAGTGGCTGCAGCGCATCTGACCTTCGCTATCTTATCGGCGTCAGAATTTGAGCGCTTGTGGCCTTCCCTTTACACCGGAGGATTACTACCACAATAGCGTTTCGCGAGTCTGGTATTCGAGTAAACGCAAGCGAGGGGACATGGTCTGGCCGCTTGACCTTGCCGTTTCACGGGATGAGCTGAAATGCAAACGTGAATGATCTGCACGGTGCAGCCACTTGGTGGCACACAGCTCAACCAAACATAGTAGCAGTAACGAAGTGTATTCTTCTTTTCTGCTGGTGTAAATTTTGCGCAGGAGCGTAATCGTTAACATGCAGTTTTTGTAAATGTTTAAAATGTTTTACAATTGGTTATAGCAATATTAGCTCTCTGGCTGGTTAAGCTCTGCGCGAACAGGTGGATGGACCGTGCAGACCGATCAGGCCGCTCACGTACGTCTACCCTAAGGTTCCTTCATCAGCTTGAGTTTAAGCCTCCAGCCATCCGTCGAAAGGCCCAGCCCGCCTGTGGTTACCGGAATACCAGACACGTTCGGCGCTGCGACAGAATGCAGGCAATGGACGCTGCTTCGGTAACTCTTGTTTGGGATCGACGGCCAAGCAGTTGCCGGAGAGGTTGGAGAGGCTTCACGCGCTCGCCCCTAGAGAACCGGAAGTAGACGACACGAAGTTCCATCATTACGCAGAGCCAATGAAGCCGGAGCTTAGCCCCGATCACTCAGCGAACGAGTTGAGGAGAAAATGCATGGCTATGGAGGAGGGTAACGTATAATCGGCCGTAGCTCTCTTAATATGAGACGCTTCAGACAAATTGTGGTGTGAATGATTAACTTTAGCTGTACCCTACGCGTCTGCAAAATTTGTCCGAACCGTTTCAGGGGCCCTTTAAGGGGCCAATCCTGCGGCGAGCTTCGGAGGCGTCGGCGTAACCGAGCGAACGAGCGCCGCGAAGAATGAAAGCGAACGCGGAGCGCAACGGTATGTCAAAGAAAGGCCATAGCGAAGAGAGGAGGCTAAAAGCGCAGGGGAGGGTGCAGTGTAAACATGAAGTAGAAAGCGGAGTGGAGGGGAGATGGCTGCTCATTGTTAAGAACGGCCAGCTGCAGTGCAAGTTTGCCAGTCATTTACGCCAGCGGTGGCAACCTCATCTTGGAATTGCGCCGCCAACCTCTAGCCACGGCGTGACTAAGTCGACTTTGTGTCGGGAACAATACGCGCATCCTCCACTCTCCGTCGCTTCAGCTAGAAGGAGTTCGACGAAGCAGGCTTTGTGCGCCATACGACAAAGCCGCCCTGTTCTGCTATGAGTGGGGGAGTTGCCGCGGGAACGCCGACGAAGGCTCCTTCCCACCCGCCGACCAAGACGCAAGACAATGTGCTACCCGACTGCGCTACCCGGGCCGGCTCCGAGTTCTACGAAGCCCCTCTGACGTCGGCTCCGGACCATTGCACCTGTGTGTGTGCGTGTGTGTGTGTAACCCGTCCCGGGGAGAGGCGGCCTGTTTACAATGACTGGACGAATGTTTTCCGTCCCCTTGGAATCAAGGGGGGACCGAGTGCATATAAGCCGCTGTTGTGCGGATGCTCGACACTTTCTTAAGCGGTCATGTTAGACTAAGACAATCTCTCAAGCAGTCGTGTTAGACTGACGTACTTTCTCTCGCAGTCAGGCTAGACTGATGAACTGCACGTAAATACTGTAAATAAACCCTTATTCCTCGTTCTCGATGAGAAGCAGTCCTTCCCTTCATCAACGTCCTCAGCGTGGATAAGTTGGACGACGGCATGGGCCAGCTACCTTCGAATTCATGCCGGACTCCAATCTTGAGAATGGATCACGAGCGATGGGATTGAGCCCCCAATCCTGACAGCATGCACTGAGTTGCCGGCGGCCACGGCATACGCAGCCGCGTGGGCGATCTCATCTGCGCTTGCCGGTGGGAGGAGGTGAGCAGGGTGCCGTGAGGTGGGAAAGGCTACGCTCATGAGCTATGTCAGTTTCTGAGGTCAGTCCGTGGTACCAGTGTGTGTGACTGGAATCACTGCTCCTGGAAGGGGCGATGGCGAGCGGCCACGAGTAAAGCTCGATGTGACGCTCCCTAGGGTGTTGTCGCCGCTGACACTGGTGGCACGGCTTCCCCGCAACGAAGGGCCGCTCTCGTCGTTGGTGGAACGAAAGCGTGAAAAGAAAAGCGTATAGTGCCGAGCAAGAAGGGCTGTGCGGCGACGATGGCTACAATATGGCCCTGCAGAGTAGCGCGCGTCATTTGTATGGAAAAAAAGCGTTGCACGAGCGGTCTGTCTGTGGCGGCTGCTGTGAATCGCACCCACGCGTCGTCACCCACGCGCTGCCTCTCCCGATCTCCCTTTTAGCGACGCAGACGTCCCACACTTCCCTCCGTATGGAACGTGTTGCGCACGTTTTGAACGCTAGCTGGTACGCATTAAAGAGACTGCCAATTGGCCAGAATGCGTTGTCAGACGTTGATGGAAATGAAATGACAATGATTTATAGTGGTACAGTCCAGCACGGCTGTTCGCGATTTAAGTAGGAATTATCATTTTAAACTGGCAAAGAAAGTCTCAAAATCCAGTAAGTGGCGAGGCCTGGAGGTGAAATCTTGGTACTTCGTTTGTAGTCTATGAGATTACTGTACGTAAGTCGGCTTTTATTAAGTACAACATAATTACTGCTTAAAATTGTAGTTGCTATGTTATTAGACTCTTGCACTTTATTCTATACTTCGGAAATCCCTCATTCGCATAGAAGTTGCCTTGAGTCCCCTCCCCCCCCCCCCCGAAAAAAAATCCCGCGTACGTGCCTGAACAGATCGCTCGGTGTTGTCGCTCGATCGCTCGTTTCTAGAAGTCTAGAACTCGTCGCTCGTCGCCCGGAAGTGCTATGAATGACTAGCCAATAGTGCGAAGCCGGAAGTGGATGTAAATAACTCAAATACTACTGTTTGTCGCACGGAACGAGCAAACTATTGAATTTTACACGTGCAAGAATAAGAACATAGTGCAAGACCTTCAGAAATATTTTATGCTCCTTTTTACAGTAAAATACATCAACCTAAATTGATAAAGCATGTGTCACGCTATTATCGGCGCGTATATTGCTGCCCTCATACCGGGAAATCGTCGCTCAAAGCCGTCGCTCGCGTGGAGTTCGGCTTGTAGGCGACGAGTGAACGCGACAGCCATCGCCTCGCTTGCCGCTGTCGCGTGCCAGATCACTTGTATATGGTTTGTACTTCACTCCCTGTATGTACGAGCCGATTGCGAAGAGCCGGCCTCTCCAAGAAGCAAAAAATGCTGGTTGAAGCATTGCTTTCCACGCGAACGAAGGCGAAGTGTTAGCATCTCCTTGTGTTGGAAATGTTCTTTGGCGAGTATGTTTTTTGCTAAGCTGCATTCAGCGATCCAGTGAGTACGTTTCCGGGCAAACAACTGTAGTGTTATGTTTCTGCATGCCTCCTCGTAGAACGTAAGCGGTGATGCGATCTTCTGCATTTGTGCGCTGCCCCGAAGCTGTCGGCAATATACACAGACGGTTTAAACGCGGGAAAAGTTTACCGGCTCTTTTAACACGTGTAGTAATAGAGCCTTCGATCATCAGCGCGCCATCCGCACGCTACTTGCAACCGGCGAATTCCGTCGACTACGTGAGATAGTCGGTTTCTCAATGTGTGCGAGAGAAGGGGGAGCGCAGCGTCCTGGCGTGAGCTGGCTTTCCAGAACATGCAAACTTTACACTTGCCCGGCGTTATGGTAGCTGCATGCAGGCTGTTTCACAACACACGTGCGAATAGAAAATTCGCGGCGCTTGGCAATGAAACCTGCGTCAAGGGTGGGAGATAAATATGCACCTTCCTTTCAGCGTGCTAACACGAAGGAGAACCCAAAGCACGCATTATTGATAAACTGTGGTAGTAATCGTCGTCACGGAAGTGGTTAGAGCACAGCACTGTTGTGCTTGAGCGCTTGAAGTTGTTTCACTTCACAGCAGCCTCCCACTTAGCTGAAAGCTTCTTGTCTTGCGGGAACTAATGGAATATCGGAACATCGTCGCGGCCGCTGGTGTTCGTGCAACCGTAGGCTGCACAGAACGACGGCATGATCGGCCTACAAGTTCAATTGATGCTGCGCACGTCAACTACCACTCTATATACACATAAACAAAGGAATGTAGGGTCGAGCGAAGCAGATTAGGACGGCACGCACGCAGAAATAAGCACGATGAGGCACGGTCGCGGAGACTGCGAAGGAACGGAACACCAGTGCTGACGTCACTACGCCGCGGTTTCCGGTCTCCGCTCGCATCGTCAGCGTCAGTAGCAGCGCGCGGCGCTCGACGGGGGGCGGAGCTACAGCGCAATTTTAACCGACGATTACCTCGCTCCTAAGTGAAAAGTCCCCCTCAAAATTTTACCTGCATGGTTTATAAGGTTCCCGCATCCGTATATGAGCATCTTATTGAACTCGACAGACTCTTCAGCTTCCCTTTAACGCGGATGTACTTTCAGAGCAATGGCCTAAAGCTTTTAGTTCTGATAGTGGATGATTGTCGAACTGGTCCAGTACTCTGCACATCACTTGTCTCTGAGCACTGTATCGCGGGCAGACACAGATAATATGTGCGAGCGTCTCGTCGATGTTGCATGTGTCGCACGGGGGTGTTTTGGCAAATACACACGAGGTGTACACACTGCTTGAAGAACAAGAAAAATATTTGTCCTCCAAAGGGGACCGTACAATAACATAGTAGAATGAAAGCCGACAGTGCGGCCGCAATGCACGCGCAGTCACCGAGCGGCATTAAAAATAAATGAAATGAAATAAAGGAGAGAAATAAAGGCATCTATTCCTAAGGCATAAATACATGTCGTATCCAATTAAAAACATCATTTGGACGGTCTGATCGCAAACAGTAGCGCGCAAAGCAGTACGAACAACGCCGCCGAGCAGAATCGCCAGCAGTTTCCAACGGCACGGCCTTGATGCGGCCCTATCCAGTTCGATCGCCGCGCCGCCATAGTATTTTTCGTCGTCGCGCGCCTCCCCCCAAAGCATGCACCGCCCCAGCCGCTCGTCCCACTCAACCGTATTCTAGTACACTCTAGCTTGCCTTATCAATTCACCTTGATGCCGCCGTCCGCAGCAGTTCATGTCGCTGCAGCGCTGTCGTTTATACTAGCTAGTCGGATCAAGTTTCATAACATAGATAATGACACCGGGCTGCGTGGAGATGAGCAAGTGGCACAGTGCTTACGCATACTTGGACAACTTTGAGAGAGGCTTCTGCGTGATTTTTTATTTCTTTTTGCTTGTACTGCTCAAGCGCGCGCTGTCTTGGTGAGGAATCGTTTTCTTTTATTTAGTAAAATAAATATGATTGCGAGCGATCTTTACGAGCCTCCATCGAATCTGTACCCTGTGGAACGTGCAATTGTATAAAGTCGACGCAAGGCGCCTTGTGAAATGAGGAAATGTTTATTTGCTCTATATAAATGCTCGTTCCGGGCTTTTGGTGCGTTCATCCAATGTTGGCAGTAGATAACGAGCAGTAGTTCCCGTACGAAGCTCCACCGGACGGCATCAGCTGAAAAAAGTTAATTACAAGCATGTGTCATTTTGGCATTTAGACCTTACAGGAAAACTGCATGTAGAGGCGAATCGTGCGAAAGTGGTGAATGGACGACATTAGGAACAAAAGCAATTCGCTTTTATTAACATGGCGTAGAAAATACCCGACTCCTATCGTAAACAGTACCATAAATAAAATATGACGAAAACGTCTGATTTCCAAGCATTCTTCCATTTCCGGCCTTTATTTCCTGCACTTTAAGAGCACAAATAAACGGGTGACTGCACCTAATCGACACAACTTGGCCTCAGCCGACGCGATGGTATGCCACGTACACAGAGGTGGCCGCAACACAGGCTCCCAGCCAGATCATGCTAGACGCTCGCAGAGTGCCTACTACTGGCACTCGAGTCAAATGCGTGGGTGCAATACTTGTTTTTAGTCGTTCAGAAGTCGGAATTTTCGAGCTACAAGTTCCTGGTTTTACAGCGAGGCTGTATATGACTGGGATCCCGGGATTTTTTCGTCTCCGTCGACAGAAAAATCGGAGAAAACCATTCCACGAATTCAAGAGAAAAGTTCCTATCTCCATTAGACTTACGCATGCAAGACGCACCCCAGTATTCGTTTCAATAAAGAAAAGCGCAAAACAAATGTCAAAACCACATGATATTTAATAAGGCACGTTCGAACAATACGAAGCCCGTAGCCTCCGCCGCATGCGTTTCCCGGTAGAAATTACGGTGGCATAAGCGGTATAAACTGTAGCATACGAAGCAGGGAGAGACGTCACTGCACTTTCATATGTGAAAGAAGAACCCGCCTAGCAAGTGATTTCATTTATGTTCTCACAGCGCTATGGAAAGGCCACGCATAGTTAGGACTCCCAAGAGCAGCGCGAACACGATGAGCGGCGACGGGAATACCAACGTCAATATGCACAACGGCGTCGTGCTCTGGCTGTACAGGACGCCGTGGTTCCTGCCCAAAGCAAGCCACGCACAGTTAGGGCGCCAGAAAAGCAGCTTCCTAACTGTGCATGGCTTGCTTTACGCAGGAACCACTTTGGTACAGTGTATTTATTTATCTTGTGTTACTGAATTCATGTAGTGCATTGCTCAATCGTTCAAGGCTACGCCACATTGGTCTATCGGGTAAAGTGCTACCACATCTTCGCTGGCTGACCACCTTCAGCACGTGGATTGCAGCCCAATTTTGTTTGAGCACCTCGGCGTCATATTTTGTCCGTTCTGCCGGCGCAAGCAACACACGCCCATGGTATCGCTCTTGACAATCGCTCGTCGCATTTTCGACAAGCGTGAGTACCGAAAGAAGGTATGCGTTATTGGGGAGGGGTATAAAAAGCGTCACAAACCTGGCCCCATAATATTCAGTCAACGCGAAACAAACCAAAGTTAAACTATGCCACAGCGGCCGACCTGTCTTTCGCTACGACATGGCTGTCACCAACTGCGTCACAACGCCCTGTGCAATCAGCAGGCCCAAAAAATGTACCGCCAAAAGTACCGAAATAAGTAACAATAACGTGGCGGGTCAGAGAAAGCGTGACAAACTTGGTCCAGTAAGAGTCAGTACACGCGAAACTAATTACATCATAACGGCCCAGCTGCTTTTCACTAACTAGGTCACAACGCCGGGTGCGGCCAACGTGCCCCAAAAGTACCCCAAAAATAAATAAATTAGTTACAATAATGTTGGGGGTCCGAGAAGGCATGATAAACATGTCCCAGAAAGATTCAGTATAGGCCAAACTGCGTCACAACGACCGCTCCGACAGCATGCCCTAAGCCTAAATTGATTGAAATGCAGCGCAGAGTGTCAAACAAAATTTCTCACCTTGCCGTAATACAGTTGCGTTGTGGTTCCGTGTCGAAGTGCAGAAGGAACGAAGAATACGCCAAGAGCCCAGGAGACCAGAGCTACATAAAAAAATACAAACGAGACGTCGAACAGGTGAAGGCTCGCATGCGCAGCCGGCCTCGCTGGCTTCGATGGCGTATCTGGCACATGGCACATGCAAGATACGCCTTGGTGCATGCATCTGGCGCGTCTGGCGTGTCATTGGCTTGTGGCTATGTAAGACAAGAAATATAAGTCGCAAGGTATAACACAGCAAGCTGGACGACTTGGTGACTTAACATATTCCTAGGGGTGGGCGGCGCAACCCGGACGAAGGATAAAAGGAAGTGGGCGATAAGTGCGCAGTATCGCCCACTTTTTGTCCTTCGTCCAGGTTGCGCTGCAGCCCACCCCTAGGAATGTGTTTGGTCACCGACTCGCCCAGCTTGCTGTGTTAATTTAGTTTTTCTTCTTCAAGGGCCACCAATCCTATCTTTAACCAAGTTCTCCATGACCCGGCCTACTTGGCCGCGACAATAGCTGTGTGCGAGTGCCGTGCAAGGGTGGCGTCTGGGCATCTTCGCCATGGTACGTGTCCAGAAGAAGACTGCGCTCGTATCGTCCACTTCCTTTCGTCCTTCGTTCGGGTTGCGCTGCCCATCCCTAGGCAAGGTATATGTTCATTTATACGCAAAACTCTTTAGTTTTAGCGGGAAAGAACAAAAAGAGAATTGTCTGTTTATTTCACATTCTTCTTCTTTGGAAGACCAGTGGGAGGCTCTGCTGGTGACGTAAGACCCTGACAGCCAGCTGCGGTTGGTAAACAGGGCTCGGGCGGCGGCAGCGAGCCATGGCTACCTGGACTGAGGAGGCCACCCACCTTTGGGCTCAAGAAGCCTGGTCTCACAATAAAGTTTATTTCTCTCTCTCTCTTCTTTTTTTCAGTGCTCGCGTCAGCTAACGGCTGGTGTGATTACTAGCGTGACGTATTTCCTGTTGCCAGTTTTCGCCTAGCGTCCGCACTTGCTGAATTTTTTTCTTTATGATGTAGGTCCTAGACGTAGAAAACTGAATTTCCCAAGATTTGGTTCTATGCACGGAGCCTCACTGCCTAGTATTTCAAGCCGCTGCTAAAACAAAATAAGTCAAAGTAAGGAACAAACGCAAAACGGTAGTCTATCGTTGTACACTCGCATGCCGCTCAGGTGTCGTAGGACCGACGAGCGCAAAAACAGAGGTGGCTCAAGACGGACATGGTACAGTGAAAAAAGAACAGACAGAAAAGAAGAAAGAAAACCCACCAATTCGGGGTTGATTTTGGACGTCCTGGCGGCGAGGCACGCGCACGAAGGCCGGAAGCGCCGGGAAGATTGGAGACGACTTCGATTCTGAATCACGTGATGGGACTGATCAATTGACGCACGCCCGATGCAGTAACGAAAGCAGCCACACAGCGACCAAAAATAGCTTCGAGAGCGAAAGAGATTGAGCGGAAAGTGTGAGGGACAGAACCACCTCCCTATCCTTCCAATGGGGAAGAAAAAGAAAGAATAGAAAATAAACGAAGTGGGCCACTCTTCAATAAGTTTGTCCCGCTGCTGACGGCGAGGAAACGTGCGTGAAGTACTGATCAGCGAGGAGTTTGCAAGGTAAAGGACGGAGCAGCGGCACCCATTTCTCACCGTGTCAGTTTCGTTAGCATGGCAGACAATACGCGAGTGGGAGAAAATAAACGCCGCACGAGAACGGTGGCTTTCAAGCTTTTTGTGAAGAATCGACTCGTAAGTGCTCTGGCAGTGACGCTTGCAAATGGATCTCGTCGAACTGCATTGGGCTGCTGCACGATTGAGCGGGAAGGGGCCAGGGGGGGGGGGGGGGTGGAGGAAGTGTAGCCCCACCTGGGCAACAGTCCTCCAGCCCCCAAGTATTTTGCGAACAATGCCATGGCTCGAGATTCGTGCTGTGCGGGACTATGCCGCATTGTTGTAACGCTTTAGTTGAGAATAAAACAAACGGTCAGCAATACATAGCGGCTTAATGCATTCACGCTGCTTGAAATGTCGCCGAAAAAATTTTTTTAAAAATGATGCAGACGAGCTGGTCGCGTTGCATTTTCAATCATGAAGGGTAGTCAATACATACTGAATATTGATGAAATACGAATTCACTAGAGGGACCTCGAGGTCAATCAATCTCGTATTATGAGCGCCTAACACTATTATTTCTTAATTAGAAACTCGGTCGCTCTGCTTGGTGGCTATGGGCCCGAAACGTACGAGGGCAACATCGCTTCAGCACCAAGCGGCTCTGTGCTTAGATCTGGTACGCCCTCAAGTCCTTCTTCTGTGCTAATAAAATAAATGGGATAGTCTAGTGGTATTGTAGACCTAGATCCGATCAGCAGTAAGAATTACCTGCAAACTACGAAAAACACAGTACAGGTTTCCGTATCAGAACGGCAAGTTGGGCCAGTTGGTTGGGATTCATGGTAAGGGTTGTAAGGGTTGTAACAGCGCATGGGTACGCTGTTACAACCCTCACCATGAATCCCAACCAACTGGCCCAACTTGCCGTTCTGATGCAGTATATTTCTAGTACTCAAGGCTCTTTTCTTTGTGTCCACTCAATGTTGTCCTTGTCTTGGGTGCGCTGTTACAACCCTTACCAGGTTTCCGTATCGCCTTGCTTATGCGCGTTAATTGGTAGAGTACTTATTTTATTATTGAAACAGCTTGAAGTGCTGGATGCCTTTTAAGACCACGCTTTTGGAATTTACGACACATCTTAGTCTCACATTAAACTCGTTTCAAAAATCCCATCATCTATTTCGAATTCTCAAAAAAAATTTCATCGTGTACCTCATAACCACTAATGAGTATGTTTCAGGCGTGCCCTATGACAAATTGACGCCGACTCAAAGCTTTCTGACAGATCTCAACTTACATTAAATTGCGGAGTTTCTAACGTTTCGAAACTGCGGAGTGGGTTACGAGGGACGACATATGTGGAGGGCTTCGGATTAATTTGGCTACCTGGGGTTATCTCCCATGCATGTATGTGACACGAGTGTTCTTGCATTCCGCCTCCATGGGAATGCGCCCGCCACCGCCGGGGTCGAACCCTCGATTTCGTGCTCCGCAGCGCAACACCATAAACACTGAGCTACGGTGGCGGATAACTTTCTGACAAATCAGTCGCATTATAGCATTATCCAAAGTCCTTAATAAGGTGGCTCGGGAGGTTCTTCACGAAGTGCCACCAAGTATCGGTACAAATCTCTTTCTTTTATTAACCTTGGTCGATGAATCTCACATTCAGATTTATTCGGCTATCCATCTTTTCAAATAAGAGTGCGTTCTTAATTGCCGTTCTTTTATACTATCAATGGTCAATCACTGCTTCAAGAGAGAAAAAGAGAGAAGCTAAAAAAAAAAAAACGCTGCGAGGTGAACCAGAAGCCCGCCCGGTTTGCCACCATGCACTGGGGGAAAGCGTTAAAAGGGGTTAAAGAGAGAAAGATAGGAAGTAAGCGAGAGCACCGGCTTGCGCCAAAATGGGAAAGTACACACCTAGTCTATGAACTGCTTCAAGAAGATACGAAATAGAAAACTGGTTTGGCGCAATGAAAGGATCCCTATCGCTCCATTCTATTCCAATTATTACCATCGACCGTTCACGGCCGGTCTATTTCAGTGGTAACGTGGGCGAAGCGCCGCACGGACAACTTATGAACCGCGAAAAGTAACAGTACTGAAATAAAGGAGTTACATTATCCCTGCTGTGGTCTCTGGTAAATTTCACGAAATTTTCCAGCTAGGAATCTGTGCAAGTTCCTCGTGAACATCTAACATGAGACACCCTTCTTCACTAAGTGCACTTACAATCGAACTAGTTAATTTATCGTATATACATTATCGCATTTATGGCTGTTACTTCAATTCACTTAGCTTTATTTGAATATTCTTCTCTTTCTGTCCTTTAATCGAAAGCCAGCGTATGACTACAGGTACAGCGCGAGGAAGACAAGAAAAACAGGAGTAGACGCACAGCTCTGCCTTTAAACAAATTTTATTCGAAAAAGAAAGAAAAATTCGGCACGCAGCATATGTATACTCATAATCATACCAGCATATCCTCAGTTAAAAAGTAACAGCCTACGCAGGGTTCAACAATCAAACTTGCTATCTTTACCTAAGCGACAGTTCTCCTCGGACACGTGCAATTCGTTGGCGCGTGCATGCAAGTATCTCATGCTCCGACATGCGCACGCATTCTACACGGTGTCGTAATGTGAGCACGTTCTCCGAGATCTGTCGCACCCAAAACAGCGCCCACGTCATCAGAGCTTCGCAACCGTTGAGCCTCGCTTCTGCGCTGGGATTCAGGCCCCGAGGCCTGAATCACTGGGAGCGCGCATTTCCAACTAGAGCGGCGGTACACAACCTCCGCGAGGCGCGTCGCGTTTTATTTTTTCGCCTTGTCTCCTGCCATTAATCAGCAAATCGGGGGCATCCTAGGTGAGCATTGAGACCCCTATCTGACCTTTGGCGGTACTAATAAGCCGAAGCTACAAAACCACACCCTGGCTCGGCACCCGCGCCATGGTGGCACGCCCAAGGCTGCGGTGATTACTGGAACACCGCTGCAGGTCTCGCTCGAGAGTCACGTAGGGGGCGCGCTCGACGCCGGCCGGCGCGTCTCACGTGCTTCTCAGAATGACCCTGGGACGAGTGACATTAAAGACCTCACCCTCAGCCTACAGCGCTAAAATCACAATTCCCCCCCCCCCCCCTCCTACCCTTCCCCCCCGCCCTGCCACCCCGCGAGCTCCCTGGTGCCTGTGCATCAACTCGAACTGTGACAGGCTGTGCACGGCACCGTACGAGCACCCGCGCAACCCACATCTCTCCGTATCAGTTGCTTTCTTTCTTTATTGCCGTTCACCTTTTAACGTGCAAACTTTAGAAACCCGGCACCTACAACTCACACGTTTGTGCAAGGATCCGCCACACGGTCAGGCCACGACTAAACGTGTTATTTTGCCATCATTTTCGTTGACGGTTCTCGGACTTTTGTTGTGGTAGCATGCATATGAGCCTTCTACAAATGAAGGTGCTGCTTACAACGATCCTGTAACACACACACAAACACATACACACGCTCGCGCGCTCGCACACACGCACGGTGCGACATCAAAAAGAGTTCGAGAATACCGTTCGGAAGGCACGCACAACACAAACGCCCGTCGGAAGGAAATATAAAATAAATCTATTTAACCTATAGCAGAGCGATGCTTTGAATAGTGCACGGAGGCGGATCTGCCGTTACTCAATACGCCGCCGAAAAAAACTATAGCGTGCCAGCCGTAACACTATCGCGTCTGACGTAGCTATCCTTATATAGGAATCTGTCGTTTTCGCCCATTTGCAGCTTGCACCGTTTTCTGTTGCGGGACATTGTCACTACTGCGGTAGAGCTATTGCTCGTGCGAACTGGCCCTAAGGCATATAGCTGGCCCTTGCGCCATTCAACAACAAACATTCGATTCAATTCGTGCGAACTTTTTGCCTGCAGCGGAAAGCGGTGCGTGCCTGCGCTAGAGCCATCGTTGCAAGCTGTCCATTCGGATGGTTGAAAGTACGTGTTTCAAAAGAGCAGTGCTGCCGGAACAACGTCATAAACCAATCGCAGTACGTAGTCTGGATGGATATTGAGCGTAGATGATGTTTTCGTTGTAGTGAGGCTATCGTTGGCTGTTACTATTTCTTTGTTCCGCACTTCGATGTTTTATTCGCTCATTTTTTTAAGTGGAGTTTTCAAAAGAATTATTGCAGAAGGCGTTGTGGGCGGAGAAAAGGGGATATATACTTCAGCAGTTCATCCCCGTCTGAACTCGCTGGACGTATACAGCAGTTGCTCTCGCGACTCCTCCCAACGCCCCTTAGTTGGTAGAGTACTCCTGCGCGCCTGTGCTAACTGCATTTAAGCGAATACGGTGACGACTCGATCTACATAGACGTGTAAGATAACAAAAGATTGTCTCTGAGCGAGGAACGCTGAGAACGTTTGCGGCGCTGAAAGCAACTCTGCGAACTGTTGTATCGTACACCAGCTGTCCTGCATGAGCGTATTGCTTGCTGTTGCCTCCAAAATACATGGAAAGAAGTTACCACTGTCCGAGACGGAGTCTGTGTCGTGCAGGCTGCTATACCGGCACAAACTGTCCAATGTAAGAGATTAGCAGCAGCTCAGTGGTTATCGTATCGATGTAGTCCAACTGCGCATCGCCGAAGCGGCGTGAGTTCAATCTCCCAGAGGCGGTTACACGCATATATGTATACAGGGTGTTTCTACGAAGACTTAAACTACTATTTAGAAATAGGCGTTTTGATTAAAGGGGCGGTCCCTTCGGAGTCAGTGGTGGCGACCATGAGGTGACGGCTGTAAGGAAAGCCTCGCAGTTGGAGAAAAATTCGTCCTGGTCTGGGATTCGAACCTGGGACCCCCGCCTTTCCGGTGTTTCCGCACCCGGGGTTTGGTCCTGTAATCTCGTGCTTAGCAGCACAACGCCAAACGCACTAAACGACCAGGGTGGGTTGCAATCCGAAGTTTACATTATGAGTTCACCTAAAGGGATGTGTGTTTCGTCACCGCACTGACTTCTGCGCGCTTCCCTGCTAGTTACTCCTTTCTTATCTTCCATCTTCGGTCTCACTGGCGCGTCCTCTCCTCCCACACCAGTAACCAGACTGAATACCTCCTGGTTGATAGTTTGGCCTTTTGGTAGCTGTTATCTTTCTCGCAGAGACGCCACGAGTGATAGTTCGCTACCCAAAGCTATGCCACTCATGGCAGTGTGTGCGTATCTACGTGTTGTGTGTGCGTGCATAAATGTGCGTGTGTATGGGACCCGTATGTTTGATGGAATGCGGAGGGCGTGACAGTACAGTGTTGTTTATTTTTCGTTTTTTGTTGTTGTTGTTGTTTTATTCACAGTGAAACGCCGTTGTTATATATGAAGAATTCGCAATTTAAATGTACCAACCTATGCAGCATTGACCTATAAAACTTTCTTACTCGACCTAGGCAACAGCTGTTCTCGTGTATGGGTGTGTGGGAAACCCATACCCCGTATGGGTTTCCTTTGTAGCAATTGCTTTCCCTGCAATTGCTTTCCAATTTCCTTTGTAGCAATTGGGTGGATGTCTCATTTCATCCTTATGGAGTTTGGTCTTTACCCTTATTATGAAGTTTGGTTTTTACCCTCAAGAGAGAGAGAGAGATAGAGAGGAAAAACAAACAGAAGAGCATCTGGTTGGCTATCCTGCGCTGAAAGAGGGCAACAACAACGATGAAAAAGGGAGAGCAAAGAAAGACGTGGTGAATGCACGAGAAGAGTTGTTACCTAGCTAGGCCGAGGTAGAGAGTTCTATAGTTCAATCCTACATACTTCGGTACTTTTAAATTGCGAATGTTTCGTATAAAACAACGGCATTCGACTGCGAATCAAACAAAAAGAAAACGAAAAATAAACAGCGCTGCACTGTCACGCCCTCCGCATTTGATCAAACATACGGGTCCCGTATACATTTATGCACGCGCACACAAAACGTAGATACGCACACACTTACATCAGTGGCATGGCTTTGGGTAGCGAAATATCACTCGTGGCGTCTCTACGAGAAAGATAGCAGTTACCAAAAGGCAAAAATATCAACCAGGAGGTATTCGATCTGGTTACCTGGTGAGGGAGAAGAGGAGGCTCCAGTAAGATTGAAGATGGAAGAGAAGAAAGGAGTAACTCGCAGGGAAGCGCGCAGAAGTCAGTGCGATGATGAAACACCCATCCCTTTAAGTGAACTCATAATGTAAACTTGGGATTGTAACCCACCGTGGTTGCTTAGTGGGTTTGGCGTTGTGCTGCTAAGCAGGAGATTGCACGAGCAAACTCCGGCTGCGGCGGCCGCATTTGGATGAGGGCGAAAAACGCCCGTGTACTGAGCATTGGGTCCACGTTAAAGAATCCCATGCCCTGAATATTATTCCGGGGTCCCCCATTACGGCGTGCCTCATCAGCAGAGCTGATTTTGGCGCGTGAAACCCCTGAATTTCGTCTTTAAACTTCAGGTTGTAAAGCAGTGGGCGTCTCCTAAATAGACAGCTCTAATGATAAATGTCTAGTTTGACATTAAGTGAGTAAAGGCAACAAGCTATTCAGAACTTTGTTTTCGTCATGTAAAATGTCACGAACCTTCTTTTTTTCAGGATCCATTTTACATGCCGCCCCCTAGCGCAGCTGCTGATAACACATGAAAGGATAGATTATAGCAGAAGGGCATCCTCACATTTAGCGCGTAATTTCGTACGCTCGTGGTTAACCGTAAGGACACTGCCATTACCCAGTTTTCGTTTCCGCGTCAAAGCCGAAGCCGCTGAAGTGAATGAATCTCTTATTCAATTTTTTTTTATTTGGTCTCTTGAACGCGCGTACTGTCCGCCGCCGATGATGCTTCTATTTTTCGCCCTCTCTGGTGGAAGCGAGTGCCTTGTTGGCCAGATCGTTCGTTGCTTAACGACACCAAGAGGGCGGCGAGATTCTATTTGATTTTTCGTTGTGCTTCGGCGTTTGTGTCTTGCACCCTGCCAAGCGACCATTTGTAAAAGAAAAAAAAAACGGGAAAATCTAATTGAGCAGAGTAAGGGGAGAAAAGCTCTGGCTTCACGGAAGACAGCACCGAGGCGTGGCCAGGCGGAATTGTGTAGCCCCGCAGCCAATCTTGGCCTGGCCTACGAAAACGAAGTCGGATCGCGGCACCATGCAGCCTACAGTGCCTGCGTGACGCCCGAGCAGCACCGACGGGCAGCAAGTCTTCATCGCCCCCGGCGCTGTCGTCGGCTACCATGGGAACAAGCCTCTAACGACAGCTCCTTGATTCCAGCAGCAGCAGCGGCCTTTATGTCAGCAGTTGTTTTGACTTGTTGTGCATGTAACTTTGTTCCCGGAGTTCAACTCTGTGAGATTTTCACTTTCATTCTCTGTATCCCTTGAGTTTACTACGACATTGACTGCTTCCGCTTATAGTTTGATGTCCACACGTATCGAGCACAAGAGAAAGGGTGGGGAGCAGCGATGAATGAGGGGGGGAGGGTTTTAGGACGAAGGTAATCTCGTTTCGTATCGTAAGATATTCAGTGTAGTGTAGCAGTTTTATCTAGTCAGTATCGAGTCTATGTTGTCGCTTTTACACCAGTAATCCACACTATAGCACTCACTCTCCTTTTGTTGATCGTTCTGCCTATAGTGCACATTCTGCCGAGAAAGGTGATATTTTGTTTTGGAGTTACTTTTGCGCATGAGTTTTGACGTTTTCTTTCTCTTTTTCTTTTCCTTACGCTAGACTGACCTCGTTAGTATCACCTGATGTATAGGACCGCTGCAACTGAAGAAAATTGGATGGGCCGCGGTATCGGGAACGCAGCCGTAGTGAAGTACGTGAAACGTCTTGTGTGTACTACTGAGGGCCTATGGACACTAGGGTAGAGAAATGACGTAACCGAAAACACGAGTGACATTTATTCACACATTTCAAAGATTAAATACTTAAGATACGGCTGGTGGGGGTCCTACGGTTTAATCTTACAATAGTGCTCGCTGCCTATTCGTAATGGATCCGCCACGGGGAAATGTGATGGGCACAAATAGACATCGCTCTTTTACGATACCAGAATTGCTTCGCGCCGTTTCTGAACCAAACGTGTCGAATGCGGCAGTGACATAGCCGAGCAACCGCCAAATTTCTGCAAAGAATTCCACACTTCTTAGCCTTATAACGGCTAGTGAGCACAGATTTGGGGCGCTATAACGTAAAACTATTCCAATCTTTTCGATTCCAATTCAGCTATCAGCCCTCCGCAATTGGTGAAAACATTTTTTGGACTACCCTCCCCCCCCCCCCCCTTCATCTGTCTGTCACGCGACGTCAGGAAAGCCGCGATACCTCCCCATCCGATATTGCGTACAGATTGATTATGCGTGATTTGACCGAAAAAAGAGAAATAGTTATTTCTGATTTGACGCCTTTTCGCCATTAGCCCCCGGTTATTGGTCAAAAGGTTTCGGGCTGCACCTACTTTAGCTGCCTGTCACGCGACATCATAAAACCGCGAGAACTCACCGCGTCAAAGTGAAGTGTACGCATTAAAAATGCATTAACATGCCGAACAAAACTGATTTTTTTTCTGAATAGCCGCATGCTGCCCCGTTCCGAAAGGAATAAAAGGTGGCTGCCGCCGATCGCTCAGGCGCTGGCTACTCGCACCAGCCGGAGAGCATGGGTTTATTTACATATAATAAAGCATCTTGCGTGAGCATGTAACGTTTTCGAGCACTTTCGGCACGTTTGCGACCTTATTCTGCCAACTCGTCTTTGCTGAGGATCCTTTTTAGCGTCATTCTTAAGCTTCCGTTGCATGCCGCCGCGATTTTCGACCAGCCACCGCAAGCTAAGTAAGGGAAACGAACCAATCGCAGACGCCGGCACCACCCTCTTCATCCGGTTATCGATTTTCAGTGCACTGGCTCTGCTCCATTGCATACCTCTCCACTTGAGCGTGCTCCTCGCCTCTTGTCAGCCAATTATATACGACAAGCCGGTCAGTGTAGGCAATGTTATTCGTTTTCAAGCAAACAAAAGTGACCTCCCATGAACGAGGAGAACTTTTGATTGGTCTGTTTAGACAACCCTGCGGGTGACCGCACGGTGCTTGCGTCGGCGGTTACGCAAATTTGGCGTCAGGAGATTGGAATAAAAACATATTGGAATAGTTTTACGATATACGGCCCTTGAGGACGATAGATTATACCTACTATGGCCGAGTGACCTCCCTAACGTGATTAATCCCGCTGGGATCGACAAACGTACTGCCGAGCTATGCCTCTGTGAACGCCGAGCGAGATGCTACATTTAAGGTCCGATTGGGTCATGCGTGGCGCGGCAAGGAGAGCATCTCTGCACGTGACCTTTACATTATCGAGTAATGGCTTCTTTCCTTTACACAACGACACCAAAGTAAAGCGCGTGGGTAGTATGGTTGCAAAGATGTAAGTGATAATAGTAATACATGTTTTCGTTGGATGACGTTTTAGCAAGCGGCCACCTATGCCGACCGAACTTGCAGACGTTTCGCGTCAAAAAGCGGGAAAAATAGAAAGAAATAAAGAGAAAAGAAAGGAAAACTGCAAATAGACAGCGCTTGACGTTGTATATAACTGCCAAAATTTTTTTCAATGACGATATCGCATGATTACGAGCGTGAAGCTGCCGGTCCTGGCTGATGCAGAAGCTCGATTCTCACAGTTAGTAAAGCTATCATGTGCGAAGAACAAGTCGTTCCAGCTACTTTACTACAGTCCGTATATAGAAGAATAGAAAGCAGTAAAGGAAAATGTTTGACATCGACACAAAACATAGAAACGTTTAGACAAAAAGAGTGTTCTAGAAAAGAGCTACAAAAATAAATGAAAAAGGTAGAAAGGATGAAGTATTACTACATGTGAAAATGCGAACGTCAAGAAGCAGGAAAGAGGTAACGACTGTTCAACGCTTTACTTCCTATCCGTCTGCACAAACACAATGGAACACCATTTTTTGCTGTTTTAAACAACGCCTGCGGTTATACGACATCGCCAACGTAATACACACTCTTACAGAGGCGTAAAGCAGGTCACGATCCAAGCACTGCTCTCCGAGACAACGGAAGGTTGTCTCGGAGAGCTACAATTTTGTTGCGCTCCCCAGAGCAAAATTTTTATCTTGCTTTCCTTTTGGCGGAAAAGCTATCAATCACGTGTAAGTATTTCTCAAGTTTTAGACACTCTTCGAAGAGTGAGATGACATTATGCGGTTTCTAAGCGGCTGAGGATTTACCGAACGCTTTTCCTCTTATGCTATGGAAAATGGAGCAAAGGAAGGATTGTACGTGGGGAGCATGCCACGCTCGAGGCTATGCATCGCATGACATGAGCGCAAAAAAAGAGGACAAATGCGGGAGCTCTGGTTGTCATTTGCTGAACAACGCGCGGAACAATCACCCAAGAGGCTGGGAGCTGAAAGTGTCATGGCCGCACAAATGGTGAACAACACTTTCTTGATTAAATAGCCGAATGGAAAGATGAGACACTTCACCCTCCCAGATTTGTTTACCCTAGTCACATCGGCTCCCATGCTTATTTCCATCTGTGGTTGTGCGTGGCCCCCCTTTCCTGGAATACCTTGTAATTTCCTCTTCGAAGGCGTGACAAAGCGAGAACCGGTCAGTACGCGTTTGAACACAAATTCACCCTTTATCCCTCGACCAGTATACCAGTGGGGTTGAATTGATGGGGCCAGTTCGAATGCTTTCATATTACGCACAAAATATATACAAGGTGTTTCAGCGAACACTTTCGAAATTTTTTAATGGTTGCCTGTGGCAGATAGCTCAATCTAGTTGATGAGCCGGTCTACTCAAAGCGCCTGACACTACTGGCACAAAAAATTAAAATGCGAAATTGACCAATTAACAAGAATTAACTAATTAACGTTTAGCTAGTTATCTTATGACCCATAGTGCAATTTGCAAATTCTAGCAGTGGACTTTGCAACGCGGATCCACTTGGAACGAATTCTGAGGACGACACCAGTTTCGAGATATAAAGTCCCGAACTTTGCAGAGAAATTCATTGGCGTGACAGTTGCTTGTGTGCTTCAGTACATGAAACGACGTTTTGTTAACAAATTAACTGGAACGGCAATGCATTTCTCTGCAAAGCTCGGGAATTATTATCTCGAAACTGGTGTCATATTGAAAATTCATTTCAAGTGGATGCGCCTTGCGAACTCCACGGCTGGCACGCTAGGCTCGCTGGCTGGCTGAGCTGTAACTCTCTACTGACGTGCGCTGGCAAAACTTTACGAAACACTATGCGCCTGAGCGCAGAGCGCTTGGCGCGAAAGTTAGGGCGGGCTTTCGTGCGTGCACCTGAGAACACTGACCAAATACGTCATGACTGAATTGCTAGCGCAGAACAGTCGCATAATACTAACCCATGGTTTCCTCATCCTGCTACATAAAATAAACAAGCAGGGTTTAGGTACTGATACGAAGCTATTATTGAACAGCATAACGGCTGCCTCTCGATGTCATTGTATTGTAGGCTGTTGTTTGAGACGAAAGGAAAACGAGCACTCAAGGGTAAAAGAAAATACAAACGAGAGAGAGGAAAAACAACGCAGTACCTTTTACAACTCGAAGCTACTCTACATCTCTGGTGAATTTGTATTGAATGGTAGAACAGCTTAAGTAACTTTAATGCTGAAATACGAGGATTTGGCTGAACCGCTATGCCTTTTATAAGCTTCATAATATATTCATATAGGGATCAAAATCAAGCTTGTAAACCTTTTAAAGAGCAAGGAAATATGTACGAGGAGTTCGTGTAGTCTCAAGGGTCGTCGTTTGTTGGAAATCGCGGGATCAACACGTTACGTACCTGCGAAGGCCGAAATGATAATTTAGCATCTATTCGCCTTTATAAGTGCGCTAGTGCTGCCGATAGTCACGTTAAGTTGACGACGAACACCAACGACTTTCCATGTCGGTATACTCGCGAAAATGAGATTCTCAATATGGATGCCACTAACCTGACCAATACATTATTCACCTATGGGCCCCCAATAAATGCAAAAAAGAAAGAATTGAGTCTGCTGGTCCGGACAACCGGGCGTATAGTTACCGGAAAACAGCGTGAATTAATTTTGTGCAAAAACTCGAGGGTGCTCCTGAGCTGCAGCGAGACTTAAAAAAAATAATGATAAGCTACGCTGGTGGGATACCGTGGTTTCTACCCGCGTAGTGGCTTTGGCGTTGCGCTGCTAAGCCCGAGGGCGCGGGATCTATCCACGCCACGGAAGCAGCATTCTAATGGGTACGTGACGTAATGAGGATACACGGATGGAGATTGTGCGTACCCAATCAACTGCTCCTCCTAAGGAACAGTTGCATTTACAGCGCGTTATCACAAGTAGTTTTTGAGATCTGCAAAGAAAAAAATTACCGACGATTACGTTACTTCCTAATGCGAAATTTGAGCGCAGCAAATAAGCTGTTTCACCTTTCCGATAGATTGAGGCAAAGAAATCGAGCAACACATGTATGCGCTATCACAGAATTTTTTTTTTATTTTTCACACGTATTCCTTTAACAAAGACTCCACTAACAGTTCTTGACAGTCATGAACGAAGCTTTGTGGTCGGAGAAATAGACTGATATATGTTCGACTTGGTACACCAATGCTTGATTCTCAAAGACGAGATCTATACAAGTGCCTCGCGAGGTTGTCACAGCCGTGGGACGCGTTACGAGCGAGAGGAACGGGATGTTCTCCCGCATAAGTGTTAGGAAATTGCTGTTTGTCTTTATGTCAAGCCGCCACCGATCTGGCTCTCTGATTGCCACCGCACAGGGCGAACGGCAGCGGCAATTTCGGCTCGGGCGGTGCACATATACAGATCCGCCGCCACCGATCTGGCTCTCTGATTGCCACCGCACAGGGGTTGCATTGGAGGAGGAGCGAAGAAAGGAATTAAGTTCGAGCCGGTGCTTTGACAACCGGAGACTCGCAGGAAGAGGGGGGAGGGGGGCGGCGTGTACACCCAGCGGCAAACGATGGGGGCAGAAGCGCGCGCAGCAAGCGGACAACACGATAAAGGGAGGAGGGAAGAGATAGCAGCGACTGACTGATGCCGCTGACGCCGATAGTGAGTCAACCCCAGCTGCGGAGTTGGTTTCAGGGACAACGCCGCCGATGCCGACACAAACAATATGATACCCTCGCTTCCGCAGCGCTAAGAACCAGGTCTAGCCGTGGGAAGGTGGTCACGTATTCGTCGACGTGCCGGGGCCTACGTGAAATAACCGGCGCGTCGGCAACTGAAGAGCACCCTATCCGCCACACAAGAACAGGGGGGGGACCCTTTCCTCCTCTTTCTGCATGGCGGCGACGGTGTTCTATGCAGTCACGTTATCTTGACTCTCTAGCGGCGTCAGCGGCATCCAGCGGTATCAGTCGGTCGCTGCTAGCGCTGGGGGGATGAAAGGGGGCGGAGCTGGTTACGAGGCCGACGACAACGCCGACGACGACGCGAAACCCAGGAACGGACGCCAAAGAGCTGCGCTCTAAAAAATTGAAGGACGCTTAAGCTTTTCCTTTAAGAGTGGAACACGATAGCATTCAAATATACCTGACTACTTCTCACGCTTCCCGGCAACTGGATCGCATGTAACCACAGTGTTTACCGGAAAACGCTGGCCGCAAACGCTATGCACGAAGGTGGGCTTTCTGGTAGAAACGCGGCCAGTTGCGTGGGCCGCGATGCGGCGGAGGCGAGCGCAATCTGGAGGTATTGCAAAGAACCGAGCCTGCCGCTCCGTGGCCTCCAGGGTACCCGCACGCCGGCGCGCGCAAATGGCGGATGCCGTGGCCGGTCTATGATTGGTAGAAACGCTGGAAAAGGGGTTTTTCTGAGTTTTCTTGCATCATCTTTCTTTCTTTCTTTATTAGAACATAAAACGTACAATCAAATATTCTGTCAGCCCGCCAAAACAATGATGCTGTAGAGCGCGACTGGGCAGTGCTCTGGCCCGAATGACACAGTCTTGTGCTCTAAGAACATAGGAGGCAATAGGAAAGAAGAAAAAAAAATAAAAAATACAATAGCAAAATTATATTTCTTATATGTGTCACAAAAAGTAACCTGCAGCCCGCGAAAGCATTGGTGCTTTTATGCGGACCACTGTGTATTTGCCTCCAACAAGGCATAATACAAGTACAGAATTTCCCTCCCTCCTCCCTTCCATTCCCTCTCCCTTTTCCTCCATCGCTCCGCTAATTTCTAGTATTTGTAGCATTTAGTATTTATAAAGTAGCATTAGAATTTGTAGACAATCTATAGTATTTCTAGCAAAGCAGAATTTTATTTTCCCGTGAATTCAAATTACAATCCGAGGCTATCATGTCTGTACGTTGTGTGTAAGTGGTACATTATGATTTTTCTACGTATTTTAGCTTGATAAATTCAATTAGTTCAGTAACTTCCTTGCGCCGCATGGAGGGCCTGCGTATGGGTGGTTCGAAAATCTTTTTGCCAAAATGACGCCCAACGCTGGACGCCGACGCCGGATTTTGTGCAGCACGGAACCCTTAACGCTATCGCGTTTAAAACTGTGGCGCATTTGCTCGCATTTTTAAAGCTAAGCTGCTTTGCCTCTTTCTCCCGGTTTGGTGTTGGCGTCTCGCCGTATATAGAAGCAGCGGAGGGTCTCTGACGTTGGAAAGCCTCCTCGAATAGGGAAACACCAAACGTTTTCTGATTTGCGTTTCTCTTTCTTACGAGAATGACAGGCCAGGGTGCCATTCTGCGGCTCCAAGGATTTTCATTGTTGTTATTTATTTTATGCGAAGCATACTAGCCGCACAACCACGCTCTTCCTTGCTGCGCCGCGCGCGGCCGCGTAGCTACCATATGACGTCATAACAGCTGCAAAAGCGGAGGCTCAACTCGTGCGCTCGCTTGTGGCCGCGTAGCTACATAGCCGGGTCTCAGCTCGTACGCTCGCCTGCATGAGTTGTTTCTTCGTCTAGCCGAACCAAATATAGCCAAGCAACAGCAGTTCACCAGGCTAAACAGTGGTTCAACAACTAAAATAAAGGCTAGTATGCTTCGCATCCTGGGCTTAACCTTAGCTAAGCCACAGCCATTTTTTGCTAATGGACTCAATGGCCAAGTCTCGTACATTTAAGTATTTCACTGCATATGAAAAGAGGGAATCCGAACCGGTAACATCACCGAAAGAAAAAGCGCTTGGCATCTACACTTCTGTGGCATATGTTCATTTTCGCGGCTTATCCGACCGATGATCGATATGTATGTGAAGACAGATATAGCAACATCAGGAGAAGCATTAAGATGAGCTTCCGAATCTCGTTCGATCGCATAGATGTGTACGACCGTGCCGTGGTAATTACGTGGCAGTCTGGAGACGCTAAGTGCTACAGAAGCGGAAAACGAACGGAGAGCACTAATTGCTGGTTTGCGAGCCACATTTATATCTCTCTTTTATTTCTAGCATTGAGGAGAAGCTCACTGCTTGTAGCAATTGCAACAATTGCTACGATTGGGTGGATGCCCCATTTTCCCTTAATTAATTCCTTCTCCCTACCTTGCGGGTTTCCGCAGAACTACTACGTCAAACTCTTGCCTTTACTTCGAGTTGTTGACAATTTCGACTTCGCCTTGCCATCTCCTAGACCCCTGGGTAGCTAATAAGTTAGAGCGGCTTCCCCGGAAAGGCGGTGGTCCTAGGTTCGAGTTCCGGACCAGGACGAATTTTTCTTCGATGGCGAGGCTTTCTCTTTCGAGGAACCCGTATCGGTTTCCTTTGTAGCAATTACTACGATTGGATGGATGTCTCATTTTCCCTTATTACTTCTCTCCATCTTGCGGGTTTCCGCAGAACTGTTGCATCAAAACAATACTCCTTTAATACTCAGTGCTCCTACCGTCGCGCAAAGCAATACAGCAGTTTCTCTATTTCTTTTTCCCTCTTGAAACTATTGAATAACGCGGTTGTTATTAATGGCAATGATCCCGGTGATTACGCATTTTTTTTTCATATATCGGCCCACTAATATTACGCCCCTTGGTCACTCATGTACCTTGTGTTTGCTGTGTTATGTGCTCTCTCTCTCTCTCTCCTCCTCCCATCTTTCATCCCCCCCCATCCCGCTCCCATGTGTAGGGTAGCAAACCGGTTAGGCTAAACCGGTTAACCTCCCTGCCTTCCTTCTCCACTTTTTCCTTCCTTCCTTGCGGCAATAAACGGCTCATATCACCATCATTACAATAAATAATAATAACAATATAGGCTCAACGATTTTGTTAAGAAACTTCATTCCTAGCGGGGCATTTTCAAAGATGCCTCATGCTCGCCCGACTTGCCACGCCTCTTTGACGCAATAAATGTAACTTTCTAACAATTATGTTAGTCATGCCACGCTAGTCTGCACATACACAGATGGCTTTTCTACTGCAAGCAACTCGACCGGTGCAGCGGTCACCCAATCAAGATAGGCGTCTCTATATAGGCTAAAATTCTCACAGATGCCACTACATCGACGGAACTGGGAGTGGCGGCTCTAATATGCGCGGCTGAATACAACATATGCTCGGCTACAACTCCGCTTTTGAATACCAATGGCATCGCCTGCGTGCTAACTTCAACGAGCCCTAAAATATCTATTGAATACAGTAAACAAACTTTGCCGATCTGTTAAAGAAGCTCCTGTAAACATGTGAGCCAAATATTGTAACCAAATTACGCCCACCTGTCATCTTTTCGTGCATGTCTCATGTTTTCCTTTGCGTGCAACCTGAATTTCGCTAAAGAACAAGATCATGCCTTACCAACTTGCCCAATCTGCCACCCCTGTGAGCCCAATATTATTGGGGAATCAGCAGGGAATTTACAATTTTGTGTCAGAAGCTGTGAACTGTCGCTTGCTCTCGCATCCGCAATGTCCTCATCGAAGGCAGTTGGTCCACCAACTGCTGATTTCGTGATCGCGAGAACATTCTCAGTAATACATAATTGCTAGTATTGATTTAAATAAATGAAAAATATCTGTGTCTGCGATCTCAAAAAGACAGAACAATCTTCGCATCTTTTACTGCGAGGGGTCTCCGAGATGGCAGCGGCGTGCTGCGCAGCGTAGTCTACCGCGGCTGTCACGGAGCCCTTTCACCACCGCGACGCTAAACTTTAGGCACGAGCTTTTGCTCGCTTGGTTTCTCTGGTCTGCAGCTTCCAGTAGGCTAGTGGCGACGAAAGGAAAGAGAAAGCCACATATCGATGCGATAACTCCACCTATAATTGAAGTATTCGAAAAATGTTTGCGGCATGTGATCAGTGGGACGAGCGGGAGAGGGGGGCGCTAAGGTTCCATTATATCCTGTTAAGTTTTCCATGCTTGATGCATAATAATTCAACTATTACCTTGAGCAGGCCCTTGGTCTGCCATAAGGTGTGTACCATTCTGTACTTGTGTGGGGTGTGCGTTTCAAGGATATGCGTCTTTGTTCATAAGCGGTGTGCCCGGCATAAAAGGGAGCAGGGCGCCGGCGGGAAAATTTTCGGAGGGGGCGGGAAGGCTGAAGCCAGGTAGCCACCCCCCCCTCCTTGGCTACACCACTGGACCCAGCACCAGCGTGTCATCTCGACAGAATGCTGTGCACTGCCAGCCCCCCATCAAGTACGGATACGCAGATACCTAAGAAGTAGCTGTGGGGACGGCCGTCGCTGCATACCTCAATGGTGTAGGACTATGTGGAAGGTGTCGGTTTGGCTCCCACATTCGAGAAGTTATCTTTGCCCCCCCCCTCCCCACCCCCTTCTACTTTCATTTCTATATTTCTTACTTTTGAATTTCAGTTAAAAGAACTCACACTTAACAGTTTCTGTATTATCCTTGGCATCATGTATGGTTGCATTTAACAAAATATCGAGCTCCCCCATTCCCCTTACTTCACTCACTGTCATAGATCACATATATATTATAGTATCATACTATAGTAAATTGTAGGATATGAAAACGGTAAGGACGCCCGTGCGAGAATCCTTCCCTTATCCCTCGACAAGTTATAGTGCAGAAAGTTGCAGTTGGGGGGGGGGGGGGGGCTGAGCTTCCTAATCGTGGGGCAAATTTTTTTTCCCTGCAAACCGCTGCAAGAACCAACCTGGTTAAGCTATACCTACCTATCCTGTTCTCTCTTTCAACTCTTTTTGAAGTTGTGCTTCGAGACAAAGTGCTCTCTTAGCCCCCGTGCTTATTCATTTCCCTACAGTCAGAGATATGTGCGGAAACACCGATTAATGAAGCATAAGAATAAGAGAAATGTGACTGCAGGTTTTCTTTTTCTTACAATAATGCGCCTTTTGCACCTCTAGAGGCGCCTAAAAGACAGTTTATATTTATCTTTTTAAATTTAATTTCGCCTCATGCAGTGCGGCGCTGAATATTCGATAAGGTAACAATCTATAATGATCACGGCCCGTGAACAGTTCGCATTATAGTGCTCAATACGCCGTGGTTCTTAAGGGCAGTGATAGTTGATGCCTATATGGGGAAGGCACAGTTTCATGTTTTGGCCGTCCGCTTCTTCGTCTCCCGCTGGCTTCCGCCCTCTCCTTTGACAGTAGAGTAAAGAAGACGAGAAAAAAAAAGCACGCAGAAACAAGAAGCAGGTCGCAGTATCGAGCAGGCGGAGGCGTCATCCCTCGCCATGCGACCGGCAACGTTTCCTGATGAAAATGAGACCCCTGGCGATTCGCAATGACCACTGGCGCCTCAGAAAATGGGGCAGCGGCGTTTTTGCAGGGACTGCATCCCTTTAGCTGTTTTTTTTTATAAAGATTTCAGCCCTTTTTTTTTGCTTCATCACTGCCGATTCAAAGCCGCCACCGCCCTCCCCTTCCTGATCTTTTCCAATACTCTGTCTAATGCACGAAGCTTTTCCCCGGCGCCGCTCCGTGCGCATGCCCAAAGCAGGTGCTCTTTCGGATTTTGTTTTCAGTCGGCGGTGCTGCTCTGGTCAAGCCAAGATTAATTTTTTCCGCTTTGATTTATGTTCCTGAGAAAAACAGCGTTGACCGTTTTTCGCATTGAACCATATCTAGTACTTTCCGCTTATGGGGGGCTAGATCGAAATAGAATATCGGCGGTCAGACAGATACACTCTCCAGGGTCGATATTCCGGGCAGATTTGACTCAGCTTCCTGGCCGGAAGAGAGGTTCTGTCACGTCATATTTTTCAACGTTCCTTGCTTTACATTAGCACCGAAAATCGCCTCTGTGAAATATGCCGCCTTTTCTGGACTCGCAAGGTCACGTAGTCTTCTATTCGACGCATCATATGCAGCAATGTGTGCGTAGTGCTTGAGAATGCGCCTCCGGAGTTTCTGGATGGACGTGCGACGTAACAAGTGCAATGCGTCTCGCTCTGACAAAATGTAAGACCAAACATTGTCAGCTATTTTACCTTGCTTATAATAGAACTCCCCCCTCCCCTGGCAGAAACAGTTGGAGAACTAAAAGACAAACACACACACTCACACACACACACAAAAAAAACAGAAGATTAATACCGCCCACATGTAATTGCATGAAGGACGCTGAGGACGAATGTCGGCCACCGTAGTTGCGCTATGCTATGAAGGACGCTGATTCAGAGCAGACCAGCAACATGAAGAACATGGCGTGCACAAGGCTCGCTTGGTACGTCGAGCAGGGCCGGGAACTACCGTTTTGCGTGACTGTGTTTAGGCAGCGTCTAAGCGTTGACGACAACGTATTGGACCTGCTTAGCCATATACCAGTACACTACAAAGCAGATAACCTCTCGGGACGGGCCGTTTTAATGGGTATCTCGAAGGTCTCAAACAGTCACCATCAGCCTAAAAAAGCGCTAATACAGCTCTAAAAACAAGCTCTAAAAAACACAGATAATCTCTTGCGCTTCATCCACGTATTTCATAATTATTGCCGTATTAGTGCTCGTCTTAGAGATATTTTGAGTGACGAAGCGTATACATTTTGTGGCGTACCACAGGGAAATGTGCTGTCTCCTTCACTATTCTATATCGCCATGTCTAGTCTCCCATGCACACCTGGTCGTCGAACCATAGTGAAGGTGGCTACCGTGCCCCATAGTTACGCACGAATCACCTGCGGAACAGTAACTTGTCAAATTGGGCTTGTCGCTATGAGCGGAGAAATCATAATTTGTACGAATTCTCGGGATGAAGAGAAAATGTACACACTTGAGCATAAGTGTCGGGAGTGTGTCTTGTTCGACAAGACCCCAGCGTCCAATTTCTGAGCATTACTCCGGGCCACAGGCTACTATATCGCCAAGCTATTGACGAAGTGGCAGCGTCTCATCACAGGGGCGCTATGTGCTTCAACGCACAGCTCAACTACGCTGTGGTAACCACCCAATGTAAGTAACATAGTGACATACAGCGTTTGTTACCAGTCAGACACTATGCCAGCTGCCGGTGATGTCGCAATACGAGAGCAAGTACGAGCGCTTTGAATCAGTACAAAGGAAACGTCTTCGGTTGTGCCTGGGAGCACAGGCACGACTACGAAGGGGTTCCGGGGCCCGAACCCCATAACGAGTTTTCCGGGGGGGGGGGGGCTAAGCTTACCCCCCCCCCCCCGAGCAATGCCGATGCCTTCTCCCCCCCCCTCCCCCGCACACACATCTAAAGTGCCATTACCAGAACTTTGCCAGCCACAACATTTGAGGTTTCTTTTGACATTCGTCGACCTTTTCACTTGATATTTTACCTGGGCTAATAGCTTACTGCATCATTGTTGGCGCGCACGTGCACGGCTTTTAATCCATACTTTCGCTTCATTTCTGCAAATCCTTACAATAGGAGGACACGCGCATTAGAAGCACTAGCGGCGGCATGCCTCAGCCGTATTTTCTCACTTCAAGATTGTTTTAAATTTCCACTGTAAACACCATGCACACACACAATATATTTAAATATACACACAGGACAAAGTTTATTATATGCTTGAAAGAGATGGAAGTAGCCAATTAAAAATTATTTCTAAGGTATGGATAGCCTATGCCTATAGAATGAATACATTACCTGTATGTTCACCACACTTCAAATTGCTTCGCGTGCTTTTCTGACCAAAGTAAAAACCTACAGACTTCAGTGACCCCTTCAGCAGTCTTTTATCAATGGTGTGTGAAATGCACGTGAATGTTCTGTGTCTCAATGTTGCTTCTCTTTCCAGCAAGCAATGCTAACGACGCATGAAAACAAAAACACATTTCTAATAATTTACAACATCTATTAGGGATGGAAACATCGTGCAGTTGCATACAAAGGTCATATATATATATATATATATATATAGGGTGTCTTAATTAACTGTCATGCACCAAGATTAAACAAAAATAAACGGAATGCGTTACTCGAAGAAAACCTAGTGCATATTGTTTCCAGTAAAGCGGAGTAGCTGCCAGAATTTTTTCGTTACGGATATTTAATTAAATAATTGTGATTAATTATCTAACTCGAGATGTACTATCCAAATTATGAAAGTGTCAATGAGGCATTTGAAGGCACAGCCAAGGGACATCTAACTGCGGCATTTTCAGCGACGTACTAATTACGTACTAATTTTCTTCCGTCTGATAAATAAACCCCGTGAAATATGGATAATATCACGTGACTGCGCTCCCACCCGGATCATAAAGCAGCGCCCTCGAACAGGCTCCCTCTGAGTTATCCAGAACGATATAAAGGAAATGAAAAAAAAAACATCATGATCGAGCCTATCTGCCGCGCCCCGGCCGAAGTAACAGGTCGAGTTTGGTGTTAGTTTGAAACAATCTGTGATAGCTGTTGCCTTAGCGTATACATAAAGTGCACGGATTGTTTTCCACAAAACCTATCACCACAAAAGCGAATTCACAACTTCTGTGCAGAGGTTTAAAGGTGCGTTTTATTTCGTTTCATTCGCCATGCGTTTCTCTAATGAGCAGAAGGTACACATGATCGTTGCCTTGTGATCTACAAATGACAAATAGAGCAAGGCTGCAAATCTATATATCAGTCATGGAAGTGTGGCGGTAGACCAAACGCATCGACTATCATCAGAAATTATAAAAACCAGAGACAAACCGGCAGCTTCAAGAAACAGCGGGCGGAGGACTCCATCTTTTAGTCCTAGACTACGCATGGATGTTCTAGCATTGATGGCCTCAAACCCTCATGCTAGAGTACGGGGCATGGCCGCGCAGGTACTAATTTCCAAGTCATCAGTTTGGGGGATTATAAATTACGGCCTTGCAACCGTACCACCTTAACCAGCACCAATGCTTAGAAGATAGGGACCTGTAGAATCGTCTAGATTTCTCGAATTGGGTGCTCACGAAAACTGATGAGTCACCAGACTTTTTGAGTAACATCATGCGCATAGATGAAGCGAATTTTCGAAGAAACGCCTAGGTAAAGTTGTATAATGCACACTATTGGAGGAACCCCAATCTACACTGGGTAAAGCGCAACCGGCACCAGTACCAGTGGTCGCTCAATGTGTGATTCGGAATTTACCCCAGTGCTATAATCGGTCCCATCTTCTTGCATCACACACTGACTGGACAGCGTTACGTGAACAAAATCCTTGCAGGAGGGTTGGATGAGTTTCTCAATGAAGTCCCGCTGTCACGTCTTCGGATCCACTTATGTGGTATCAGCAAGATGGGGAACCCACACACAGCAGCAGCCCAGCATGAAACTGCCTGAATGCAACTTTTCATGCTCAATGGGTTGGAAGGCACGGGCCTGTAAATTGGCCGGCTAGGTCACCTGACCTTTCTCCACTTGATTTGTTTCTTTGGGGTTATGTGAAAAACCGTACTTACATGATAAAGACGGACGTCACGTTAGTTCAAGGCAAGGATAACGGATGCCTGCCGTAGAATTCCGGCGTCGGTCATCAAGAAAGGCACTCAAGATGTGCTAAAACGGAGAGAGTACTGCGTAGCTGCAAAAGGAGACCTATTCGAAGACGTCCTCTAGGCTGGTGTTTAGGGGAGCTTACGAATTCATATTTAATAAGGACACACTGAAATCTGATGTTTTTTTTTTGTGTGTGTGTGCAGACATCCTGATTGCCAATTTGGCTCATTTACTTTCTTGAACGCATCGGTTTTCCCTTTTCACTACACGTTGGTCGCTTCCTGGTCTGTTTATTTCGCTTTTCTTTTTCGACATGAACCTGCTTTTGTAGCACGTATACACTTTCATAAAAAATAAAACGGTCACTTTAATTTGACTTTAGTCGGAAGCAAGCTTCTGGCGCGAAATGTAGCTTCGCGCGCACTCTTCCGATGCGGTGCGAGCGAAGCCGGGATTTTTTAAGCATTGTATGCCTATTACATAACTTCTCGCATTTCGTGCATGGTCAAAGCGGCGCTTTGGCCGCGTTATCAAGTGGTTTTTGTTATCAATGCGATCAGTCGGCCTTGAGAGACGGATAATAAGTGTGACGTAGAAATGAGAGGAAGGAACAGCTGCGAAGCCGCGAAACCTGCTGTTGGTGCTCCTTCCGCACCATTATCAAGGTGGTGCGCTGTCTATTCGGGTTTGCGACAGGCAGTGCAGTTGCTTTTAATCAGCTTATCTGCGGACGCTACTTTATAATGCGGGCAGGAGCGCACTCACGTGGTATTTTTCATAGTTCGTGTGGTTTTTTGCCAGTCGGGAAAAAAGTGTACGCAATTACTACGTCGCTGAAAACACCACAGTTAGATGTCATTTTGGGGTGCCTACAAATGCCTCACTGACAATTTGAAAATTAGGACAGTACTTCTCAGGTTACATAATTAATTACAATTACCGAATTAAATCTCAGTAACGAAATAATTACTAGCGGCTACTCCACTGTACTGGAAACAATGTTCACTAAGTTTTCTTCGAGTAACGCAACTGCTTTTTTTAAAGTCTTGGTGCGTGATAGTTGGGGCACACTGTATAATTCACTCAGTCAGCGAAATGAGGCCAAGCCGGATTCACTAGAAAGCAAAATCAACAGCGGTCGTGCGCAGCAGCGCTTATACTTGGACTCAGAGAAAAAAAAAAGCTCTCTGGACTTCGTTGCAACGACTAAGTGAGTCTTCGCTCGGCAATGCTGTTCTCAGACGTATAGGTAACAGGCCGGATTCGCATCTTTATGCAACGATCAACACGATTCGCGCTTTAGGTTTGCGCTGCTGGCGAGAGGTAAGCAAAATATAGAGTGATTCTGGACATTTGAAAATATTATCTGCAACCTAAACCTACTAAGACTGCATTCAAAGCGTTTTATTCCATCTGAAGCACCAACATCACTTGTTCTAGATCATTTGACAGCGACATACCGGAATCACCTCCAAGTATGCAGAAATGTATGAAGGCGGACGAAGAACGCTGCACTGCTGTGCTATATAAGGTCGCACTGAGGACTACTTGGTCTAGTTTTCTGAACCGCTTGGACTCGTCAACGGTTATCGAGGGCGCGGCAATGGCTGCTCTTTATCCATAATACAACCGTTGCCTACTCAGGACGTAGAACAACTTATGCACTCGAAGACTGCATAGCAGCAACTACATCACTGTGTACCGTTCAGCAAGATCCCGTGCAAATCACCAGCACTCGTGAAGGGCCTCAAAAGCGAAGGCTTCACGCGGAATTTTCAGTGGATTACCTGCCACATCGGTACTGCTAGCGATGAGGAAGCGGATGCTTTTGCACGCGCAGAACTCTCACACCTTCCTAAATTCAACGTCCCGAAGATAAACCAAGTGACCAAATCAGAAATCCGTGGTTCGCTTCGGTCAATTTGGGTTCCACCAGGTGCGCCCTGCCCAAACAAGCGGTACCATGAAGCGGTACCAGGAACAAGCGGTACCAGGAAGCATTACCATTACATCGAATAAGGACAGGATCTGCCCATGCGACAGCATGGCTGTTTAAGGAGGGACGTGTCGCTTTTTTGCTATGTGCTTCATGCGACGAGACCGGAGGGATCGAACAGTTTCTGTGCTCGTGCCTAAGTGCCGTGCCCAAGCTACACACCATGAAAGGGGCGCTCTTGAGAAACATAAGATAGACCATCAGCGTACGTGACTACGACGCCTTATGTTTCGAGAGGGGTCTGATATGGCCCGCAAGGAAGCTTCATGTCCTCTTGCATTCATAAAAGAGCTGAACGTGTGCTAAACTACCCCACTGACATCGCAAGACATGCTCAGGCAGAGCGATTGCGGGCCGTGATAGTTACGCTAAAACTGACTGCTGTTATAATTTACCACTACAACCGCGCTGATCTAAAAATTAGGTGTCTAAGTTTTTATGGGGTAAACAGGCAGATGTGTTTGCGCACCGGCATTTGGCCCTCTATTCTAGAGTCAGATGATAGTTAAACTGTGTTACGTCATTAAAAAAATGCAGGATGTTTGTTACAACATTACTTCAGTCAATACTGGCTCACAGGTGTTCCATCTTCTATTATTATTACAGATAATGGTGCAGTATCAACCTCGTCTACTTCGTACAAATGTGTGCGTGTGCTTGCGTCCGTGCATTTGTGTGTTCGTGCGCGTGCGTGTTTGCTTACCACTTATGAAGAAACAAGCAGCAATATATTTTGATATCACCATGCAAGAGTTTATTAGAGTGTCAGTTACGGCTCATAAAACTGAATGACTTAGTCTGTAACTGCAAAAAAAAAAAAAAACCGTTCTGCAACAATTTAGCTCGTCTTTCCTCTACCTTGCTTCCTCAGTGAAATTCGGGTACTCAAAGTATCTGTATTTGATGACCGTATACTGTATCCCCGTGGGGGAGCAGCGAACAAGCAAAACATGCGTAACGTGTTCCAAGCTTTATTGGCCGGAGGCCGTGAAAAATCGCGCCATTCCACGGCAGCGAAGAAAACACGTAGCGCACGCGCATCTGCTCTTCGTCATGGACAGCAGCGACCGTGCATCCCCAATGGTTCGGTGGCGCCGGGGCGCAATCGTTTATTTCTGCTCTATTCTTTCCTGCAGGGACGTCAGTCCGCTGTCTTTCCCGTTTCATTACTGCGAAACAAGGTGTTTCGCATGGCCTACGCTTACGGAACCGGAAGAGAGTACCACCACCGCCGCCCGCCGCCACGCAGTCACTCCCGTTCGCCGCAATGCTGGTAACCAATCCCGAACACGTCCGCCAGGAATTCATCTGTCGTTGCGTTGCGCACGTACGCCGAGGATCACGGCCGAAGGCCCCGTGCGCGAGTAGGTCGCCCTTTTCGGGGCGGACCTTTATTGATTGCTACGGCTCCCCTGTGGCATCGGCAAAACAACACCGACTAGTACGCCTCAACTACTCTCTCCACCGTGCTTGTAACAGCAACGCTCGCTCGCACACTCTTTGTCCTACTCGAACTGGGTTAGGAGGGAAACAAAGACGGGGAGTGATTGGTCGCACGAGAGACGAACCTTTCTGTGTTCGGCGGTGAAAGCACTCGCCGCTATCGGGGAGCAATAAGAAACCGAGCGCTGCGCCTGGAGGTCAGCTACCTGTGCGCCGTGGTTGACCGACGTCGCCTCGCACAGCCCTCTCCATGGAACCACGCTAGTGCGCTGTGTTTGCACTGGTAGTCGGTATACACGCAACTGCGCCCAACGTAGCTTGAGTTAATTGTTTTGTCGCGCGGCGTTGTGAATGTGTGCGTTTTTTTTTCACTCGCTTCTGGATACCTTAACTTGTGTCACCATAAATGAAACGTATCGTCAACCGGTTATTTTTGCGTGGGAATAGTTGAGCATGGAGTATGCTCCGTAGGACGCCGTCTAAAAACATGATCGTGGAACATGGTTATACACGCTCGGCCGAGCATCAGACGAGCTACGTGCCGTACTCACCCTTCTAAGGTCGACCGTGCTTGTAATTACAAGATTAAAAGAGAGACGTTATAGTAAAAGACAAATTGAATTCTACAGTAAGTGTTTCGGGGCTCATTTCAGTAGACGCATCCGTGTCATTTGTGTCGAAGTCCGAATGTCTATCCTTTGCTTGTTTTACAAATCCGCACCGTTGACGAGGGAGACGTTGAGATTGAAGCTGTATGACACGCAAAAATTTTAAGAAGTTTATTGTTCTTCAGAGATCCTCTAAATGTGGCAGCGGCGGAGGATGTGGGCAGCCATCCGCAGCGCACAGCCTTTGCTTGGGTCAAATCTGCTAAGGCACGAGTGCTTTTCTGCATGAATGGCGTGTGTTATTGTGAGCAAACAGGACCCATTCCACGCGTTAGATTAGTCTCGTCTCAGATGTCGCAGCTAATGTTTTCAAAATTTTCAGAGCTATTGCATTTCGACAGACGCACCCGTTGAAGAGCACCTCGATAGTCGTGGCTCGTTTATTGTACGAAACGAATTAAAATTTGTGGTTTTCGCACAGCAGTGATTGGAGCCCGAACATGCAACGTGAGCTGGACTTGTTTGCACGCTTTTTGTTTAGAGGCCCATTCTAATCCGCTCATTCCTGGAACTCGGTCGCAATTCAAAGGAAGTTTGTTTTCTTTGTACGTCGGCAGTTCTCAGAAACAGGGTAATACTAAAATTCTGTGCATCGGGCTCGCTTTCACCAAGCGTTACAAAACCTGGGCACAGAACTTGCCTGCTGCTTTAATGCCGCAGCTGCTGCCTGCCATCGTGCAGACGTGCTGCAATGCAGTTTCAGCAGTGGAACAGAAAATTATAGAAGACGCATTTTGAGGCTACAGATGCGTTCTACAGATGCAGATGCTTTCAAGTCACGTTGTGTACATTGGAATAAAGGGGCGCCTAAAACGATTTGATGGTAATGCCGCAGATACACATTACATTGCTAACTTAACCGAGAACAAATATGTGAAGGTTTCGCTCTTTTGAATATCTGACTCGTAGAATCGCCGTTTTGTGCCTAATAGATAGCAATACTCTGATGCACGTGCTGATATTTGTGCGGGGCAAGCCATTTGATAAGCAGCCTTGCGCCGACTGCTTTCTCAGTACGAGGAGAAATAAGTATAGGCGTGCAGGTAGAGTTAAATACGTCTCCGAGGTTAGGGTTGGCCGACGTTCCGATCATGCAGACTGAATAAAATCATTGGTAAGCGTTCGAAAGTCTTGGGAGATGTTGTGCGTGAGAATGATTTGGAATTTTGTATAATTATACTTCCTTTTGTTAGGTCTCATCCACGCAAAAGGTGCAAAAACTTACAAAACCTGGGACAGCGGTCACAAAAAAAAAAAAAACACTTGCACTGCAACTGATCTTAAGAGCACGTGCCAGTCAATGATGTCGGAAGCGGAGGAGGGAGAAAAGAAGGAAGGAACGGCAGGGACGGAGTTCAACCAGAGGCGCGTCCGGTTTGCTGCCTTACCGGAGGGGAAAGGGTGTAAGGGATGAAAAGAAAAAACGAGAGGGAGGGAAAGAATAAGTTACTATCAATGCGAACACGTGCGGCTGTCCATCACATGACGCCTGCAATCGGTCATTAAGGCCAGTTGATTTCGTGAACCGTAAGCAAGGCCCACGTCGCTTTGTAAGCCTGCGACGCGTGAGATCATGGTCCAAGAATTTCTTTTTTCTAAAAATTGTCTATTATGCAATTGGATGAACACACTTCGAAGAACGTCGCCTTCGATCTAATAACGACCACAAAACACATCACGTGTTCGATCGTTTCTTCACGTATGAATGAGTCACAAATAGGTGCGTCTGACGTTCTAATAAGGAATGAGTTATTGAACTGAATTGGGGGGTTTTACGGGCCAAAACCACGATTTAGTTATGACGCACGCAGTAGTAAGGAACTCCGAAATAATTTTGACCGCCAGGGGATCTTTAACGTGCCCCTAATGCACAGGACACGGGCGTTTTTCCATTTTGTCCCCATCAAGATGCGGCCGCCACGGCCGGAGTTTAATCCCGCGACCTCGTGCTTAGCAGCACAACACCATAGCCGCTAAGCCACCACGGCGGCTAAGGAATGAATAGGCTCTCGTAAAAGGCATGCCCAACCAGAGATGGTACAGTAAAGTTCCATGACGGCGTAAGAACTGCGATGGAATCTGCAGCTTCAATGTAGGATCAAGCCTGTGGAGACGACAGGTCGAGACAATCGGGGTGTTCCACGAAGCTTGCGTCTTGGTGTGAACAAGTAAACGAAGACTCCTCGCAGCGTCTGTTCTTGACAAGCGTATGGGAATAGTGTGCGCTCTTTTATGGGCTGACTGGGCGGCATCATCAGCAAGGTCTTCACCGACGATGCGCCAGTGCCCCGACAGACTTTGGGAGATCGGAAGCTGGCGGCTGAGATATCTCCATCGGTGTTAATGTGCTTTCTTTGCCCGCATGCCTTGTTCAATAATGACAATGTGAACTGTCGCAGAGCCACGGCTGAATGACGGGTCTTCTTCGTAACTGCCGGAATTGTGAGGTGCACTTGTGGCTGTCATAGGCTGCACAGGGGCAACAGTCTTCTTGCTGCTGGTATAAAACACGATGGAAGGCAGCCTTGATGAGTCCCAACAAGTTCTGAAAATGTGAGTTGAGCTCTCTGTACTGTAAAAGCAGTAATATAGGGACTGGGAACGCGACATATATGTCTAATGTGGGCTCTCAGGTTGTCAACTGCGATCTATGTTGGAATCAGACGGGTCTCTAGCAATCATGAATGCTGCATCAGTCGAGGTGCACCATGGTACCAAGAGATGTGCGTTTAACCTGGTCTTGCACTCGTGATTTTGGCCACAAGATTAGCGCAGGTTGGCCGGCCAATGTAGAAGAGCACTTATTAATGAAAGTATTTTTGAATTCTTCCCCTGGTTTTGAGAATGCACCAGTGGCGTAGCCAGAAATTTCGTTCGGGGGGCTCACGTTGCAGCTCAGACTCCTCCTCATAAAATTTGCCGAGGGGTCAAATACATGCGTAATAAGTGCATTGCCATTGCCAAAGATGCTGCAAGCGAATTTTTGAACGCTACGCACTGTCAAGACAAGTAAACTATGTATCTTTTCATAAAAGAATACACTCGTATGTCCCAAAAATTGTGCCCGAAATAACCGATATCGATGTTTCCATGTTTTTTTTTGTCTATTTAATAAGTAAAAAAAAATATCACGCCAACTTTATAACTATATCAGATCGAAACCAGCAAAGCAGTGCATGCCGCTGATATGAAAAATGTAAAAGCCGTGAAATGAACAAGTTGAGGGCAAATATTTTAATGAAACTTTGCCATTCAAGAACCTTGTTTATATTTTTGTACATATGCAACGGCAACAACAAAAAAAAAAATCTCGATGACGCTGTCCTTTGTTCCAATGTATTGCGCAGGAGCAGCTGTCGCCGGTCGTGTATTTTAACTGCACCGAAATTATAGTTGCAACAAAGAGCACATATAGAAAGCATGAGTTCTGCAACATATACGAGTGCGAGTCAAATGAAAGTGAGCCAATACGAATATATGACAAACGTGGTCATTTATTTAAAAGTAGTCCCCATGAGCATTTAGACATTTGTCCCGCTGCATAACGAGTCGCGGGATTCCCGTCTCGTAAAGATCCTTAGGTTGCTGCTTAAAATGTCTGTAACTGACTCTTTCACGTCATCGTCCGACACTAGTCTAGTTCCCTTGAGCTGTTTTTTCAATTGCCCCAAAATGTGGAAGTCGCAAGGCGACAGGTATGGGCTGTATGGCGGATGTTGCAGCGTTTCCCACTTGAACTTGTGTTAGCCACATCAACGACGTTGGACGGGCATTGTCGTTGAGCCTGATGACTCCATTCCTCAATTTTCCACGTCGTTCGTTCTTGATTGCGACACGCAGCCGATTCGGCGTTTCGCAATATCGGAAACGATTGATAGTCTCTCTAGGTTTAGTAAATTCGATCAGTAATGACCCCTGACGATCGAAAAAAAAAGTAAACACCTTTCCGGCGGAAATGAGGGCCTTCGCTTTCTTCGGGGGTGGTGAATTCGAGTGTTTACGCTGTAAGCATTGCCGTCGTGGTTTCAGGCTCGTAATAGTGGCAACTTGATTCGTCCACGGTGACAACTGCAGACAAGAAGTCGTCACCCTCATTGTAATACCGGACCAGATGAGTAAAGGCAGCGCCAAACCTCTCCTTCTGGCGGTTCTTCAAAATCTTGGGCATTCATTGCATGAATTAAAGTGTGAACCGAACCGTGACTGATCTTCACACGCTCTGCCAGTTCATCTATGCATATCCTCCGTTCTTGTCTGATCAGCTCATCAATTAAACGCCTACTTTGGGCACCTAATATGGCAACCGAAGGAATATCGAAGAAAACGTGAGACGCTTCGGCGAGACAAGACCTTTCGGAGAGGTTGCGCTCTAGCGAACGCTTTGCAATACGTCCTGTCCCCACAGTGATGGAGGCGAGCGACCATTGATTCTTTTCCTAGTCTGCTATCCAGAAAGCGTCTAAAACTCTACCAGGTGAATCCACTCGGCCAGACGAAAGCGAACGCGCACCGAAGTGCGCCACGCGGTGGTCGGCTCAAAGTGGGTCCTCGCGAATAAAAGCCAAAGTAGAAAAATAACGAACGTAGTTACCTTTCCTGGCTTTAGTGTCTTGACATGGATGCTCTGGCGCCGGTGAATAAAATGTTGATACTTTCTTTTTCTGTGACATGACGGCACAAATGAACCACCACAACGCTTCGTCTCATGAGACCTCGCTGCGTGCTTTGTCAACTTGTCTGATAGTGTTTTGATTTGTCTTCTCTCGTTGTATGTTCCGATGTACGACTTTAGAAAAGTTGATGCACCTTTGGTGTCAAATGTTTATAGCAACATTAAACCCACACAGTTGCGGAATTGAAAATCTAAAGCACCACTTTAAAAATGTCTAGGCACCTTTCGCATCAAAAGTTTTTGAGAACTTTATACCCATAAAGTTTCGAAATTGAAATCCATGCCTCCGTACATTCTGCGGTCCCCGCGAGATGCCGCGACGAGCCCGCTTGTCATCAAAATGCCCTTGAAACTTGGTGCTCGGATGGGGCTGCTTTCGTTATGTGACTCCCGGTTCATGGGCGTTACCGCAAAATCCAGCCCGAGTTTGCAATGTGCGCGCTGAAATGTCTTTCCGAGCGTGAAAAAGACATTCTAGACAAAATGCAGAATGATTTCCGGCGCCGGTGGTTGTTTAGGTCGACGGTGCACGACAGTACGAAAAACATTCGGGGAGGGGGGCTGAACCTCCATAAGCCCCCCCCCCCCCTTGCTACGCCCCTGGAGTGCACATATACTTGAAGCAGTATAAAGGGCAGCACAATGGAGCGTTGAGTGTTTGCGGCGTCCGTGGAAAGGGGATGCTTCTTCCAAGACCATTTCCTTAAATGCTGGCACTTGCTTCTTTTCTTAATTACTTCGAAATGAGAACAAGCACAGTTTTTTAAGCGATAAAGGATGCTTGTACCTCATCAGGCCTTTTGAAAACCCATTTATAGACCATTTATAGACGGTTTATAGTATCCCTGTGTACAGTGTCCCTCCCACACGCACTCAGTGCTTACTATCTCCATTTTTTTCTCTTTCTATTCCCCTTTCCCCCACCCCCAATGTAGAGTAGCAAACCAAGTGCCCTTCTGGTTGACCTCCCTGCCTTTCCTGTCCTTGCTTTCTCTCTCTCTCTCTCTCTCATTTATTTCTGCAGTCTCTCTGTGTGTAAATTAACCGGTGAAGAAAAAAAGCGATTGGAATTCTAAATGTGCAGGCTTCGTTTGATGAAAAAGCACGGCGCTAACAAATGTTGGCGTTGACACTGCCTTACAGGTATTGCAGGAAGATAGTGTTTTTAATGTGATTACGAAGCGCTCATTTCACGCCCCGGGTAGGGCACACGCTCTCTCTTCTGCGCTGCCGCAACCTTACACATAGCAGCCGTCCAGATTTCAGTAAGTGAAGTACTTCTGTAATCTTACATGTTTAAAAATGCGACTTAATAATAAGAAGAAACACCACCAATAGGAAGGTCTATAGATACAGGGCCGGTTCCATTCGCTCTTATTGCATGGTTCTGGAAATTCCTTTAAAGCATCACAATTTATTAGATTGCAATAGAAAAAGGAAACTGGCAGTCGGCGACGAAAACTACCACTTAATTATAACAAAAGTGCAAACGCAACAACATACAGCCCCCGCCCACACTTTCTACAGGTATGAACTGAGCGAACCAGAAACGATGCCGGACTCTGTGCCTCAAAGCAAAGAGAATGGGTGATACGCGCGACCAGTTGACGTCCAGGCGCCTCCTGAAATTCGTAAAGTTCTTCACGCATTTGTCTTCGCGTTTTTCCCAAGCGGAAGTGCAGAGTACGTGCCCATGCCCCAATTCCATGGCTCCACTGCCGTCCTCACATGCGGATGTATGTCAAAGCTTGCACGCACGCCTAGCGCCATTTCTTGGAGGGCGAATAGTTTCGTGCGGTCTCCAAAGAAGGCCCAAGACAGGCTGCAATTCTTGCAAGACCGGCGAGTCTACTGCACTTGACCGCAGAGAGCGCTGTTCCTCAAGTGGCGCGCCACCGCCTGTCGCCGGCGAGAGTCCTCCACCACCGTCCAGTGCGAAGACATGACCACTGCCACTTGAAAGAAAGAGCACTGGCAACGTCCTCTCACCTGCAGTGGGGAGGTGTTCTTGAGGAGCGTGTGGCGCGCCACAAGTGGCTCAAGGTCCCGAGATTCCGCTAACTCGGTTCAGCGGCACCGAGCGCCTCCTGGTCGCATGTACAGCTGGCGCCGTCCTCCTGTCGAACGCTTGCGGCGGCTGTATTCTTCCACAAGGGCTCTTTCCGCGGGGTCGGCATCCCTTTGCCTGAAGTCCTCGCGTTCCTTTGTTTTTTGTTTTTTTTTGGTGCTCAACAAACGCGAACGTAAACAAGGGCCACATATGGAAGAACAGAAATCAACACACACAGCCCGCTGATGCGCGCGGTTGACTTTTACGCGTGTCTATTTCTTGATCACTAGCCCCATAGTCGTTATTCCCGTGCACGAGATATACCAAATGTAATATTTATTTTGACTTCATGATGGACTTTTATCTTACTATCGAAATATGTGTGTCTTTCAAAAGAATCCCCGATCGCAAAGTGTGGTTGTACGTCAGAATAAAAGCAGGCATTCACTGTGTAAATATTTCAGCCTCCCCAGTATCAAAGCGACAAGATCGCGACGCCATAGAAACAATAGCAAAATTAATAATACTTCCTTTTCTTCGGGTCCGACAATGTTGTTCTGTAGGCTGAACGAGTGATATCACTGAATGTCCTTCGGCAGTTCACTGTCTGACTGTTTCTTTTGAGGCGATAGAGCCCATAGCGTTCTTGAAGACCTACGGCGTTTTTTTGGAGAGCCTAGCTTTTGAAGTGCGTTCGTCACTTTGTATCGGAAAGAGGCCGCCTAAAACGAAGGACGAAGAAGTTTAGAAAAAAAAATGCTGTCAAGTTTTCCAGAGTGGTGAGCAAAACTATACTGGCTAACATACATCTAAGACTGAAGGCTTGCATGAAAAAACGCTTCATCGAGAAAACTTGTTCGAGCTCCACCCAAGTTTTCTTGTGCCCCAAAAGGTGTATAGGGAGTATTCACATGACGCTACTTGCGGCCTTTTATTTTTTATTCGCAGCTTCCACTGTGCTACTGGAGATAACGGAATCGAGATAATGCGCAGCTTTTGATCGTGCAGGCTATAGAACAATATGGCGGTGTTCTTGGCGTGAGTGCATACACCGTAGGAGGTATATTCTACTTAGGTACTCTGAGTTGTGGGGTATAGGCAGGTAAACAATTATTTAATTAATCAAAATTAAAAAATGCATCTATACCAATGATTGTAAATGCGGCAATATTGCGCTTGTACCAAAGGAAATAACTTGTCAATTACTACGTCACATCGGGTCCATCTCTTTACCACGGATCTCCTCTAAAATACTGAACGCGTCATATTCAAGCATATAACAATATACCTCGAACGGACTAATCTAACAGATTATGGGCAACGTGGTTTCGGTGAAGGATTGTCAACGTTTGTACTACACCCTCAGTGTCAGTGTCCGGTAATAGCTGCTCGGGTATATATAGAGCATTTGTTATTTGTATTTATTGCTTATGACAGCTTGCAAAACAATGTGTCAGCTAGAATTAATTTCTTCGGCCAATGACAACATCGTTCGCTGTACAGGAGATCCGTAACTCGGACGACCACATCCTTGTCTTAGAAGTCATTAGCCCAAATTGAGGTCTGGTGTAAAACGCGATGTAATAATAATAATAATAATAATAATAATAATAATAATAATAATAATAATAATAATAATAATAATAATAATAATAATAATAATAATAATAATAATATATATTGCCACCAAAAATGCAAAACAGGAACAGGCCAGTCTAAGCCTCAGATTTGCTTGTAGGACCGTGCCTATGAATATGATACACGTGGCGAAAGAAATTCATCAGTTGATGAGACATGTAGAGCGAAAAAATATCAATGATAAAAAATGGAAAAGAACACCATTTGGTTATTTTTCCTAAAACAAAGGAAATTGAAGAAGTAAATATTATAATGCAAAAATATTCTACAGGTTAATTTGATCACTGCTCCTTTAATAATTCTTTAAGCGTCCTTTTCGATGTCGCATTAAAGATTTCATCTGGTAACTTGTTTAAGATGTCGGGAACATATGCACAGCGTCTGGCCACACCATACCTAGCTGTGGCTGAACGAGGAACCACATAACGGACGTGTTTTCTAAGTTTTTTTGTGACGGCACTTTTTTGTTTGAATGCGGAATTCTAAAAATCTTTGACGACAATTGTTTCAATAAGCAAAGATTGAAAATTCCATTGAATATTGTTATTATTGAATTCTTTCATGGAGAAATAAAGCACCACCCTCAAGAGAAATGGAAAGCGAAAGCCATTAGCATTCTCGTATTTCACTAATTGTTGCAGCATAGCTATAGATATTTACAAATGCTGAGGTATCGCAATAACGACAGCACTAAGGTGGAATCAACATGTCTTGAAAAGTGGGAAGAAAGCGATGCTGAAGCCTAGTTTTTAAGGAGGGCTCGAACTGTGCAACCCAGAGGAAATAAAGTTAGTGGCGTACAAAACATTCCTTTGACCGGTTATGGAGTACGGTGGAAACTTATGAGACCCCGACACGATAAAGAACTTAAAGTTGAGCACTGAATTACAGCAGTTCGATTTGTACGCAAATTCATACTGTAGGCACACTTATGAGTCAGTTATTTGTTGAGAAAACTGGCGAGGATTCGTAGCCGACAGGAAAGCAATGTAAGAGGTAAAAATTCATGCAGCTGTTTCAGGCTGAATTAAGCATTAATAAAATATATTGCCTGCGTAGAGCAATCCAGTACACTGTGCACACAATCGCGGCACCTAAACAAACGTATTTTTCTGTCAAACGTATGCAGTGAAGTGCTTTCTTTTTCCAGGTGGTCAGTGGACGTAATATCTGACAGATATTCTGCTGGAATGCGCTACACGAAATCCTTTAAAATGCAACTTGCAAAAGAAATGCTCAATTGCAACGTATAGCCTCTACGCTCAGATGCGTAGGGTCAGTGTGTGTGTGTGTGTGTGTGTGTGTGTGTGTGTGTGTGTGTGTGTGTGTGTGTGTGTGTGTGTGCGTGTGTGCGTGTGTGTGTGTGTGTGTGTGTGTGTGTGTGTGTGTGTGTGTGTGTGTGTGTGTGTGTGTGTGTGTGTGTGTGTGTGTGTGTGTGTGTGTGTGTGTGTGTGTGTGTGTGTGTGTGTGTGTGTGTAAATTCTTGGTTACAGCCTAAATCAGCGACCAGAATTGAACAAATCATGGTACAAATACAGAATTCTATATATACAGAACTCCACAAATACAGGAAGCCACAAGTACACGTTTTAGGAACAGTGGTAGGTGCAAGTATCTTGTAGCCGATTTGATAAGGAATGTAGTCCTGCTATTTTAGAAGGCATCTTCAAAGTTTAGACTTACACTCGGTATGTCCATACTATGCATACTCTTTGCGCACGAATTTAATCTTCTTTCTTTTCTTTTTTTTCTGCTTCCTTTTGTTCGGTCAACACATTCAGTGCCTGGAACTGGAATGTACTGGAAACGCGGGCCCTCCATCACAACACCACCCATGCCACTCACGATAGCAATCGGCATGATAACGCCACCGTTAATATGGCCACCGGTGTCTGAAACTTCTACCGTCAGGTGTTTCGTAATTATTCGTGACCTTTGCACAACGAACTAGAAAAAAACAGCAGCTTAGCCCCACTTCCAATGCCTCAAGGTGGTTTGCATTATCAGGACTCGTGTCACACACGCAAAGTACAGCGTTGCACCACAGGGTATCAGCACTGTCATTGCCATCGGTGCTGCGTGCTATACGGCGAAGTCTGGCGCCAGCATGAAGAAGGCGACAAGCCAACGCAGTTCGAGTAAAACAGTAATAGCCGGGGGGGGGGGAGAAAAGGGAGGCCCTCATGAGTCGATGCCAGTATTGTGTGCATGTATGAGCAACGCCACGGCCACTGCGCACAGGAGACGCACACTGGGTCGCGCCAACCGCGTGGAAGAAAAGCGATGGCCACCGCTGTGTGCGGACAGGCCACAAAGTGCTATTCGCAGCTCTACCCTGGGGACCGCCATATTTCGTGAATATGAAAATTAGAATCATGCCGGGAGTTCATTAGCGGCTAATTACACAGGGCGACGAATGGCAAAATGAGAAGAAGAAGAGGAGCGAAGTAATGAACGGGAACACTTCCCTATATAAGCGTTTCACGGTATAGAAAGATACACGAAAAGAGCGAGGGGGTCTTGTGTGGTGGTCGGCGCTAATGAAAAATGAAAACCAGAAACAGCGTCTCCAACGCACAGTGGCGCCACCGGCGACGATGCACGAACGCACGCACTTGGGCAAGAAAGAGCGCGCTATTTTTCCATCATTCCTGGCATGGTGCCAGTATATATGGCTACGGCGTTCTCGCCGTGTCACATCCTCCGCGTAGAGAGTCCACTCGCGCCGCAAAGTGATTGAGGCTGGTGCGGGGGAGGGAATATATATATATATATATATATATATATATATATATATATATATATAAACGTAACAAATGTGACTCTCGGTGGGGGGCGGTGGGGGGGGGGCGGGGGTCCTCGTTCCGGGCTTTTTGCCGGGGCTTCGGCTTGGACCGTACCGCTGACATAGCGCCTGCTCACGGCGAAATGGGCATGCCGATTGATTTCGCATTCGAGGCTAAGAGTAGGTAATCTATTTTCAGGCCCTTGGAGTGCTTGCGGCGCGCTCGAGAGAGCCCGCTGCTCGGCCCCAATGGCTCAGTGCGCGGCTGTGCACCTCAGCGGCCGCGGCGGTGGTGCGGCCTGGCTCGCACGCCTGTCATCCGGCGCCCGACCCTATTCTTGGATTCCGGCGCCCTTTTCTGTGGCCTGCTCGGCCTCTCATTAGCAAGTTTTCGTGGAAGTTGATTTAGAACCCGCCTCGATTTTCCCTTCCAAATTCCTCTCCTCACCGTGCAATGTCTCCGCCTTCCTTTAATTTCTCTCCGTTCCGAGTTCCTTCTTTCGAAATCTTGTAGATGGCCTCAGATCTACTGAGGAGAAGCGCCCTCTCGCTTTCTTTTAACGACCACCTCCTCCCACCTCCCTCTCTCATCTTTCTTTCTCTTTTTAATTCCCATTACGCTCTCTGCGCAGTGCTTTTTTTTTTCAGACCATTTAAATACTGCCAGCAAAACCTAACACGCACGCGATACTTAAGGCCGATGGTGTGGATAAGTACTGAAAATATATGGCTTATTAGTGCTTTATCTAAAAAAAAAGTGAGGATTGTGTGCACAAGCAGTTCTAAGGTGCGAGTTCACGCGACACATATTGAGGTACATTATTACCGCGTCACTAGCGAGGAAACTAGCAGAACTGTCAGTGAAGCCCACTGGGATACTTCAAAGTACCCCCAGTTAGTGCGGTATACTGGGTTAAGTGTGCGTCGGCGCTATTTGTCCCCCTTCTGTTCCGTCACTCTTTCTTCGTCATCCCTTTTCGTATATTCTCTTGTCTGGAGGATGCGAAGTCTATAGCTAGGTTAATCTCACCAGCTAACATTAGCCTATCTATCTTCTCCCGTTCTCTCACGCATTCTTCAAGTGCTTGATATAAAAATATTCATAAGTACAAACACTCATAAATACAAAATGACCCATGAGTATATTTTGTATAGCGACAATACTTGTCTACATTTACACTCACGGTGTCTGATATAACACAACTTGCCCTGTCTAAAACGAAGAAAGTTTGAAAATACAATAAAATGCTGTGGTATCCAATCTTCTGTTTAAAATCTGCCAAAAATAAACATGATTTCGTTATCTTGCACTAGGATCAATATTGCTGCATGTTGCATTCTGGTAAATTTAAAATAAAAGTTCAATCGGCGCGTTCGAGTGACTCAAAAAAGCTTAACGCTTGAGATGGTCTTTTGTGCATGGTACTATATCGAGAAAGAAAGAAGAGAGCCAAGGTGAATTAGGAAAGGAGCTTAAACACAAACGACAAATTCATCCACTAAGAGGCCTTTCATCGCATTGCATTTCACCGCGTGTAAGAAATGGGTTTAGAAGCTTCAAAAGCATCGGGGACGAACACACGGTTCCGATACTCGCAACCACACGAAATTCTGCGGTAGTACGCCAAAAGTACAAGCATCAAATCCCCTGTATAATCAATGTATTGCAGATAGGAACATGTCCGACCAACTTTGAACGAAACATTTTGGGTAGCTTAGTTTAAACATCAAAACTACGTGGGTGTAAAACTGAAAGCAAGACAGCTGTAAACATGCCGTGAGAAGGGCACTAAAGTACAGCTGCGCATCGGTTGCTGTGACGTTCAGCGGAAACGTTGTGACGTTACATTGACATTCCAGTAAATTCAGAAATTGTGGAAATTGAAGCTGTTATCAGCCCTAGTATGCAACAAGGCAATTCGTCGTATGCACGAGTAATCGAAGCTTTAGAGGATAAATGATAGATTGACAGTTGCTCATGATGACATTAAACAATTCATCCAGATATTTGCATGAACGGTGGACGGCTTCTTGTCAGTAGCGTGCGAAGAAACTGTATGCGCTTTTTACTTATTGTTTTTTTTTGGGGGGGGGGTGCGAATATTTGAAACTCTTGAATAACGAACTGAATAGTCGGTCATTCGATTCGGGCTTCGAATCTAATAGTCACTATTTGTAAATGCGAATATTTTTTGAATACTTTTCGAATATGTCAGAACGACAACTGCGCCAAATTATGCCCAAAATTGGTGCAAAAGTGAGGTAAATTTTCACCCCCGTGGGCATAGTATAGTGTCACGTCGTCGCGACATTGTAGAACACAGTAGCAATACTGTGGAAGACAAAACTAATTTTATTGGGCGAACCTGTGCCCACTAAAGCAGGCTACACTCAAAGAACAACGATAGCGGCGAACACGGTCGGCGATCGTCGAAAATCTGATACCCGCCGTAGTTGCTCAGTGGCTATGGTGTTAGGCTGCTGAGCACGAGGTCGCGGGATCGAATCCCGGCCACGGCGGCCACATTTCGATAGGGGCGAAATGCGAAAACACCCGTGTACTTAGATTTAGGTGCACGTTAAAGAACCCCAGGTGGTCGAAATTTCCGGAGTCCTCCACTACGGCGTGCCTCATAATCAGAAAGTGGTTTTGGCACGTAAAACCTCTTAATTTAAAAAAAAAAAAAAAATCTGATCAGCGGGTCAAGCGCATCCGCTTTTATACATCAGTCGTCGAATGTTCCAGAGTAATCGCTGGGACCCGAGTGCCTTCTACAAAGTTCTACATTATTCGCGTCGCGCACACATGTGATCAGATTACACAAGGCTCGTTCACAGACAGCGGATGGAAGCATCGATAACATTCCAGAAACTTCCGATACATGCAGGCGCGTCCTGCGCTGTACGATAACGTTTGTTAGGCGGTGAAACGTGTCGTCCGATTAAGACAAACAAGTACACGTGTCAAGAGGAACAAAACGTAAGACCTTGCTTAGTGGAGCGGGCTGCATCAGTTAGGTAGCCGTAATTTACAGGGTGTACAGCAATCATTCGCACTTTCTGAAGAGCCCTGTGCGTGCGAAGAAATTACTTGTTTGGCTCCAATGCTCCATTTGTGCTTATTTTTTAAAGAAACTTGAGAAAGTTAAGAATACTGGTATGTGAACTTCGTTTCATATTAATTGTGATAGCGGCTATCCATTATTCGAAAATTATTCGAAAAGTATTCAATTCGACTCGAGTCGCTTCTGGCACTTCGATTCGTATTCGGTTCGGTCTCAAGAATAACTATTCGCCCAACCCTACCTGTTTTCAAGCTTTTCGCTTGCGTTGTGTGCCGTTCTGCAGTATTTCTACCTTTCCCTGACATTGATATCACTTGATATGCCTTCGATGTCTTTTGATATCGTCCAACTTTTTCTCGATACACTTTCCAATATACACTTCACCTCTCACACTTGTTTAGAAACTTAGTGAATGTCGCCTTTCATGTCACTTTGAAAAGTTCAATTTGTTAACGAACGGACCGTTTGGCTTTGATCACAGGTATTTAATTAACACCACCATGATTGTTCTTATTGACACGATTAACTCATTGGTATTGATGCTGCGAAGTTAGTAGGGTAAGTTTTTTAAAGATTTCAACGAAATATTCATTCGGCTGAGTTAACAGTGATATTCATTTACACATATGCTGCCTCTTTGCGGAATTACCGGCTCTCTATAATAATTAACATGCAGTTACCTTCACAACAGGAAACAAACTATTTGCGTTTCATTTCAGGACCCGCATTCCCAAAAAGCTCTTAAGCTAAAGGAAGTTCCAGGCGATATCCATGTCGATGGTGAACATATTAGCGAAGGCGGCTAGCCAATGGCAAAGAGCACATGAGAATAAAAAGCTTTGTGAATACCAACCTAGGAGTAATGTCTGTAAACAAAACAGTTAACATTGCAATTACGAAGTTCAATACTTCGCACGTATTAGATTCTAACCTACATTAGTAACTTGCTTAACTCATTAACTTCTCCCAATGAGCACTTACTGGATGCTAATGGTACTACACCACTATCGCTTCTAACTATGATATTAGTGAACTGACAAATACGGGCGGCGTGATAAAACACAGTGCTCAGCTATTGAGTTGTGCTGAAAGTGCAGTATGCTGAAACAGGCATATTGGACTTTTTGTGTAGGTCAGGGAGTGTGAGCTAAATTGGGAGTACGCGTTTGGTGATACCTTTCGGAGGCGGAGGCGTATCTGAAGTAACATGTTTAGAAATGCCAGCAATGTTCATAAATAATGCCACCGTTTTTCCCATGTGGGAAAACGGGTGGTGAATGAGACCATCAAGGGGCGATTTACAATTCGATTCGTGGTGTCGACGCTCAATATGCTGTAGAGCTCTCTTGGTCTGCTTGCAGGCTCAGGGTATAACTGGTTCGCTTCAGTGAGTAATGCAACAGATTGCGCCTTACCAGGTAATCCAAGCATTAGTCGTTCGGCAACGCGATGATCTCCCTCCAGTTGGACCATCAAAATAGGCGACACGTTCAGGACTGGTAACGCATACACCACGCCTTAGTGTATAGATGACTGGCACACCTACTCAGCCGTTGTTTGGTCGCAGCCGGTACCTTCAGCAGTCAAGGCGGCCACATACTTAAGGAGGGATTGCGATTTGCGTCGTACAGATTTAACGATAAAGCGCGTCTCTCTAGGACACCGCACTTCACAGTGCGGGATACACTTGTTATTCGTCCGACATGCACTTTCATCCGGCGCTCCGGTAGAATTACAAGCGTATGCATGCATGAAAGACGCATTCAGATGTCGAATGCCCATGCGCACACAGCTTACATTCGAATATTTAAATAATAACAGAGAGTAAGCATTGAAATACTGCCATCGAGTCACAGAAGATATACCGTCGGTATAGAAGATTCCTGATTGATGATTTCAAATGCCGCAAGAGTGGTTCAAGCACTAATCGGATCATAATATCCCGGTCATAAGAAAACTTTGCCATCGGGCAGCTTAGAAAGGACATACTGTGCCGCTCTTGATATGACTATCACCCGCCGTGGTTGCTCAGTGGCTATGGTGTTAGGCTGCTGAGCACGAGGTCGCGGGATCGAATCCCGGCCACGGCGGCCGCATTTCGATGGGGGCGAAATGCGAAAACACCCGTGTACTTAGATTTAGGTGCACGTTAAAGAACCCCAGGTGGTCTAAATTTCCGGAGTCCTCCACTACGGCGTGCCTCATAATCAGAAAGTGGTTTTGGCACGTAAAACCCCATATATTATTATTATTATATGACTATCAAGTTACTAACGTATCATAGAAATAATCGAGCAGATGCAGCCGCATAATCTGCCCATGCCAATGACAACGGCCTAGCTATCACAGTGTGAAGAAGGTATACAGCAAGAAAGCTCCACGCGCTTGCGCGCAGGCTTGCCTTGGCCCGATGGATATTGGCTGACTTACAAAACAGCGCATTTGTTCCCTGGGATCCCACTTACAGCTCCGCCTTTCACGAGGCTGACTACAGTGTCACCTGACTCTCATATATCATTGGTTCCGTGGAATAACATCCACGAATGCGTACTTATTTCTCATTGGAGATACCGATATTCCCGAATGTGAAGTTTGCGTGTGCAAAGAGGTGACCGCGTACCTTCTCTGTGACTGTTCTCCCTTTGAATTGCACAAAGAACAGCGTTCCCTGCCCCAGATACCAGCCCTGGTTGCTTAGTGGCTTTGGTGTTTGGCTGCTAAGCACGAGGTCTCCGGACAGAATCCCGGCCACGGCGGCCGCATTTCGATGGGGGCGAAATACGAAAACGCCCGTGTAGTTATGTTTAGGTGCATGTTAAAGAACCCCAGGTAGTCCAAATTTCCACAGTCGCCCCCTTTGGCGTGCCTCATAATCAGACCGTGGTATTCGCACGTAAAACCCCATAATTTAATCTTAATTTTTTTTTCTCTGCCACAGTGGAAATCCTTAGCAACCATCCCCTCACGGGAAACAGAATGCCTTGATCCTTTTCCCAGCTGACGTCAGGCCGAGTTTCTTTAAAAGCCTTATCGTATTTATTGAAAGTATCGGGACTGCGTGACAGGTAGTGATTGTTGTGACGCGCCTCACCGTCGTACGCGTGGATAGTTCCTTGTCGCATCTTTGTTTCCCGTTCTCCTTTGCTTTTCTACCCTTGCCGTATACCCCAGTGCAGAGTGTTCAACCAGACAGCCAAGCTGGTTAATCAACGGTTAAGCTAAACTGGTTAACCTCCCTGCCTTTCCTTCTCCACTTTTTCCTTCCTTCCTTCCTTCCTTCCTTCCTTCCTTTCTTCCTTCCTTCCTTCCTTCCTTCCTTCCCTGAGTTCCTTCTCTATTTTTAGTTTCTCTCTCACACACTTTCTTTCTTGCAGAACAACAAATGGAGGCGACTTGATGAAACTGTCATGCCGGTGAGTGGTGCCTCCTCAACCGTTCACTGTTGCCAATAATGATTTCTCCATAGCGATCAAACGCCGAGTTTTATCGCCGGTTCGTACACAGCGACTTCAAAAAATGACGAGCGCGTTAGTCATCGGCTTCTGAGCGAAGTGGTGTCATCATTATGTCAAGTCCTGTCGAAAAATACTGAGGTAATGCTAACTCTAGCACTAACGTTAACACCATAAAAAAACGTTACACTGGCCATCATCTGCGCAACAAATTCTCAAAGCATTACAGAATATTTTCTGTCAGGTAGCCTTCTTACCGCTTCTTCAAAGTGCAGATATGGTTACTGCGGAAAGTGTTACTTACTAACAAATGAATACGTGCGCAGTGAGCTGCTAAAAATTAGTAAACTAAATTATTACTATAGCAGTTTTAATGGGGTACCGACGTGGTATTTTCAATTATTTATTTCCTGCTTTGAATGAAATTCCGAGGCCTCTAAACCCAAGAAAACATCCTGACAAGACTCAGGGTGCCATTCGTAATTCAATACAGCCGTTTTTTTACAGCAAGTTTCAGTATCGTTTCCACGAGGACACTGTATCGTGAGGTCAGGGCGCAGTATGTGGAAGCAGGACATTGCAACGTTTCCACGCTCGCCCCGACTCGATTGTTTGCCTCGTATGCTATAGACTGCTCATTGTGAGGGCCGATCTAGCAGCATAGCGGACGGCCGAGCGAACCGCAGTGTGTGTGAAAACGTCGCAATGTTCTGCTCCCACGTAACCGCATACTGTGTCGTGACGTCAGGCTTGTCACTATATCTTTTACACTCTTAAGCAAAATTACACCCTTTTGCCACACAACGATAATCGTCATCTGTCTTGTCCGCATTTGCTTTCTTTAACACGGCGAGCCCGGTACTTCCAAGTCACGAACGGCATGCCGGTTATCAGCATGACAGAGCATTCTCGACAGGAAAGTAGCGAGCGCAGCGTTTTCCAGGAAGGAAACGTAAGCACGACAGATGACGATTATCGTTGTGTGGCAAATATACACCCCAAAAGGTGTACATTTGTTTAAAAGTGTAAGGTTTAGAGTTCTAGGCAATCCATTTAACGCAGAAAAAAATGAATAGTCAGAATGTCGTGGCAGTACCCCTTTAAACAATAGAAGCAAGTTTGCAGGATCATGCGATGGTATATATGAAAGCTTGCTGCATATATAGGTGTGCCTGAAATATCTGGTGCAGACTGCACCGAACATGAGGACTGGAGCGCTTGTCTCGCCGTCCTGTGCCGAAGTGCGAAACAGGCTGCACAATTTAAACGAACTCGGCTCTGACGCGGAGGCGCCGAGCTGCGCATGGGAGCGGGAATTCAGCTGCGCGTGCAGTCGCGCGTCTAACACGTTGCTCGTATCGGCTTCCGTGGCCGATCGCCACATAATGCGCAGTGGACAGCTGCGAAAACATTCCGCCGTGAAGGAGACGAATAAATGCACTGCCATTGTTCGCATTGTTCAATGAAACACGTGTTACAACTACGCGGTATGAACACAGAGGTATGCAGGTGGGCGCGGTCGCAAATACCGGGGCAGTTAGGAGTGTCCGTATGTCCGTATGTATATAGGTCAACTTTCGAGACAGGCAACTAGCTTCGCCTGCTGGCAGGATGCCAAAGCGGCCGATCCTGGAAGACGCCATCGACGTTCACCTGGCAAAATGAACGGCTCTCCACTCACCCGTCGGGCACGCCACGTACAGGGGACGACGACATGTAGTTGCGACGACAAGTGGCAGGCGTCCGACACGAGTCGACTACGTGCGCCTCAGTCGCACCCTTGTTTTCCTTATCATTCTTTTTGTTCCATTTTTTCCCTTCTTCTTTTACTGGACATCCTACGCACCCTCCAGCGTCGCACCTTTGCTTTCCTTTTCCATTATTTTTTCTTTAATACTCGCTGCAACGAATTTTCACGCCTCGGCCACTCGGCTGTCGCCGCGTGTACCCAATTATGCGCATAATTATCCACGTAAGCGGTCGTGCACCTTCAAAGAAGCTCTCTATGTGTCGGAGTCGTAGCACGAAGGAAGTTCCCGTGTACTCTGCTTTTGCGACTGTTGTTGTCCCCTTATGAGGTGCGCTATGGCTCCTCGTACGTATTGAAAGCTAAAAGGGCGGGTGTTAAGAGGGCGAAATTGAATTAGATGTGGCGCAGAAGCAGTTCTCGCTTTCCTCCAGCGCTGTTTGCGTGAATGTCCGCAGGAACAAACACGTTAGAACCCATTCTGGCTGGAAGAACGAAAAGAAACAGAAAGTACAATTGAAACCCCTAATTTGCTGCGTCCGTGTTGGTACATGCTATACGCTCACTTTTGTTGTTGTTTTTGCGTGCTTGTTGTACTTTGCTTTCGTGAAACTGACTGATATTGCCGGCACGAGAAGCTCCTAGCACTTACACATCCGCGAAAAAAAAAAAGAAAACAAGAACTAAACAAGATGGACCTCAAAAGTAGAAACTCTAGGCGTTAGACATTTCGGCGCAACTATGCTAGACGCTGGCAGGCGGACGCATGGGGCAGCAGCAAAATGTGAACGCGATTTTCATGGATTTAGGCGGCTGGACCTGTCGCGTGGTCCTTACGAGGCACGAAGAAATGAAGTGCCGAGTCAACAGAAGTTCATCGCTAGACGCAGGATATTTTTGCCACTCGCGCAAAACTAGAAAATCAAACAAAATTTGTGGATTTTTTATTTTTCTCAAGGGAAATGGCAGTTAATCGAAAAATAAAAATCAACGGCATAACATTCTCTGTATAGTTCAGACAATCGCATTATAATTACTGGTGTCGCTTAGGACGATATTGTGCGACATTAAGGTTGTTTCCACATGTTAAGGAAGGAAGCAGGAGTAGATGGAAAGATAGGGAGGTTAGCGAGTTTTCAGACCGGCTGGCTAACCTGTGCTGGGGAAATGGGGTAAGGGGAATAAAATACAATAGAATATATATATTACAAAAAGAAAGGAAAGCAGAGCGAAAAGAAAGAGAGAGAAAGGAAAAGAAAAGGAAATACGGCACTGCTTAAAGTCTGTCTCTAAGACCAGTTCTGCGCAAGAAGCGCAACAACGCTGTCAAAGCCTTTTGTTCTGAGAATGGTCTTGGCCAGTGTCCCAGGACGCTTGCCTCTGACAGAGGGCGTTTTTCAAGACTATCTAGCAATCTTGAAAGTTCTTTTCTGAGCGCACTGAAGCGGAGACACTCACAGAAAAGGTGTGCGATTGTTGCCTCGCACCTACGTTTATCGCATGCAGGGCTGCTGGCCATTCTGATCCGAAATGAGAAAGCATTCGTGAAGGCCACGCCAAGCCACAAGCGGCACAGAAGCGTCTCCTCAGCTCTAGGTAGTCCTGACGGAAGACGTAGCCGTAGATTGGGATCAAAGTTGTGGAGACGAGCGTTGGCTAACTCCGACGAGTGCCACTGTGCAAGTGTATACGTTCACGGGCGAGCGAACCAAGCCCTGCAGCTGCGTCTATTCTGGATAACGGTATAGCTATACAGTGGGGGCCATCATGAGCAGATCGGGCGGCCTCATCTGCACGGTCATTTCCGTGGATACCGCAATGACCCGGTATCTAATGATATGCTATGTTGTCTTTTTTCTCTGTTACATGGTTATGAAGAAGTCTTATGTAGGTGACTAATTGTTCATTCCGTCCATGACGAAATGGCGACATAATGCACTAGAGAGCGGCCTTGGAGTTGGAGAAGATTGACCATGTCTGGGACAATTCTTCAATTACGAATTCCACATGTTAAGTTACTTTCATTGTATAGGACGGGACACCGACACGACAAAGCGATAAATTTTAATGCGTGTATCGAAGTAGCCGCTGGAAAGAATTATAAGTCTGCTAGACACCGAATGAAGCATCACCTTCGATTGGAAGTGGGGCTTACACATCACTTGCTCTTCAACACATGCCGGTACGCTTGTTCAGAACTGTGCTTTGGCCACTGACTCTGGAACGTTCGCGAAATTTCACTGGTGCGTCAAAAATACTCAGCACCAAGAGCAATAGCAAACAAACCATATGGGAAGAACGGGAAGATTCTTCTCGGCAAAGCGAAGCCTGTCGCCGAATAGTCAATTGCACAAAACGCAAACGTTGTTCCCAGGGTTCAAGACTTGCCCTGCACGCCGCCGTGCATGATACGTTCTGCACTGAAATCCGTTCGAATCGAGTGGCGAGTTCGAATTTTTTATGTGATCGAGTTAGTGCGTGGTCGTATAGTAAATAAATGTTTGACATACATACTTCCAAAATTATAAAGTCCACGCCTTCATTGTATTAAAGAGCAGACTGCTGTTAATCACCAATAGAATTCTATGTGGCCACAGCATTTTTTTCCCCTTCAATGCTACTGTTGGTTTTTTTTGTGCATAACAGAGATATGAAGAAGACATATCGTCAATAAACTAGTTCAGGATAACCATGAAAAGACAGCAGCGCTGAGCAGAAGTGCATTGCTGCATGCGGCAGAAATGTAACGAATTATTACTTATCGGCAATAATGGTTTAGTCAGTGCCTCTACGAAATCGAAACGGGTTATCTTAACATATCAGGGCTCCCAGCTGCTGTGACCGACGCCGCAGTTCTACGCTATATTGAAGCTTGGAATGTGGCCTCAAGCACAGGCTACATTAAAATTATGGTGTTTTACTTGCCAAAACCACTTTCTGATTATGAGGCACGCCGTAGTGGAGGACTCCGCAAATTTCTACCACCTGAAGATCTTTAACGTGCACTTAAATCTAAGCACACGGGTGTTTTTGCATTTCGCCCCCATCGAAATGCGGCCGCCGTGGCCGCACACGCTACATCACTCTCTTATTGGGTACCATGCGAACACATGTTACAAACTTGTGGAAAAAACGGCGAAGTAGTCACATACTCGTACAAAGGCAAGAGTGGAGGGATGTGTCGGTGCATTTTGCACTTTTTCTTCAAAGCGTAGAAGAAAACCACTCGTCCGCTTGGCAACCCCCTTAAGAAACACTGACTGCTCACAACGGAAGCTAGCGCTCCTTAGCCACACAACTAACGTATCGCACGTTTAGCATGCAAATGAAAAACCACGCGAAGTGTACAGCGATTAACGCCACACTTGGTTACGAAAGTTTGATGAGCTAACAAGGTTTACTCTGCAATGGCTCGCGCAGAACACAATGCCCGCTCCTTCTGTGCTGGGCCTGGACACTGGGCCTGGAATCGAGCACACCGGGAAAATGGTGAGAAGAGAAGGGCCTACCCTTCGGCTGTTGACAAATGAAATAAATTAAGCAACTCCTAGCCCAGGACGGCCAGAAAACGTCTCGACCCTGGAACGCTGGGGACAATCTTCCGGCTAAACCTCTCATTTGAACTCATTTTACCCGGGTATACTAAGGGTAGGGATGCCTCGAAAGAGCCTAAAGACACAGGAACAGCCACTGTGGTTGTTTGCGTCACTGGGCATATAGAAGCCAAAGAAGCAATGGAAAGGAGGTCACATGTCACATGCGCTTAGACGCGAGGGCTTGCGAGATTATCGGGTACTTTTGACACAGTCCACAAGGCCTGCTCACTTTGCCGCCTTACAGTTCGTGTTAGTGCTGACGACCTGGCAGTGACAGCTCAGCCAAGCTTAGCGAAAGCGGCTTAAGCTTGTCTACCTACCTTCTTGAGCGAGATAACCATTGAACCAAGTTCCATCAAAATAAGAGAAGCTGACCTGCCAGCATTTTCTGGTTTGAACGGGTGCGCGAGCTCTGCTTAATGTCTCTGGCGGCGCGAGTTAATCACGCCGTCTGGAAGAACCAGTGCGGGCAAGTGCAGCCTGCCACTGAGCCAGGTGAAGTGGCACCGCTTAGCCTGTGGGGCGCTCACCGAGGACACACCCTACGGCACTCGCGCCGCTGGGTGTTTACCGCATCGCTCCTCAGCGGGCTTCGGACGCCCATCTCAGGGAAGTGTAAACACACGGCGACATCTCTAGGCGGCTGGGGAGAGAGAGACAGAAATAGAAGGCAGGAAAGGCAGGGAGGTTAACGAGACGCCCGTCTGGTTTGCTACTCTGCACTGGGGGAAGGGGGTATGGGGATGAAGAGAGAGAGAGAGAGAGAGAGCACAGTTTCGCGCACAGTGGAAGGTTCGCACCGAGTCTACACACGGTTCCCAAGACCTGTCGACTTGAGGTATTTCAACAGGGCTTTCGTGGCCTTCTGTGCCATCGACGCGAACGGCCAGGGTCCAAGGATCTTCATTACGGAAAATGGTCCAGATAGAGTCCAGCTGGTTCAGTGCTGTCCGGAGAACTTCGCGCTCGACGTCACATTGGGGACAGATACATAGGATGTGTTCAATTCTTTCTGTGGTTCCGCAAGAGTCGCACATGGGCGTATCCCCCATTCCGATGCGGAACGAGTAGGCCTTCGTAAGTGCCACCCCGAGCCAGAGGCGGCACAATACTGTCGCCTCAGAGCAGGAAATTTTTTATGGCACTTGTAGCTTGGAGGATTGATCCAGCCTACGAAGATGACACTTCGAGAGTTGGGAGAAGTTGGGAGGTTTGTGGGTGATAGCTTTAGCCACAATATGAAGCTGTCTTGCAGCCTCGGTTCTTGATAAGGGAATCGCAACTGGTCGGGCATCCAGATGGGCAGACCGGGAGGCTTCGTCGGCGAGGTCATTACCAGAAATACCGGTATGTCCAGGTAGCAACTGGAATATAATTTCATGCCCTTTAGCGATAGCTTGATGGTGATCTTTTCTTATTTCATATGCCAGACTCATATGTCTTATTTCATATGTCATGAGTCCTATGATATAGGGCAAAATGCAGACTCTGAAGTGCTGCCTTAGAGTCGCAAAAAATGACCCATTTCTGAGGTGTCTCTTGCAGGAGGTATTTGACAGCAGCACGCAGGGCAGCAAGCTCTGCCGCCATTGATGTTGTCCTGTGGGACAGATCGAATTTGATTGTGGGTTATGTAGCCGGAATGACAACGGCACCTGAACGGCTGGGGAGGAGGCAAATTGTCGGAGCCTGTTCTGTACAGAAACACCGGGGCGCATTGTCAAAACATATCCTTCCATGGAACTCGCCAGGAAGTGACGGACATTTGCCTGAATGCAGCAGTGGTAAAAAATGTGATCTCGCATACTTGAGGCCAGAGTTCTAAAAAAAAAGATCGCCCTGTAGTTCTGGTCTCTAATAGCGGCTGCTCTCATTTCCAGTATTACTTTGCAATCTGGAAGGTGGTTGTGTGAGTGAATGCATTATATGGATAAATTTGGTTATTTTGGCAACTATGGGGGTGTCGCCGGCTTCTCCACGAACAATAAGCTGTCCAATGATCAACTAATGATAATATTAGATAATATAAGAAAACAACGTTCCTGCAATATATATATATATATATATGCACACACATTTGCCGCTCTTTTTTTCGACGCACGCAGGCGCAGTGCTCCTTCCGGTTGAAGTTGCCAGCCTGCTGCAGCTCCTTTTCCTTTGTACCTAGCTGATTCCACGTTTCTATGTCCTCAGTCACGTGCAAGATAGTTACCGAACTCCTTGCTCTTTTTTTGCTCACCAAATAGACAACTGGACAACGCACATCTAGACCCCTCGCCTTTTTATCTTTTCTTTCCTCCGCTGTATTACGTGTCGCTCCTCAGCACGAGGTTATAGGGAATCAATTCCCGGCCCCCTTACAATGGGGGCGGAATTCCAGGGCGCTCATGCAGGAAAATTCTGTTGTGCTTTCAGTAAACCATGGCAGTCTAAACAACAACGAACTGTCTGGAACAGCGGCCACTCCAGCCTGTGCGTACAGTTTTGGGATGAAAACGATGATGTAACCGCTGCGCACACCGCATGAGAGACTTGAAAGCAAATACGACATGGCCTAAGCGAATCATCTGGAGACCTGTTCGCGGACATGCTACGTAGCAAGAGATTGGCTACCGCTGAGCTGAAGCTACCCGACCACTTCCCCGCTCCGGATCTAAAGCTCAAAAATCTATGCGCTGCCCGTAGAAGAGCGGAACGGAGGCTGATGAGCCTTCGCTGAAATATACTCTTCCGGAAGGTCCGCTGGCACAACCAACCCGCCCCCACTGCTATCGTCGTCTCTAATGGATGCTCCTTTCACACTCAGAGAGCTGGAACTAGCTATGAGCAGCCTCCGACGTCGCTGTGCGGTGGGACCTGACCTTATCAGTAATCATTCAGCAGAGAAATCATCATTCGTACTATTTCCTGGAGTGAAAAGAAAATCTACACGCTTGACGCTGAATTTGGACGGATACCAGATTCGACAAGTCACCAACGTCCGATTTCTGGGCGTTACCTTAGACCACAGGCTACTCTGGCGCCGCGGCGTTGACCACGTTGTGGCGTCATCGTCACCCAGGCTACATGTGCTCAAGCGAGTCGCTGGCATACGCTGGGGCAACCACCCGACGTCGATGCTACGACTACATACAGCGTTGGTTACCAGTCGAATCCTGTATCAGCTACCTCTGATGTCACCCTCAGACAGCCAATACGAGCGCTTAGAAGCCATCCACAGAAAAGGTATCCGACTTTGCCTTGGAGTCCCTCAGCCTGCGTCAAACAAGAAAGTGCTCTACGAAGCTGAGTCACGCCCTCTACGACTCCAGGCTTCCCAGGCTCTGATGATCCAGCTCCTACGATTGAGTGAGTCTACGCCCGGTAGAGCCCTCTTACGACGTATAGGTAACAGGCCGCGCTCACATTTTTATGCAGCATTGGACACGCTTCGCGTATTAGGATTGCGCTGCTCAAGACAGAGGGAAAGGATAGAACCACCCTGGACATTCGAGGACTTCAGATGCAACTTAAGTGTACCACGATTGCAATCAAAGAGCTGCATTCCATCTGCAGAAGCGAAGTCATTAGTCCTGGAACACCTGAACACGATTTACCCGAATCACCTACAAGTATACACAGATGGCTCTGTCAAGACAGACGAAGACCGCTGTGCAGCTGCAGTCTATATTCCCTCTCTAAGATATACGTGGTCTGGCCGTCTGGACTGTATAGCCTCGTCGACAGTTGTGGAAGGCGTAGCAATAGCTTCTGCGCTGCGCAAACTAAAGACTTTGCCTCCGCAGAATGTGGTTGTCCTTACGGACTCGAAGGCCGCATTACTACAAATACACCGTGGTTTGCCATCCCTCAAGTTCCCACGCAAATCACTAGCCATCGTGAAAGAACTCAATAACAAAGGCTTCACAGTAAAGTTTCAGTGGATTCCTTCCGACATTGGCATCTCAGGAAACGAAATAGCTGATGCGCTTGCATACGCAGCACTCTATCAACTTCCCAAAATCAAGGCTCCAAAGAGTAATCAAGTGCAAAAATCTGACATTCGAAATCACTTTGCGTCGCTTTGGGTTCCACCGCATATGCCCTGCGTAACCAAGAGATTGCACCGAGAGGAAGCCACACTTCTATATCGAATAAGGACAGGATCTGCTAATACACCGGCCTGGTTATTTAAAACGGGGCGAGTCAATTCTCCGAACTGTACGGCATGCAACGAGACAGGAGACATTGAGCACTTTTTGTGGTCCTGCCAGCAATTCCAAGATGAAAGAGACACTCTCCTGAAAATTCTGCAAAACAAGGACCTTCCGCATGCGCGCCTGCAAGACCTTATATTTCCCGAGGGATCAGTTATAGCCCGCAAAGAAACTTCACGTCTCCTCATCGATTTCTTCAGAGAGACCGGTTTGATGGACATATGGTGAAATCCTTCAGCGGTATTGTGCGAGACGCTCGGGCGGAGCAATTGCCGGCCTTGTTCGCCAGGCTAAACCCGCCTGTTGCTACAATTCACCACCACCACCACCACATATTAACAAGTGATGGAGATCCCACGTACTGTGGAAATCAAAATTTATGCGAAGCACTTTGCAGGTAGCTGGTTATCTAGCATCGTGTGGGGTTCCGCAAAGTGTTGGCGCAACGTCTCCGTGTAGGGCGAGCAGGTGTGCGCGTAACGACAAGGGCAAGGCAACCGCATGACGATTGATTGAATGGCGACGACGACAAATAAAAGACGACGGCGATGACGATCATCATTACAACTGACCTATTGTACTGCTGCAAAGAAACGTTATAACGTGTTCCGTTGCGGCATGGGTCAATCTCGAAGGTGGCGTCACACTGCGTCTCAAAGCGCCAACTGCCGCTAGAAAAGGATCGGGCAAAGTGAGCCGATCCCGAAGGCGGTGCAGTGTCACGTAGCGTCTCAAAGCGCTATAGGTGCCACAGGGCATACAGTTCGCGGTGAACTGGCGCGCTCTCGCTTTCATAAGCATCTTGTCGCTATGCGACGTCACGTAAACGTGCAGAACCGTAGCAAGATTTGCAATTATTGACGCTTTTTATTCCTGCGTTAGTGGCCTGACTTTTCTGACTTTTCTAAGTACATTGTTGCCCTGCGAAGTGACGCACACTCCAATGTTCTCGGAATGCTTGTTGGCTCGAGAGAAGCACGCATGCGTATGTGGCGCAACAGGTGGAGTATCGCGAGCTCTTGCGCTGCGCATCCCTGGTTCAGATCCCACCATGGGACACGTAATGTTTCTTTAATTGAGAGGCCCGAGACGGAGGCTGAACAGGAACCCACCGCAATGTGCCTGGTATGACGCAAATAATGCTTTCCACTAAATATTATACGTGACAAGTCCGAGTGGACCTTTGCGTGTAAGGTTGTAAGAACGGGTTAGTGCACATTTCAAAGTTTTCAGGATTGCGCGATAAGCATCAAAATGACAGCGTCTTAGCACCATTGTGTGCGGGCGCTTTTCACGTTCTTCCTCGTTATCGCGTTCTCTTGTGCACGCCATTACTTCCAGCCAGCCGCCCGCCTCACGAAAGCGCGATCGTAGGCCACAGGAATGCTCTCTGCATGGCCAGTCGCGCCTACTTTTATTGCCTCATTTCTGATTCTTCCTGGGCCTGTGAAGAAAATAAAGGCGATCCCATGTAGGATCGCCGTTATTCATGCACCGTCCTTCTCAGGCTGCGCGGCAACCTGCCAGCCCAGTTAGGCTCTGCCGAGCAAGCCGAGACCGCTCGGTGGTTAGCCAGCGAGACGACTGTGCCGGAGTCACAGCCGACAGAAGCCGTGCGCGCTGCCCTCAGCTGAGCCCGACTTCGCGAGACGGGCGGCAAGCTAACCAGCGGCGCTCCTTCGTGTGGATGTGTCCGCTGTGTTTCAGCCTCTAATTGATTTTCGCTGCGCCCGAAGAGTTTGCACCCTTGCTTTTTTTCCCTCTCCCGTGCCTCTCTGTCGTCCTAAGAGGAGATTTCCTCAGCTGTTTATCGGGGTGGGAGCGCTAATTAGGCGGCTCCTAATCATAGTGGGCGCACCGGCAGCGCAATATCTGGCGCAGTCGAAGAATATACAAAGCAATGCATATGTTGAGCTCGTATTTTTTCCTGCCCGCCTTCGTTATAACATAGCTGTTGCTTTCTGAATTGCTGTCCCGCACCTGACTAACATAGCTTAGCCTGAGCGGAAGGATGCCCTACAAGCGGCTGCGAACAACTGACGAGGGAATTTGCTCAATTATTTGTGAAGTTCTGTAGGTAGGACGCCGTTCCTCTGATATTGGCCGAGTTAAATGGCTATACTGAGGGCATAAATCTTCAGCAACCCGATCGCACCATGGCAAGGCAACTGCTAAATATATGTATACGCGCCTTCGTGCATGCTGTCTCACGGGGGTTGACTTCCACCAACCTTATTTAAATACGGTATCCGAGCTAATCCCAACCGAATTCTAGAATATATTCTGAAACGAAAATTCTTGGATCCTGGCCGCATCCGTCACTGGCGCAGAAAACTATGCGCGCGTTAGCGCAGCTTTTGGAGAGCAGCGGCCTCAATGGCCCATTGAAGTCCGGTTGTGCGCCTTACCGCGTGCGCGCAGTACTCACTCTTTCCCTCTCTTTCTATAGTCCCTTAGCCCACACGGCAGGGTAGCAAACTGGACGCTCGTCTGGTTGACCACCCTCCCTTTTCTCTCCTCGTTTTCTCTATCTATATTTATCCAAGCTATGCAAATCCGGCGTGCCCAAATTCTTTCTGATTACGAGCTGGGCGGACGCACAGTGTGCGGAAAATTTCTCAGGAGGTGTCTAATTAATTAACAATTATTAATTACCTATAAAGGTATTGCGTTTCCGATGTAAGTTTGTGCTGAAATCTTTAATAGTCGTGGCGGCACAGATATGTGACACAGTGCGACTGATTTCGCATTATGAGGCCTGAATGTCGGCGAAACACACACCCACGTGTGACGCAGCTTATCGAGCCTTGCACGCCGTTCTGAATTAAAGCAGGCGGAATTAGCAGCTCTAGACTCATTGGAGTTTCATCACGAACATGGAACAAAATCAACGCTCCCACGAAAACAAGCAGAAAAGAAGAATTGTGAACAAAGGCAAAGAGAAGTTAGACGGTTGTGTGACCGCATGTTTCTTAAGCTGCTTAGCGTTTCATTTCGCGTCGAACAAAGGCACAAAAGCAAGCCAGCGTGAGTAACAGACGTGAGCTAGAATTATTGGAGTTTGTTTTTCAACACTTGCACTGCGCAAATAGGAAGCTGATGTGCAACAATTCGCCAGCGGAACAAAGAGGAGCAAGAACCGTAGCGCATTATGACGTTCTTTACGTTCTTTTTTTTTTCCGCACCAGCCTTGCGTTCATACAGCAATAGCGCGATAGAAAATGGCTTCGCATGGCCGTTTAAGCCCCATACTTGAGTCATATACCATTGTTGGATGAACGATTCTTTCGCAACTGTAACTCCAGAGGCCGCCGAGAGAGCTCGCGAACAACACATTCGCCGACAGTCTGAACTGGAGCGCCGAATTCCATTTTTCTTGTCCATTCTCGTGGATGGGTGGCTTTTTGCAGTACAAACCGAAACTGGGAAAGGATGTTAGCTCGCAAGGCGAATGATGGATGCGTGGCCGCTGTTTGCAGAAAGGAGTCCTCACAAAGAAACACACGCGGCGGGCACTTAATCGCGTGATGGATGGGAAGATGTCGGCCTCAAAGATGAGGCCGCGGACGCTGTCAACGGGAGCCCATGAAAACTTCTGCCCAGTTTCCTCCTCCAATGCGTAACGCCGCCGCCGTCAGCTCGTCGACTGCTATTGTGCGCACTTGAGACTTTCACTCGCAGAGAGCGCCGCCTTCATAGGCGCGGCTGGGACACCCCGTCGCCGCCTTGGCAGAGGAGCTGGACGGGCGCGCATAGATTGAAGGTGAGCTAACAGAAGGCTCGACTGAGTGACAGAGTTAACATTCTGCGCTAATTCAGATATCAACATCCGTTGGAGGTGAAGTCATTGTCTTCTGTTTCGGCATGGTGTCGAGGCGTACAAGCGCCGTCTTAAGGAATATTTTAGTTCAAATTGTAGTAGACGGGTCTGCGCAGACATGCTGGCACATGTCTTCGTATGACATTTTACAAATCCGTTCCGATTTGCAACACGCGCATTGACTCTCGAACATATATCATATCAGACCTCAACACCAATCAAGTTTAGCGCAGCTATCGATTGAAACTCCATTTTTTTTCTTCCTCCAATTCCTTTATGCTACGTTCTAAGTATAACTTTCACCAGCTCGTCAGCATAGCACACAGCTGTTTTGATTTCATTCATGGACGAAGTTAACATAACCGCAGTAGACCTCTGTAACCAACCAAGAGTATGCGTCAGAAGTTTGCATAGGTGAGCTACCAGTGTCGATGGTCGTCTACCTGGTCGCCCATTTCTTCTAAAAGGTACACTTATTCACTCGACTCTATCATGACAGCCTTGATGTATGCACAGCATGTTGCATTCCACAGAGACTGTGTACTGCGCTTAATCCATCTCTACGATCAACCTTGACGATTGTCGAAAGGAATAATAATAATAATAATAATAATAATAATAATAATAATAATAATAATAATAATAATAATAATAATAATAATAATAATAATAATAATAATAATAATAATAATAACAACTCACACAAGGAAACTGACGACGAACTCAAGCGCTGATGTACTGCTTTTTTTTCATAGCTTTGTTGGTGTGCGTCTTTTTTGCGCTAATTCCCGAAAAACAGTTGTGCAAGACTAACTAACTCAACAGTACTTCCTCCTTACTCTTGGTGATATCTACCGTCTCCCAGTGGTGGCGACTGGCAACACACCAAACGCGGGGTTCATAGGCCCGTTCTTTGTTTCTTGAGGCCAATTTCTTTCGGTCTGCGGTTATGAAGAAGTTGCTTCTTCTGTTTCCGCCTGTTGATATGCGATTCCTTTCGAGAGACTACGGTAGAACATGCCTCGGCTACACCATTTTTCTATGTTATGCAGCAAAAAATAAAGGAATACGTGATAATGCTCAAACAAATAAATAAATTAAAATGACACTGAGACTAATAAAGGTTACAACATCGCCACAGAGTGTTCACTGTCGTCTGTCCATTCCACCCCCAATAATGTAGTATACACTTTGTAGTCCTTATACATTGTTACAAGAGTCCTCACGCAAACCCCCATTCAAGTTCCATCCCCAGTACAAAGAATAAAAGGAGGAGAAGAAGTGTATCTGTTTGGTCGCTGTCTTCGTGCGGTGCTCTGATTTTTCTGCTTCTTTGGATATTTACGGCCAGTATTGACGACATTTCACTAAAAAGGCGTTGGATGAAGATTCAGAGGGTTGTCGGAAGCCGAGAAGATCGTCACGAACCTCATGCTCGTCCAAGTGTAGCAAGCCATATGAATGATACTACAGGGCGTAATGAAAAGCCTGGTGGCTAATCTTGATAAAACCTTGATAAAGCCGGCACGTTTGGCTCTCTACAACTCAGAAACAACTTCGGCGACTTCAGGATTAATGGCTGACGGCGAAGCCGACAGCGAGAAACCTCGTCTAGGTGACCGCCAGTACGACGATACCACATCGAATTACTAGCTAAGTAATGAAGAAGATTTGGTTGAGGATGCATTATTTACTTTCGTCACGTATAAGAAAAAAAACGAGCAGAAGGCATCCCAGTTGTCTTTCGTCCAACAAGCGAACGTGCTACGTTCTGGCAAGTGAATCCAAACCGAGTGTCGGCTGAAATAGTTTCCGCTGACAAAGAAAAAGTGCAGTCTTTCAGGGCGACCAGAGATGGAAGTTTTTAGTGTCAGCGTTGATTCCTCAGCATCCACAAAACCCCTTCTCATGCTCTCAAGTGTAGGGGGCCTAGAAGTCAAGCCCTTAATCCCAGAGTCATGCACGCGAAACGTTGGGAAAGTAAGACATGTGCCCTTGCAGTACACAGACGAAAAACTCCTAGACTTCCTGAAAGATGATAGAGTTATATCGACTCGCAGACAGATAAGGTATTACCGCCAGGGAAATGGAGGAGTGAAGTAGCATCCACTTCACACAGTAATTCTGACTTTCAGAGGCGATTGCCCTATGCCAGGAAAAATTTACTTAGGTTTCAGCAGTCATCCAGTCGAGTAATATCTAGGACCAGCCCTTCGCTGCTATAATTGCCAGAGATTTGGCAACATGGCAAAACTGCTGCAGTACACATCGATACAAGATATGCTGAGAAGATCATGACTACAAGGACTGCAAGTCACTCCTTCAGCCTAAATGTGCGAACTGTGCGGGGAACCATGCTGCCTCCTACTCAGGTTGCCCACAGAACAAGGCTGCGGCACAAATGCGTCGACATGAACTTATCCGTGGAAGACGACCGCAACGCAATGAGCCCTCCCCAAACCTTGAGATTCTTCATCCAGTGAAAGGTACCAACCTCAGCGGCACCGGAACCACCACAGCCAACGGAACCAACCACATATTCCTCAAGTGAAGCTTCAAGAATACAATCAAGAGATCAATCAAGAGGATCAGAGTCAAGCGCCCCGTCTTGTGTGTCAGTGCTACGGAAACCCACACGACAACAAGCACAAAGTAATACTCCAGAAAGCTCCAATGTTCCCACACATCACTCTCAGCGACCTTACGCGCCTCCTGCAGAAGTAACGCCAGTTACTAGCGGCCATAACACCGCATCGGTGACGCAGCTGATTTTGCCAATGCTTTCCGCACCTCATAAGGCAATACTCTCTGCTCTGCCGGAAGCAAACAACCTACCAGAAGTAAAAGCCTTGTTTTCTCTTGAAGCACTATTGTGTCGACAATCCGGGCCAAACCTGCGGCAAGTAGTACACGGATAACCTCTACAAAAATATCTCCATATTTCAGTGGAATGCCAACAGTCTTCGAAGGAGGTGTGCTCACTTTCGTAAACTGCTTCTACAATACAACTTTCCGATACATTGCATTCATGAGGCGGGAATCAGTGACGATTTTCCCATCTCGAATTATGTGATATACAAGACGTCTCACAAAGCTTCTGTTAGCGGAGTGCTCCTGTGCGTCAGAAAGGACTTACCATCTTATCAAATTCAGTCCAGTCATTCAGACTTTCCGGAATTCATCGCATGTGAAGTGTCCTTTGGTAACCTGTGCATAACAGTGATTAATCTATATCTACCACCTTTAGATCGTATTTAAGAGGAAGCGCTAGTGAATATCTTCAACATAGCTCATTCTAATGTATTTATATGTGAAGACTGCAATGCACACAACATTATCTGGGGCAGTGATCGTTGTGATGCACGTGGTAATGCTATTGAGTGTGCCATAGACAAATGCAACTCGACTGTTTTAAACGATGGACCGCCTACATTTCTTCGTGGATATAGTTATTCAAGCTGCATAGATGCTGTCCTGTGTTCACAAGGTCTAGTGAATGGTGTGGCATGGACCATGGATGTGGAAACGCACGGAAGTGATCATTTCCCCATCCTTGTAAATCACTCAAGCATGCACAAAGATATCAAGGTACCACGTAACGGATCAAATTAATCAACGTACCAAGGTTGAAAGATTTACTGAATTTTTGCAGTATAATCTGAATATATGCACAAAGAAAGTCTCAATTCCAAAAGATTATGCTTACGGAGAGTCTGAGCACCTAAGAGCCATCAGACACCGATCCGAAAGAGCGTACCGACAGAGCAGAAGTTTAGAAGCATAGAAAAACGCTCAGAAAATTCGCAATGTAATGCGCACACGCATGGAAAATTTAGGCAAACGGCCCTGGCGCGATTTCTGCGGCACGCTGTCTCCTCACACGTCTGCCCCAAGAATTTTCCTAGTAATTCGTTCTTTAAGCGGCCCTGTAATACATAGCTTCCCATTTCGTGCTCTCGCTGTAGCTTGGGACACGTGTGAGATAATAGTTGCAGGTGAATTTTACAAGCTTATTTACAGACCTGCTTTTTCATCGCAATGTGCAGAACTGGATAATTCAGTAGTGTTAGCTAACCAGAAAGTTAATCCTTGCTATTGGGCACAGCATTCTCAATTAGATCCTGTTTTCACATTAATCGAGCTTCAATGTGCAATTGTATCATGTCGCCAAAAGTCTGCGGCTGGGCCGGACGGCATTACGTACAATATGCTAAGAAACCCCGGGCTGATAGGTACAAAGGCTCTCTTAGACATCTATACTAATCTAGGCATAGGGGAAGCTGTACCTGACACTTGGAAATTCGCTCGGATCATCGCAATTTTAAAACTGAGTAAGACGCCCTTGTGCCTTGAATCATTCTGCCCAGTTAGTCTGACAAGCTGTTTATGCACAGTAATGGAGAAAATGATTGACACGCGACGTCAATGGTGGTGCAATGAAACGGATGTGTTGTCCAACTACTTAGCAGGTTTTAGAAAACAGAGAAGCACAGTGGATGCAATATTGGATATAGTAACCTGTGTGGAACATGAACGTGCATGTGGAAACTCGACGATATCAGTATTCTTAGACATCAAGAGGGCATTTGACAGTGTTAGTCACGTTCATGTTCTGCTAAGTATGTTAGAATTCAGAATGTCTGGCAGGTCCTTGCCATGGATTTTTGAATTTTTATCAGGTCGCAAAATATTTAATCAGACAAGTGAAGGAAAGCGTGCTGAACATGTTGCCAAACAGGGAGTACACTAGGGAAGCGTACTCAGCGTTTTCCTCTTTAACTGCGTCATGGCTGATTTATTGAGAAGGCTGCTATCACAATTAAGATTCTCACTGTATGCAGATGATGTGTGTATTTGGATATCTGGGACTAATGTTCAATTATTTCAGATGGCATTGCAAGATGGCATAATTATTATTACCCATTTTTGAGAGACAGAGAAATGGTTCTATCAAATGTAAAAGCAGTTGTATTGCCCTTCACTCTGAGGCAGGTAAAAAATTTCACTCTTAATCTGGAAGGACAGCCTCTGATTGTCCATCGGTTTCTTGCAATAATATTTGATAGGCAGCTATCCTGGGCACCCCACACACACAAAAAAAAAAAACTCAAAACCGAGGTCAACGTGATAGTGACTGCACTTCGAAGACTTGCAGGCACATCATGGGGCGGATCAATATTGTCCATGCTGGCTGTTTACTATTAATACTACTGAAAATTGCGTGTTCCATTCCCATCTTACACGGACTTCCCCACATATCAGAAGAGCGACTTCAAACACTTTTAGCTAGAGGATTGCGCATATATCCAGGAATTCCACGAGCGACTTCTAGCTGTTTTGCAATAGCTGGGGCTCGCCAATCACCATTTCCAGTTATGAGAAATACAGAAACATGCCGACAGTATTTTCGTATTTAAACACAGCATAAAAGCCACCCATTTGCTCTAGACATAATGAAACGAGATAGAAGCATATAGAAGTTCAAGAAAATCTCCATATATTGCCACGAAATGAATTTTGGAACTCAGACCTCGAATATCCTCCATGGCTGCTTACATGCTCGAAAATCCAATTGTCAGCAGACGGGGTATTCAGAAAAAAAGACATGTTCGTTCAAGATGCCCAACAACTATCACTTTACCAGATATATAGGCGGTATTCGGGATACAGACACGTCTATACATATGGCTCCTGTGCAGCAACCTCTTAAACTTCAGCATTCATTATACTGCACCGCAAAAAAAACGAGAATCATTTAAGTTATCTCGAGCGATTCGCAGTCCTATGGGCGATAAAATTTATAACTTCAATAAGAGATTTGCAAAAATGGGTAATTTTCAGCGATTCACAGGCGATGCCAACATCACTCTGCAACACAAAAGGAAAAACAATCAGTGATAGTATAATATACGAAACACTGAAAGACCTCACAAAGGCAAGCCAAGCGAAGCATGAAATATCATTCCTGTGGATACCAGGACATTGCAACATCCCTGGCAATACAGCAGCTGATGAAGCAGCACGACAAGCACACCTCAAAGATGATATGGTTTCGCTTCCAATATCAAAGAATCAATCACGCTGCGCTATAAGGGTAATGTCTTTCAAAGTGTGTGGAAATACGTGGCTTGACCAAAATTCTAAGAGCTCTGATTTGTATCATATTGATCCGTTTATTGAATTCAAATTTCCACTGTCATTGGAAAGAAATATGGAAACGTTTATTCATCGATTAAGGCTAGGCACCAGCCTACACAAAACATTTCTTACATAGAATTGGCTGTGCGAAAATCCCAGAATCTGATTTTGGATTTGTAGACGAAGATGTGCATCACCTCCTTCTAGATTTCCCACATCCCGACACTCCAAGACGCCGACTTAATTCAATTCTAATGACATTAGACCGCAGACCTTTAAGTTTCAAGAAACCTTTGGGCCCTTGGCCAACAACGGCCTTGCAGAAGAGCGCTTTAAAAGCATTAAAAGCTTTTCTCGAAGACAGCGGCATTGTTGGGCGTTATTTAACGCTTTTAATGTTCCTTTTATGTCAATGTCGCTGTATACATGTATGTGTTTGTGGATTATGTTATGTTGACTGTTCTGTTCTGACTATATGTGATAATGCATTTACAAGATGTATGCACTACCCACTGATTAGAGACTGTATTATTAGGTGATAGTATTAGTTGCATTTACACGATGGGTACACCACCCACTGACTGGAGACTATTACTAGGCGACAGTATTATTTGTACTTTTGAGACTTTCTTCTATAGTGCTGTGAAGCTATTTATCATGTATATTGTATTTACCACATATATTTTACGTCATAGTGTTACTGCTATAACGTTGCTTGACAAGTTCTTGTTCTTGTATGAGACGGTTGTTTGACATGTAATCTTGAACCCTGTATGTCGTAGGTTAGACCCATTCAAGAGCTAAGGAGTAGCCGGCGCCTTAATTGTACGTCAACATCTCCTTATATCATATCAATAAAAAAATAAACGCGTCACTTCATATATTGTATAACTGTACAGGGCTTCTTATCATAAATGCTCATCTAACTCTGTGTCCACTGAGAACTATTTTAAGAATATGTTTGCATTTTGCTGCAGATGGGACTTGTTGACAAAGGCCCAAGTAATTTGTCCTAACTTCCTAGATTTTTCGTGAACGTCCATCTTTCCAAGGCGTATTTTGAGCAGTCAAGAAGAATGTGGCGGAGGTTCTCAATTTCATAATCGCAGCGGCACTCAGAAGTGGAGCGGCGTATCCTGTACAAACTATTTGTATATGCCACTGCCAGATGGAAGCCTGTCAATTAAGGTTGCCTCTTGCTTCCTTGTTATCTTCGCCTACCCCGTGGTGCTCTAGGCAGGGTCTATAGCAGAGCGCGTAATTACTTGACACTCTTCGCGATTTGACTTCCAGCACTCCCTGGGTCGCGTTGCCCGATTCCTGGCCTATTTCTCACAGTTGTATGTGCCATAATTTCTACCGTCGTCGTCGTCGTCGTCGTCATCATCATCATCATCCGCTAAAGCTGATGCGCCCTTCCCTATTCAGTGGAGAGTGTCAGTCTGCTCTATGCGCCTGCTTTCTACTTCTTTCTAAACATTCGATGTTTTCGGACCGAGTAAAACATGTAATCACCCTACCCTTTCTTTCCTCCAGGACGAGGTAACACGTTATCTTTCATGCTTTTAATTCTTTGTCGGGAATAACACCTGAATAAAGAAAGTCTAGTAGGGCTTTAACAATGTCTCCAACGTAACGTCATTTCATTTTGTTGTTCCGCGCGACCACACATTTCTCCATTGAAGCCAAAAATACTGCAGATGACGTACGCAGAAAGCAAAGAAAGCTATGCGTTTTCAGGTAAATCACGATAACTGTAAGCGCCAAAATTCTTTGCTGCATGTGCTTTTGATAAAATATTAGAACGCTACAAACACGAAAGATGTAGAAAAAGAAACACACACCCCACGCGCTCACTCCCAACTGATGCTTAATGCATGTATGGAAAAACACGTATGTAGAAAGTGGATGCTTCGTGCATGTCAAGATGAGATGTAAAAGCAGCCTACATCTAAGGCTCGTGTGAATATCGATTAATAAAATTGAATTCTTTATCATGTAGTAATATGGATGGTTAGTTTGCACAGAACGCGGCATTTTTGGTGATATGATAGGCTTCCGAGATTTCTCGTGTGGTTTGGTTAATGTGACAGAACAAAATGACTGCGTTTTCGAAAATGGGTTTACACATACATGATTTACAGTGTAAGGCGAGATGAGAGGATGGCACACCGTTTAATGAATTTTCGTACTCTCTTAGGCGTATGTGGACACATCTGCCTGTTTGGCCAATGTACATATGACCACAGCTTAGGGGAATTCTGTATACTACTCCTGAGACACAATCGACAAAACGATTATCATGTTTCTGGCTGCATCCTCTATCACCCACGGACATGGCCTGTGCGCTTCTGTGCACAATGGAGCAAATGCGACTAAGCCTGTGTGGTGCAGAAAATACCTCCCGAACACCATAACGCTCTGCCACATTTTTTAGGCCGTGTGAAATTTTATGTGCATAGAGGATAACTGCCAATTTTTTCGCTTTACACAAACTGATGTGATGAGGTACATAGGGTAACCCGTGGCCTTAAGGCGTTCCACTTGCATTCGAAAACTCGCGCTCAATTTGTGCACGCAAGTTTTTTCCAAGGCCGCGCATAAGCATGACAGAACAATTCCACGCTTCCGAATTTTTGAGTGGCCCGACGCGAAACCTAAAACAGGTTTTAGATTTCTGTACCACACTGGCTTAGTCGAACTTGCTCCACTGTGCACAGAAGGGCACAGGCCACGTCAGTGGGTGATAGAGGGTGCAGCCAGAAACATGTTAATCGTTTTGTCGATTGTGTCTCAGAAGTAGCATACAGAATTCCCCTGAGCTGCAGTGTAGTCATATGTACATTGGCCAAACAGGCAGATGTGTCAACATACGCCTAAGAGAACGCAAAAATTCATTAAACGGCGCGCCATCCTCTCATCACGCCTTACATTGTGAATCATGTCTGTGTAGACCGATCTTCGAAAACACAGTCATTTTGTTCTGTCACCCTAACCAAAGCACACGAGAAATCTTGGAAACCTATCAGATCACCAGATAGAGAGAGAGAGATGAATAGGAAAGGCGGGGAGGTTTACCAGATATCAGTATCCGGTTTGCTACCCTACATTGGGGATGGGAGATAGAGGTTAGAAAGAGGACAGAGGTGAAAACGTAAAAAAAAAACACGCACACAAGGAGACACACACACACAAAACGCGTTCCAATTAAAGACGTTAACAAAGGCCGGTAGATCGCAAAAAGCGCAATAGCGCCTGCACGGCCTTCTTCTGTGACGTTAATCATATCACCAAAAAATGCCGCGCTTTGTGTAAGCCAACCATCTGTATTACTACATGATAAAGAATTCAATTTTATTAATCGATAGTACCACGTGCCTTCGATGCATGCTGTTTTTATACCTCATCTTGACTTGCGCGAAGCGTCATGTTTCTATATATGTATTTTTCCATGCGTGCATTAAACATCAGTTGTGAGTGGACGCGTGTGGTGTGTGTTTCTTTTCTACGACTTTAATGTTTTTAGCGCTCTAAGATTTATTAATATGCGTTACCAACTAGCCCACCTATCCACCTTTTTGTGATTTTGGTTTTTGTTCTCCAAAAGAAAATAAAGGGGAGGGTGAAGGGGGGGAGGCACAGAGAGGACGGAGAACCATGTATGCGCACGCGTTGTCGCTGGCGAAATCAACCAGTTTGTTGAAAACGACGGTGCGCTCAAATCCTGCGCAACAACGCGAGACTGGACAACCATTTCAATTTCTCTCTGTCTTCTCTGTTCCTCGTTTTTTTTTTTTTTTCTATGCGCATGCATTTCGTAGGCCGAGAAACCCAATACAAAACCGGGTTGCATTGCACATTGCGACATTAGAAGAAAACTGAGACTCGCACGTGCACGCAGTGTTCGCCCTTTCCCTCTTTTATTTTCCCTCACCTCCAACGTAGCGTAGCAAACCGGACGCTAGTCGGATTGGCCTCCCTGCCCGTCCTCTCGTTGCGTTCTCTCTGTTTCCGTAGAACCGGAGAGCTAGACAGCCCGGCTGACTTAGCGACCAATCACTCTATACCTGATAATTGATGCGAAGTAGCGACATTGCCCGCATTCTGTCTAGAACGACAAACGGTGCTTCGTTGAAGCAATGTCAGAGTAGGAGCAACGACACACCGCGCACTTTACCCCGTAATCGCTCTGCGGCGTTTAAAAAGTTATACGCACATTTTGGGAAATATCTCGCGAACAATTTTGTAATTTCAATTCTGCGTGTAGTAGGCAAAACATCGTGCATGCAGTGCTTACTTCATCGAAATGCATCGCATTCACATGATGCTGAAAATCCAATGTCGCCTGTGCAGCTCACAAGTGGCACAGACTACGCAGCAAACACATCCAGGTCGTCCAGCACGGACGTCATTTTACCATGCCTGTTCTTTGCTATACACGGTTATCTAATATGTCCTGCAGCCTGTCTCAGAATGCAGATAATAAATAAATAAATAAATAAATAAATAAATAAATAAATAAATAAATAAATAAATAAATAAATAAATAAATAAATAAATAAATAAATAAATGCCCGTATAAAGGCTAAAAAAAGGCTATAGTGAGACTCCAGCTTTCATAATGGCACACGCGCTCACGTGACCGCCACACAACAGGCGTCCACTGCGAAATTGATTCCCGTGAGCTCATTAAAGGTGATTACAATGTCTTCACGGTGTATCACGAATATTACAAGGTCACCCAAGAATAATCTTTTTTTGCGCCCAAGTTAACACGCTTCCGCACTAGATTGCAAGTAAGTTTACATAGGTTAACTTGCATCTCCGAAACAGGAAGGATAGACGGCAATTGCTTGTCAAAAACGGAAACACAGAGTAGCCTGTCCCGTGTGCTCCACACTAACGGCCTGCACTGTTTCATTCTCATGCATTATCCACCGCTGATAGCCAACGTCAGCACAACATATCCTTCATGGTAAATAATATCAAAAGGTTGAAACTAATCCAAAGCCCCAACCAGGGCATTTTTAATAAATAGAACATAGATTTTGGACGGCAAATTCCATATAAAAGTACACTAAAAGCAAATAGTAAGTCAAGTTAAAGTGACAGATTAGTGCTCGAGAATTTCTAAGGCGTCAATATTATCGCCAAGAGTCTTAGTAATAGAGAAATTGAGGTAAATGCAGGACGCCATTAGACTCCCCTGGGACATTCAAGTACTTGCCCAATGACGAAGGCACTCGTCCTTTAAATTCTGTCACTATAACTCAACCACTCGCTATAAGAACGTCAACGCACTGCATGATAAAACTAAAGAAAATGCTGCGTGTCCAGTTCTATTTCATTTTTTAAAAAGAACTCATTCGCATTACTCTTGACAACTACGCAAGCGGTCGAAAGGTTTCGTTTTCGCTCGACTCTGCGCCGCCCGCGTTTTCGGGTTTCAGTAGTTTCGTTATCGCGTAGCGCTGCGCTGGTTTTGTTGGCTCGCGAAACCCGCACAAAATGCAAGTAGTAGAGAGTTCAACTTCCAAGTGATGCCGCGGTATACACAGGAACGGTCCACGCCGCTTGACCAAACAGCAATATTTCTCTGCGATATGGCTCTGCCTTGGCTCGGTTTCTCCATGGGCGCGCGTTTGCGTTTCGGGCAAAAAACCGTACCACCGTTTGTCGGGCGCCGTTTTACTCACCGACGGCAGCAAAGGGTGGTGATGGTGTATGCAACGTCACCCACTCCCCCGGTTGAGTGGCGGGATACTTGAAATTCGAAACAGGTATTCGGACCCTTAACTCAGATGCAATTTTCTCGTAAGCTAAGTCTTTTCTTGGCACAAAACAAGCGTTGCGAGGTTTCGGGAATGGTATTTAAACAATCCACGTCGACTCGGTACTGGCCTATAGTGTCCCTTTAAAAGTGGAGCCTGGCATATCCGAAATACAACGCAACTCCGATTTTCAAAGCGTCCTTTCTTTGAAGATTTTTTTCCGCAAATACAAAGTGAATATGTTCACGTTGCACTCAAATGAATTTAAAAGAAAACACCAACGTTAACATATAACATATAACATATAAGAACCGGGGCAAACGCTTATGCTCGGTCACTTTGCTTCACAAACCAAAACTGGCATCGGATTGTAACTTCGGGTGCAATAATGGTGCAAAACGTAGCTAAGGTAGTATAACACTTCTCAGTAACCAGTCAAAACAATAGAGGCGGTGAGAAGTTGCGGAAATTTGCAATTTTTTTTCAGATAATTATCATCATTCTTTAGCCCAACTAGAAATGAAATGGAGTAGTAACCTCTCTGCCTGATTCCCCGCAAGTGTTCCTTTAATCAGAGAGCCTAGTGGGCACATAGGCGCACTACCTGAAATTCGTGTCGAGCAATACCTTGGGGTTTTCTGAAATAACTGAGAACAAACAATACACGCAGCAGTAACCTGAGGCTTCGTGCCGGACGGACCGCCTCATGTCAGCAGGAACATTTTTGCAGGAAACGAAGCAGTCATTCGAACTAAGCTCTGAGGGCCGCGGGATACGGAACGTGAAATACTATATTTAATCCTTTCAGAATGTCACGTAAGTGGTCGCTCACTATGCGCGCTTCCCCGATGTAAGTCTCAACTCAGCCGCAAACTCTGGAACGCTCTGTAGAAAAGCTGTTGCGTTACTTCGGATCCTTCAAGCACCCAGCGGTGGCGAAAACCTCGGTTTACTATTACAGGAGGAAAAACTCGGAAGAATAGAAGCGAAACAAGAGCGTGGCGCCAGCACATGCCAATGGTAGGACTGTACGTATCTGCAAAAGGATCGTGAAATAGGGAACGAAGTCCCGGCGGCGCTCGCGCGCGGCGAAGTGTCTGTTCGTCCTCAGTCCACCGCGTTCTGAGGCGCGAGTTCTGGTGCAACCCTAATTCCTAGGATGTGGAAATCACGAGTATCCCCTTTCATCTTTCTGCGCACGCGCATGGACATGCCCTACGGTAAATGACTGGAACCGCTACATATCTTAAATAGGCGTTTGCATGGAAATCATTTGAGACCTCCAAAATTGTCCCGCTCAGGCTTGCTAAAGTCATGTATTTTCGAATAGCGTGATGATGGCCATAGATATATGATCAGGCCCGTTTAACAATGTTGCTGTCCTCATGCATAACCAGAAAGAGTGGTGCCGAAAAACACGCACGTTGACGAATTGCTAGCGACTCGTAAACGAATAAATAAATGAATATATAAATAATAAATATATATGGAATAAATAAATAAATATATTTCGCAAACTACTGCAGAGGATGGCGAGGCTTGACATGCGCCAAAGCAGCCAGTAGTTGATGCCTTTCCACGCACAGCAAGTTACTTACTGCGGGCATACGAACGCTATATGTGTTTGATGAGCGCTGAAGGGTTTGGAAGGCGTAGTTTCCATGCCTTTGTCTGCTCAGCTCTTATTACGACAGAAATACGCCAAAACGATTTAACGGTTTATTTTCGCCGGTGTAGTTTGCAGGAGCACAATTCGGTTAACTAGAAGTCAGAACCTGTGTAAACTGAGTATTGCTCAAATATTGACACTTCCTAGTTTTCCCGATCACACTTGTTCTATTAGACGGCAAATAGTAAGTTATCGTGTACGGTTCTTAGGAGAAAAAAATGCAGGATTCAATCAAAAGTGTTTGTTTGTAGAAGTAATATTCGTAGATATAGCAAGCGCGACGCCGATTTGACGCCTTTATTCATGTCGTATTAAAGGAAAAGGAAAGGAGGGATGCTGTCAACTTAAAAACAGGTAAATATGGACTAAAGAAGCTACCAGGAGGTATAGAAAAGAGGAGAAAAATGCAGATGCACCCCAACATTAACAGATGCCTTTAGGTGGCGACGTGTCTTGAAAACTGCATGTATTTTTGTGCTGTGAAGCCCTTTGTACCTCGATACGGAGAAAATAAACAGATGACATCTCTTCTGAGAAATCATCGAAGAACAAGATTTCTTAAGAGACCCCCCCCCCCCCCCCCTTTTTTTTTTCCGTGTCTCTTACGTTCTCAATTGTCATTTTGCCTCGCGGCAGTACGCCTTCAATAAAGGGAACAACATCAGCATCACCTTGGCACTCTGAAACAATTTCTGACGTTCCGACAACTCACCTCGTTCAAGTCATAATTTTCGCTTCATCCCGAGGCCCCGTCCTTGCTTGTCCAGTGCGGTAAACGATGCGTCAAAGTTCAGAACAACATTCATTTGGGCTAGATGGTGCATACTTGAACTAGGAATGAACGGCGCCAACTAAGGCGATCACGAGCGGGAGAACGACGCAGGACAAGCGCCATCTAAAGAAGAAGGAGGTACGCATCTCTCGCAACATTGCGGGGCAACTTACACTGTGTGTGACCTGGCGGCAGAAGATTCGCCACGGAAACAATGCCGCTACTGCAAGAAGTGTGAACCACGGTTCCTAGTGATAAAGATTCCTGGCAGAAGCAGAGATACAAAGGCACAGGAGGTTTCGGAAGCATTCCATATAAAGAAGAGAGGGAAAAAACTGTGTTAGTGATACTTTCGTTACCCTCTTTAAAAGCGAAATGTCATATCTTGAACGGTCTGGCAGATGATACACTGTGGTTCTTGTGCGCTTGTCTGTGATTTTAGTTATATTTGCTGATTTTTCAGTAAATAAAGATAGATGAAATGGCGCTTGTCCTGTGTCGTTCTCCCGCTCGTGATTGTCTTGGTTGGCGCTCTTTTTTTTTTTTGTTCTAGTTGACGGACGCGTCAAAGGCACCGTCTGCACTGCCTTAACGCCTTTTTTTTTCTTTTTTGCGTTAAGCTGAACTCCTTTTTTTTTTTCAGGGTAGAATACTCTACTCTTCTAAAAAAAATATGTGGGAAAACAACGTGCCATAAAGTAAACCTACGTGTGTAATACATTAAATGTCAACTTTTACTTGGGTAAAAGCTACTCTTGGTGTATCGGCGAACAAGCGGAGGAACTGTGCGGACTCGAATAATGTAGCGTACTTTTTTTGCGTTTGTTCTTTTTACTTCCTTGCATTATGATGCCATTTTCTATTTGTTTCACGACCACAGGGATCTCCCGTGGATCATAAATCTCGATAATCTCAAAAACTTAGTACAGTCGCCGTTGAAAAAACCTTGCTTTTGTTGCCGAAGTACTGAAACGAGTAGATAAGGAGCTATTCTCAATACAATTCTCTGTATTAAAAAAAAAAATCTTGCAAATGCGCGCCGCAGACGTCGGGCCATTTAGCCTCAGATGGTCTCATACAATCATACAAAACGTATTAAGAATATTAGTGTGCAGCATCGTGTCGCCTTGCGAAAAACAACCACTCGCAGTTGGACTGTGCGATTTCGCACGGGGAGATTGTTTTTTTCTTTTCGAAATGCATTTAGTGATGTGCACAAAGTCGCATTCAATAAAGAAACGGAGAAAGAAAACGAATTAAGAGCTGTTTCAAAGTTGAAAGGACTTGAAATAGCAAGTTCAAGTCTGTTTTGTTCACGGAGCCATTGACGTATGGGCGGTTGCTCGTTAAGCATCGCTTAATGCGCAGGTTGACAAGCTCGCGCTATAGCAAGCTGCACACATACCAGACGCCTCGAAGAAGCTTCCTTCTTAGCTGCGCAGCATACACCCGGCGAATCACAGCTACTGCTTCCTGGATATCGGTGCACACCTTCGTATCTTTTCCTTCTGTTATCAGTTTCTTTTGTTGTTGTTTTTGTTTCTGTTTTTTTTTTCTTGATTAGACATATGACACACGAAAGACTTAAGACAAGATCACATGGACCGTTGCGTACACTAATTGCTACTTGCTGTCACAAGTAAAACCTGATACTGTGTTTCTCCCACGTCAGGCTACCTACTAGAATCGGTACAGTGGTGGCTGTTCATCTTCCCTAACGAGCTGCACTAGTTGATCGGGGAGAGCTTCTAATGACAACTGGTAGCGCACGCGTGGCACTGGTGTTAAGCGAATGCATACATTTTTTTTCACGTTTTCTTCTCAGTTTCTTTGGCTCTTTTAAATGCGTTCTTTTATTTGGTTCACCCTTCACTTAAGCTGAGCAATGTGAAGCCCAGCATTCATTAAGTTCTTCCTGTTAAATTAAACTCTGTTGCAACCTAAACCTTGCCCAATTCATCACGGTTTTCTGGTAGCGTATGTATCGCAAGGTTTCTTTTGTTCTCGGGGTTCCTGAAGAATGGGCACAGCTAAAAGCTCCCGCTCTTGAATATTAGAATATTATTATCCATATTGCGTCACGTGTCGTAACCCATGATTGCGGCGAGCAGCATCCGATGCGGCTGCAGTCAGCCAGCCTACTCCGTGGCAGTGGCCCCACATACGCCGACGGGGGGCACACATGCACGGTTGTACGCCCACAATACGGACAGCACTCTCGAGCTGGAGAGGACTAGTATATATATATATATATATATATATATATATATATATATATATATATTTCAGAGTACTGGACATCTGCCCGAGGCACTATGCGGCGTGCAACATCAATTTCAACAGTCACTTTCGCAAATTCGTACATGAAGGCACTACACCGGCCCCAATCAAAGCTGTTTCAGTTCTTCCCCCCCCCCCCCCCCAGCGACGCCAGAACAAACGACGTGCCGTTAGAGGTTCAAAGTGGGACCATCACTGACGTCCAAACTTCTTTTTTTTTTTCCCTCGAAGACGGACTGCTATTTCTTTTTCTGTTGTATTAAAATTTCCATTTAGGACGTCTCCGATGCACGCTTGCGTTCTTGCGTAAATGTGCACGCAACTGCAGGCAATACATCTAATATACCGCGAACAGCAAAAATTTAATTCGTTTGGCCCTCTGCCGCTAGAATGTAGAAAAAGCAAAGAGGATTAAAGCAAAGGAATAAAAGCGTAATATAAGAAGAACTTGGCTCTTCCTAAAAGCTTAGCAGTATTTTTTCAACTAATAGTATATGCATATTAATACATGCAATAATATAGCAGTATCTCTCTACTAATAATTTAGGACAGGCTGTTGTATCACTCATGGTCTTATTGGTGAAAAGAAAAAGATCTCTTAAATTTGAATATGTATGGCATCCACAAATGAGACGAAATGTGTAGCAATGACGGTCCTAAAGGGCGTTTGAGCGTTCAGACTTTAAGGTGATCGTTTTCTTGCATGATTTTTTTTTGCATATACGCAAGTGCGGCAGCAAGAACCTACCTTGGCTGTCCAGTTTTATGAAGCAGCCGACACGGAGAGCAACAATTCTTCAGTGCTGTACGCAACACGCGAGCCAAATTGCGCGAATATGAAGTTTGCTTTGCCGCATTGCCGGAGATTATGCACAACACAGTTTTTCAGTGCTGATTAGAACAGCAGTGCAGCTTGCATCCCTGGAGGGCATGTTTGCGGCCATGCTGCGTGTTAGAAAGAGCTCCCCCGTCACCGTGTTCTCTTTCTACAGCGAAGCTGTTTACGCGGACCCTGTGACGTCGTTGTCGGACTTCGCTAGAAAGGGGCCACGTCACATAGCACGAGAGGAAGAGCTCAACAGGGGGAAAGGGGTCGGAGTGACCCTTTTCTCCCTGTGAGAATGCTAGCTTATACGCGAATCTTATACGGTTGTTACACGGTGCATTTTCGGTTATCGAGCCA